>NC_055674.1:21007636-21607636 GCF_017976325.1 Chelmon rostratus
TTTGCATCTCCAGCCCTCTATCTACAACCAGAGCTAACACTACTACTAGTTTCTGGTTACTACAGTATTATGACTGTTACTAGTAATACTAATAACTGACTGATACTACTGTAGTACTACTGCTAGTGTTGCTCATCTGCCTACTTTGGCATTTCTTACGTTTCTTTCTTTTCAGAATAAAAGCTCTGACAGATTTGGTGAGTTAGCTACAGGAAGGGAGGGGGAGGGCTGGGAATAGTAGCGTGTAATCACGCCTCTACATTTTCCTCCATCCACCGTGGCATCCAGGCCACTCAGACGGCTATATATACACATTAAATTAGAGACTCTCTTTTGGTGTGTGTGTGTGTGGGAACTAATGGTCCTTGGGCTGAGAGAACGTGAACATTTGTAAATTTGCCTGTGTGTGTGTGTGTGTGTGTGTGTGTGTGTGTGTGTGTGTGTGTGCAATTACAATGCTTGCGTCTGCGGACTGACCACTGGCCGCTTTCTTTCATACTTTCTTTCTTTCTTTCTTTCTTTCCTCTCTACTGTTCAACACATGTACAGTATGTGGAGAATCGCACTTTTTCTCTCGAATCACAACATAAAGGAAGAAATGGCAGAGATGTGGCATTATTTTGAGGCTGAAAAAGACGCTAAATCCGTTTCTTTTCCATTCTGTAACAATGCGGCTGCCCTGTCAAGCCTCCATGGAGGAATAAAACTCTAAGTGTCCATCTACAAGAAGCCTCCTTCTTTTCCACGCCACCTCTGCGCCGCTCTTAACATACTTTGTGTTTGGCAGCAGGTGTGATGAGGCGTTTAAAAGCCTCCAACCTTTTCATTTAGTGGCACGGTGAGGAGAGAAGAGACAATCTGTGTGTTTAAGCAGCAGTTCACCACGCTGCTATTAACATTACTGCCACTGGTGCTCTTCTATTAAAGGAAAACTTCACTGAAACACTGTGGGCTCAAAACAGCTGTCAGTTCTGCTCTTTTCATTCCGGCTGCACTTTGTCGTTTGGTGAATATTTCTTCATCCTGTGGGTAAGAGGCCAGTCGTCTATTGCATGACATCACATCCACATATTACCAGAGAGCAGAAAATGTGTTTAGGGACCTTAAACATCAAAATATAAATGTCTTATAGGAGTAACACCAGCATTCGTCAAAGCAGTCTCAGTAGACCAGAATCCAGTGCAGCAGCAGCCTCGGTCTTCGCAGAAATGTTGCTGGTTGCACGTGAAATATGTGCTCAGTGCTGTTCTGTCTCGTTTTTCCTCATTGAGTCATGTTGTTCTGTTCTCTGACACATGAAGAGGCAAAGTGAAGCCAGAGCTCCCGGAGTTTAAAGAGTAAAAATATGTGATTCAAAGTCGCATTTTCATTTGTGAGACTGGAAATCACTGAAAGTCCAGCCCAACAACTTATCCTTGCTCCATCCACTCTGTTTGTTTTTAGTGACTTGCACTGAACACCGTTACCAACAAGCCCAAGACCATCCAATGGGTAGGTTAAACTGGGGGTGGTGGTGATGTAAATAAAATAATCTGAGGAGGAACTACTGTATTTTGATTGATGTACTCGCCACCATTAAACATGTGACAAATGGTTGCAAGGAGCCAAAAAGTCTGGGAACTGATTTGCAAAGGGGCCCTGGAGCAACAATGAGCTGCCCATGAGCCCCCCAATACAGAGCTGGTACCTGATGAGATCAGATAATAAAGCAATACCAACTTTAAGGCCCTCGTGTTAGTTGATGTTGTGCTTTAATGGTGCATATTCCCAAACAAAGTTCAAATTAATCACATTAAACCAAATGCCACAACTTCAAAAAGATCCAGAAGAAGGGAGCCATGGCAGATATCATGGATGATGGACATCCAGTGAGGATGAGGGAACAGGAAGTGCAGTTTTACAGGCCCTCACTGGGGGGCTGTTTTGCCAGAAATACAACAGAAGAGCAGCTGGTGAGTCTGTTTATGCTGCAGACTCTTAATAAAAAAAATAACTAAAAGTAACTTCTCCCTTTCCAGAGAAGCAGAAGTCAGCACTGACAGCAGGAGCTGGTTACTTTGCTGGAGGTTTGCATGTTGTCGTCCGCAGCTCTTCATCTAACTGCTCACTGTGGCTGCTGCCACTTCCTCCATTACTCCCCACTACATATACAAAACTGATCCACTGTCAAAACAGGCCCAAAAATGACTGCTGGCATGTTGGTACTGACACTGATAGACAAACGATAACATCACCGCAAACCTCGTTAGCCAACACTTTGCATTTGCTGCGACTGCGTCACAATAAACGCTGCCCTGTGCTTCGCCAGCTGAACTCTTTTCACGTGAAGCAGCAGCGGGAAATGTTGGGTTTGCATCAGCACTCCTGTAACGTAGCTCTAACAGACCATTAGCAGGCAATTTCACTTTTCACTCCACCACTAGAAATGAAAATGAAATATAAAAAGGTGATTACAGCATGTGAATACATTGATTGGATGTTGCAGAAAAACATTTTATTCATAGTAATTTCATTTCATTTCTTTAAAACCACAAAGCGTTTAAATCAGCTGTGTTATAGAAAAGACCAAGAACATGTTTCTTTTTTTCAGAAAAACAGATGAAAGACTGATGTCGGGACTTCGCCTCTCTATACAGCTTGATGCAAGGCATTCTGGGACCTGAAAGTGATGTACTGTATCGCAGTGTAAGAGTGTAAAATTCTCCTTTATATCAGCACTATCACTGCTAGTCTGTTAATGCTGCTGCTAAACATCTATTAAAATATATTGGAGCTGATTTTACTGGTGCATGTGTGTGCGCACACTCTCACTGCGCCTGGTGTCGCTGGCGGCAACAGGCTTTTACACGTCAAAAGATCAAGGAGGAGAAGCAGTGGGCATGGTGGGATACCTGGTGTGTTTACTGCTTCCTTAGAAACCAGAACCTCTTATTGGGCTGTTACTGTGTTTGTGTAAAGTCAGCGACAGAGAGAGAGAGAGCTGCATTAAATAAACTCAAACTGCTTCAATTCACAGTTCTGCCTTCCTTCCATCTTCTTCTCCTATTCTCTCTGTCTTTGTTTACATTTGTTTCCTGTCTTATTGTACTTTTCTTGTCTCCCCATCTGATGTTTCTTCATATTATTCTTTCATCCCTTCTTACTTACAGGATTTTCTGCCTTTGCCAGTCTACAGACAGCCAGACTGGGGTCTGATTTTCATCATTTTTCCAAGGTTCCTCTCAGCTAAGATAACATTGTACTTGCCAAGTCAGTCGCTAAGATAAGATGGTGAAAGCACTACAAAGCTTTGAATTACCGTACTTATCCTAGTTGCGTGCACACAGTTTTCCTGTGGGCAACATTTCCAGTGTGCTCAATTTGAGTTTTACCCACAGAGTGTTTCGATAATCTCATTAAGAGACGAGTGATGTCACTGTCTTCCCAGATCTTTGACCTTAATCTAGGGAGAGAGAGGGGGCAAGTTAGGATAAGTATTTAAAACTGCATTAATCAATGTTCCTCCATTAACAATAGACAAATGGCTGTGTGTAGGGTCGCTCATAGGGCTAAATCCACAGTCAGTTATCACCCAGCTCTACAGTTTCTCTCACCTCCATGGTGCTTTTAGCTTCTTTCAGCTCATTGTTTTGGTTTTACTTCACTGATGGTCACACTCTCATCAACCCCATTTCCAGCAACAGAGGGCAACTGTTTATAGCAAATAAGCTCTGACAGTGAGCAACGCTTGCTGGTGACCATAGAGGAGCATTAGCAGCTAAAGAGAGGAGGGGGAATATTTGAAATGATACTGTCGGGAGGCCAGAAACACTTGCCGAGTGTATGAAGAGTGCCTAAAAATCTAATATGGCTACAACAGCAGTGAATAGCAGATAGAAAGACAGAAAAAAAAAGATCGGCATTATTTAAAAACGACAACATTGGCATCAGATTGGCATCAGATTGCTGTGGAGGCTTTGCCGACACCAGTTCAGCCTCTTCAGTTTGATCTTGAACTTAAACCCTCAGCTGGCAGATTACATGTCTAACCTCTGCAGCTTAACCTGTCCTGACGCTGAGAGCCAACATCAGCCGCAAGGCCAGGAGACGGCCATCTTTGACTGCAGCTCAGTAGTAACTGGACAAACACACACACACACACACACACACACACACACACACACATATCAAGCTGAAAGATCAGCAGCTACCGGGTTGCCACGCTGGCATCCCCCAAACTCCTAAATTTCTTTATGGAGTGGTTTTAAAATGCCCCCCCTCTGGCGGTTTCCAGTATGACATCGGGGGGCCACAGGTCACCTCTTCCTCTCCTTTCTTCTCCTCTTTTCATGTTTCTCTTCCTCTCCCTCTCAGCAATTTTTAAACAGTCCTTCTTTCCATATTAGCTGCTCTGAATGCCTATTAACTAACCCCCCCCCACTCCTGCACACCTCTAAAGAGCTGTTTAAAACTGCGGGCTGCTGTTTTCTGTTAGCACTTAGCCACGTTAGCAGGGGGGTTACGGATAAAGAGGCAGTATCTCCACGAGGGGACCAGGAGGAGGAACCGTTTAGATTGGACCTGCACGTTTTTGAAGTTTTATGGTGGTGTTTTAAATGGGATTTCTGGGGCTTTACCTTACAGAATGGGTTGTTTATAGCTGCTTCATTCTGCCTGGTTCTTGATGGGGTACTCTTTTTTTCTTGTCAGGAGGCCATCTTTTCCACTTCAGCCAGAGACCCGGGGTTCAAAACCTGATTCTAGAGTTTGGCTTTGAGAAATCTTTTCAGTAGCATCATTCAAGAACCAAATTTCATCATCAGCATAGATTCATCAGTGTCTTCCAAATCCCAATATTATAGCTGCAAAAATCCATCAGTAGAGTTGAACTCTGTTTACATTGTGTTTTGGAAACACATTCACTATCAGGAGACATGCAATGGCACTGTGTGTCCAGGCAAGAAGAGTGAAAGCTGATCTGCAGTGACTTCAGATCAATCCTGACGTGCTCAGACTGAACAGCAGAGCGAGACTGAGGAATTCCCTCTGAGTCGCAGGAAGAAAAAAGAGAGTTGTCTTATTCTCTACCCTCAGATTTGATCTCCTATCTAGACTTGTACCATCACCTGTCTGTCTCTTTTAGTTTCGCATGCTGGTAAAAATTCTGCTCTCCAGCTTGATAGAAAGAAAACTGGGGATCAAACACTGCAGCGAGCCGCCCCTGCATATCAACAGCACTGACCAGAACAGCGGTACTGATTCATGTACTGTATGCCCCTGGATTGGCACATCTTGGCTACCATACTGTGACTCATTCTTCTGTTTGTATGACGTGTGTGTGCTACAACAGTCAAATAACTTACAGTCGATCAGTAGAGCTCAGTCCACGATGACTTATTTGCTTTCTAGCCAGGAGTTAGACGAGAAGATGGATGCATCTGTCTTGTCTGTACTGTGAATATGAAGCTACAGCCAGCGACTGGTTAGCTTAGCAATGCATCATGTGTTATGTATTTAGTTACAGTTCACTCCTGAAAGGTACTGAGGACTTCACTGACTGATTCCAGCTGTATTTTTGCCTTGATGTCCCACATCATTGTTCTTCCAATCTGATGGATAGTCCAGTATCTTGCTGATGAGACCTTTAATGTCATAGTTTCATAAAGTAGCACTTGAACGCATCCCTAGAACTCCAGAAGTTACAGCCATCATTGTCATTACCATCTTTGTTGACCGTTGTGGACTGAACCACCTGCACATCAACACCTGCATGACACTGGTGGTCCTCAGCAGCTCCTTCACACATATGTAGATTTATCTACTGTGCAATTTAGCAAACACTGTACTTGACCATGTGCAATTTTTTTCAAATCCTTGTGCAATTTTTCAATATTTCTCAGTAATTTCCATTGGCAATATATATTTTATAGTCTTTTGTATAAAATGTATATATTCAACTTCTTATTTTGTATTTTTAATTTTCCATTGCCTTGCTATTGCTATTTTCTACTGATGCTGCCTGTTGCAACGAATTTCCCCAGCTGGGGATGAATAAAGTTTATCTTATCTTAACTTAACTTATCTTTTTCAGAAATCCCTGAAGTCTGTTTAATGTTTTGGATAGATTTACTACCATGTTAGAGAGTGCTGAGGAATACATGCTGAAACTCTAACCGAAAGGTGGTATCAGACATTCCCTATTTTAGCTTTGCACGTCTTCGTGCTTTGAAGCCT
Organism: Chelmon rostratus; assembly: GCF_017976325.1. NCBI lineage: Eukaryota > Metazoa > Chordata > Actinopteri > Chaetodontiformes > Chaetodontidae > Chelmon > Chelmon rostratus. The sequence goes on from NC_055674.1 coordinate 21,013,850, forward strand.
GTGGGGTCAATAAAAATGAAAATTACCTCATCAAGAAATACTAATGAGGTTTGATTTGCAGTGGAAACAGCTGGAAGTTTTTCACGTTGACAGAAAACCCTCAGAAAAGAAGCCCCAGAGCTGCAGCAGATGATAGCCTGGGCCCTGCAGCCGCTGCTGGGTGGACCTAGAGGGACTGTGCGGGTGCATCTAAACGGGCTGGTGGTGATTGGTCAATACCACGGTAGGTTGCTTACTATTGGCTGATGTGGCGCTTGGACATCGGAGCTGCTGGAATCTCAGTTGGCTGATGAGATCTGCAGAGGACCAACACACACACACACACGCACACACGCACACACACACACACAAAGCCAATGTATTACTCATCACTGCCTACACTATAACAGTTATGCGGCCTGGTTTCCTCTCGCTCTCTGTCGCTTTTCTCTGTGTTTATCGGTGTCTGTCCCTCTAATCTGTGGTGTTTATTCTTCCCAATCAGACATTTTCCTTCCAATAGAAATTGTGCTTGGTCACAGTATCCAAGGTATCACGGTCACCTTTCAGTCTGGAAGTAAAGCTCATTGCTGTAATATTGATAAATTCTGATGGACCAGTGCTTCTTCTGTAACACTGTAATCATCTCTGCACTTTCCCATCCTATATTTTTTTACTGCAGGGGTTGTCTCCTGCTTTTGGAGAGTGTTTTGTCTTTGTCGGTTTGACTTTTCTCTTCAACATAGTTTCACGTATTGGAGAGTGTTCACTCAGCAGCTGCTTAGTGTGTAATTTATACTTTTGAATGTCAGGAAAACCAAAAAACGTAATCCAGTTGTTTCCAAACTTTGACTCTTTGCTATTTATGGATCAGCAGGGACAGAGTAGACGATAGCACCATTGTTCTTAAAGCAACAGTTTGGCATTTGCGTTCTTGCCCAGTGTTAGATGAGCAGATTGATACCACGCTCATGTCTGCACAATAAAGCTAAACCAGTTAGCTTAGCGCAAAGACCGGAAACGGGAAACAGCTAGCCTAGCTCTTTGGGCTATAAGATAAACAGCTGTTGGTGGTAGCTCTGTATTTGCAGTAGCAAACAGACATGAGAGTGGTATAAATCTTTTCATCTAACTCTCAGAAAGAAACAGAAAAATTTATTTTTCAAAACGTAGGATTATAACTGTAGAATACTTCTGAGCATGGACCTCCTGACAGCTGTCACCAGTCGGGACCCCAGAAGAAACAAAAACAGGGTTTTTCACCCAGGAGATTGTTGTTCGTGTCACACAAGTGACATTAATTAACTTTCATACTGTACTTAACATGCGTGACATTATATAGATAACTTATGTAACTAATGTACATATTTTAACCCAAACCTTGATCTTTTTCTAAACCTAGCCAGGTAGTTTTGTGGCCTATACCTCCCTACATGATCTGTTCTGTTGTTGAGGTATGAGGACGTGTTGTTCTAGGAGCAGTTCACTTTTTGGTTTGAAAAAACATGTTGGTCTAAAAGGCCTGAAAACATGTTTTCACCTACACATTCTCATTCTCTGATCGTTTTCTATATAAACACAAGCTTTTAAGTTTAATTTTATTTACAATCGTTATATAGATTTAGATCTCTGTGCTTTTCTGACTGGTTGGAGTAGGTGGGGCTTAGTGAGGCCAGGATCTAGCAGAATCGAATGAAACGACAGCCCATGTGTGGTTTGGTCAGTGTCAATACAATCTGATCAAAGCACAACCACACAATCACGATGAAGCAGATATGTTGAGTTTTTGAGTGTTAAATGTGGATAAGCAATAACTAGCTGTTTTTTGTTGTTGTTTTTTTCAAATTTTACCTGTGATTGTTGCATATTTAGTCACACAAATTTAAGGTAAAAGAGAAATATCTAGGATTTGAAAACAAGTTTGCAGGGGCTTTAAAAGTTGCTATTTCTGAAAGTCAGCATACAACAACCTGCACAGCTGCTTCAATTTTATCCACAGTTGTTGCTCTAGAACACGAAGATGACGTCCTCATTCTTAATCCCGCCTGCTAAACTCTGATTGGCTCCCTAGTTCTGTTCGGCTGCTGCCAGTAAGCACAGCAACAGGCCGATCTCAATCGCTGAAAAAAAAATCTAAGCTGTGGGAAGCGATTCAGAGGTCTAGAGCCAGTCTGAAATACTGCTTTTCCTCCATACAAAACTCCAACTGCAGTTGCACTTAAATCTCGTTGTTTTCCCGTTTTGGCTGCATCGAAGTCCCCACAACTATGCGGATGATCAACACTTGCAGTAGTAAATCAGTGGAGGCCTCAGGTCATCATTCCTTTAATATGTTCTCTCTGTGATCAACACACAAGCACATAAAAAAAACCTTTCTTTTAACACAAGTTTTTGATCAAACCCTCTGTTATTTGTAAGCAGTTACATGTGTGTCCATGGCTGTAATAGGGGTCAATAATATTAATAGCAGAATCCTTCCATCAGTACTCTCTGTAGTTTAACAGTACCTGGGATCTCTGCAGCTCTACTGTGACTGAGAATTGTCCTGGCGCCCACTGGTGGTCACTTTGTGTACCTGCACTCCCACAACCAGAACTCCCATTCACACACACAGACCCTGGATCCCTGCTGCTCCTCCAAGCTGCTGTGCTGGTACTGGTACCAGCACTGGTTTTAGTGGTGGACCGGTTTACTAGTGGTGGAACAACAACAAACAACACAATGGATTACCTGGTTAACATGAGCAATCACTATTAGTGGGAAAACACTGCAGATTTGGGGTGTCGGGGGCGAGAGGGAGGGAGGGAGGGAGGGGCGGCTGAGGGTAGAACCACGGAGCAAACAGGGGGAGTGACTTGTAAGAAGAAGGGCGGGGTTCAAGGAAAGGAAGGAGGTGTCCTGTTTCCAGATGGAAGGCAAAAGGAGGCAGAACAAAACACTCCAAGATGCTGTCTGCTACCCTCATGTGCCACACTGTCTGACTGTCAACATACACACACTGAGAGCATGTAGCTTACCCATGCAGATGAATACATTTAGAGAACCAGATCAGTACAGTACAATACCTCCAAGTTCAAAAAATCTGAATGCTGATATACCATATTTTTCTTATTGTCAGAAAATCCCATAGAAAGACCAAAACCACCTGCGTATCAATGCCTGATATATCTTCTTCCTCTGTACCACGAGGCTTCATTGTCGTCCAAAACCTCCTGAAACAGATCACATACTGGCTGACATGTTCCTTCATTACCATGAACACACGCTGTCGTTTTGACTTAAACCCACATGTCGTCCTGCTGCCCCAAATACTCTCTGCAGCAGTGTTTCTCAGAGTGGGGGCCTCAAGGAGGGGCCACAGGGTCTGCGAGATTTGTTCATGACCACTTGTACTGTCTGTCCTCAATAGAAAAACAAGGTGACATTTAGGTGATCTAATTTTTGTAACTGTGTTTTCAAATGCAGCAGTGTCGATGGAAGAAATAAGATAAGCAGTTCCGCCACAGCTTAGACTGGTCACATGGAAATTCACGACTGTCGGTGGTCACAGCAGCGCAACCAACCTCCTCGTCTATAATAACACATAACACATATAATTTATGTGCCACGAAAAAAAAAACTCTATGCAGAAATGCCATGGTGTACAAAACTTTTAGAACTACTACACTAGTGCATCAAATGTGTATCAATCCTCAGCTGAAAATAGTTCCCAACAAATGCACAACTTGCTCCTATTTGAGCATTTTTGCTATAAATGACAGAGGCCTGCTGTTTTAGTCTTTTTTATGATGAAACCATATATTTGTAATCAATTAAAAAAAAACTTGTTAGAATATTTTCAACAGAAAATTTTCAACAGAAATATGAAAAGTAAAATTAGCTGTTCAACAGATGACCATAAACTAACTGGCACACAGTAAAACTGGGGCCTTTTTTGGGCTCCTGCAAGAAAATAACATACATTGTGGATTGAGAGGAGGAGATGTCTATATGTTCAAGCTCTAAAGGTGGCACATCTGCACCGTGCATACAGTGAAGAATAAGTTGAAATGAAATAACGTGAGGACGTATGTTCTCATGCAAATTTAGTGCTCTGTCATGATCAGCTGAAAACTCGTTTGTTTCTTATGAGTTTTAGCATTTGTTTTACTCAAATAACACAAGCTACATTTTTTTTGTTTGTGTGAAAAGGCCTCAAGCAGAGTTTGCTTTGCAGTTGGACAGAAATACCCCCTCATACCAGCCCCTCCACCCCAACTCGAGACAGGCCATGTGTTTATTAGACCAACGCAGGACCCAGCATGATAGTTTATGTTAAAATATGTGTGTGGAGGAGAGAGAACACAAGCTGGAGGCTAAGTGGTATCTGCGTATGTGTGTATGTGAGGTGAGTGTGTGTGTGTGTGTGTGTGTGTGCTCTCTGCTGGTCTGGACAGTCTCTGGCATCGGACTCTGAGGGGGTGGCGCCATCGACTGGAGTGGGGAAGTCTAACTAAAAAGGGCTCTCTGCCAGTGATGTGGATCAGCGAGCAACATCAGCAGGCCAGATGTCTGTGTGTGTGTGTGTGTGTGCGTGTGCAGATATGGGTGAAGTGGGTTGAGCTGAAGGAAGGGGAGGTCTTCTCTGATTGGCTGTGTGGACGGCAATGTGAGTCACTGACATGCACTCTGGGCAGAAGAAATATCTCTTTTTTATTTTCTTCTTCTTTGCTCTGTCAGTCAGACAAGTATGAACACACACACACACACACACACACACACACATACACACACTCATCGTCAGCTCCGTCTCCTCAGGATGGAAAAAGGAGATTCACCATCAGGTCATACCGGGAAAGGAACACAAGCTGGTCTTGGTTAGAAACCCTCGCAGCTGAGTGTTTCCTACACTGCAATTAAACTTTCTCACAGAGTTATTTCAGCACCACTGATGCTCAGTGACTTGTGTTTACATCACTCCTTCCTGCACAAGTCAGTGTCAGTGGCAAGAAGATAAAAACCTTTTTTTTTTATTTTTAGCATAACCAACTCAAAGTTAACTGGCTGATTTGCATGATTGTTTTTTTGATAGCGATCAAAGTTGCTGCTAATTAGAAACTTGCATGTTCTATTCAAGACAATGAGAACTGTGCACGTGGAGTCCTGATTCAGTACAACACTTCAGTACTATTATTAACATGCCTGTTTGGAATACATGTTCACTTTTCCTAAAGGGGAAACTGCATGAGTTACCACATTTTGAAAGTGCCCTGATTCTGTTTGACAAACGCTTGAAACCACTTCCTAACAGAAAAGTACTCAGCCACAACAATACGACAATATGAAAACATTACTTTTTTGGCCACTTGGGGGCAGCGCAACAAGCTCTACACACAACACAAGCATGTCACGAAAAACAACACTTTGACATCGTCATTCTGCAATCAAGATAATAAATATGCAACTTCCTGTTAGACTTCTAAAATAAAGTTTGCTAAGAAACATTTCAGGTGACAGTTTCAAACAGCAGCTGTATTCTTAGCTAGCAGAGCAGGTAGACCATTCATTTTTATTGTTGGGGAAGTGATCTTCAGCAGGACACTGGCCCCCAAAGGCGACAGCAGATAAATCTTTATTCTAAAGGTTTGCATATTTCCCTCAGCATAACCAGAGATAAAATATCAAGACAGTGACTGTGACAGGGGAGCAGATGGAGTGTTTTTACGTGTTGGATTATAAAAGAATAATTAAAAACAGTTGATTTCAAAAGGCAAACAGACAAAAGACAGGCAGAACAGCAACACGTCATCCCATCATCCCTTGCTCCTCCTCCTCCTCCTCAGTCATCGCCAGGCAAAGCGTTAGAGAGGAGGCTGAGTTTGTACACCTCCTCCCTCCCCTCTCTCCTCCTTTCTCACAGGGTGTGTCTGTGAGCTGGAGAACTCCCCTGGAATGTGACATGAAGAGAGACAGCCGAAAGCCTTCACAAGCTTTTAATGTGTTTCTATTGGTGTGTACTCTATTTAACCGTGTATGTTTTCATGTGTCAAGGCAGTAAGCAGTTGATATATCAGTATGCATGTGTGTGTGTGTGTGTGTGTGTGTGTGTGTGTGTGTGTGTGTGTGTGTGTGTGTGTGTGTTCATGTCACATAAATCACTATAGACTTCACTCCATTTAAATTTGTTGCCTATTCACAAATCCAACATGAGGACCAAAGCACATGTGGGACATCCTGCTTAGTCTTTAATAACGGTTACATCCATCCAGTAACAACGTTAACACTAAGCAAATATACAGACAACATATGGAAAACAGAAACAGACGTAGTCAAGTGGCTTTCTGATTCCTCACTGGCTCAAATGATGGGATCAAAAAACAAAACAAAGAAACTGTACAGTCAGCTTCTAGCCAATCATCTGACTGGAAAGATTGAGTCATCACTCCGACAAGAGGCCCAAATCAGTGGTGGAGGAAGTATTCAGAACAGAGGTAGAAGTATCTACTCCACACTGTACAAATACTCTGTTTGTAGTATTAAATGAATATTATCACTGTATCAGTATTGCAGATGCAGAAATTTAAAATGAGTATTTCACTGTTCTCTTTTAATCATTTTATGTATTGCTGTGCCATTTAATATTTAAAAAATGCATCACATTTATGTCTAAAGTAAAATCTTAAGAACACTTTACAGAAGTAAAGAGGAAAACTGTGTCTCTGGTGGGTCTGCTAGCAACTCATTAACATAGAAATGTGACGAGGGGCTGTGAGTGTGTGTGTGAGAGGTCACGCGTAAAATGTTGGAAATCACTGGTTTAGTCTCAAACAGTGTGTTATATTTGATAAGTTTATCACATGTTTAATCCATGCAAAATTTGAATCTCAAAACGAATTAGTAAAAAAAATATACTGCAGTAAAAGGCATTATAGTTCCCCAGGAATTCTTGTTGAGTAGAAGAATAAAGTGTCATGACATGAGAATAAAGTACTAGAGCCTCAAATTCATGCTGAAATACAGTAATTAACATATTGGAAAGAATATGAGACATATATATATATACACACAACACTGTTCCAGCCAGGCGGCGTTCATGCTCGTACACAGGGCGTTTAACGTACAACGTAACATCGGTGAGGCTTTCAAACGGTGGAGAGGCCTCCGAGGGTTGAAGGGCATGAAGATGGATGCAGAGGTTGCTCTGTTTCTGCTTGCTAGCATATGCACATATTCATATGTCACTTGCCCGCAGACATTGAGCTTACGCTGTTGTTGTGATGTTAGCTATAGCAGCAGGAAGGCTGTGAGTATCACTGCCTGGAGGTGGTGTGGTGGTTTCAATGACAATGGTGAGAGACACTGCTCTCAAGGCTGTTGTTCTTCCATTAAAAGTACCAGTTACTTTGAAATTTGAACAGCACTCTGCTTTTTATTGATTCGGGCAGTTTTTCAAAGCATGCAGGCATGGCTGCACACCATTGTTGACTGAACATGACGTTAGACTCAGGCAGATACGTTGGTCTGTGGTGATTGGTTTAGGAAAATAGAGACAGAAATCCGTTAGGCTGGAGTGGAGGCAGGGACTGGAGATGGAGATATCAGTCAACCAGTTTCCCACTCTGGTTTTAAAACTCGGCTTACAGCAAACTGCAGAGGTTGACCATAGCTACCAAAAATCAATAATGACATTTACAGTTGCATATTAAATTCATTTAATTTAAATCAACATTCTTCCCAGTCCACAGTCATCAGCTTTATGTATTCATCTCTTTACTCTCTTCTCCCACCACTGAAGCTCAGGGGGACATCATGTGATAGAAAGGGAATAGAGAATCATTTTTTTGGAAGCATTAGATGAGGATTGTAAATATAAGCACAGCCACTTTGAAATTTAAATTAAGAACATAAAGAAAATGGACAAGCATTAAATGAACATAATGTTTTTCTTTTATTGACACATTTACTCTTGTTTTCTTGAGTATCATTCGCAGCAGGAAATGTGTTAGCCTACTTTAAACACTGTGAGGTATTTCATCTCAACACGCCTCCTCACCTCTCATGTTGGACTGTTTAACACGCAGGATGCTTTTTTTGTTGCTGGCAGATTGTATCAGCTGTGGCGAGCTAGCCTATCAAGCTAATGCTAGCTCCATGCTTTGCATCAAATGCTGTCCCTTATCAGCTGATGCTTCACGTAGAACACGTGGACATACAGAAGCAGCGTTGGTCTTGCACTGCAGTGTAGAGCCAGTTACAGCTGCCATATTATGGTGCATTAATAATGAGGAAAATGTGATAGACAAATATCAGTTATGGCTGGATGTGAAATTATGTTTGATTTTTGGTTTAAATGCAGCACAGCTCTCTCTCTCTCTCTGTCTATGGTCTATGTCTCTCTGCCTCCCTCAGTCAGCCTGTCTGTGCCTGCCTCCAGCATACCTCAAGTTCCAGCCCACTTCTCCTAATAGCTTTCCCCCCTCTCTCTCTCTTCCTCTGTTTCTCTGCTCAATTTCTCCCTGTAGGTGTTTCTCCTGGTCTCCTCTCCTGGCTTCATTCCACTCAGGAGCACGCTACAGTAATCCTACAATGCTACAGCCCTCCACAGCATTTGTGTTGATTTAAACCCACCTGGAAGACAGAATGACTCAGTGATCACCTGAGCTTTAAAGACTCCGCTGGTTTGACCTCTGTCTGCACAAACACATAGAGACAAGCCTGGACAGGCGTGCTGCTGTGGATACAGGGTTACACACATGCACACACCTGTGCAGGACATGCTGACACGCAAGGGTCCGCCATCAGAGTGAGGAGACTGGATATGGAAAACGAGTAGTGTCACTGCATCTTTGCATTGAGCTATTTGACGTGGACTGGGCATCACAGGTCCTAATCTGGCCACATTGTGTAGTTCAAACCTCTTCACTGGCCATATCACACACAAAAAAGTCTCACAACTTTCTCTCGCAAAGCAGAGAAAAGGATCTGAAATACTACTAAGATGATGGTTTTTATCTCCGCGGTGAATTCCAGTGTGGAGTGTCCTCCTGGCTTCACTTGCTGTGCAGCACAGATCACAGCCAATCACGCTGGCAAGAAGTTAAAGGAATGGTGCTTGTGCTCTCGCAGGTGGCCTGCAGTGAAGTGTGTCACGGTGTGACCTTCACAGCCTGCAGCAGACACTTACTCACAGCACTTAAAAAGTTTGACATTTTGGAAATATGCATGATCCCTTTCTGGCAACATAACAGGTTAGACCAAAAGAACCAAAACCACCAATACTCAATCAGTTCTTCAGGCTTGTTTCGATCAGCTCAGGACATTTCTAAGATCAAACCATTTCTCTCCATGGAGACGCCATTCGCGCCTTCATCACTTCACGCCTTGACTACTTCAGTATTATATCCTGTTTATCAGCATTAGCAAAAAATCTCTCTCACGTCTGCAGCTTGTTCAAAACGCTGCTGCTTTGAAGCACCCTACGCTGGCTTCCAGCTGCTTTTAGACTTGATTTTTAAGAATTATTGGTAACTTTTAAGGCGCTTACTGGTTTTGTGCCTGTTTATATTACAGAGCTGCTAACCCCGTCTCCCCAGCTTTGTGGAGATTCAAAGATCAGCTGCCTCTTTGACAAGATCTGTATAAAATCTGCAGTCTTTATCTGACTGGTTATGACTCCATACCTAATGCCCTAACGCCCTGTCATTTAAGCTACCAGGCTAAATCTTTGCAGATTTTGTATCATTGTTATTATCTTGTTTTCACACATTTAATAAAGAACGCATCATCAGTGCTTCTATAATTTTTATGACTATGTTATAAACAACAGAATAAAATAACATGTAAAAGTTCCTGGAAACCTTGAAAATCACCAAATAATGAGGATGAAAATCATATTTCTGGAGCAATTTCTACTTAAGTCTTACATTAGGTGTCTTCCTGATATGTCTTACATACATGAAACCTGGTCATTGATCATGGATTATAATATACTATAATTCTTTTTTTAATCTTTGCAACAAAGGTAGCAAACAATTTTGCTTCATCATCAACTGGAGCTGGTTTACTTCCTGTTCCTGGTTGGAGTTTGGCGTAGTTGCCATCCATCCATATTTGTGAAGCAAAGCACCAGAGGACGATGTTTTCCAGGTGGGAAACCTTTTTGCATCGTGATTGCTGTCATTTCACCTTGTGAGTCTGTGTGTCTGGTTCGTCATGGTAAAAAGTGGTCCTGGGGACGCCTTCTGTACCAAGAACTAATACAGAAGTGGCTTTGAGTACTTTACCAGGTCTTTATGTGTCTGTCTGCTGACAGGTTTTGTCAAAGTGACATCATCACAACCATGCATGGCGCACGAAACTTGAAGGCTGAGTCGGTGTCATCCACGCAAGGACATTAGATATAGGGGGTTGGAAGTAGAGGCCACTGCGTCCCCCACCACCTTGCTGGTATATAAACACCAACCTTGTCAGGACCAGTAGTCCTCACGGGGACCAAAATCCAGTCCTAATGAGTCAAAACATCAATTTTGAAGTTTAGAGGTAACGTCTAAATTGAAATTATATGAACTGAGAAGAGGAACAAGACTGCTGCAAGTGCAACTGTAGCTGGCATTGTTTTCACCTTGTGAGTCTCTGTGTGTGTGTGTGTGTGTGTGTGTGTCATAATGGTAAATTGTAGTCCTGCAGTTCCACTGAGAGGATTTTCATTTCATGGGTCAGAGGGCCAACATGCTGATGGGCATCATGGCTGCTGTGATCTCACGGCTAGATGGTCTCTAGCTCTCCTTGCTTGTTAACGCTGTGGTTTCTGTGTTCGTCGTTATTCTTGCTTTGTGTGTGTGGAAATATTTCTTACAAAATAAGTTCTTTTACAAAGCTCTTTGAATTTGCCTCACTTTGTGAACTGTGCTCCATAAATAACCTTAACGGCATACTCCACGATGGCAAGCCATATATTATTTCACGCGTGTGTTTTCTATTGTCTGCGTGCAGTTGTGTGGACCTCAGAAGTCGAGTGGGCATGTCTCTGATGTCTCTGAGTGGGCGATTCTCTGAGGCTGGAGCAGCTGTGGCGCTCTCAGCGTGAAGCTCCCTCTAGTGGATCAGTGCATGTACCCGCTGGTTATACACGTGTACTGTTTTCTCCAGCAGCAGAGCTGGCAAACTCGCAGCCTGGTCGCCACAGAGAGGGAGAGCCGTGCAATAAGGAAGCTCTCAGCGTGGCGTGGGCCAGACTCTGACCAATCAGGTCACTTGGCTGAAGCTTGACAATGTTTTAACTGGATGTGTAGTTGACCTCAGCGATCTAAACCCATCCGCCACCACACCAGCCTCATGTAATTCTATGTTGCGGTACTCACACACACACACACACACATACACACACGCACACACACACACACACACACAGGGATGTCTACTTTCAGTATTGTGGTTTTTTCTGCTCATGGCTGAGTTTTAATGCTTAACTCTGTCTTTCCAGCTTTTTTCTACATCCAAACCAAAGAAGGCAAATGACATGGGCTGGGTGTTATTTCTGAGTTCCTTTTTCAGGATCACAGATAGATTTTACTCTTCTTCTCTGCATTTTTCATGTGTAGTTCAATCCAATTCATGCTTTAAATGGAGGACTAGTTGATGCAGTTGCATTATAAATACTTAGAGGTTTGGTAAGACAACAGATTGTCCTACAAAGCTCATGTGGAAAATTAAAAATGGGAAACTTCTGTGGAAACAGATGATGTTTCTCCTTTGAACACAGGAAAGAGGAGAAATGTATCTTGTATGCTCATGTAGCTGGACCACTGGACGCTGCTTACACAAGATACCTGTTGTACTCACTACTGTGCGTTATGTTGAGTACAGAGCTAGCAACCACTGCACCACATCACCTGGTAGGTGAAGGACTGTCTTTCTGCAAAGCACAGCTTGAAGCTTGAAGTGATTGTTCTAATTAGTGTAGCTCTGTGTGTGTGTGTGTGTGCGTGTGTGTTCTCAGATCTCTCTTGCAAAAAAACACCTTGACCTCAATGAGACTTCCTGAATAAATAAAACATAACTAACAAACTCTGCAACAAAGTGGAAGAAATGCACAGAGAGTATTCCCAGAGCTTTGTGGCAGAATTCCCCACATATCAATATATCAAACACACGTTCAGGCAGAGGCGGGGCCAGAGGGGCCAGGCCCCCCTGGAATCTGATTGGCCACTTCTGATGACCCCCCCTACTGGCGCCCGAAGGTAGACCTAATAAAGTAGGTAGCTGGCTTGCTAGTATTAGAACCTCTGCAGAAGAGACCGTTTTCTCGGTGGAAAGCCAATGAAATGACTGCAAAGAGATGCAGAACAACCACAAAGTGGCACAAACAAATACAACGAGATGCAAAATCACTATGAAGAGACAGAAAAGAGACAAAATGACTACAAAGAGACAAAAAAATACATAAAATTATTACAAAGAGACAAAACAAAATGCAAAAATGACTACAAAGGGGCACAAAATGACAATAAAAGATAAAAAAACGACAAAAGAAATGAAAAACGGCAGGGTATCATCTTCCCATGCAGGTGCAGTGACTTATTCCCACTTACTTAGTCCCCAATCCCCCACCCCACCCATGGGTGCACATTTTTCTGCAGTGATTTGAAAGAACTTTATTGATCCCTGCAGACCGAACAGACAGGTTGTGTGTGGAAGCTGCTGGTGAGGATATCTCCACAGAGCAGATTGCAGTCTGAACCAGCAGAAGTGTGTCTCATCCCACTGATGGATGATTTGCTGTAGCATCCCAGCGCCCCCTAGTGGACATGATGGAAGTCTACCGTATTTCTCAATCTGTCTCCTTCTTTTTTGCATTCTTTCAACCCCCAAACCCTTACCAGTTCTGTAATGACTTTAATTTGTTGGTGTTTATTATCTTTAGAGGACAATTGTGAAGCACATCACATTTCCTGAGTCCACAGCTGAAACTTGAAAGCTAAATGTTGAATAGCTACTTCATTCTCATAATCTTTGCCATATAATGTTTTGCAAACTTAACAGTCTAGGTTCTGTCTTTCATAGATTCAAATGAGCTTTTCAAGTCAGTTTTGCATGCTGGGATGTCTCACAGTGATCACAAGATATGACTGACTGAAGGCAGAAGTGTTGAATGTACCATGATGCCTCATATTCAAATCAAATTCAAAGCGCTTGTTAATGTTCCATGTTAAATAGACAACAGATTTTCAATCATTGTCGACACTGAATCAACACTGAATTTACACCATGTTTGCTAACAAAATGATTAGTATGTATACTATGCAATCTATATAAGAAAGTAACATCTGTTCGATATGCAGTGCGCTCAGATTGCAGCTGCTGAAATGGGCTGAATTTGAATGCACTTGTAGGCAAAGCACGACTTAGGATGTAACACGATGCCCTTCAAAAACATCAGCAACCACGGCCTCAACCATGAAGCTCAACTTTGACACAGAGGGCGACTGAGTATGGAGGGCCTCGTACACACACAGTCACTTCTAACACCAAAAGCAAAGCTCACTGTTGTTATACTCGTAAAGTTTCTGTTATGACACTGCAATCATCTCTTCCTATAATAGTTTATCCTCAGGTTTGGTGGTGGTGGTGTGGAGGTCATTCACGTGTGCCCACACCATGACTTGCAGGCGGTGGTACAGGCCTGTGGCGGATCCTGGCATCGTTATGAAACCATATTTCATTGTAATTGTACAAAAGAAAATGACTTCACATTGCTGGCAAACAAGTAAGTAGCTCTCCATGATGCAATCCTGTTAAACATTTATTTCACTTAAAATGAAGTTCACTTCCTATTGTTAGCTAAGTCAGGTGCAAGTTATGTATAGGAAGCACACGCAGTTATATGGCCCTCTTCAGTCCTCAGCGATATTAAATACTGGATGTCCCAAAACCTTCTAAACTGGGATGAAGATAAATCTGAGGTCAGAATATTTGGCCCGACAAATTCTATCGTCCTGTTTCACAAACAGGCTGCTACAGCGACAGAAAATTTTGATGCAGATCTCTGTATCGAGGTTCAAGTGAAGGACGCTGTCCAGTCTCGCTTGTTTTGAGTCAAGAAAATGTCCAAAATCCTTCTTCTGTCTGCTTCAGTATAGGAAACATCTATGAGCATTTAATATACTGCCATATTCTTTTTTTCCTCTGCCATTTCACATTTTTAAAATTAACATTACCCACCAGTGTTTTATGATCCCTGTGTTGTATTCATACGCTTCTGCTTTTATCTTTTTTAGCCGTGAAGCACTTTGTTAACATGTTCAGAGAAGTACTATATAAATAAAGTTTATTACAATTATCATGCTCTTTGGTAGAAAATCATAAAAACACAAAATCATTTGTATCAGGTTAACATACACTGTCAGTCTGTGGCTAATCTAGCAAACATGTCTGTTTTCAACAAATGCTTCAGCATATCAGAGGCTATATTGAACCTTACATTACTTGGTTGTAATTTAAGCATGAGCCTGGTATTTGCTGGCACCAACGGAAATGAAAATGAGACCCTTGTTCAGGCATTGGCTATAAAAAAACCTAAAGAGCAGGCTGTTGCAGGAGAACTTGAAAATTCTGGTCACCTTGCATGCATTTGGGTTTTTACTGAGCAAGCTACCCTATTGTGCAATCCAGGGACTCTGCATACGTCTATATTTAGGAAACCAGCAGACAGACACAGCAGAGCACAAACCAGGAGCTTCCATCCTGAGTGGCTTAAAGACAATGTGCCTGGTCCGAAGATAATTTGAGACCAGGAAACACAGTTTGAGGTTGTGTTGTTTTCAGGAAGGCCGACACAGAAACACTCTACCCTACAGAATGCATACATACCAGAGCCAAACAGCTGCATGGATAAAAAAAAAAAAAAACTTCACTACGAAGAACTGCTCCCAAACAAGCAAAAGGTCGAGTGGTGTTTGTCACAACATACAGTACACAAGCAGAAAACACTGAATGGACTCCAAATAGGAATCTGGGTATTATGGAGAGTGACTGTGTAGTAAGTCAGATCATCCCTGAACCACATCAATCAGGATGATGAGATCAAGTTTATAATATGAACTGATACACAGCCATCCTCAGACAAACACAAACATGGCTGGCTCCAAAATTCAAGAGGTCCCACATGTGTAACCAACAATGCACTAATGTAATACAGACCAAAATTACAAGCCAAAACATATCAGAGTTAGTTTGTCATGACAATAAAGGCATTTGAAGTGTTGTACAAAGAGAGCTAGTGCCTGGGACTTTTCTTGTCTGTGAATGTGCTAAAGGCAGCTCTGCTTGCATGGATGGATTAAAGAAAATCGTGTGTGCAAAATGATGGTTGCCCGTCACCACTGTCGATATGGTTCACTGGTTTCCTTATAATGTTAATCATGATGGACAGGCCGAGAACACACAGCAGCAAACAAGGGTAAGACCGTAGACCAACTTCTGTGTGCAAGAAAACACTCAATACAGTAGGTACGATAGTTAATACCCCAAAAGAGAGAAGGAGAATGAATCACCTATTTCAGGTTGTAGTATTAAGTATGGTAGGGTTTTTTTTATGGGGGAGGGCCATGGAACAAGCTAAAAATACTTATCAGCATCAGTATTTGATCAGTTTTATCAGTTTTTGATACCTATTAATATTTTGTCTTTATTTTTTTCATCACAGTCCTCATCACCAAAGCAACTTTACACTGTTAACTTGGCTTGCTAAAAAGTATTTTGGAAGTAACAAATTGTTTGCCTGGACTATGTTTATTAGTAGCTGTGTTGTTGTTGTTGTGTGTGAAAACTTGCACAGATATCATAGGAAAGAGACTGTGGTGGATGGTCTCGTCCAGCATACAAAGACCTTCTCCACTACACGCGTTATTCAGGCTACTACAACAGCATGGTCAGAGAAAGATCATAGTTTGTGTTAAATATCACAATGATGATAATGATGATGATATATATTTTGTGATCAATGACTATATTTGTTATATTTGTATACTGTTACGCTATTATGCACATAAATTGCAATATCTGTGAATTGAGTTTGGGGCATTGTTTTTCAATAACTGTCTATAATTTATATGTTGTGTAGTTTTTTTTTTTCATTTTTGTAGTTGTAAAGCACTTTGTAAAGTCTGATTTTGATAAGTTCTACTTAAATAAACTCAACCATTATTGATTATTAATAAAAAAAAAGTGCCCTGAAAATAATTTGTGTGTGCCTGAAATGTGTTCAGGGGTTAGGAGAAAGAAATAAAGAAATGAACTGAAAATAAATGTTTATTAACATTAACTGATACACATATCAAACAATACCATACTTTATAATAACAAACTGTGCAAAGCGAAGAAAATGGTCAAGCGTCTATTTCCTGATTCGTTTGGGACTGAGAATGGCTGTGAAAGTTTTAAATTTTGTTTGGTTTAGGCCAAAAAGAAGATTTAATGAATGTAATTAACAACTTCAACAGCAGATTTTATGTATTTCCAAACAAAAGAGAAACAATGGAAAAATGTGTAATGTCCTTATTGGAGAGGCAGGTGCTATGTACGTGTCTTGGGCGTGAGATGCTCAGCAGAGCTGATGTCCTCGTACAGTGTCCTGTGGAGAGGGGACAGAAAGTCCAGGACAGTTCCGGGTCAGTGTCATCAGGAGTTGGCGCCGGTCCGCGGCCCTCTGATGATGTGGATCTTGGCTTCATCATCCAGCTCATCCATGATTCTCTCCTGTTTGACGGACAGGATGGTGTAGCTAACTGGACAACTGCAGGTTAAAGGCCAACACTTTAATAAAAACCTTGTTTGTTTTGTTGGGTGTAAAGATGCTAGTCTTCTGTTTTTATTTCTTTCTCTGAATCACTGTTGGACTGGAAGACCTGGCAAACTGAGTGCAAAAACAGAAATGAACACAAGAAAAGAGCACGACATGGCTCATCGGCCAGTAGCAAGCGTTCAGGATAACCCACAATCGAGCTCAGTAAGTCAGGAAAGATGGTGAACAATTTCAGCTCTCACCTAAAAGCAAAGAACGAGGATCTGAATCTCTTTCTGAACAAGAACAAGGATGCTTGATGTGCCACAAGTTTACTTCAGGTTTTTATTTATTATCTTTACTGTTTACTGTTTACATTTTGAAAAGGGGCTGCAGAAAAGCAGTTTTGTTTCCTGAGTTTCCTCATGAACGAACAAAGGCCCTGATTCTCCTTTGGAACAAAGGCTGACATGTCTTGATATGAGCCTTTGTAAGCGACAATAAAGCAGTTGTCATCTCTTTTAGTCCCATCAAACCGAATGACTGAATTGATTCTCGTTACAAGCGCTGTGTGTATCCAGACAGATCTCCTTCCTCTGTGCCATAGAGCTCCACTGTTGTCCAAAAACTAGTAAAAACACATCAGTGAGCCACGTCAAATTAACACATGAACACACACACGGCAGTTTATTCTGACTCAATCCCACACACACCATCCTGCTGGCAAAAATACTCACTCTGCACCAAATGTGGATTAATCCGCCACAAAAAATAGTCCCCAACAGATACACTATTCCACCAGAAAAACTACAGTGCCCATCAGGCTTTTCTGAAGAATAAACTACACATTTGTGATCATCTTTTATAGTTTTATATTCTCGGTAGGAATGAAGGGACTCAGGCATTCAGGTATGAACGAACACATTTTTAGTTTCAGTCATTTCATAGGATTTGCTGCCAGTGACAAACATCTACAATGTAACAACACATGCAATGCTTTAACAGTGGTAATTATAGACTACATTTTGTTCCAAAGAGAGTTGCATTTCTGGTGTCCTCCCTAAAGTCAATTTAACTCTGTTTTCAGTGGGATCTGTTTGGTTTAACTCTCTATTAACCAACTCTCTGACAGTGTCACATGACGATTTTTAACCTACATTTAACTATCAACTCCTGACTCCTGAGTGCTACAGCATGTACCACTGTGAGACAAAACTGCATGAAATTCAACCGCACACGGACGATGTTCTTGTTCATTTTCAGATCATACTGCCAGGAAAAGCAAAATAATTTGAACTCAGACAAAGATTTGTCACTATGTCTTTTCAATGAGTTAGCCTGAATTAGCAGGGCCTTCCTGATTCTCCTCACCATCCGCTGCACAGTCCAGGACTTTCAACTGTGCTCACTCTTCAAGATTTAGTCACAACTACAGTATAAGCAAAATGGTTGTGTTTTCTACCATGCAAATCCTGTAACATACTGTCTCATCATGTCGAAAGTTTTAGGTTAATTAATTATGCAAAGAGAACGTTAATTCTGCAGGCTGAAGGTGACTTTGAAAGACTGCAGAAAGATGCTGAAGGGCGACAAATTCATTATATAGTTTACTGCAGGATCACTCTGCATTAGATACGGTGTGATTTCTGAGATATATGTACACATGTAACCATATTTAGACCTTACAGTGTTATCATGAAGGCCACACCTGTGTAGTTGTAGGTGGAGCAGACAGCAGTGAGAGCAGTGTTCAGCTCACACACACAAAGAGTCAACAGTAACTCTGCTAAATTCCATTAACACTCAGTGTTGACACACAGAGGCACTTTTAAAGGGTTTTTTTACACGACATATTAATTGACATACTTCATTTAAAACTTGCTTGGAGTATTTAGATTTTTTGATTAAAAAAAATTCACACTGCTGTAACTGTGCAGGCCTTTCAAATGTTCCCTCTCTCCCTCTGGTCCCTGAATGTCGCACTCAGCTCACACGCTCTGTGTAGCAGCTCAGGACATCGGCCTGTGAAGGATACACATGCCGACCACGAACGCACCGATGGCGAGGCCGGTCATCAGGTTCCGGCCGCGGATCCGCTCCGCATTCTTCTTCCAGTAGTCGAGCTCCTGTCGGCGCCGGAGAAGCTGTTTTTCTGCCGCTGTCAGTGGAGCTTTCGCGGCTACCTTGCCTCCTTCCTCTGCCATGACTTGTTTGGATAATCAGCTGCCTCTAGGACCGCCTCGCATGAACCGGAAGAATCCTTTAAAAGGAAGGAAGAAAGAAGCGCCTACCGCCACCTGCTGCATCGGAGGAGGTAGAGTCGTTGAAAATGAAACGAAAGCTGTTAATATTGTGTTCACTTTACAGAACATTATATGGCTTTTGAAAAAAAGGTCCATAACTTTAAGGTGCACTGTGATTTTTGTTGATTACTGTCTTATACTTACTGTTGAGTGGACTGGATAAAAATTAAAATCCAAAATTTACCGTCATATATTTATCAGTATTTTTTATCTCACTATTTCTTCTTATATTGTTAGTTTGTATTTTGTACTGTATTTTTCTCTCATTACTTGAAAGTTGTTCTTTTTTGCATGCCCTTGTGTTTCCACCCTATGCTGGACTTAAGTGCAGACAAACCAACGGTTGCATGTCATTTTGCACAACTGCACTACTGTGCTCATGTTTAACCGCCAGATTTCTATCTTGTATAGCTTAATTCTGTATTTTTATTTTTATCTCACTTTTTTTTTTTCTTATATTGTTAGTTTGCATTCTGTATTGTATTTTTGCCTCCTTACTTGAAAGTTGTTCTTTTTTGCATGCCCTTGTGTTTCCACCCTTGGAGCTGCTGGATATGTAAATTTCTCTTTGGAGATTAATAAAGTATCTATCTATCTATATTCATATTTATTGTACATTGTGTTGGTTTGTTTGTGAACTAATAAAACAGATAGTGGGGTTTTTGTACTTCTTCAAACATACATGCTCAAATGAGCTGTAATTCATTAAAGCTGCTAATGGTGGTGCTGCAATCGTTCAACTTATAAAGAGACTCAGGTGCAAGGATCACACAAAGACTCGAAGTCCAAAAGCTTAAAAGTTTCATCAGCTCGCGGCAGAAGCAGAACAAAAGGATGAGAGACGAGCAAAACCCAAAAACACAAGGTGGAGACAAACCCACTGACAAGCAACAACAGGGAGGACAGAGGCACTCTAGTCTTCATGAAGACAAAGACAAGCTGACAACCACGTAGGGGATCACCAGGGCGATATATACTGAGGGACTGATTGGATGATTGAGAACAGGTGGTAAGTAAACCTGGAGGGAAATTGGAACAAAGACAGGAAGTAAATATTAGGAGGCTACTACAAAATAAAACAGGAAATGCAGTTAAGAGTCCATGCAAGATGTCTGTCTGGTGTCTTTGATCCAATGAGTTATATGCAGGCCAGGTTAATCCTTGTGTTTTGTTGACCTTGACTTTTCTTTTCTTGTGACCTCATCAATACCCTGAATGTCCAAGCCAATTTAAATGATAACTCCTGTCTTTGCCGCAAACTGAGCTTGAACAAATAATGAAGGTGCCGCTTTTTTTCAGGGGGAACATTGTATGAATAAACTGAAAAAAATTCTGTTGGCTCACTTGTGGGCATATCAAGGTCCAGGTGTGGTCCTGTTCAGGACGCTGGGCCTGCTCATTCCAAACCGGGGCCAGAAGATACTGGTTAGTCTGGTCCACAAATGGTGTAGTTTGACATGCTTGACGACCTGTTGTGCAGTATCTTGGACGCCCCATGACACCCTGGCGAAAAGTCTAGCACGATGTGTTCCTTAACGTTGACCAATCAGATGCTCTCTCCATATCTTCATTTCAAACATTCTTTACCTCAAAATCAGTATGAAGTATGGACAGCCTTTACTGCCGTCTCTGTGCCACCCAGGAGTACATGCACAGTCACTTTTCATACTCAACGCTTCTGTCGCTTGCACCTGATCATGAAATCAGACGTGCCGTGACTGGTTGGGGTCATACGTGGAGTCCGCAAGCGGCAAGCATTGGTTTAAGCTCCACAAAGACCAAACAAGAGACTATATAAGGTCTAAGACTGTATTTTTCAAAATGTTTTCTTTATTTCTTGTTTTGTCATCCAGTGGTGGCACTATTGTCATCATATTACATTACATTATTATTATTACAAGACCTTCTAAGATTATAACGTTCTTTACAGGTTATGAATAAAACTAACAATGACCAAACAATTATGGCAAAAAGGAAGATCAATATAAAATGAATTTGAATCAATGCAGGAAAACATGGCGACACCATCATGTAATGACAACCAGTGACGTCAGTGTCCTCCAGTTGTCTTCTATCCATATTTGACACACTTTAGGTGGTTTTTGAAGAAGTGAAGCTGCAGTTTGAACTCCTGGTCACTCTTTGCAGGTTTTCTGAACTGTCTGTAGCGAGTCTCACTCTCGTCATCGGCTGTCCTGGACTGATGGCCAATGGACACGTGGTCACAGCTGGCAACCAGCAAGGATCCCAGGCCGTCCATGAAGAATTCTAGAGAAAAACATTTGCCCTTTTAGAAAAATCGTGGCCAACAACGCTGAAAGGGCGTGGACTTACTGCCAGGTGGAATCTCAACTCTGTCTGGATCTGAACCTACCTGAGTGCGCTACCCTCTGGAGCTTAGGGTCAAATCCCACCCTCTGCACGGCATCTGTGCGAGCCAGGAAGAAGTTGACCACCCCGCTGACCAGAAAGCACTGTGGGTAACCAGGAAGTGAGTGGAATTTCCTGTTGGACGTCCGGTACAGGCAGCCACCATCCATTTCCTGTCCTTCCTCATAGTGGAGAGAGAAGTAAAACTGGTTCCCTTGTACTGACCCTCCCAGCTGATGAGAGCAGAGGGACGAGAGAGCTGGTTATAAACTGGTCCGTTGTGTACCTGCCTCTAGCCCAGCACATGACTGCTGCACACAACCCTGAACAGATTGGTTGTAAAAAACAAGTGCAAAAGGTGAATGAATGAATCTGTATGACGTTTAGGCAGCCACATGTGTCGGCTACCCCAGAGGATGGCCTGAGTCATTGTGTTTCTATTGGCTATGTTTTGTCATTATTGAACTTAACTCATCTAATGGATGGATGCATGACATTTACTCCACCAGGCCAAATGTCAAATCTCACAATGCCACCAAACGTGAAAAAATAATTTGTGCATCTGCATTTGGATCTGCTCCAGAATTTAACAGGTTCTTCCTCGGCCCATGCTACACCCTTCCAACAAGTTTACTTTATGAATAATATAACTTTCTAATAACATTTAAATTGAATTCATCGACACAGTGATTCTCACCACATCCAGTTCAGGGACTGCCTCCATCACCTCCACCAGCTTCTCTATCTTCGTCTTCTCCGTAAACACAAAGTCGTCGTCCACCCACAGGAAGTACTTGGTGGTTACCTGGGAGACAGCCAAATTCCTGCCAGCAAACCAGCCCTGAGGCAGTACTGAAATGGTCATTTTTTTTTCTCATAAATTTTTGTTTTGTCACAATCTGATACAACTCGGTTCCACAAATGGAAAAATTAGTTAAATACAACAATAGATCACTTGCAAGTTTGAATTTTTATTGATACTTGTAGCATCAGGATTCTGTCAGATTATATGCATAAACCATTGTGAATGCAAATCTGCCATAAATGGATAAAATGGAAAATAATTGCACTTTATAATAAATTAAATTAATAATTTGAAGTGAATTTATCATCACAACTGGAAAATGTTATCTTTGTTATGTGAAGGGGACCTCCAGATTCACAGACGTTAAAATAATTGACACACAAAAGCCACTTCAGCCCAAAGTGTCAAATAAAACTCTGCAGGAAATCGATCAATGTATGTGTGTGTGTGTGTGTGTGTGTGTGTGTGTGTGTGTGTGTGTGTGTGTGTAGACCTTTGCTGGAGGCATGATGTAGTGCTGGATGTGGGCTCCAGTGATGGGCTCTGGTTCAAAGTTGTCATCAGCAATGATGACTTCGACGTCGCTATAGAAACGGCGGATGCTGTTCAACAACAGTTTGAGTTTTGCATAGCGTAGGAAAGTCTTCGTAGTGATGGTGACGTGAGAGCTGATATCTGACAAGTTCAAAGACAATCAGACACAAGGTAGCATGAACTGAACTGAGCTGCTGGAGCTGTATCTTCCTGCTTCCTTCATCGTCTACAGGTATGAAGTAAAAAAACACGATGAGTGGACTACCTGTTCCCATGTCGTACAGCACTGGCATGTGTGGCTGTTTGATGGTAATGGGAAACACAGCTTCATAGTTCTCAAACTTGAAGGTTGCTGAGTGCAGAAAAGAAAAATGTCTTACTAGTAAGAGTTAACTATGACGTTTAGAGAACCAGGTGGACTCAAACTAAGCTACCAGGTTGTCTTAGAACAATAAAAGTGCACGAACACAGACTAATTTCACTCATTCTAACTGAACATTAAAAACACACTGATGCACACACATGCCCGACGACTGCATTAACTCTTTTGGATTACATTTCCTCTATCAGGACTTGTGCGGGTCATTTTGTGGAACTGCATTTAGATTTTTCACTTTTTTCAAGCTCATTTCCAGTCCATACCGAGGTCTCCAGTGTGTATGTGGTACACAGTGCTGGTATAGGACACTTTAGCTAGCAGGTTGTTCAGGATCACCAGGCTGCTCGATTCCATGGTTAAGCCCATTTTACCATCACCTGTCACAAAGAACCACAGAATTCCACAACGGTCAAACAACAGCTGGCTAATCATTAATGACCAACCACCTCCACAGAAATTTTATGACATTGCATTCAAGCTAAGATACAGAGAATCTCAGTCGTATCAAAGGTACCTTGGCAGCAGTAGTAGTAGTTAAAACAGAGCTAGCTGCAGGAGTGACAAATTATTCCAATATGATACCAGTGAAAATGACATTATATAATATTCTATTAAATGACTATGCCTCGCAAAAGCAACATGTCAAAAAAGAGCAAAACCAGTGCAACTGGGCAAAGGCAAGGTTAGTATACTAACCAGTAAGGCAGATCATTTATTATTTTGAGATGCTGCAGTGTTGCATGCTGGTAGCTGAATGCAGTGTGTGTATTGCCACTGCAGCTGTGGCTTATTGGACATGTTTTGTGCTGGTGGCCTGCATCGCCATAGTCTGTGTTGGGATCAACACAGGCACATTTGTTTCTGCTTTTAACCTGGCTGACTCTACCAGAAACAAAAGCAGCACAACATCAACTATTGTCAACTATTTCTTACTTACTGACTGAACAAATTCAGACATATTCATACTCACTGAAGAGCTACAAATACAGCCTCTATGAAGTTAGGCCTGGTACTGGAATCTCACCTTGGATCGTCACCCCTTCAGGTGAAGTCTCTGTGGTCAGGATGCCTTTGGACACATTCAAGGACACCTAGAGTAGACGCACCTGAATAAACTCAGCACTCAGAGTACACATACACTTCCTGCATTATCTTTACAACAGAGAACATTTTGACAATTTAGACAAATGTATATACATTTTGTATTAAAATTATATACTCTGTCATTGTTAATGTGACTGTAGCACAATAATGCTGTAATTCAATCATTTTTATTCATTTGTATCTGGATTTGGACTCACATTGCAGGATCTAAGATGATTCTGATTCATATTCATATTGCACCTGTTGCATTATGGCAACAGGTGCATTACGTGGCTGTACCACAACGACGCTCTGTAAACACACATCTTTTCAGTGTCTGCTGACATAATCAGCCCTCCAACCAGAGCGCCATGAAGGGGCCTCTCTGGAGCTGACGAGAATACTGTACAGGTGGGCCTGACATGACTGTGCATATGAGTGGGGTTAAAGCCAATACGACAGCTCTAGAGCAAGCGGCCACGCCACTGCCCTTACAGTCAGGTTTGACTGATTAAGGGCTCAGCCACACCAGAAAGCGGCACAACTAAATTCATCCTTTGCAAAATGTTATATAAGATATAGAGAAGATTGACACGGTGACCATTTGCAGGCCTAGTTGGTGAACTACTGCAGCCGGCCAGCTAACCACTATCCAGCTGGGAACATCCCAGAGTCAGTCACAACAGCTCCCTAAACGTCTTTCTAATGTGCTGCTCAGTGAATTGCACATTACATTACATTATAACATGCGCGTCAGCTCGTTCACCAACAGGACATCAAGCTTGCACAGTTTATTCCCAACATGTGTTTGTACCCTCGACTGCTGTCTTTTAACTGTTTGTTAAACATTGCTGACATTCAGTCGGATGGTGACTCATCAAAGGTCAGCGCTGTCAAGAAGCCATGCTATTGGTCAGCAGCACAGATTTTGCAGGTTACAGTTGATCAAAGTAGCATTCGGCATGAAAAATTTGCATTGATTTACTTCACGCCAGCAAATCCACTGATCACACAGATTACTTTGGAATTCACGGATTTTACCACAAATTCTGGTGCAATCAAGCCTTTTGTGTTTTTGAAAGCCATCACTAATTAGATAGTCTTGTTCATAGTCATGTCCTGCCGTGTCAGTCATCATCTTTCACTTTTGACTACAAGGAAAACATACGTTTGGCTGACATTATGGAAATACTATAATTACTGGGCAAAAATTGCATGGCATAAAATAAATACTTGAAAACATATCAAATTCAGAATGAGATTCACGTAATGGCTTTCAAAATCAAACTCAGTCCCCTGTTTTGCAGCAGTTTCAGTTCCGGAGGTTTCTGCCTCTAGTTCCAAAGTTAATACTAAGATGGCTGCTGTATGTGTTTACGTGGAAAGCTGCAGGATGCTCACGCAGCTTGACCGAATTTGCTGTTTTGTACAATTTCTCCAATTCCCAAATCTGTGCAACGGAGGCGGTGAATGCAAAGTTAGCGCAAACCATAGTTACAATCACCTCATTTATGGAAAGTGAGCCAGGTTAACAGAACTATACTGTTAGCATTAAACTGTATCGTGGGTTGGTTTGAATTTTCAAACATTCAGCAGCCATCTTGCATCAACAAGCCAGATGCCACCATTCTACCAGGATGATCTGGAGTAATCAGGTGATCTGTTGCATCTATGGGCTCAAACCAACCTTGTAGCTACTTCTTTGTTCTGCATGCAGCGCTAAACCTGCAATCAAAATGGCCTCATGATTTCATACTATTTCTTTATGGAAGGACACACATTCACCTCAGGCTTTGTGACTTTTACGGGGGGTAAACTCTGCAACACAAATGATCAAGAAAGGAAACAGCGCTTCCTTCCTCTGTGCTATGGTTGCTCTACACTGATGCATACAGTAACTCTCTGAAGTCTTTGTGATACAGATTTCATTGGTAGATTGTTTATTTGTTGTAAAAATGCTTCTTGGCAATAAATCTTATTATAAACAGGAAATCCTGTTTGTTTCCCCTTTAAATGGTGCCACATTTGTGAGGAACACGTGTTTGTGGGATGAGCAGCAGAGTATGTGGGTTACGCCCATGAAAAATTAGCCAAATCTTCTCTGCAAGTGCCAAACAGCCCTCAACCCACATACTCATCTCTGCTGCTCATCCCACAAATGGATGTTCTTTACAAATGAGTCACCATTTAGATAAACAGGCTTTCCAACAGTATTAGATTTATTGCCAAGAAGCATCGTTACAACAAGGAAATAATCTATCAAACACACATTTCCTTACTTTTTGTGCTATGTTTATAAATCCATCCCTCTCTTACTTGCATCATTTTGCAGTCTAATGCAGAAAGCGCAAATAGATTAAAATGCTCTCTCAACTGAACAGAGTGTGGCAAACCTGGTATCAAAGTGGAGGTCAAAGGTCGCACCGTAAAACCCTGGACAGGGTGTGCCAGAGGACAATTTGGCAAAGCAAACAGCAGGCCGGATAATAAAGAAGTCGTCCTGTTGAAGAGATGGGGGAGGGTGGATGGGTGGGGCAGGGTTGTGTGGTGGCACAAACAGGTATCATCACATTGACATATCTGAATAACCAGCAGGAAGAAACAAAGAGCCTTTGTGCTTAACTTTTGGGATGTTTCGTCAGAGACGTATTTGGCAGCCAACAGAGCTAACAATAAAATTGATTGGGCATTCAGAATGAAGTGTCTCCCCTGAAGTGTCCGTGTTGGAGGAGACGTGTTTCAGGCACCTGGTAGGCACTGAATGCAATGCGCAAAGTCCAGTGTGAGTAACAGAGTGCCTTGTAAGGCTCATCTATTTGGCAAAGAAAGCTCAACCCACTGCACTTTAAGAAAATACATGCAAATAGACAATCGCACTGCAAACACACACAGTGATGTACATATGTGTATATATCAAGGCGCCATTAAAAGTGCTGAACACAGCTTGAATACACTGTTTCTATCCAAATTCAGTTAGCAGAAGCCTTTTTCTTCCCTGCTTTTGTGAGCTCATAGAAATATTGAAACAGGTTTTTCTGGCTATAATTTTCCTCCAGTTGATCCTGCCATTAAGATGTTCCAGGTGATAAAAATTTGATATCAAAATAAGACTTTTGAAAGAATGTGATCTAAGTACACTTTGTGCTATTTTTGTTGTCTTCAAGTTTACTCAAATGGTCCTTGTAGTACCATTTGAGTAATACTGAACTTTTTACAAACTTTTATATCACCAATGTGTGGGAAGTATACTTAAAATTAAGTTAAAGGTATAGTTTCAAAAAGAGAGAATGAGTGAATGAATCCATCAATCCATCCATCTGCTACCTGGCTTTGTGTTGTCGGAGCTCCTTAGCTCGGCGTTGCACCAGCTCCTCGTACTGATCTTTTGGGAGGTGATTTTTGAGGAGCACTGATCCAGAAGGACAGGTGCACGGAGCATGCGAGGCAGGATGATTGGATGGCGTCGACCTGGAAGGGTCGGGGTACATAGAGGTTGTTAAGGGTCCATTTGGTCTTGTCATTTTATTGTCATATTAAGACCAAAAGCAATTATTCACGGACTTGAACAGAATAACTGTAACTTAAACAGCAACCATTGCTCCGATCACCTGAGCGCCTGCCTATTTTAGAGATAAGACTGCGATGAACAGAACAAATAGCATTCAGAGAAATCTGCACATTGTTCCACAAAGTATTGCCCCAAATGAATATACCATGCAGTTTTTCTTACATCAGTGGACTTGGAAAAGATCGAAAAAGTTGTCTGTGAGTTAAAATCCAGTGCTCTTCATCCCGTTCCCACCATTTTTTTAAAGTTGTTTTTTACTAACAATCATGAATCACTTGCTCACAGACACCTTCCCTACAGCTTTAAAAGCACTAATTAAAAAGACAACCGGCTGTTCCATCAGACCTCCTGCCATCTCCAACCTGCCTTTTCTGAGTTCGATATCAGCTGAATGACTTCCTCTGTGGTTGTTTTGTGTCATCTTATCCTGCTTTTTAAACTTTTCTTTTCTTTTCTCCCCCCTGGTTTTTACTGTTTTATCATAAATGTTATCAGCCTTTGTGTTGCTAATAATTGGATTGTGTTGCTAATAATATATACCAATAACAATAATATATCTATACGGGGCGATGAGACTGCCTCCTGTCCCCTATAGAAGTGCTTTGAGAAGTTCCTTTGGGGATTTCAAGCTGCAATTTACAGAAAAGTCAATGGAAATACCAGGTAAAATACTGTGAAATATTATTTACAGTGGATAAGGAGGTGTTAGCATGCACACACAGGGACACAGAGTGGGCTTTACCTCAGTTTTTGTGTAGTGGGAAACTCTCCAGAACAGTTGTGGTATATCATAAAATAGGATGTTAACAGGATGATCACACACATGACAAATGCCACCTGAACTGCTGGTCTGTTAAATGCAGCCATCTGTAGGGAGACGAAAGTAAGGCCATGGCCAAAGCAACAAGCGATCAGCATGCAAGCATTTTATGTTTCGGCCCAAAGCGCCTGATTTATGGGGCCTTGAGGCGAACAGCAGCCCAGATCTTATCACATCATTTAGTGTTTCATACATTAAACCCTGTGTGTTGACACTGGCCCATCCCAAGGAGTGATAATATAGGCTGGAAGGTGTGACACTGGTTTGCATTATATTAATAATTCACCACTTCTGCCCCTAAATCTATTTATTGGCACTATATTTATTAATTTTGTGTTAAATAACATATCATTGAAGAAGAAAGAAGATGTAGAAATGTTTGTACAAGTTTGAAAAAGGCTCTGTGTTCTCTCAGGACTCAGGAAAGCCTGTCCGATAGGAGGAAATATAGGAAATATGAATCCAGTTTGTAATCTGGTTAGGTTTGAACTTTTGACATTTGTAAGTAACCTAAGTTGTAAAAACCAAAGCTCAAAATTCAGTTGATATCAGGATATCAAGCACCGTGTTAAGCTTCTTCAAAGGATAATGGTAATTCGGTAATTCGATAATGGTAAAGACAGAACAAGTAACATAGTCTGTTTTTATCCATTTGAAACATATTACCAAAACGATCATTATAGCTACTGAAAACCACTTGCTCAGGACCAGACACCTAATAACTAGAATCCTCAAATCAACAGTCTTTACATGAAAAATGTAACTCATACGCATGGAAAATTACTGGGGTAAAATTACTGGGATAAATGTCTGAAGCTCACCATGAGAACAGAAACCTTTAATTAATGGTAATATCAAAGAAATAGTACAGTTCTTACCTTTTCCTCTTGTCTTATTCATTCAAAATCCTAAAGTAACCCTCCTGATGGCCAACAGGTAAAGGAAGCACCGTGCGATTTGCTTTTCAATGAGTGACGGGGTAAGAAAGCAGGTTTTAAGTACTTTATGAGCTGCTGCAGGTTCAGTACTTGGGCTCTGACTGTAGAGGGTGCTAAATTATTCCCCATTAGTGCCTCTTCAATACCAAAATGTGACCCACATGTGTCTGAGAAAAGAGAGGTAACAGTAGTGAAAGGCCCACACCCTGAATTGTTTTTCTGTTCAGTTCTTCAGCAAAATACTGCGAAGCAAGCAGTGGAATTTCACACTTATTTGCATTTGCATCGTCAGTCCTGTGTCGCCTGGAATCCTGGCATCCTGTGAAGTGATTGTATTGTGTCTCATGGGGAATGAATGGGGGCAGACTTCATATGGCATCAGGTCATACCGTGCTCAGTGAGTTTAGCTAATAGCAAAATTACAACTGAGACATAATGTGTAGGAGTTGTGTACAGATCCTTCAAGTATTACATAAATAAACTAAGTGCTGAATTTATCTGCCTTCAGTGTTTGCATGTTTATAAAGCAGGAAGTTCACAGCATTTCACCAGGTGTCTGATTCTGACCACGTGACTGTGGACGCTTCATGATTTGAGGATTGACTGTGTGAAGCCTTGTCTGAAAGTGAGAGGGACAGTGGTGAGGGTGGAGGGATGTGGGCAGTGGTGAGGGTGGAGGGATGTGGACAGTAGTGAGGGTGGAGGGATGTGGACAGTGGTAAGGGTGGAGGGATGTGGACAGTGGTGAGGGTGGAGAGATGTGCACAGTGGTGAGGATGGAGGGATGTGGACAGTGGTGAGGATGGAGGGATGTGGACAGTGGTAAGGGTGGAGAGATGTGGACAGTGGTGAGGGTGGACAGATGTGCACAGTGGTGTCCCTTATTTTCCCAACCGAGTGTTGACAGGTATGCACAGAGCAACTGGTCAAGAGTCAACCAGTCCACTCCGTGGCTCACCTCTGAAAGACTGTGCTGCTTTTTAAAGTCCAGCAAAGACCTTGAAGCCCAGCTTGCCATGGCTGACATGCCAGGACCTGGATCTCTCGGCATTCGATTTTGCCCCGAGTCCTGTGGCCTCTGCTGGTTTACGTGATGAAGGTTGCTGATTCAAAGAAGCTAGAGTCCAAACCGGACTCAGCCTGCCTCCATCAGCTCTAGGTATGGACACTGAGAGGGACTGTCCACTCTTGGCTGACCTTGTTCCCTCAATATGTGAGACCTAGCAGAGCACAAGGGCTCCTTGTGTCAGGAACTGGGGTTTCAGGGGATCTAAGGTTGAACACAAATGCAGACACGAGGGGGCAATAAAACGCGGCACAGGGCAATGGCAAAGTTTCAACAACAAGGGTTCTCAGACAATGGAGGATAACGCAGACAACGACCTGACAAAGACTGGGGGGAAGACACGGACTTAAATACACAAGGGAGCACAACTCAGGTGAAACAGATCAGACAATCACAAAGGCGGGAAAACACAGGAAGTAAAGCAAGCAAAGACACATAACATGAACCTTCAAAATAAAACAGGACACAACAAACATGGATCATGACAGAACAAAAGAAAACCTTCAACATAAAACAGACATGGCATGCACGGATCATGACACCTTGTGTAAGAGTGCCGTGCAGAAATTACTGGGTTAAGTTTTCTTCATGATGCAGGGACAGGGGATTGGAACAGGACTTCTTGCAGTATCTCTTTGAAGCCGGCTGGGCTGCCTCAATTTATATGACAGTTGACGGCAAATAGCCCACATGACAAGACTTTGGCAACCAGTTTCATAAAAACTGTTTGTGTTAACTAAATCAAACACATTATTTTTGCTTGTCTTAATACACCATCATTTTTTTGCAGATTGGAGGACAATTAATTACATGAATACTAAAGATAATTCTTCATAATATTTTGCTGTCAAAACAAACTCTTGCAAGTAAGTTCAGTTTAGCAACGCACTGACTCCTATACTGGAGGTGTCAGATGAGCGAGACTATGGGTGGCAACCTGGAAGGGTGGGGGTATTATGGAAGTCCTGATGAAACACAATTATGTTCTTTGTCATATTGTCATTTAATCACAACTACAATTTCCAATACAGCTGGAGGGCTTGCACAAAATAACTAACTCAGACTGTAGTTGTTTATACTCCACTGATAAGCAGATGTGGTTTTATCATTAAGGTCAATCATCTGATGTGTAAATCAGATCCATTAGGGATGGCAAACATGTTTTTGTCACTCATGTCTAAGCAACATTAGTTTTTTACCTTAAAATAACAGCGTCCGATTCATTTTGATGGCAAAGTGTATTATCAAACTTGCATTAGTTCTTGCACTATGTAGCTTGGATTGAGCGGGTACAATCTCCCACCCTCCCAAGTGTGTAACACTTGACGGCACCGTGCGACACGCCACCAAGTATGTCACCGATTTTATTGAAACTGCATCATTAGTTTATGCAGAAAATGTTTTATGGTTCTCCCTCTGATGTCCTCAAGCTGCTCTGCCTCAACTTTTGGTGGTTGACAGAGTTTCCTGGTAGACAGATGGCTTTACTTCTTACTGAAGTTACCGCTAACTGCTGCTAAGTGTAGTTGTCGTTCACTAGTTAGCTCAAGTGTGCAGTGTTAGTGTTTACACAGCTAGCACAGGATCTTTGGACCACCAGGAGGAGGAGCTCTTCAGGACCAGGATGGTGAGGTCCCAGCGGGGAATGGAAACGGCGCTGGTGCTGGGCAAGCAGTCAACATCCTCTTGGTTCAGCAGAGGCAAAGTGACCAAAGAGGATGTTGATGGAGGAAGCTAAGAAGACAAAAGTGAGAATGACAGAGGAAGAGGTCGGACACGAGTGAGTCTCATACTGGCGTTTAGTCGCCAATGAGAGTTTCGCAAAAGAAAAGGCTGCAAGACAAACTCAGAGCTGGCCTTCTTGCTGCTGGATGGGTGGACGTGTTAGCAAAGCTGCTGACTGACTAGCTTTTGATCATAAGTGAAGTAATCATAGCAAATGCACATGTACATGCTGTCCAGTGAATGGCACTCAAATTGTAGGGGTGTCAAATTGCTAACAATACTGATTTTGGGACAGCCTAAAGGCCTTGTCAGCAGACCTCAGGGATCTCACCGTGGCCAGGGGATGCAATAGTTCAGCAATATAAAGTGAGGCCACCCGTAAGTGCTTTGTAGATGATTAAATTCTCCATTGTCTGGGTAACATACGGGCACTTGGTCAGGACTTAACTTTGTGAGGCACTGGGTCCGTCTTTAGCATAGTCTTTTAAAAACAGGCAGTGCAGTCCAATAGACTTCTCTTGTCGGCCCATTCTCCCTCCCAAGGCGTCAAACAAAGTAGCACAAAGAGTGAGAAAACTCCACCTACTAATGAGGCTGGGGTGGTTGGATAGGACAGGGGATGGGAGACCAGGGATGGTGTCTGTGTCAAACCAAAAGTGAAGGCTGATTTATTTTGTAGGTGACGTAACATACTAAGTTAATGTATATATGTAGCATACGTGACTAGTAAACATATTGTGAGCCAAACCATGATCTTAACCACCTGTTTATTATTTGTTCTCACCAGGCTTTATTTTGAAAGTCTAACCGGACGTTGCATATTTATCGCTGCTATGCAGCCCTGCACATTGAAAAATGACTCTACAGGGGTAACCAGTGCCTTAAAAAGTTAAGCCAAGGGGTCCTGACCAAGCATCCGTATATTACAAACTTTTTGTATAATAAAGCTACAAGTGACTTTTAGGGAAAAAAAAAACTGTTTTTATTATGTTAAGTCATGTCACACAAATCTCTTTACCTGTGACATGTGATCACATTAGAGAAAGGCTTTCTTTATTCTGATTAGCATATCAGTGCCAGGCAGGAAAAAACATTGATCTTGGAAATGTATGCAGTTTTAATTATTGTATATTTGCAATATGAAGCAAAGTGACTACAATGCGCACAATACGTTTTGAAACATGACCGCTTTACTACAGTGTTTGGTTAAGTTTTACTGTTGTGTTTAACACCTCACCGACGTGAATAAAACCTTCAGCAGCATCAGATATCACTAATAATTAACTTGTTAGTTATTATTGTTATGGCTCAGTTATGGCTTTCCTCTCTGGCCACTGCAGGTAAGGGAAGCACATGTGAGGAATTAATTAAAAGAAAGAGATTTTATTTGATAGATGTAGCAAAAATGCTGTCTCTTACAAATGAAAGTTGCAGGGAAACATGCTGCCAGGTTAACTTAGATAATACCAAATAAATTATACAGGAAGACAAAGAACTCCAGGTACTAACTAATCCACCCTAATTCCGCAAATAAAATGTGGTTCCAGTTAGGTCTTATTCAGCTGTCTTTTACTATCATTTACTATCATATTGTGTATTTACTGTAATACAGCAATTATTTCTCAATGTAGAAGTCAGGTGGCTTTTGAAAACTTGACAGAAATATATAATAATATAGTATTTTGACAGTATGTTGATGATTTACAGAGGTTTTATTTTGCATGGCAGCAAAATAAGAGTTTTAGGTGAAAACTGCATGTTGAAGATGTTTGGATAGGAATGGTAGCAGTGAGACAACCTTGTTGTCTTCAGCTTGAGATGGGTTTAGAGTTGGTGCCCTTGTTAAATATCAAGGGGAATGTCCCCAAAGCCAGCCATGGTTTATCATGCAGGCATGACTGTGGGTGAAATGGCTTGAAAGAGGTGGTCGGACAACTCAAGAGCAGAAGTTTGGAGACAACATCCTCAGTGAGTGGGAAATTGCAGCACCCTAAACTGAAGGAGATACACTGCAGCTGCAGTTCTGTTAATTAGCCACTGATGGCTATCACCTTGTCAGTAAAGACAAATGTGAAGTCTTCAGCTGAGAGATACTGTAGGCAGCTGGTGGAGGAGGCAGAAGGTAAACTCCATCTCCATCAGCATCGCGTTAAGCGACTTGAGTCCACGTTGGATGAAGAAATGGTCAGATACGTGCACGGGGGGATTGAGAGACTGTCCGCCGTGCAGCTTTGTTAGCTGGCGGCTTGGAGACCTGTTCAAGATCAAAATGGTTTGTCACAGTGGATGTTCATATCGCCTATGACTGAACAATGTTCAGGGATGGAGGACAAGAGCATGTTCAACTCATCAAAAATAGCTGAAGTGTTCTGTTGGATGGTAGATAACAAACTAGAAAATTCCCTCTGGGAAATTTTGAAAGGGACACGGGTGGCTACTGCCGGGGGAACCATCTCTGTCAACATAGACATGATCATCTTTCACTGAGCAATGATTGAGGAGCTGTAATCACATTAAGTATGTCTGTAATCAAGTTACCTGTATGTGCGTGCATGTGTGTATGTGTATGTGTGTGTGTGTGTGTGTGTGTGTGTTTAAGCCGGCAAAATTATCTACATTTTAAAGTTTGAATGAAGTCTCTAGGAGAAAGTATGGCGAAGCAGCGGACAATTGAAAAAGGCTGAAATTTGAGGAAACAGCAGATAATTACCTCTCTACCGCTCCCACTTTTTCCCCCCATTTTCAACCCTCTCTGTGCCAGTGTTTCTGTGGCTTTCTCCTTGTCTGTCTGTGTTTATCACCTCAGCTGTCTGTGTCTGCTTCTCTCCTCTGCTTCATGTCTCTGTTAACATGAATTAATGAACTGAATCAATAAGCATGAATGGAGCTAATGCTAACGGAGCTAACAGAGCTAACACTAACGGAGCTAACAGCTAACGGCGCTAATAGAGCTAACGACGCTAACGCTAACAGAGGTAACGGTGCTAACAAGGGGGGGTGGGGGGGGGTTCATTATGCATTTGTCTGTGTGTGTGTGTGTTTATGTATCTGTCGTTGTGTGTGACTGCGTATGTGTGTGTCTTCGTCTGTTTGTGTGTGTGTGTCTGCTTGAACTACACAAGCAGCCCAACCAGCTCCTACATGGAGATGTGTCTGGTATATGTGTGTCTGAATGTGTATGTGTGTGTGCGTGTGTAACTTCTGCCCCACCTGCTGATAATTACCTCCCTTCCTCTCCCACTGTTTACCTGTTCCTGTTCAGTTTTGACGTGCTTGTTTTTAATCACTTTTTAGCTGTTGGTTAGCCCTGTTTGTGTGTGCATTTGTGTGACTACTGTCTCAACCTCTTTGGCAAAGAGCTTTGTGAAGCTGAGTTTAACTGCTTGTTGGACGGAGATTGTTTTCAAACAATGCCCTTGTTTTGACTGAGCTCGTTAAGATAATCACTCTCAGGCTTGTTGTCCTGCAGATGTGTGTGCGTGGGTTATTGACCGGTGTGTGTGTAAATGACAGTTGCACCTGTTAAACTCTTCCCTTGAAAAGCGGCTTTTTCGCTGTCGGTTTCTTCCGAACAACTTGCAATTGTGACAAAACCGTAGCTGCTATCAAAAAAACGATTACACTGCGAGATGCGGACAAGTCTGGGCCAGATGTACGTGTGTTTTATGTCCAGATATTCTTTAGAAAAATGACAAAATGGTCGATTTAAAAGACACTGTCCGGCAGGCTGCGACTCAGAGAACAGGAGTTTGTATTTTATGCATTTTATTGGGTTCGGCGAACCTCCTGAACTAAATCCTCTGGTGAGAGAACCGTACCTCCTATCAGAGTGTACTATAGATCATAGGACTCTCGAGACCTTCCTGAGTCCAAATATCATCTCGTTTTATTCCTGAGACAACAACTTTTCTTTTTATGGCGAGCTAAAGACAGGAGGCATTTCTGCTTTGCTCCCAAAACAGCTCTGAATTTTAACATGGGACTTAATGGGAGAGCAGGAGGGAGCTGGCTGCACAAAAAGCCTCACTATTTAAATTCAGTAAGTCTCTCAGCTTTTTCGAGGGCATCACACGAAAGAGGACAAGTTTGTCTACAAAAATATCCAAAAATTATGTGTCTCCTATTCACCGTTTGGATTTTACGGCAATTTTAGAAACACATTTCAGGCGATTTCTCACCGGCTGTCTCACTCTAAGTGATGACATCACCAACTGTAGGGGGAGAAAATCTGAGCATTTTTGTGAGAATCTTTATGGTCTTCAGATGGTCGTAGCTCGAAAACCGTAAGAGATATCAAAAAATGTGCCAGGTTCATTTTGAGCCAACAAAATTATCTACGTTTTAAAGTTTGAATGAAGTCTCTAGGAGAAAGTATGGCGAAGCAGCGGATAATGAAAAAGGCTGAAATTTGAGGAAATTTCCCCATTCATTTCTTAAAGTAATAGCACACCGATCCTGATCAAACCACACGTTTTGATTAATTTGCGAGGGTTTTCTCAAAGCTGCGGGACGAGTTAAGGGACGAACATTTGGAGGAGGAAGAAAAATAATAAGAAGAAACGCGCGGGATAGTAATAAGTGACTCGGGGCTACGCCCCGTGTCCCTAAAAAAGGCTTTGACTTGAGCTGTCTCTCTGATCACATGGTATTGGAGTGGTTGAACAAGGGGATAACTGAGTGAATTTCCATCTGTTGAAGATGATAAAGTCGTCCAACCTCTTCACCAATGCCGAAGCAGTGTGGGAGAAAGCATGATAAGCAGGAAGCGCAGCTGGATGAGCAGCGTTTTCTCATTGTTTAGAGATTTCAGTGAGTACTAGCCCATCAATATATGACTGGTTAGCAAAGACAGGAATTAAATAAGATTTAATGCCAGTGTGGCCGATCCACAGACCACCTGAGGAGAATTGGTGGAAAGCCCAGGTGTTATTCGGACTGGATTCCTTTTTGCATATGGACGAGATTTAAGTTTTAAACAACAGGAATATCCTGGAAACACGTGGTTCAGAGAAGAGGGGAAGATGGCCTTGCCTGAGGCCTTGCCCTGTAGACTCATAGGTAGACTCCCAGGTCTTACTTTAACACAAGGAGAGCACACTGAAGTCAGGACACATACAATGCTGCGTTGTACAGTATAATTAGAAGCTTTAATGTCTACAACTTGGAAAAGTGTTTCTGGTTTCACCACACAGCGTTAAATCAGTACAAGTCCATAACTGAAGACAAACACGGCATCATCAAACAACATTTTCTCTGCATCAAACGAGAAAATAGCACATTATATCAAATTTGGCTATCAGTCTGTATTAGTATCCACAGCCCCCCTATACCCTGCCTGAAATCACATTTAGTTTTACTTAATTAGGACATTCATGATCAAACAACAGGAAAATATTTGGTCAACATATTTTTTTTTTTTTTTTTTGCAATAGCCATTTATTGTATTTCCATTTACTAATGACCACTCTGTACAAATTTTCATTGTTAGCACCAGAGTCAGAATTGTGCGCTACACAGATGTTGTTCCCTTGTCTATCTGACACAGAGACACTGAGGAACCAACCTGTGACACTGTCATTACTTCGAACCTAAACTCAAAGCCAAAGCCCGGGTAGAGGGGTTCGGTGAATCTAGAGAAGACGGTGTAGACACGTGTCAGTGTGTCAGAGGAGACTGTGTAGAAGGACAGAGTGCCTGCAGGCCAGTCCAGATACACAGCCACTTTGTTAGTGACCTTGTCAGGGATACATATCTGTGTTTCTGTGTCATTGTGCCAAATGGAGTATCCCATATTGTAATTGTACAGACTCCAGGACTTGTCATTACCCCCAAATTTGCAGTTGTTACCGCTTCCCCTCCTGGTGATTCCTTTGTAAGTGACCGCTAAATAAAACTTTCCCTTAGTCTCCATCTCCCAGTAACAGCGACCAGTCAAACCATCTCTACACAGCAGCTGTTTGAAGAGATCAAATCTCTCTGGATGATACCGATAAGGCTGCTCCTCCTCCACATACCTCACCCGTCTGTTGTTCTCAGACAGTATGAGCGTCCTGTGTGCTGTGTTTGGGTCCAGTGTGAGTTCACAGGCGTCTGACGGAAAGAATAAGACAATGAATAAGACAGTACAAAACAGTATGTATAGTCAGTATTTGTTGATATACCAACAACGGTGCAGTTAGTATGATTAACAGTACGCTCTCTGCTTCAAAGAACTCTCACCACCCCAAATATTTTTTTCCCTGGGACCCGCTCAGTCTGCTTTAGCCGCGCTGTGTCAAGCCATGCTGTTGCTGCTTCACAGGAGGGAGTAAGCACGCAGAGCCATGCTGATGTGGTCCTGCCTGGTATGAGGGCTGGCCACGGAACCCAATCTGTGGCTGCGTAGCTGACTAGTAACTGGAGTTTCCGACAGTAGTTGTGTTGGTTGATAGTATCAACAGCAAGAAACATGGTCAATACTAGCTGGCATGAAAGAATAATTATAACTAGCTCTAACGAAATATTTCAAGCAGACCTCTTTGAATTTTTCTCTAATGAGGTGACTCCTGTTATTTCTGTTTTTTGAAATTCTCCTTCTTCTGCCCTGCTGCATCGCATAGTTTGCTCACTCCAAGAAAGGAAAATGGAAATGCACTAATTTGCATTTTCAAAATTTTGCATAAAATTCACCTTTAAATAGCTGAAAACACAGCTATTAAGTCACTTGTGTTTGAAGGTTTGCAAGGTGCACCTCTATTCCTCAATACATACGCATTTAAGGGAGGATTTGGCAAAATAACAGGAGGGGAAATATTAATGCATTCCACTGGCTTCATTTCTGTCAAATTGGAGGAAAATTCTCTGTCTCTGAAGGTCAGGTGTAAACATAGCGCAGTCAGAATTTTACCACAATAAGCACACCATCATGCTCTGGTAAACCTGGCCCTCTGATAGTCTGTTCTCAGTCTCAGTGTGTCTTTAGCTTGGGTCTGAATCTCTGTGGCCTGCTGCAGGGTGAAGCTGCTCCTTGAGGGAATATGTCGCTGTTAGTGTCATACGTGTGTTACAGCCGGCTGTGTCCTTAGTGTTGACCACTTTTTTCACAAGCCCCAAGCTGGGAAAAAGCATGTGAGCTTAATACAAGGAAATACACAGGACACATGTCACAGGATCGCATGAAGTCTTCAGTGTTAGTCAGTCTGGAGACCTCAAAAGAGAAAAGGGTTTACCCTGAGTGATAGCAGCAAAACTAAAGAGGTGAGCTGAGGAGTGGTCTGAAAAGTCTTTTGTAAGATGAATACTTCATATATTTTGTCTGTGGGTTATTTCCCCTTTTGGATTTTGTATGAGTATGCTTCTCTTTTTAAGTTTTGACATGCAGGGTACAACTGTACAATATATAGGTAATACTGTATATGTGACAATATACTAATAATATTTTGTATCAATCCATATACAAAACATTTTGTTGTAAGTACAGTCTTCAAAAAAATTTATGAAAGGGACCATCATCATGCGGCACACTGCACATGTACGATACTGTATATTCATTTGCAATATATAATACATAAGTAAACTGTAGGATGAGGGGTGAGCCCATAAGACACAAGATACTCACACTTCTGCAGACCAGATTTTAACCTGTGTACTCCACCGTGGTCCAGTCTGAAACAATAGTTACGTAGTCAGCAAAACAACTGATGTGCAAAACAACCTAACAACTAGAAAACACAACATTACACAAAATGAAAAATGTGTTCTGGTTTTGACGTAGTGTTCTTTAAATTTTGTGTTTTCTAAAATGTTTATGTTGTTATGTTTCCTGAAACATGACAGTTATTGTATTTTTCACCTCAGAGCCACCGTAATATTGTCTTTGTAGAAATAAGTGCCTTAAATATTGAGAGGAGAAAAAAAATGTAGACATTATTTTCCAACCTGATTAAAAATCTTTGCTAAACTTTAGTGTCACAACTTGGGTCTCATTTTGGTAGTTTCAGAACACATCAGTCATGATAACACTGTACTCAGCGAGGTCACAGTTTGAGTAACATCATTCGCCTATTTTCTCTACAGAGGTTTGTCCAGCAGTTTTTAAACCTTTTTCCAAGTTAATTTTGTCAGTAAGGTCCTGTGTCAAATTATCTTTTTGGTTTTTAATCTTATTTAGTCAACATCATCCTGTTTGATTTATTTATTTGTGTTTTTCGTCAAGTTTTAGTTGACTAGCATTTTAATTATTTAATATCAGTCAGTGTAGTCTAACCAAAACCAATGTTTTTAGTCAAACTTATTCTTTCTCAAAGCTGCGGGACGAGTTAAGGGACGAAAATTTGGAGGAGGAAGAAAAATAATAAGAAGAAACGCGCGGGATAGTAATAAGTGACACGGGGCGTATTAAGATTTAATCGAATCATTATCTGATGAAAATGATGAGAATGCAGCTTGCAGAAAGTGTCCGGTCCAGTGGTCTGATGGTAGCAATTTAAGGTCCAGATTCATTTTGATGCCAAATCAAATAAAGTTCATTGTGTTGGTTATGTAAAGGACAAATAACCACAACATTTTTATGTCACCAAATTCATCAGTTAGTAATTTAGCTGACTAGGTGTTGGCTGCACACAGGCTGTTGTTTAGGCACATGGCTTATATAGCTATATAGACAGTAGCTCACTAGTTTTTCAAAAGTCTAAGAATATTTTGTTCCTCTTTTTTGTCAACAATAAAGAGAGATTTCGGTTAAGGTTTCAGATTTTTAAACTATATTTTTCTCTTGTCGTCATCACCATCAACAATATTGGATGTTGATAGTAACAGTGTTTGAAAAAAGGGTGTCAACAAACATGTTTTGTCATCGTTACCGTTAACCCATAAGAACCCACAGTGACACAGGTGTCACACGTCCAAATCTTCCTAAAACATGAAATAATCTGAGTTCTCAACGCCCAGTGTGACACATATGTAACATTAGATCTTGGACAGTAGGGGGTGGTGTTTTGAAAAAAATGTCAGAAATGTGTTTTATGTGGTCTATTTAGTCTGTCTTATGTCCCCAATAATTTTCCTAAAAGCAGAAATGAACTCTCTTTCCAATTAAAATTATTTTCAAGATCAAGACCCAAGTTGTACTAAATGAAGTAATCTTTTCCTCTGCTCCTGTCAAGGAATGAGTGTAAGTTGTCAGTCCTCTATGAGCCATACTTTAGATTCTCCAGGCTCCACTGTGGATCCTCCAGACCAGCAGAGAGCAGGGTCACTCCTGAGTCTCCTGGATGATTGTAGCTTATATCCAGCTCTCTCAGGTGGGAGGGGTTGAAGCTCAGAGCT
This sequence comes from Chelmon rostratus, assembly GCF_017976325.1. NCBI lineage: Eukaryota > Metazoa > Chordata > Actinopteri > Chaetodontiformes > Chaetodontidae > Chelmon > Chelmon rostratus. Next base: position 21,055,485 of record NC_055674.1, read on the forward strand.
GAGGCCAGAGAAGAACAGCCTTCCTCTGTGACCAGACAGCCTGACAGCCTATAAACATTGACGCATAGTCAATTCATTTCCATTGTGACTCATCCTGACTATGACTGGACTTAAGAAAGCTGTAATGAAAATGTGCACAAATGTTCAAAAGTTTGGAATTACCTACCACAAAAGCTTGATTCAGGACAGTCAGATGGCAGAGAGGACTACTGTGTATTTTTGAATGGTCTTTTATGTGTTATAGACAGTCCTTCTTAAAATGGTTATTTTACATGAAGGTTTTGCAAAAAAAAAAGTAATGTTGTGCACATGGAGAACAAAACGCTGTACAATGGTTCAACCAGACTGACAACAGAAAGGGCAGAAAGAGGCAAAGATACCTCTGAGCAACAGTTAAATGAGAATATAAGAAATCACCTTAGGGAGGAATTTCCAGAGACACTCTGGAAATGGGATGTCGAACAAGCTTATACAGGTGTGATGGCCAGGTGTCCACTGACTTTTGGCCTTATGGTGCACATTTATCGTCTAAATTATGCTGTTTTTAACTGTATTAAAATAGCCAATTGTTTGCAAATTGAAGGAAAGACGAAAAAATCAATACAACAGGTGATCCCAAACTTTTGAACGGTCGTATATGTGAGGGAGCCTTTACATGTCGATGGAAATCTGTTCTAACCTGAGAGTTTCCAGTTTACACTGAGGACTCTCAAGTCCAGCAGAAAGAAGCTTCACTCCTGAGTCCTTCAGGTCGTTGCTGCTGAGGTCCAGCTCTTTCAAACCAGAGGTGAGAGCTGATGCCAGAGCTTCACAGCTTCTCTCTGACAGCTTACAGTGACTCAATCTGGATAAGAATTAATGACAGTCTGGGAGGGTCTGCAAATGTGACTATTAAAAAAATGAAAGAAGATACAACCATCTCCGAAGATACCAGATATTTCACTCTGCTGACCTGAGAGCTTCCAGTGTACGATGTGGACTTTTCAGTCCTGCAGAAAGGAGCTTTACTCCTGAATCCTCCAGGTTGTTGTAACTCAAGTCCAGCACTCTCAAGCTGGAGGTCTGGAAGGTGAGAACTGATGCCAGAGCTTCACAGCTTTTTTCTGACAAGTCACAAGCACGTAGTCTGAGGAAAAAGCATGAAAAATACTCATTAGTTGGTCTTGGGCTAGAAATTTAAAGCAGGTGGACTAGGGATGCACGATAACTGTTTTTTAAAACCGATACCGATAACTTTCAGCTCCTAAAGGCTGATACCGATAACCGTATAGCTAACATCATGACATCAATACCACAAACAAAACCAAGACTAGACTTATCTCTGTAAACAAACTGAAAAAAGGGCAGTAGTAAGGCAAGCGCCATCATGTCCATGATTAAATCTTCAATAATCTCAGCCCGTGGGTCTCATAGTCGGAGCGAGGCACTGCCGTGCTGACAAAAACCCATATGTTATCGGGGCTATTCGTCATGATATCGGACTTATCAGAATGACGTCATAATTTCCTGTTATCGGCCCGATAACTATCGGCCCGATAACTATCGTGCACCCCTAAGATGGACCCTTACATATTGAATTAACTGTGCATAGAGATGGACTTTTTAGGCCACATGCTGCTTTAACGTCTCTAAATTAATGAAACTTGTCTTTACATTAAAGCAATCACAAAATTGAAATTGTGTATGTTAAAGGAGGCAACAAATGAATTGTAAGATGGAGTATGACTGGGAGGCACATTTCATTCATGTTGCAATTCTGTTTGAAAATTAAATTCATCATTTAACACATAATTATTATAATTATGAATGTAATGATCTAAAATGTGTAATTCATCATTAATAATGCACAATAGAAATTCAGTTTTACTTAATTAATTTAAATCGAAACAAGAAATGTGTTCCTTGGATGTTTATGTCTATCTCCACATGAGCAACTCCAGGTTTAGTAGGCACACTTACTGGCACCCGCAGGTAAAAGTTTTAAACGTCAGCCAGAAGCTATTACGTCAACCGAAATAACTAAAATAAGAAACCAGCTCACCTGAGAGTTTCCAGTTTACAGTGTGGACTCTCAAGTCCAGCACTGAACACCTGCACTCCTGAATCCTGTAGGCTGTTCATACTCAGGTCCAGATATGTCAGACAGGAGGACTGGGAGTTCAGGAAAAAGGCCACGGCATCGCAGCATTTCCATGTCAGTGCACAGCCTATCAACCTAAAAAAGAATAGGTGTGAGAACATCAGCTTTAAAAATGGAGGGTTTCTATTTAATGAGACAGAATTTAGGTTCGTGTAGGCTTAAGTAAGATGTTCAGCTGCCGCTAGGCGGTGTCACAGATTTGGGTGTGGTTTGTCGGCTGACCTGAGGGTTTCGAGTCTACAGTGTGAGCTCTCCAATCCCGCAGAGAGCAGCTTCACTCCTGAGTCCTGCAGGTCGTTGTTAGAAAGGTCCAGCTCTCTGAGACTGGAGGACGGGCAACTGAGAGCTGAAGACAGAGCTCCCAATTTCGAGGTCAGATTGCAGCCACTCAGCCTGACGAAGAATGAATGGTGACAATACTTGAAAAATTAGTTTTGTGCGGTCTGACAGAACGCTGATTTCTTTATAGTCACAGTAGTTCCCTTCTATTACTCTTTTTATTATGCCCTGTTTGTTCTGCCCTCGCTGCTCGACTTGAACACAGCTATGCAGACAGATAACTCTTTGACAATCTTTAATGAGACGTTCAATTATCACCAGAGTAAAACTGGAGGAAAACAACAAAACAATATTCAGTCACTTGGCTGTGTTACAACAGATATGAATAATAAATTTGTTTAACAACTTCAAAGTTCAGTAATAAATTGCAAAATATGTATACAAAGTGAGTATTACTAATAGATGCCGCCCATACTAGCATTAGGCATGTGAACAAGTACTGCTCAATGAACGCTCTATGACATGTTTAGATAACAGACTATAAATGCTCAATTACCACAATCACTATGTAATAAACTGCCAAACTGCTCACTAAAATGATCAAACTGTAAGAAAAGAACGAAAGTGATGTACATTTTAAAGCTACATACAGTCATAATAAGGCCATCACCGAAACAATGGTTCAATAATTCTAACCCTTTAAATTACTCAAACAGAAAACTGACCCTCAACACACCTTCTAAGACATGTTCATTACTGTAAATGCTCACAGGCAGTACTTCCTGTAAAGCAACAAGGAAGGATGGATGAAAAATAAGTTTCGCATTTAACCCTCTGTAGGCCATTAACTTAACATATCAGACTCACTTCCTACTTCTTACTGACTTGAGTCATTCTGATTGGCTGTAACCTAGGCAAATGAATACACAGGCAGTATATCACCACCTACTGGCAGAACTAAAAAACAGCACTCATCTCTGCCAGCACACTGTTTATTTCTTATCATACCTCCTTAAATCTTTATTATCAATAATATTGTGAGCAGTGGGTAGTGGGAGAAAGTGAAAGAGCAACATTCGTCCCTTCACCATTACCATCACTGAGGTGGCCTTAAAGCAAAATTTCATATTTCTGTGTGTTTCAACCTGCCATATTTCCCAAAATGTATCCATTATGACTCCATGAGTCATGCTGACTTTGCGCTTGCCACTTTCCTTGCAGAGATTCAGGGAACTGAGGACTTGCACAAAACATATATTAAGCTGCATAACAAAAGTAGGCGCCTGTAATAACCAGTATGACGTGGATAGTGATTCATTCAGGGTGCTGGCTGACCAACACTAACCACTCTACATATTCATCCATGCACAACAGTGTGTTTACAAATTCTGCAATATGTGTCTATTGAGATTGATCCCAGGTATATAACTACAGCAAATTGGTTTGTAGTTCTGATCAACATTGGCATCCTGAAGACTGTGTTTCACCTCCCTGAAATCAACTGGACACATTGTGGGAAATACTCCAGTTTAAAGTAAATTCTTCTTTAAGCAATGCACATGACCCTCAACTGCTCCAGAGGACATCAACATCACAAACAGTGGGTGTACAGGATAGTCTCCAGAAGTGAATATGTGTTTGTCCATGTGTCCAAAGTTTTAGACAAATTGAAATTTTGACCTAATAATGATGCCAGATAAAATCAGATCACCCACAATTACAATTGATCCTCAAGGGAACAACAAGTCTGTACAAAATTTTGGCCTTGTACCATCCCATAGCTGGAGATAGATGAAATGTCAGAGCATTCATTAAGTCATTAGGATTCGTCTATCGAAGACTACAAATACCTATGCCAGATTATCATGGCAATCCATCCTATATTTTAAAGATTAATATCTGACCAAAGTGATGGACTGACCAACTGACCTTGCTATGTATCCCGAGAACCACACTGTGGCTCCATAATGTGTAACAATATGCCACCTTAACAAGCAAAAGTAAGATTTTCATTGTCTAAGTCGAGACAAAGACAGGCCAAAGTTACATAAACGAGTGAAAAACATTGTTAAATAAAACAAACAGACCTGAGAGTCTCTAGTCTGCACTGCGGATTCTTCAAGCCACTTGTGAGCTCCTCGACACCCTGTCTCATCGCATTGTTGTAACTCAGGTCCAGTTCTCTCAGATTAGAAGACTTGGAGCTGAGAACTGAGGCCAGAGCTTTACAGATTTTCTGAGAGAGCTTGCAGCTACTCAGCCTGCAGATGTCATAGCCAGAGAAAGAATGAGTAAGAACCTTAAAAATTCTTAAAAAAAAAAAAAAAAAAACTAAACAAGACATGTGCAGTATTGAATAAGTAAAGTATGTTGTACACTTACAGAGCTAGACTCGAAGCCTGAACCACTGGCAGCAATCTCAGGAGACATTCCTCAGAAGCAGAGTATTTCTTCAGGTCAAACACAGCCAACTCACTCTCTGATGACAGTATGATGAAGACCAGAGCTGACCACTGAGCAGGAGACAGTTTTTTTGTGGACGGGCTACCTGAACTGAGGTATTGTTGGATCTCCTCTACTAGGGAATGATCACTCAACTCATTCAGACAGTGAAACAGGCCAATGCATTGCTCTGGAGAATGATTCTCCCTGATCTTATTCTTGATGTACTGGACTGTGTCCTGGTGGCTCATTAAGCTGATTCCTGATAGTTTCAACAGGTCTTGAAGAAGTGCTTGATTGTTCTGCAGTGAAAGGCCAACAAGGAAGCGGAGGAACAAGCCCAGGCGTCCATTTGGATTCTGCAAAGCTTTGTTAACTGCACTCAGGAAGAGAGGTTCAACTGCAGATTGCTCTGTGATGAGCACAGACTGTTGGGAGGTTGATTGTTCTTCAGACAAGAGGTTGACACCAGAGTTGATGAATGATACGATGACATAAACAGCAGCCAGAAACTCCTGAAAGCTCAAATGGACAAAGCAGAAAAGTCTCTCATGGTTCAGCCCACGGTCCTCTTTAGAGATCTGTGTGAACATGCCTGAGTACACAGAAGCAGCTCTAATATCAATGCCACACTCTGTAAGGTCTGCTTCACAGAAGATCAGGTTGCCTTTCTGCAGTTGCTCAAAAGCCAGTTTTCCCAGAGACAGAATCATCTTGCTGGTCTCGGTGTCCCAGAGTGGATCTGTCTCAGCTCTTCCATAATATTTGACACTTGCCAGTTTGGACTGATGTAATAGAAAAAGGATATACATCTGAGTCAGGTTCTTGGGCAGCTCTCCTCTGTCATTGGTGTTCAATACATCCTCCACAACTGTTGCGGCGATCCAACACACGACTGGGATGTGGCACATGATGTGGAGGTTTCGTGATGCCTTGATGTGGGTGATGATCTTGTTGGCCAGCTCCTTATTCCTGAATCTCCTCCGGAAATATTCCTCCATCTTTGGATCAGTGAACCCTCTCACCTCCGTCATCTTGTCAATGTGCCGTGGAGGGACGTGGCCGGCTGACTCGGGTGTTGTGGTAATCCAGAGGCAGGCAGAAGGGAACACCTTGCCCATGATGAGGTTTGTCAGCAGAACGTCCACTGAAGCCGAGTCAGTAACCTCAGTCAGGATCTCATTGTTGTGAAAGTCCAAAGAAAGTTGACACTCATCCAGACCATCAAGGATAAACACAATCTGTAGCTTATCAAACCCACATATTCCTGCTTCTTTGGTATCAGCAAAGAAGTGATGAATAAGTTCCAACCAGCTGTATTTTTTCTCCTTGAGCAAATTCAACTCTCGGAAAGTGAATGGAAATATGAACTGTATATCGGTGTTGACTTTGTCTTCCGCCCAGTCCAGAGCAAACTTCTGTGTCATGACTGTTTTCCCAATACCAGTCACTCCTCTCGTCATTAATGTCCTAACTGATCCACCAGATTTGGGTTCAAATAAGTCTCCTATATTGATAGCGTGTTCCAAATTTTCCTCTGTGATAAGGAGCTCAGTGTGGATCTCATTCATCAACATCTGCCTTCCAGATTCTGGATCTTGCGCCAATAAATGCTGAAACTTCTTCCTCAGGTTGGATTTCAGTTTACGCTGACAAACAGTGAGAGTCTCTGAAAGCATAAACAACAGGCAACATCAACTGGAATATGCTACTTTAAGTGGAGTAATGCCAACATCTGCAGATAAATAGACACAAACACATTTCTATCTTCACGTTAACTGTTCAGTCTGTTACTGTGGGGTGGAGCAGCAGCCCGACAAAATGCTGCAAGACTTAATTGTAATTTCTGAAAACATATTTTTTGGCCACTTGGGGCAGCAGAAACAAACTGTACACACCACACAGACAAAGATTATATTGTTTTCAAACACTTTCTTATTTACACATCCAGGCATTATGGATCAACACTAGTATTCATTCAGAGTTGTATTCCCGATCACCTGTAAATTTAAATATTCATGGAATAAACCTGGAAGAATAAAAATGATCGGAGAACAGACGGACGAGCTAGCCAAGATGAACCTAACCTTCATATGTTTACTTATTTTCCTGTACTCACCTTTGGTTGTTGAGTTGATGTTTGATAACCGCTCCACCAGGTCATTTTTTTTTATCATCTTCAAAACTTTAATGGTCACCTCCACTGCATTTTTGTTGTAGGTATCCGTGATCTCATCCACGGTGTCCAACCTGTCTGCATTCTCTAATTGGCTCTTCGGGATTGCTGGGAAGCCTTCCAAGACCTCAGCCTGCTGCAGGTACCATTTGAACTTTTTAAACTCTCCGTCTGCCAAATCCTCCAACGCTGCCAGCAGCTCTACAGGTGTTGCCATGGTTTCTTCTTGCTGAAATGGCAATAACCCTTGATAACAATTTGCAATAAGGGTGCAATAACATTCAAAACATCAGTTACACCGAAGTGCATAGAATATAGAAACATAACTATATATAAATTTATTTCAGTTTCAACATTTGATGTGTTGTCTATGCTATGTTTATGCTTTCAATTAAATAAGGAGTTTCAGTGTTTCGCAAATCACCACATTCTGTTTGTACCTACGTTTATGCACTGTCCCAGCTTTATTGGAAGCAGGGTTATGCAATATGGGCATGTTAACCAACACTTATTAATGTAGCAAATATTTCACAATATATGTAACACCCATTCCGTGTATTGGTATGAAATTATGTGACTCTGATCTGTGTAGTTATACTATGAGCGAGGCCTGGGTACGGTTTCAATTTAATACCACTGTTACCTATATTTATGAATCCCTTGTTTTCTAAATGAAAGAATGAATTAGTGGTGCCTCCAATAAAATTAAGTATGTAATGTGAAATGTTTTTATACCTTCCTCTTTAAATAGGTATCTATTTTTAGATTTCAACCTTTTAAATCAAATTTGAATTTACCAAGAATTACCTATAATGAAATACAACAACACAACAAGAGTACATGCAATGCAATATGAACAAGTTTAGTTAATATTTCGTTCAAATAAAACAAACAGTGGTTCCTCGGGTCACTGATAAACTAAATGTAAATGCATGTGCAAGCTTTCAATCAGTAGTTACTCACAAATCCAGGGATGCTGTGAGTCAGGGGGGTAAGTGAGGCGAGGCTGCGGGGTGGTCAGCTAAGCAACAGGCCTGCACACTGTTTCATGGTGATATAGCAACAGCTTGTCTTAACCAATATGCTAAACATGCAAAGCGAAAGCAAAGCTTATAACTAGTATTACTTAGCAACAGGTGTCGTTTTTTCACTACAACACTCACTCAGTCACAAGACATCAAAACAACACACACAATCTTATTTACCTCCTCGCAGGTCACAACAGTCCAAAACCTGATAACGACTGGTCGTCAGTCATTAAGTTACAGACGATATTGCTCTTGTGTTGTTATTCTCTCGGCGGTGATACTTAGTTTCTGCGTCTATTTACAGCCCAGGTGCTAGAGGCATACCACTAAGCCCCACCCCTCTACCTGAGAGTGAAAATAGGTTGGCTGTTTTGCTTCCTGACATTCAATCACAGTAAAGAAAAGCAAGAGTGACACATAAGGCTGCTACTCAAGTTAGATTATCTTTTCTGATAATACATGTGAAATAAACTATGCTCATTTACATGAACTCTTTTATGTTTCTTTACATTTTATCCATCCATATGAACTTTTTTAAACATATTTTTAACCATATTATGAACATGGTATGCAAACTATTTATATTTTAATGTCTGAATGACTTTCAACCAGGGCCACATATAAACATCCTTATTAACATTTATTGGTGATGTGTGTATTTGCTAATGGGGCAGTCCAGCAATTTAGTATTGTAAAGAGCTGGGGGACAGATTTACACAAGAATGGTCAAAATTGGGGAAATAAATTTTATCCCTTACTATCCGTGAACCTCTAAAAAGTAGGACTGTACATTTCCCCTGATGCTAACCGAAATTGACATTGACAGAGCAACAGAAGACTCCAGTTCACAAGGTGAGTCAAACTCCTCATGATGAAAAAACTAAATTTAAAGTGTAAAAATGGATGAAGCAGAAATCGTTATCCTCACTCACTAACAACACATTTTTAGAACCTGCCTAAAGTTACTTAATTTAAGGAACAGTCCACTGAAAAGATATATATTGAGAGACCTGACCTCGTGTAAGCTTGGGTGGTAGCCGTGAAAAGTTTGTTGCTTGCTCCTTTGGGGCAGATGGCAGCTGTAGTCAGCTTGGAATAAAAGCAGTTCAAGCAGATCAAACATCAAAAACATCAAAACAGCCAAAATAAAATAGCTTACAGTAAGTATTGAAATATAAGTTACTGTCTAATATTATATAAACAATTACATTCCCATCAAAAAATTAAATATGTTTCAATCAATAAAAAAATACATTGATGATATCATGTGTACGTACCTTTTCACTCCGGAATATAACCTGCCACCACAATGACTGCAAGTAAAGACGGAGAGAGAGAAAGGTTTATCTTCACAGAAATTCATCACTGTGACAGGACTTGCAAAGCTTTTTCTCCTTGCCGTTCCTGACGCAAGTGTATCGAGAGAGATTAATCATTAATGCACGGTTTCAGAAAATACCACTGACTAGACTAGAGTTTCAACATCTTAGGCCATGCCCTTGACTTGAGTTACAATACCTACAGTATGTATCAAAGCACCAGCAATAAACTCATGTGAGTGTTCTCTTCTGCAAATGTGGTATGTGGTATATGTCAGGCAGGCTATCTGAAAGGACTTCAGCAAGTTGTCATTTTAGTTTTTTAAACAACGGAGATATAATGTGTTGAAATAAGAGAAGATAGAAAGAAGACAAATTCAGGCTGGCAGTAGTGGGTGAAAGGGGCTAGGGCACTTGACAGGAAAATGCAGTTGATGTACAGCAGCCATGTCCAAACTATTCCATAAAGGGCCGTGTGGCTGCAGGTTTTCGTTCCAACCAAGGAGGAGCACACCAGGCTGGAATCAATTAATCAGCTGATCTCAGTCTTCAGCTGATAACTAATGATCCCTTGATGTTGATTGGTTGGCCTGGTGTGCTCCTCCTTGGTTGGAACAAAAACCTGCAGCCACACGGCCCTTTATGGAATAGTTTGGACATGCCTGATGTACAGGGTAGCTGTAAGATGAATGTTGTAGGATTGGGGGTGTAGATGGGGGTGGGTCACCAGAAATAAGAAGGAGGGCGTACAGGTTCTATGTCTGCAGCCTGTTTGTAACTGTAACTGTAACTGGATGACATCGTAGGCCACGTCCACATTTGCAAAGGGGTGGAACATTGATGTATATGTGAAGATTCCCTCCTTAGCTAATATGGCCTGATGCTAATGGCTAGCACCTCAGTAATTAGTCAGGTTTAGTGATTCAGCTAGGTACATTGAATAGGACAGCTGTCAACAAACAGAAAAGCATGTCTCCAGTGAATCCTGGACTATCAACTAACTTGATTATCTAAGAGAAAATCGTTGGCAGGACAGGTCTTCGTTCCTTTTGAATCAGGCAGATGGAAAGTGGAGAATTTGGGGAACCTAATAAGAACGTAAAGGGATGCATTAAAGGGGGTACTGAATAGACTCTTCCGACATGAAAATACAACACGTCACAGAGCATTTCTTCATCAGTGCATGGCTCCAGGAACATGACCGGAAGTTATTCCAGGCTCTTACCAACCATATTTGTGTTAATGTGGAAATTGTTCAATGGTTGCAAGTGCAATGGTTTTGATTGGGACAACACAGGCACTAAGCACCAGCATATGGAGAGTTGTATGAGGAAAAGGTTTGTGGGCTTATTTTCATAATTGTAGATCATGCAGACAAATAAACATTTAAATATTTCACAAAAACTTAACCAAAGAGTAAAAACAGATTGGGGATTTACAGCAATCCACTATTAAACTAGGACTATAAAGTCCTAATCCATTGGTTTCCTGTCACTTGTCATTTTTATATATTCAGTTTTTGTAGAGATCAAAACAAATATAATAAGCTTTTTAGTGAATCACAGAGCCAGGCTAGCTGTTTCCCCTTGTTTCCAATCTTCGTGCTATGCTAAGAATGCTGGTGATAGCTACTTAGCATAGAGGCATGAGTGTTGCATCAGTCCACCCGTTCAACTTTTAGCAAGAAAGCAAATCCCAAAATGTCACACAACTCCTTTGATATATGGCAATACACAAGAACAAGTTCACAGTGAGCAAATGGGCAAAATCAGTTATGAAAGCTGCCTAACACTGGCCTATTTGTAGCCTTGTTCCGATCTTTTTATCATGACAAATCTGGCTGTGAATGAAGGCTAATAAAATGCTGTAAAGCAAGTTATTTGTGCAGGAGATTAGACAGGCATTGTTCTGTGAAAGCAGGAAGTGTGAAAGCAATACCTTTCCTTTCCAGACAGAGGTCTTGTTTGAAGCTCCTTTTCTAGGTCGAGGGCTTGAATCTGTGTGGCGTTATACCGCCTGACCAGCCAGAGAAAAACAGAGAAAACGAGGAACTTGAGAGTTCCTCATGTACAGTTAGTTCCTCTGGATTCCTCTGAATGAGCGCCAGTATGACTCACTTTTTCCTAAGGAAGAAATTCCTAAACTGCATCTCAAATTACCAGCACTGCTTTGCATAATCGTATTGATACCACATGAAAGGTGCAGAAAGTAAGTTACTCAAACAGATTGGATTATTTCATAAGCACCATAAACTCCATTGTTTAAGCAGATTATGCTGTGATGTCTGCTGCCTGCTGATCTAATGAAGTTCCTCTTTACAGTGGTTATTCTGCATGCACAGATACAGGAACATGCACATGCACTCTTAACTTCACTTATGAGGGTGTGGGATCTTCTTTGAGCACTGTTTGTTTTCTGTACCAACTCCTCAGAGAAATATTTGGTTATTTATCTGCTCAACTCGGAGAGGTTTTTTGCTGAACACAAACACAGCACTATGACAGTGGTGAGCGGGAACCAAAGCATGTGTGGGCCAGACCATGTCTATGCTAAACAATGACCTCAAACTCCCTTTAAAGCTCTGTAATGCAGCAGGGAGCTGCAGATTCAGGTTTTTCTTAGGCAAAGCAACTTTTCAGGTTTTATCTGTTACCTAACTTATAGCAGCTTCTAATGAAACCAGAGCAACGTGTATTTACCTAGGCAAACAGTTCCTAAATGACTATGCAATTAACTTAAACACACACACATATTTTATAACTTAGTTATTAGTCATACACAAAACTAAGTTCAGTTGAAGTAAAGCTTTCAGGCTTATTATTTGTTTTTTTCTGTTGGGCCCCACCCACGCCACTCTCCCTCGGTACACTCATCTCCAAGTTCCCATTAAGTACAGGGCACATTGCAGTGTTATTTATTGTTACCCTTCCCTGCTATTTACTCTATGCATATATAGTAACTACAGTATCTTCCAAATGAGCATTGCAGTGTCCAATTTTACGCTGATGATACCATGTTTGGTGCCACTGGATCTTAAGCAGGGCCTGTATTTATCAAATTTCAAAGAATTACACTTAAGAATGCTCTAAAGAGTCAATTTGGGAGGGAAAATGATCCCAGAATGCAGATAATACGAGCCATTTATCTGAATTTGAATCTATATGCTTACTCCTATGCACAGCAAACTGTAGGGGCAACCTTAAGAGCAACTCTCATGGGATTAATCACACATATATTCAGAGCAGGAATAGCCAAACAGACACAAGGACTTCCCTGACATAACCTCCATTATTCATTCTGTAAAAAAGAAAATCATTTTTGCATTTCTTAAGTCCACGATGATAGCATGGCTGGAAACATGTAAGGTTCATGTTCGGTCTCAAACAATAGAGCCATGTATTAACAACACATTGGCAAACATGGACACACACACATAGACACACACACAGCATTTCATGACTGCATTTGAAATAACAAACACAAAAACTTTGGTTGAAATAAAGTGTCCGGGTTTATTATTTGCATGTTTCTCCAAACAGTCATCAAATTCCATTGGAGCATACAAATCAAATAAAGGCCCTTCCTCTCCCACAAAGGGTACAACCTTTGGGTGCTTATGTGTAAGTATTTTTTGTTTCCATTTGTCTCTTAGCTCATCAGTTGTACAGAAGTGCCTAAAGAAGAGGTTTGCCAAGACATGGCAAAAGACTTAGAGGGAACCAAAGCCACCCGGTTCTGTCATCCTGCATGTCAGCTTTTATCAGTCACCTGTTCAACCTGCCTGTGTAAACACTGCTGATCTGAAGGCTCCACCAGCAGCTCAAAAATAAAATTGCACCGACCTCCACCATCTGACCAGCAGATTATTCAAACTGCTAAATGAAAACTGGATAGCAGGAAATGTCAAATGATGGAAAATAGCCTTCACTGAACTACAGCATCCAGTATATTTCCAGGCAAAAACTTCAAAATAACAACAAAATAAAGCACTGTAACAGCTTTTCAACCTAACCTTTCTGAAAAGTCACTGCAGGTATTGGGCAAAGGAAAAAAAAAAGCTGATCACAGGTGTCATGCGTCAGATCTGGGCCCATATTTGTCAAGCAGCTCAGAGGAGGAATCCTAGGAAGAGGCTAATCTATGAAGAGTCCTTCACTACCTTTCAGGAAGGACAAGTACTTCTATGACACATCGTGATGTCGCCCTTTTACGACTCGAAGAGCCACAAAGTAGAAATCATGGTGACATATTGAAATCATCCATGGTTGTAGTTCTCTGGCAGTCAAGTCCCCTTTGAAGGAATACTGTTCAGGATTTCCCAAAAAAAGAAACAATATATAGGCTGTACAGTATACCTTCAACTACTTTCATGTTCAGTTCTGTACTGTCAGACTAGTTGGCAAATGCATTGTAACATGAAGACATTTCTTAAATTTTACACTCCTATTATTATGAAATATATAATTATCTATAAATTACAGTAGATAGAGAAAGTTTTCTGAACCTTTCAAGTTTTCCACACTTCATTCATGGATTAAAATGGATTTAGTTATGTTTTTTTTTCCATCAATCTACACACAGTACTCGATGATGACAAAGCCAAAACAGGTTTTTGGAGTGTACTGTGAATTAATTAAAAAGAAAAGACTGAAACATCCTATTCTACATACAAGTATTCAGACACTTTGTTATGACTCTCAAAGCTGAGCTCTGGTGCATCCTACTTCTATCAATGGTCCTTGAGATGCTTCTACAGCTTGACTGGAGTCCGCCTGTGTGTCTAACTGAATTCACTGGTCATAATTAAGAAAGGCACACACCACACCTGTCTGCATAAGGTCTCACAGTTGATGATGTATGACATGTTGAAAAGATATGAGGTCCAGAGAATTGTCTGTAGACCTTCGATACAGGATTGTGTCGCTGCAGAGATCTGGTGAAGGATACAAGAACATTTCTGCTGCATTGAAAATGGCCAAGAGCACAAGGTTTGGAACCAGCAATGGTGTTCCTAGACATGGCCACCCAGCCAAACCGAGCAATCAGGGATGAAGAGGTTCGGTCAGCTAAAGGTCACTATGACTGAGATCCAGAGTTCCTTTGTGGAAACATCTGAATCTCACAGAAGGACAACCATCAGTGCAGAGATCTGAAAACGTCAGACGCTCTCCATCCAACCAGGATGAGCGGGAGAAGACCAGGAGAAAACCTCCAGAAAAGGATGTGCAGAGCTTGTAGGATCATTTCCAAGAAGACTTGAGGCTGTTGCTGCTGACAAAGCTGCTTTAACCAAGCACTGAGTGAAGGTATGTAAAAGGGATATTTCAGTCTTTTATAAACAACTTGTGTTTGCTTTGTCATTGTAGTGCCGTGTGTGGATAGATGAGAAAAAATGAAGTGAATACATTTTAAGATGAGTCAGAAACAACAAAATGTCGAAAACTTGAAAGGGTGTGAAAACTTTCTGTAGGCTACCTGTGTTTGAGTGTTTGAACGTTAGTGTGACTCCACAGAGTGATTCTGAGACGCTTAGTGAGTGCGGAGCCTGCCTGGGCATGAGGAGTGTTTTAATGATACTATAATATTACACTCAAATACTCCCTTTGGCATTTAAGAAGTGTGTGAGAAGATTCTGCCAGTCAAAACAACAGGAAGCTGCTAAAACCTCTTCTCCCTGTTATCTGTCACTATTTAAAACTTGTGGATTCACCTGACAGAATACATATATACAGAATTTTATAGATTAATAGGGTCCTCCTGCCATTAAAGTAGGGGGACCTGCAAGTGACATATTGAAAAATCGATGGCAAAACTGAGGCTGAGATATGCTGACTTTTAGCCTTAAAACGTGGGGTCCTACATGTCCCACAATGCAACCTTCCTCTTCATCAGTCCCTGCCTGACTGATAAACGTTCAGCTTTCAAACTCCACACCTGGGCAATGCGGGCTTTCTGCTAAGAATTTGGAGTTTCCAAAGCCAAAGCCATGGCAACCTCGATGACATCACTATGACATAATCGGGGTTATATTCTCAAACATTAAAAAGCTCCCTACAGAGCCACAGAAAATATCATACAACAGCTTTGTGGGCTGAGTAGGACTTGTGACCAGTAAGCTGCACTTTGTGTAAAATCAGTACAGTGCCCTTATAGTAACACCTGTACTGCGGACGTGGAGGCGACACAGCACCTGGCTGTGTTTGAGAAGGCAATCATCAAGGCATCAAGTTTTCTCAGATTCCTCCTCTCTGGAGAAGTGGGTGTGAAAAACACCAAGTGTGACTGGATGAAAAAAAAGTGCGTGGTAAACGCAAAGACTGCCTTTTCAAACTGAGCAACCTTAGTGTGTACCTGGCATCTGTGGAAATCCCTCTAACACCCTTGGCTCTGACCTCAGATTTACAAATGGAGGATGGTTCACAGCTGATCAAAATACTGCACGTATGAAATTCTCACTGCAGCTTTGGCTTTCAAGTTTCAAGGTAAGAGAAGAACTCAAGAAAAGCACATCCAGAAAAGAAAAGGTCTAAAAAGAGAAAACAATGCCCATTGCTGCAAGGCTGAACCAAAAAAAAAACCCAGAGCCTCAGAGCTAAAAGAACTACAGCACTAATAATTCTCTGAGAGAGAGAGGGCTACACAGGCAGCAGCTGGGTGGAGGCAGCTCAGGACCCGGCGGCAGGTCCTGGGGGCTGCTGGGAGGCAGTGAGAGAAGAGGCATGGAAGGAGTCGGGGAGGTTCTTGGCGTACTCCACCAACTCGTAGGAATCTCTGATGTCTGTCAGGCCGAACCAGAAGACGGTCCACACCCCATTAACGAAGCTGCCATCACAATGTTTAAAGTACCTGGACAGAGAGAGACAGAGCATGTGTCACAGTCTGCTGTTTACTTTAAATTAATGTTGTACAACACAGAGGGACCTATTTCAGCACAGAGCAGTAGGTCTTGACTGTGTGATATTTAAGTTCATGTATGTGCAGCAGTGCAAACTTTAAAAGGGCTGGTGAGGTGGAATATAGACCAGACCATACACGAGATGGACAAAAGCATCTGCCTGATGAACAGAATGTAAATGCCAACATGACAGTTTTAAAATAGGCGTGCGTGTCTCACCAGGGGTTGATCCTATTGGTGGCTCTAGACCTCCAGAACAGTTTGCCCAGGTCCTGTCTGATGCATTCCCACAGGATGTGGCTGGTGCCCTGACCCTGTTTACTGCTGCTCACCACAAACTTGTCGAGGTAGGGAGTGCCGCTGTTCACCGGCTCCATGGTAATGATGGCTGCCGCACTGTAGCTGGAGGTACAAAGGAATACAAAATCCTCAGGAGGACGGCCCGCTGGGTATACATCCATATATTTCACATACTTACACCTGATGAAGACCCTGGAGAGGATTATACTTAACCACCTCCGTCACCTGGTGAGCAGCGAGCTGGACCCTCTACAGTTCGCATATCGACCAGGCATTGGTGTGGAAGACCCTATCATCTACCTGCTCCATCGCTCTCTTTCCCACCTGGAGAGCACTGGGAGCACAGTGAGGGTCATGTTTGTTGACTCCTCCAGTGCTTTCAACACTATCCAGCCATCACTGCTGAAGCGGAAGCTGGAAGGAGCAGGAGTAGACTGTCACCTGGCTGCATGGACCATCGACTACCTCACCAACAGCAGTATGTGAGGCTTCGTGACTGTGTGTCGGATGTGGCAGTTTGCAGCACCAGGGCTCTGCAGGGTACTGTGCTCTCTCACCCTCTACAAATCGGACTTCAGACACAACTCAACCAGCTGCCACCTCCAGAAGTTCTCCGATGATACAGCCATCGTTGGATGTGTATCACAGGGGAACGATTTGAAATAAAGGGAAATTATTGCTAACTTTGTCGACTGGTGTGGACTAAACCACCTGCACATCAACGCCTGCAAGACCAAGGAGATGGTGATTGACTTCCTCAGGAAAGCACCACTGACTGCAAAGGTGTGCATTCAGGGTTTGGACATTGAGATCGTGGAGGAGTACAAATGCCTGGGTGTCCACCTCAACAATAAACAGGACTGGTCCACGAACACTGATGCCCTGTATACAAAGGGTCAAAGTCGTCTCCATCTACTGAGAAGACTGAGGTCCTTTGGAGTATGTAGGACATTACTGAGGACTTTCTATCACTCTGTGGCTGCAGTCTTTTACGCAGTGGTCTGCTGGGGCTGTGGAAGCTCTGAGAGGGACAGAAAGAGACTTAATAAAGCAAAGCTGGCATCCATCATGGACAACCCCTCCCACCTCCTACATGACACAGCAGGGGTCCTCAGCAGCTCCTTCAGTAACAGACTGTTGCATCCACCCTGTAAGAAGGAACGCTACAACAGGTCCTTCGTCCTGTGTTCGTCCTGTGTTCAACTCCTGTGTTGCTTAATGTAGCACTGGGTCTACACATGAATTATCATGAATTATCTTGTGCAATACTACTTTTTTCCCCCACTCTCATTGAGCACTCAACCTATCAATACATACTGGTATTCTACTGTGACATATATATATTTATTACTGTGCAATAGCATAAATGCTGTCACTTTATCCGTACCCACCACTTGCAATTTCCACCCAAGTGCAATTAATGTTGATCTGGATTTATATGTGGTCTTTTTTTTTTCTTGGAGCAGTAGCACCCACCCTTCAGAGAGGTAGATGGAGTGCAGTCGTCCTTGGAGAGAGTCGATGTAGTCTCGCCTCAGAATTTTATCAAACGACTTGTTGACGAGACCCAGCAGACGCTCTACATCAATCCCATCCAGAGAGCTGTACCTGCACGCACACACACACGCACGCACACACACACAGAACAATAATTTACTCTGAAGGCAACAGATGAAATGCAGAGTCTGTTCTTTTAAACGTGTGGAGAGAGCAGCTCAGTTACAGTGGTCATTTGGATTATGAGTTGAATGTGGGAGTACGCGTCAGATTACACGTGTCCGTGTGCGTGTGTGATAAGAACTCACCGGTGTATGGGGTCTCCGTTTTTAAAGAGTGTCCCTGACCCTGAGACAGAAGTGAAGACAAGAACAAGCCGTTATAGAAATCAGATTTATATATATACTAATGTTAATCACTGTTGGGTGGTCCAAACCGCCTCCCCCACACACATACACACGGACACATGGTGCCCTCTTGGGTTACACCTAAAAATAGACAGCTTTGCACGCATATTCGTGTGCACATGCGAGGAGAAAGTCGGTGAGAGGGTAAGCAGTCTCACCTCTGTGGCTGAACAGCTCGCTGAGCAGCGTGTCAGCGGAGGTGATCACCGCCGTGGACTCCGTGGGCAGCTGATTGAGCAGCCTGGCTATGGTGGTCACTCTGCGCCGCTCTGCCGCACTCAGCCACGGCGCCACGGACAGACTGGGCAGGTCGCTAGGCAACGACACTGTGCCCAACACCTGTAGCAGAAATATACAGTGTTCAACAGAAGAGTCGTTTCATCTACAGTATATGTACATTCATTCTGCAGAGGTTGAGTGCATGTGGTCAGGCTGGACTGGACTTCTTTTCTTAAGATCACTGCATACAGTACACTGCAGGTATTGCCATGTGGCGTGCCTTGCGTTCTTGGCTGCGTAGGCCTCCGGAGTTGTTCAGGAACATGACTTTGTGGGGTTGCAGGGCTCGGGAAATAGATGCCGTCACTTCTGCTGGGTCCAACATTACCGAGCAACCTCGGTTGTCCCTCCCCACCGGACAAACCAGGGGGATTGTCCCGCAGTCCAGACTCCACTGGAGGAGGCTGGAGTCCACAGCGACGGAGGGTGGGGCACTGCGGAGGAGAGAATGAAAGTCGGGTCAAAGGAATGGACAGAGGTGAGAGGCTCTGGAGGAGCTTTCTAAAGTTTGATGAAGTCTTTAAACCTTTAAATCTTGCATCTACGTCTCAACCCTCACCTGCTTCCACGTGGGGCTTCATGCAGCAGGAGGAAGGACTCAGCAGAGAAGAGCGGCAGGACGGAGGCTGAGTGCTGCTGCAGAGCCTCGGTCAGCTGCTGGCTACGACCCACCAGCACTCGTCTGCACCGGGACCCGGCCGCAGGCTCCCTGGGCCCTGTCTCCTCGTGATTGGACAGGCCCATCACCACCACAGGCTTCATATCCATCCGCTGCAGGAAGGAGAGCCCGAAGGCCAGGCTCTGGACCATTTCCCTGCTGTCGAAAACCGAGCTGTCCACCTGGGAGAGACAGAGACAGACCGATGGGAGAATAGTGAGCATTGCCTTAAACTAAGAAGCTCTCTGAAGGAGCTTGTTTCGTGTCTGAGCCACAGGACAGGCCTGAATTGGTCAGTTTCACAGTGGACATCTCATGTCACAGACTTGTGTTTTCCTTGCTTGCGGTCATGCTTTTTCTTGGTTAGCGGTCTTACGTAGTTTAGGGTGATCGCTGCAGGTCGCTGGATCTTTACCTTTCTTAGTATACTTAAAGCAAACCTACTTTTTTTTGGATTTGCTCATCCCTGACAAAGGCCATTTCCACCACTTGTTGAAAAGTCAGTACTGACAGTAGCACACAATTTCATTTCATTTTTTCATTTGAAACTTTTCTCAAAAGTAGTTTTCTATGTTATAGTATCTTATAGCAATGACGGCAGCATTGGAGACGGACCTCTCGTGATTTCATAACTGTGACATAACGGCCCCCCCCTTTTTTTTGCGTGTCGTTTTTTGTTGTTGTGTTTATGGCGCGCACGGGCTTCCGTATGCTACCGGTAGTTAGCACATCCATCTCAATGAACCACTTCATGTGAGCAAAAGGTTCAACGTCTTCTGTGAAGTTTTTGTCACTGATTTAAAGTTAACCGCGTCTCACCTCCAGCACGGCAAAGGCAGAACACTGAGCCGAAGCCGCTCTCTGGAACTGGGTCAGCCAGTACCGAGCCTCCCGGGGGTCTCCACCGACTTCGTTGAGAAAAGCCTTCACGTCCCGGTAAATCAGATTTCGGTTGGCCAGCACATGTCGGTCTGCGGCGGAGAAATAGCCCGGGTGCTCCTGCTGGGCCAAAGCCGCGGTTTTTCCTCCAGTGCCCGCCGCGTCGGAGCTCATCACGCGGCGCTGCGGACCGAACATCCTCCGCTGCCGCTGGCCGCAGCTCCGGGTCAGCGCCGGGGGACCCGGGCTCGCCAGGTACTTTCCTGCCATCACCACAGCCCTGCAGCCGGAGGAACCGCTGTTTACTTTGGCCATGTCGCTTCGTGACAAAGTTCCCTCGGGCTGTCTGCTGAGGTGGGGTGGCACCGCACGAAGTCCCCGCTGACACCGACTGACGGAGACTCTCAGCGGCCGGACACAGCTTCATTCAGCGCGCTGCTGCGTCGGCACTTCTCAGGTTTCATCAGACCGGGACGTGGGGCGGGATCCCGCTCTGGGGGATGGAAGGTGGAGGCCACCTGCTTTATTCTGAATGTTGAAGTTCATTGTTGGAGAGAAACATTTTGTCATCAGTCAGAAATAGATCTGATTTGGTTTGGGCTTATTATTTTCTTTTGTATAGTCGCTTGTATAATATGTACATATATATATAGTCAACATTTAATTTGTTTTTTGAATTTCTCTATTTCTGTTGCTATCTGTCTTTCCAACTGCTATTACCTGCTGCTGTAATACCCAAATTTACCCGGCTGAGGATTAATAAAGTTTTATCTTATCTTATCTTATCTTATCTTATCTTATCTTATCTTAGGCTAGAATAATATTTCTCCACCCGCAAACAGTGGAAGGAAAATCTAGACATTATGTATTTGTTTGTTTATTTATTTAGTTTAATTTAAAAAATCACAAGGAACATTCAGCTTTAACTTGCACTGTGAGAGCTCCATTTTTTTTATTCTAATCTATTTTTATTGTATTGTATTATTTGTGTTCTAGCACAGTACTTTCTATGCACATGTGTATACGTTTTTAAAATAGTGTTTTTTTTCTTACCCACCTGTAAATTATGTGTGTTTTGTGAATTTCTGCTGCAACATTGCAATTTCCTTTAGGGGATCAGTAAAGTACTACAATCTATTGATCTGTCTGTCTCACAAAACACAGGGTTCACTCTATACTATAGAGTGAACCCTGTGTTTTGGAGTCTAAATAGAGTCTATAGTTTCGATCATATCCAGTGGTCTTCTTTCTCAGCAGATGGAGTTGCCCAGTTGTATGTAGAAGAATGTGTGGCTGTTAATGCATTATGTTCAACAACACAATAATCAATAATGCATGTTTCTAGTTGTGTGCCCTCTGTCTACCCCTGGAGGAGAGTGCGGGGTACTGCAGTGATCAGGCACCAACTGGCCTGAGCATAAGTTTTAGGAAAGGGCGTTTAAAATGATTTCATTTTATTCTGATATTTATTTTATTATGATGTGTTTTTCAGTGACATTTGTTTCTTCAGTCTGTCTTTTTTCAAGGAGTTTTTCAGTTTTTAACGTATTAAGAGGACAGAGAGGAACGTATTCAGGCATTACAAAGACGAAAAATGGATCTAAACTAATCTTTAAAATGTAATTTGTGCTCTTGAAATAATCATTAGTGCATGCACTAAGCAGAACATAACATTAGATGACCCTGTCCACGTTTAAAGATAACACCATGTTGTTTAATAGGCAAAATCCCAAGTGTCCACGTATCTGGAACAAATCATATGTATATAAATCTATATAGTATTGCTGAACTTCCAATGTAGCATCACAACTGTCCGACTGTATAAAAATTAGCAGCTAAAGCATGATTTCACTGGTTTACGGTCTCTTTAGGCACTTTAGGCAATGACGGTGGTATTGGTTAAATATTGAAAAAGTCAAAAGTGACTTGAAGCATGACACATGGCGTGTTTACTTGATTAACATTTCACTGAAGCTGCAGCCTTTCCAATCCTAATCCTACGAACACACAGCAGCGCTCATTCCAGCAAGTGGTCCAGAATGACACACTGACCTTCAAATGACTCTAGTGACTGATGCAATTTTGACAAGAGGAAAGGTGGAGGTCCGGAGCTGACGGGAGGAGGTCTTGGTGATTGGATCAAACTTCAGACTTGAACTCTGTTTGTTTCTGGTTTCCAGCCGACAGTCAGCCTTCCCTTTTTCTGTCTTTTTGAAGCTCGACTGTGACTGTTCCATTACCACGTGTTTATCGCTGTAACCATGAAGTCAAGGTCAAAAAAGTCATTTTAACCCAAGTCATTTTTGTGCCTAAACATGACCTAACCTGAACTATCTCTGTCACACCTTTTTAGTGAAGACAATGTCATCTCGCTGATAGTGGCGTCATGTGAAGAAATGGAGGTCATGGCCGAATTACAGATTTTTGTCATTCAAGTTGCTGGAATTTCCCAATTCTCATCAGAGTTTAGTCACAATTTCTACTACCACAATACCAGTGGGTATTATAGCTCATGCGATGCACTCTGCACACTGTGCAGCGACACCAACGTACCACAGCTTCTTCAAGGTTATGTGATGAGGAGGGAGGACATCCTTCATCAGGCACATGAAGATACAGAAGGAGAAAAGATGTTGAATTTTTTTTTATCCATGCTTCACATTTCCTTCCCTTCTTTTGGTCTGATTTTCACTCTATCACGTACACGCAAATGATTATTTTTGCAGTCTTTTTTTTTTTTTTTTTTTTACAGAAATCTTTACAAGAATCCATATTTTAAAGTCATGTTGCACCTTGAGACACTTTAAATTTTTGCCATCAAAACTAAAATTTGAGATTGAGAATGAAATTCAGCACTGGAAACAAACCCTGAAGTGAAAAAGGACAAATTGGCACCAAAACACGTGGAATGAAAAGTGAAACACAGGCGTTAAAAATCATTTATATATGATATTTATTTTATTCTGATGTGTTTTTCAGTGACATTTAAAACGTCAGTTTTTCTTCCTCGTCAGTGTCACTGGTATTCAGTCTTTTCCTATAATATCCTTTTTATTCAGTCACAAAGTATTAAAGCAATGCTCATCCTCCAAATGCTCCTGCATCTTCACCTCCACCCCTGCTATTCCTGAGACGCCTTCACTGCCCCCAAAAACCATAATAACATTGTGACCTGCCAAAGTCATAGGACAGCTAGCTTTACCAGCACTTCCATCTGTTTATTTTTGCAGTGTAAAAATGTGCTGACGGTTTTGGTCAGTGTATAAGCTTTATGCACTTCGGCATGACTGCCAGACTTATTTATAACTCTTCTTGGTTGTCACTGTTTGATGACATCAGGCGTCTGTCTCTGTTTCTTCCCTATCTCTGTCTGTCATCAGGCGGGGCATGGAGGACTACATCTGCCGTGGCTGCCCTCAGGCACACACACACGCACACACACACACACACACACACACATACACACACAGTGAGGGCAGTGCGGAGGTGCACGTACTGTATAATCTTCAGGAAGTGATTAGGGGGTGTGAGATCAAAGGTTTTGTGCGACGGGAAAACATTCCTCCCTCCGATCCCCCTCGGGGATAGGAGGACAGACAGCTTCCTCATGTTTAACTGGGAATGCCTCGACTGACACTCCACAGCTTTTAAGCTCCCAAAAGCCCCCGTCCAGAAACTGCTACAGCCAACGATCATTTCAATCAAAATGCATGCTTTTAAGGCAAAACATTTTTAGTGAATGGTTTTTAGGCTAACTTCTGTTCTCTCTGCATTTTCAGTGCCAGGGATGATGCTTTGAAGTGTGAGAGAAACATCATTTAAAATATCAGGGTTGTTGTTAATGTTTTTGCATTAGGAAATATAATCCTGCAGTATATACTGTAATAATGTCACCCTTAAAGGGTCTGTTCTTCTGCACAAACAAGACAGCACTTTTACTTAAAACTTTTTAATAAAGCATTTTTCTCCAGTAATACAGGAGAGCAATGCTAAATTGATGAAGAGAAAAGATGCTCTTTTCACATTTTATTACGGGACATTTTTTATGTAGTGGTAATGTTTCTTTTAGTTAAATAAGAGATAAGAATATTTGCTCCACTTCCAGCAGCTGAAAGTCTTCACTGTCACGTTCTAACATTATCGTATGGCATTATATGTCATATGGATCCAGTGTCCATTGTAATATAAATAATAAAGACAAAAGAAAATGTGGAGGAAGTTGTTCCTGAAGGGCTCTTAAAGGGTCTCTCTAGTGCTGATGTGGCACTTGTGTGACACAATAACTCAGATTTTTGTAAAATGACTGAAACACTGACTTACAATACATATGAGAACCCACTGCCTACAAGAATTACATGCATACATTCTTCACTTCGCAGGTAGTAGGGTTTTTCTGTTAGATAATTTAGATTGTTAGATTGTTTTGAACCTTTAACATTCATTCATTGAGTAAAATAACTGTTATTTTGTAGTGATTTATTTAGAATACGTTGGTCATCAATTAAATCCTTAAAAACAGTTCATTCACACATAATACTATATTCAACTTACAGTACAGGTGAGTGCACATTCATGAGCAGACTGAGTTTTTAATAATATGTCAGCACACTCTGTTCACACAGAAACAGTTTAAAGCAGTGTGCAGTTATATTAAGGTGAATTCATTCTAGCTCCCATTGAACGTGCTCTGTTGCCAGAGAGTACATAGAAATTCACTGACTTGAAAACTGCTGCTGTCTTCTGCTCTGTCACCGTCCCACCTCATCAAATACAATCCCAAGATATTGACTATACATTACATTTCATCAGAGCAAGGCATCCTCTGGAGTGGCAGAGTAAAACAATAAGAGAACTAAAGCCTAATGCGTCCACTGTGACCATCTTTGACTGACTTTTCTCTTCATTCACTTGAACCGTCAATATGAACAGAGTAAAAACAACAGTAGAGGGCAGTAGACACCAGGGGCTGTCGGTGTGTGAGTGTGTGTGTGTGTGTGTGTGTGTGTGTGTGTGTGTGTGTGTGTGTGCAGCAGGTTAAATATCAACACAAACAAAGTGAAAATATGATAATATGACTCAGTGAATACTCAGGTGAAAACAGCTTCAGCTGCAGCTTTCACTGTGAGATGTGACGTTTAATGTGCAGTAACACAGTAAGTATTTTTCACCGGCAATCATGAAATCATTTTAGTATTTTTATAAACTTACAGCTCGGACTACAGCTCATGTTTCCTGTGCATGCGTGAAAATTGTTCAGATTTTGAACAGTAGACAAACTTGCGGCTTCGTCGGCAGTTCAGCGCTCTCAGGGTGGAAGAGCAAGCACGCTTCTTCAAGAGGGGATGTGGCCGAGACACATAAATATGTTTTTAATTCTTGGCAAAGCCCTGAGTTTTACATGTTTGAGGTAGTAAGTACGAGCCATTACTTCTAACTACGCCTACAGCTAGCCATCATGTTGTCATGTAGCGTTAGCTCCAGGGTCTTCTCAGAGGCAGCTCTCATTTCACTCTCATCAGATTGATGCTTTCTCTGAGAACGGTGCAATCCATAAATGTACAAACTACACAATTAAAGCAACCACATTAAACCACCACTGAAAACACTCGACTGACTTCAGTGATTTCTGTTTTCGCAGAATTCACATCAAATGTGATTAAAATGGAGAGTGGCACATGCAGAGCTGCAGTCGAGGATTTGACGCTTTGCTCTGCCGTGTAGATATCAGAGGCTACGCTGGCTAACACGCTGCATCTGCATTTTCAGTCTATAAAGTGGAGCACATGGAAGATTTTAATATTTGTGCAATTTTTGCATCATTTTAAAGCATTTTTAAATTGCATTACATTAGGCCCCTACTAAAAATGTCTTTTACAGAGCTCTAATTTCCTGCTTTTACCCTAAATAGTTTAACAATCCATGCGTACGCATTTCCACAATCATTTTTTCCACTGTGCAACTTTGGGTGTCTCATGGTAGCAGGACGGAGAGACATGAACCTTTGACTCTGAGTCCACACAGAATGTGAGGTGAGTTTTAGAGGGGACACGTTTTCAGTTGGAGTCACCCGAGACACGTGATTAGACCACGTGAGTCCAGCGTGAGCGAGACGTTCCCGGGCTTTATGAATCTGGTTCATAAACTTGCAGACGGAGAGGAAAGATTGAGATCAGTCAGAAACTGAGCAGAACACAAACAAACAGACCCACTCTCTGTCCATCGCTAGCTATCTCGGGATGGTACATGGGCTGTTTGGGGCGAATACACACAAATGGCACAAGTGATGTGAGGCGAAAATTTGCCTTGCGTCAGGAAGTTCAGGAAGTGTCCCGGAAGTGGCTTTCCGCTCTGCTCCGTGAAGAACACACGCCGGGTCTATCTTTGAGGGACGCCGCGTCAATCTGCACAGAGTAGAGGGAGCCAGGCAGGAAGTCCGACAGGATTGACAGAAAGAATTTGGTCAGTTTTCAAAATAAAATACCCTGCGCAGACTCCCGATCATCAACAATAAACACAATTAAATCAGACCAGAAAAAAAAAAACTGTGAACTACATAGCCTACGTTTACCCACCGTGGAAGCACAAGTGTAAGGAAAAAATCACCAAATCACTGAAGTCTGTGCAAGTCAAACAAAATCAGGCAGCCAAAAGCCTCAAATGCTCCTAGTGGGGTTTGAAGCCACGTGTAGAATGGAACAAAACCAGGTCAACTCATCTGCCCATCAAAGGCAAAACACAATAACTAAATGAGTTGACATCTTCTTTACCACGTAGGAAACAACGCTGTACAAACACCGCACTTAGGGCACAGAGAAACAGCCACCTAGACCCCCAAACAGCTGAGGTGGAAGTGGAGGCTCGCTAGTGTGACGGCCATGGCTAACAGGAGCTAGGCTAAAAATAAACATAGCCCTAGCTGTTAAATGCGTCTTAATGAACTAACTCTTGGTGCTTCAGTTTATTGGACATGACTATATGAGTCAGTGGCTACATACAGGCATGATGGAGAAAAACACCAGCTAAAGTGCGGTAAATGATTACTGAGGTAAATCTCAGCAGATCTCAGCAGCTGCCATCTCAGCTTTTCACTGAACTGTAATACATTTATTCCTTTAAATCACAAACTGTATATTTTAGCATATTTAGGTGTAATTTACAAAATAGATGTCTCTGTGTCTTAATAGAATACAGACAGACTGACACCTAGTGACAGAGACATCCTAAATAAGCAGATTTTATTTTAATAAACAAAGTTTCCTACCTGTCTGCCTGTGTGTGTGTGTGTGTGTGTGTGTGTGTGTGCCTGTGTGTGTGGGTGGTCATTTAATCACAGACTGTATGTGGTCCCTCATCTCTCTGAGGGCGAGAGGGCAGATTGAATTAGAGCTTTAGAGCATCTTTGATTACACAGGCAGCAGCTTGTGTGTGTACAAATCCATCAACAAGGGGTGTTAAAGCGATATTTCTCTCCGGTACACCATCTTCATCTTTTCTCAAACACTCGATAGCCTAAGACTCTACTGGGCAGTAAACACGTGAGATCTGTTGGTGCATGACATATGGTTTCAATGCCGATGTTTTTTTGTTTTTTTTTTATACAGCTTTAGTTCAAAACAGAGCAAACTATGTTTGTAAAAGGCTGTCTGTAATACACCCACAACACAAACACACAACGGAGGCTCTCACAATCTTTTTACTCATGTCATTGGTAGAAATCTAAGATGTATTGTATTGATAATATTGATGTGAGATAAAATAAGAGTCTGAATTAATGGTGAATTGAAGTGAATTAAGACAGCTGGTCAGAATAAATCCTAATAACATGTAGGAATAGTAATAAGGGACATGGAACGAGGAGATGTGCTTTCAACTTGAGGAATGGTTGTTAAACTCATGTTATTGTGAGAAGAGAAGAGGAAGGCAAAAGTCAATATATTACAGCCAAATGCAGCGTGCAATGTGTTTTTTATTGCAATATTACTGTAATACACTGGGTAAACTACTTTGACTTATGAGGCTCTAAAATTCCCTGTATTTTAAAGGGGCAATTTGTCCAAATTATATGTAAAAAACGAACCTTCTCTCTTACCCCAAGTGGTGTCTAGCTACAGAGATAGTTTTGATATACTTGTAATCACAAATGGAATTTAATTTGTGGTACAGCATTAAAAAAATGCATTTAAATAGAAGTGCTTGTGATATTGTATACTTTTCTGATTGATCCTACTAACAAGTACTGTGTGTATCCAAGGCCTGATATGGTATCTTCTTCTTCTGTGCCATCAAGCTCCATTTTTCTCCAAAAACTATTCAAAACACATCAGTGAGCCACATTGTGGTGGGCAAAGATATACGCAAAATACAAAAAAAAACCCTCAAGTAAACACATCAAAATAAAATGCAAAATGCTGGTGCCAGAAAACGTATCAAGACAGAACGGATGAACAGAGAACACCCAGATTTTTATAAGCTATATAACTACAGAGAAAGCAGCTCGCTTCTGGTGAAAATAAGGGGTCTCCAACTAAGCTTTTACTTCCTATATCCTTTTTCAAAATAAAAGCCCTCTCGTGTGTTATACACGGTCAAACAATACACTAGTTTTTTGCGTTTTATGAAACAGAATTTTGATTATTTTGAAAAGACAAAATAACTCCTTCGTGTGATTTGTTAACAATAAGAAAAGTACTATTAATTAATTAATTAATTACTTATTCTGAAACATATGTGCGAGGATGAAGTACAGGCCAGGAGAGACGTTTAGTTAATTAGGACACAGAAACACCACCCTTCTGCTTCAACAATAACCCCAGAAACTTCCCATTAGACTGGATATTCCAGTCTAACAGGGATTATACAGGTGTCCATCATCCAATGTGGATTATCCAGAGTAACCGTGACTTTGTAGCTGTAACGTCATATTGCTGTTGACTTTTTTCAACTGTCATGTTTCAGTACTGTGAGAAGCACAAATAAGACTCCATTCACTTCCGTCATATTGGGTTGACAGCATTATGGTGGCCCTGAGGGTCAAAACACAACATTTCACAAAACGTAACAACACTTGAGAAAACACAACAAAATTTTCGATTTTTCAAAAGAGCAACACTTCCTCTTTGTAATTTAACAAAACCCAGGTCCTGGGTTAAACTCATATGGAGATATTTTAGGAAGGACTTTCATATGTTCTAATTCTCAATACATGTGTGCTTTCACCATATCATGACACTAAAATGTCCCGTGAAACCTGAAAGCACACTTGAAAGAATTAGGACCGATGAGACTCTTCACCAAGTGACATCAGAAGGGCCATCTAATCAGCGCTGGAGAAGATGACATGCTAACACATGCTAACACGTGCATAGAGCATGTGTTAGTTGCCTGGCAACAACCAATCACAGCAGCATAGAGTTGCTCTAACTTAGCATCAACCCACCTTAATACATCTATTGAATAAAGTCTGAATTAACTCAGGTTCTGTCTAGTCAGAAGCAGGAAGTGATGTCCCACCTGTTACATGATCTGAACTGTGTTTTGTGAAATGTTGTTGTGTTATGACCCTCTGGCTCACAGTACTGCAGGGATCTCAGGGATGGATTTAATGAAACCAGGGCAAATACAACCAAAACCATCTGCCAAGTTAGCTTATTCAACCTGTGTTTCCCTGCTACCTTGCCACTGTGGATTAACTGAACTAAATATGAATCATGAGTTCAACCTTGTTTTGTGAGTTGTGAACCTGAAATGGGGGATATATGAGCTGAATCAAGTTAAAAGTAGGAGCTTTGCCAAAGTGACAGTGCAGAGGTGACGTGCCAGGTAAAGTGCACTGGGATTGAATACAACCTTTATTGTAGCATTGGTTTTCATGGTCATGAAGACACACAACAATGACTTGTCTTACCATGTATGAAATGATGTACAGCAAGTTTCCATCACTTGGTTTTTCTTTCAAACTACAAACAAGAGGGAATATGAAGAGCTTTTACTTTCAAAGACTGCACCAGGAACGTAAGGAGCTGAGTGAACTCTGAGCAGCACATTCAGTCAAGCAATAATCTCAATTCAAAAAGTGAGAAGAACTTTGTTTCAGAAGCGGTCTGAAAATAAAAAAGAAGATCTAAGTTGAATTGACCTGAAATTATTATTGAGTTAAAGACAAGAGATCAGTTGATTCCTGTGTGATTTTTCACAGTGTTTGTTTTTGGCATTTCGGTGAAGCGACTATTTAAGATAAGTACCGTGGATCTCAGAGGGTTTTCTTTTTTGCTTCCCGGTCCCCCCCTCCAAAGAGCCCTGTCTTCCTCCTCTTTCATTGAAGCACATCACTGAGCACTTTCTTTGTTCTAAATACCGCCAAACAAAGAGGTAGTAATCAGCACCCATGCCGGCACACATGCATACCTCTCATTCATGCTGGCACGAGCGCAGGCTTCAGGGATAAAGGGTTAAAAAACAACTTCACAACAGTAATTCCCAAAGTGCTCGGTAGAAGTGACAGTGTGTAAAATGCAGCATTTTTCACCAAACAAAATGAGAGGCTGCTTTGAAGCTCGGCAGACAGCTTGCGGGCACATGCCCCCCTGGCAGCGTAGACACCCACAAATCCCCAGCGGTGCCACCCTGCCACCCTGCCACCCTGGTGCCACACAGAGACTTGAAACGTTAAATTAGAGTCAGTTGGGACAGCGGATTTGGATGCAGAGTCAGGGTGGGCTCATTGGTGTGGTTGGATATGTTGGCGAAATGTGGTTATGTGTGGGTATAAAGCATTTATTTTGGTGATAGCGGGCTGTGTGTGTGTGTGTGCGTGTGTGTGTGTGGTCAGCGTCTGTGTGTGCATTGAAACCAGGTCTAGTCTGCATGTCCCACCATGTGATCTCCTGATTAAAATGTCACTGCAGAGCAGATTGAGAGCTAAACAGGCTGTCAGATCCAGTCACAGTGTATTTTACTGCAGAGTAAACAAACACCCATATCTCCCCACTCTGTTGTACTTGTTGCACTTTGGTGAAATGTAGTAGACGTATGCACCACAGATTTTTATCTTTTACAGTGTTCTTTCTTTTTATTCCATTTTTCGTGTCACAAAAATGTCTATCACGTATCTCCAACAGCAAATTATAAACAATAAATCATAGGTAATAAATAGGTGTTCTTGTTATTTTGTCCATTGAAAGATAAAACAGTAATGCTACCCAATTGCATTTTTAACGCATTACATAGTTTTGAATATCTGTGGCCCCTCCCAGCAACTTATGCAATAGATAAGACTGCATGGTCTATCTGATATGTTGACCTCCCTACAACTGTGATAGCAGCTGCTGCACCAAGTATGAGTGCTGGGACAGTAGCTAACCGTGGCCCCAGTTTGTGCCTCTCACATACATGAAGCTCCAGCAGTCTGACAGTAGCTGCTCACGGGCACGTTGCTGCATTGGATCAGATCTGGATCCGGACTTTGGTGGCAAGACACCATTCAGAGGAGTTTTAAGGAAGAAACAACCCGAGACAGGAAAAGCCTGCTCAGAAATCTCACTGACGCTGTCGGCTAGAACGGAGCACTTTGTACCTCACAGAGGGTTTATGCATTCATTGCATCTTACAGGTGTCCGCACAACATCGCACATCATTTCAGATAACGGCTGGCCATATTATGTTACACTTTAATGTATGCAGACAAATAAATATATAAAAACTCAATACATTTCCATATAGGAGCAAGTGTGGAGCCTCAGAGGCATCTTGTGAGCCAAAATTCTGAGACTTTGGGGAGATTGTTTTAAAAATTCACTAAATCACTTTATGTAGCTCCCACGTTATATCAGGGTCCATACTGTATACTTATTTAGAGATTGTCAAGTACTTGTGCTGTTCTGGTATTGGAAATGACACTCACTTGCTAATATTTTTCTGGAAAAAGGACTGAATCTTGTCTGCTTCACCCAAAATTTTAAGAGGCATAAATTCATCTAAAAAGACTATATCCACACTGCAAACGTATGCAGGTAGATAATAAAGGCAGAGGAGGAAGGAACCTGCCAACATGTAATAGCTGTGTGTTTCCACAGACGGAGCACAGGAAGCAGCACGAGTACAGGTGTGACTGTGCTGACATCACATCGCAGCGCTCGTTCCAGTGCAATAAACGCTCCGAGTGAGCAGTAGCAACACATTTCCCAAACTGATCAGCCTCCAAACAGCCATAATCACCACTGGCCTAAATATATATAACCTGTAATACACACACACGCATTGATAGAATGAGAGAGAGATATTCCAAAATGAATCCCTGACTCTCTCCAAGTTCACTTCCTGGGTCCTCAGTGACCATCTATCACAAGTCAAGACTAACTACCAAACAACAAGGCTGAACAACCGGACTGAGGGCTCTGCATTTCTTAAGTGCAAGTAAGCACGTGTAGCTAACTGCATTTCATTTTCACCTGTTTAAAAGAGGAAGTGATGAATCACCAACAATCAACAACCCAGCGTTTAGCTGTAGCCTGCATTTCCTCCAGCACTGATGCCCGACGAGCAGAGTGCTGCGTGCCAGTGTACCTGCTGTTGTGCCGTAGAGAAAGAGGGTGTGTGAAATAACATATAATAAAAAATAACACTAATAAAACGTCAAATAAATGAATTATATGTCAAATCCAGAGATTAAGAATCTGGTGGGGCCGTGTCCCTTCGGCCTGAATAGGCATGATGCAGCCATATTCATCACTTTGTGGGTACATGAGCATGATGAGTGCTGCCTTATTGAAGTTTTTCCCCTCTGGTCCAAATCCTTCAGAGTAAAAGCATCAGACATGGAGAGTTGGAGTCATTCTGTTGTTCCTGTGCCCTGTTATAAAAACAAGGCATTTTTCCCTCTGCTGAAATCAGATGGTTGAAAATGAGCCCTGATGATCCGAATTATAACCTGATATCAATCATTTGCTAATAAACTGCGTTTACCGCCAAGAGTTTTATGAAGTGTTCCTGAGTCCATATATTAATCTCCTTTATTGCGAACCTAACCTCGCTCCATCCTCGCTCGTGAGTGACTGAGTCTTTCCAGGATGCTCCTTTCATAGCCAATCATGACACTATCACCTGTTATCAATCAACCTGTTTACCTGTGGAATGATCCAAACAGGTGTTTTTGGAGCGTTCCACATCTTTCCCAGTCTTTAGTTGCTCCTGTCCCAACTTGTTTGAAATGTGTTGCTGCATCAAATTCAGAATAAGCAGATATTTACAAAAATCAATGAAGCTGATGAGATCAAGCATTAAATATATTGTCTTTGAACTGTTTTCCATTGAGTCAAAAATGATCAGCAAATGATCACAGTCTGTTTTATTTACACAGCATACCAGTTTATTGAAATCAGGGCTTGTGTGTGGGCAGTGCAAAATTATGAAATCACCATTTTTTTATTGACTTTTTTCTATTTAAAATATTCACCAATGGGAACAAAGAACAAATATGTGAGTAGTATTTAATTTTGTGTGAGGTATTTTATGTGTAACATCCTAATTTCAATTTTATTATTCATGAAGAATTGTGTAAATGCATGTTTGTTTTGTTCTTTCTTTTCATGATAAAACAAAGAGAAGGCACACATGCACGCTGGCTGTAAATCATCTGTTCACTCAGGTGCTCTGTTCTCTTTTTCTGGGTGCTCCCCCACAACCCGTCAAACAGCGAACAGATGGAAGGACGTCAACATCGATCCTACAGAAATCTCTAATTATACACAGCAACAGCAAAGAAGATGAGAAAACAGTCACATAGTTTGATTGCAGCGCAGTAACGATCAGCTCGTTTTGCCTGTGTGGTTGGAGGACTGTGTGTGTGTGTGTGTGTGTATGTGTGTGTGTGTGTGTGTGTGTGTGTGTGTATGTGTGTGTGTGTGTGTGTGTCTTATCGAGCTTCTAAAAAACAGTTAACAGTCACAATTTACCAGCCGTGCTCTTTAGTCTTTTATTTGTCAAAAACAAATCACATCTCTAAAAAGGGATCCACCGTTCGAATGGCAGGTGATCTGTGGGACGTGGAGCTGATGGAGCAGCACGTCAAGCTGGAGCAACTTTTCATTAAATATCAGTTGTTGTCAGTTGGTGCCGTTTGTCTTTTGCTGGAAGGGATCGCAACAAAAGAAACTGGTGCCCATTTAATTCTCCTCACGACTTGCTTTGGATCGCAGCATAGCTATTAGAAAACACCTTTCA
The DNA here is from genome assembly GCF_017976325.1 of Chelmon rostratus. Classification (NCBI taxonomy): domain Eukaryota; kingdom Metazoa; phylum Chordata; class Actinopteri; order Chaetodontiformes; family Chaetodontidae; genus Chelmon; species Chelmon rostratus. The sequence goes on from NC_055674.1 coordinate 21,090,001, forward strand.
CACACACACACACACACACACACACACACACACACACACACCATAAACAGTCATTGAAAAACGCCCTCCTTGTATTTCATCCAAACGACTCTCTTTTTTTTTTTCTACCTCTCAGAACACCCGTCTCTTTTGTTTTTGCCTAAACTCTGGTGAGATTCCAGCACGAGGCGAGCGGGGCAGGAGAGGGACGAAGGAAAAACATGCTGGAATTTTCTTCTCCTCTCAGATCTTCAGGGTTTCTCAGCAGCAATTACACAGAAGTGTTACCAGATGCTTCTCGCCATTGTCGGACCAGAAAACCACGTATCTGCACAAAGTCAGTCTGTCTTTCAGGATTGGGAAATGCTTTCTTTGTTGCTTTTGTTGTTTTTCTTTAAATTTACGCCCATGCACTTTTGAAATCTCACAATGGATTTTTAAGGAAACACCTCGGGGGTTGATGAGGTTCGCTCGGCTCACAAACGGACAGCGGAGCGTTCACTCCAAGGAAGAAAAACACTCAAATTGCACTTACATGGTTGTTTCCCGACAGCAGAGTTTGGTTTCTGCAATCTTATCTTATCCTTGAGCCTTGACTGCGAGCTCTCTCCAATTACTTTCAGAAAAAAAAAACACACTGGCATGCACACAATCCTCTCCACGCACGTGCGTGGACTCCGCATACGCGCATTCTTTCGTGGACAAGTGGTGCATTTTCACATGCATCCAGAGCAACGCACACTTCCACGAAAACACATTCTTCACTCACACACTACATTGCTATGAGCAATTAATCACTCGCAATTCACTGCGTCATCCATTACACAGCTAAAATAATACCGTGAGCAAACGTTTTCATCTTATCTCTGTCTGTAAAGCACCAAAACACGTCTCAGGTCAAACATGTAAAAAGTACCAATACAGCAATTTAGAAATACTTCGCTGACTTCCACTACAGAAGTATTAGCAGCGAAATGCGCTTAAAATATCAAAGTAAAAGAATGCACTTTGCTAAGTGGCCCCTTTCAGACTGTTCTAAAAATTATAGGACCATTATCACTGATGCATGCTGGAGCTGATTTAACTATAAAGTGGAGTTTAATCTGCAAAAAGCTCAGCCTTGTAAAGACATTTCTGTCTATAATCAAGTCCTAAAAGGCCGGTTTTGTAGCGCAGTGAGAATATTTACACCTGTTTTTAATTCACATTAACTTGGTTCAGGAAATTCTACAAAAAGGTGCTTTTTGGAATTGAAAGAATTTATGTTATGAGCAAGTGCTTTTGAGGTAAGTTGACATTCATAAAAAAAATATTAAAGGACTAAACTAGAGACTAAACTGAGTAGACAAGAAGGAAAGTTGTTTTACAGAAGCTGATCATATGTGTGGTTTGAAAATAATCTGCAAAATATGTAAAACCACTAGTAGCAGCTGTCAGATAAATGTAGGGGAGTAAGGCCCCGCGTCCAGAATGTGCTCTTTACTGAGCAACAGCGTCTTTTTTCACTTGTTCCCAGCGAGGAGGGAGTGTGTGCAGCAGAAAAGGTGCTGCGCCCAGCGGCTTTATTAGGCTGCTCCAACTTGCGTGGCCACTTCAGGTGCTTCTGGTTGAAAATCTCCTGAACTTTCCAGAAAGGAGCTGGTGTTGACACTGTCACCCCTTTTCAGGCAACCGATCACACCCTGGTAACCAAAGAGATGGAGGAGAAGCACGTCCTGGGTGTCCTGAGCTTTGTGAAACAGAAAAAAAATGAGTTGTGACACCATGTTTTGCTGTCACTTATGGTCAGGGCTCAGCTGCACACACCGGAGTAGAAGTTTAAAGTAGAAAATGTCTGAGTCTGAAGTCTGAGGAAAGCTTGACCTGTTTTTCACGTCTCCATCGCGGGTCAAATGTTCACTGGAAGCACTTCAGTAGCTGAACAGATTTAAGCTGTCTCTTCTTAAGGCAGCCACATTTCCACTATTGTTTAAAGATGTTTTGTTGGACTTTTTGTGTTTTACAAGCATGAACACATGGAGAGACTGTCATCGCCACGGTTACTGGGCGCATTCGCTAAGGGCCCAAACTCAGCTGATGCACTTCTGTGCTCAGTTTTGAGGAACTTGTATTTTATCTGAGTATTTCCATTTTATTTTAGTTTATTCATCCACCCCACGACAACTCAGAGGGAAGCACTGCACTTTTCACTCTCATGAATTTCTCTGTTTGCTAATTACTAGTTTCTTTTCAAGTTAATATGAAACATGCAGAATATATGAATGGGCTTATACAGTATGGCACACTGTTAAATAATTAAATACCCAGCAGTATATAAAATAGATCAAAGCAGGTCCACCTCAGTTACTTACACATTAATGTATCAATAACAAAAGCCCAATAATTGAATCGCTATAATAACACTTGCATATTAGCACTTTCACTTTTGATACGTTGTGAACATTCTACTGATGATACTCTCATATTTTCCAGTCTTTATGCTAAGCGAAGCTAACCTGCTACTAGCAGTAGCCTTACATTTACCACACAGACATGAGATCAGTATTTATCTGTCCTAACTCTCGCCAAGAAAGAGGATTTGCATAAAAATCAGCACTCTTAACTCACATATTTATGTTTGCATCCATGCTTACACTCCTGAATGTGAATGGTCAGGGTTCAGACAACAGCAGAGCCAATGATTGATCTTCTCAATTTAGCCATAACCCACCAATCACAAGGCTTCCTTAGCCCAGCAGGTCGGCCCCGCCAACTGTCCAAGGCTAATGGTGCGATTATGACAAATCAAATATTTCTAACACTGGTCGCTGTCTCACGGGCTTAACCTCAGAGTGCATCGGCTTTCAGCTTTCAAATAGCAGGGGCTGGGGGCCGTTTCTGAAGGGGAAACTGAATACCACATGTGGGCACACGGAGGGATTATGGGTATTTTCGGTTGTGTGGGTAGGATCAATTTTCTGACACGGTCGCTTTGGGGTTTCAATTCAGAGCAGAAACACGTTTGATAAGCACACACACATACACACACACACACACACACAACTGTATACTTCAGAATACTGTAAACATGCACACACAGCTAATCCACACATCGTAGCTCTCTCCCCTCTCTCTCACACACACACGAACACACACACTCTTACTCATTCATACACACACTCACAGAGAAGCTGCCTGTGCTCTCAGTTTCTCCCGCTGTCTCGGGGGAGAAGGTAATTGCTGCGGAAGCTGAGCTACTGAGCGCCAGCCGTCTGTTCGGCTGATAGGGATCAGCGTGGAGTCTACAGAGTCCGAAGCAGAACTCTTCGCTACCTCAGCATGCATCATGCAAATATCTGTTTATTCTCTGGAACTTTTATCACCTGTGTTAGCAAGATTCCCCCGGATTAGCACAAGCAGATTTAGTTACAGCACAGTTGCTGATGTTGACTGTTTGAACCCCTGATGTTACAGAGACTACTGTCTAAAAGTGTGTGTAGACATTCGTTCTTTCGTTTCCATCCCTCTCCTTTTTCCTCTGATCACTCAGACACCTCTGCGCTTCACTTCACACTGACTCTCTGTCACCTCTGACATTTGTCTCCCATCCTGCGTACACACAAAGTGAGAGTTTGAAATTAAAGAGTGTTTGATGTCATCCGTTTCATCCATTCATCACCACTGAACTCTCTGCAGCATGATCCCACTGATGTGTCAAGTAGTAATCAATGCTTTGAGGCAAAGCAACCAAAGGACAGAAGAAACAACAACTGATATGAAAGATGCATAATGCAGCCTAGAGGGTCTGCAGGGTCAAACACAAAACACAGCATGCTGTGCATCTGCTGAACAGATTCTGAGAGGATTGAAGCGAATGTTTTTTACCGACCATTCAAAGCTTAAGAGAAGAGAAAACAAATTGTTAGCACGTCGGTGTGACTTTAAGGCACCAAAGACTGTTTTTTAACTGCAAGATGTACTAAAATCCTGCATTTTTTAATCCACCTCTCTGTTGACTACCATAATATTCTTTCAAGTTTTTGCACGTATGAAAAGCCTGGAGAATGTCATCGCTCTCAGAGGGTGAATCTGTTTTGATTGATTGCCCAGCAGGTCAAAGTTATCACATCCAGTGAAAAGTCAAGACAACTACGCCATGGATTGACAACACTGTCAGACATTCATGGCTCCCAGAGGATGAATCTAACTTTAATGATCCTCTGTGCGCCGGTCAAATCTTCCGTTTATCCAGTATTTTGGTTTATGACCAAATACCTGCAAAACTGATGACATTCCCAACTAGCGTCTGCTCCGATTGGTGTTTAGTGCTATTGAGCAAATGTAGCATTTTATTTTCTTACCGCGTATCACAGCTCAGTTCAGAGAAACCACTGTGAGTTTATTTTGCTGTTGATGAAACTGCCACATTCTTGCTCTCTGTAGAGGCTGTATTTTTTTCTCCTCCAGCAGGTTTCAGACCACACTGTTTCCCCCCAGCGTGCTGCTGACTGACAGACCCTGCATGCTGCGTGCAAAGTTTCACCACCTCCACCTAGCAGCCACCTGCTCATATCGTCTTCATCATCTTGCATGGGGAAGTTTAGAGTATGCCCTCTCTGTCTCATGCAGTCAGAGTGTAAGCCCTCCGATACGCTCCAAAGATCAAAGTTCTGAATCCAGTGACCTTTGGATTAAAATAAAAACTGGACATTTTTTAAAAGTTTAACTCAAAGTCATTTCTGAGTTGAGTGACTGCAGTGAAGGGGGGCAGAGGGAGACAGAGCCAGGCACTTTACTGAACTAAATGAAACACAGACTGCAAAATAATGCTAATAATCACAATAATAATAACAATGCTTGGGACAGTATTGTAGATAAATTGTCCCTACAGTCACTGTACAGCGTGTCACTATGGCTGCCAGCGTGTTTGATCCCTACATGGAGCCACCCATGCTTGAAGCGTGCACGACTGCAGTACTGTCATGTGCTAGATGTTATGTGTTCCGCTGCCTCTTCACATCATTACGGTCAGTTAATGAGCTGCAGAGTCTCACTTGATTCGGTGAAATCAATCCACTCTGGACTGTGGTGGAAGTTGCACTGCTCTGATTGCCAGGAGCAATTAAATGAAATGCTCAAAGTAAACACTAGGATCAGCACAATGAAGGATGAAAAGGCCGTTTAAACAGTATAAGTCCCACGCTGTGTTCGCAACCACTGACCTGCCACAATGAGGGCGACTTCAGCTCAGCAGCGCTGATCCATGTGGGTAAAACACACAAACACGTTATGATATAACTGCCTGTTGATTCATATCTGTAACCAAGTGTGACTATTTTAGCTCGGCGAGTCATCACCAACAAAGCTGAGAGAAACACCGGAGGGCCGAGAGAGGAGAAAGCAGAGAGTGAAACTGACAAACATGAAGCCAAAGGTGGAAAGACGACAGAAATAAAGCCCAAAATGAGGCGAGAGAGAGCTAAATCGTGAACAAAACTTGAGCTCTGATGCCAAAGTGAAACTGGTGACTCAGGCCCAGAGCCTCATGGGAATTTAGTCATGCAACAGACTCTGGTGTTCTAGGGAGTTTTGTGTATGTGTGTGTGTGTGTGTGTGGTCACTAGGTATTTTCCACTTTTTTTTTTTTTGCAAATACAGCCTCCCTGACTTTAATACAGTGTTCATTGTCATTAATAATATTACATTTACATAAACTAAATTCCACTGCGAACGTAGAGTAATGACAGAGGAGGAAAACGGCGTTGCATAGCGTTCACGTTCAGTTTCACAGCCGTCAAGAGTTCATTTGTAGCCACAACATGTAAACTTCTACTCCAGGAATATTAAAACAAGCTCACTGCTGTTAAAAACAGGCTTTTTCACAGCAACCTGGAGGGAAATCGGGCCGTGAAACTCAAGCAAACTACATTTTTTGACCCAAGAGCGTGATCATTGATCGCATGTCAAACGACCGCCGACCTGGCAGATATTCAACCCGATTCTGGTGTCTAATTCAAGGTGAAAGTGTGGCTCAACCCCGACTTAAATCACTCATAGAGGAACCAAAACCTCTAACGAAAAATGCATCCATGCTCGAACAAATATGGAAGCAACAGCGACAAACGATTTTTAACTAAAAAAAACAATTAACAGAGAGACGCCAAAAAGCTCCGTAGAGCTAAAATCACAGATCAGGTGATAAGTCTAATATTTATTAGTGCAGCTTTTAAATATGAGGCTGTGGTTTGTAGTACAGAACAGTCTTACTATTGCAGATAATGTTCTGATATTTTCCAGTAGATTATATCCTTGTTTTTCTCTTTTATAACTACCCTGTCCATTTTGTGAGTGGCACGGTGCAGTGCTTGTTCTATTTCATGCTCCTCAGTCACACTGGAGGACATTTGCCTTTTCATCCACACTACCTTGCTGTAGCATAGCGTAAACTGTCATCGTCAGTGCAGCGTCTGGGTGGCTTGAGAGGGCGCGGCGTAAACATCGTTTCAGAGGGATTCAGTTTGACTTGGTTCCCTCCACGCTGGGAGGATGGCTGCAGCGCAAGGGTGGACACAGTGTTTTGAGTTGTGAAGCCAAATTGAAGAGAGGCTCAGCCGAAGCCACACTAACAACAGAGCAACTTAGAGACACTAACATTTATGCAAAGAAACCGCACACACATGGATGCACATGTACTGGGTTACATGGTTACATACAAAAAATGGTTACATTGACATAGACAAGCCAGACACACACATCCACGAGAACATATGAAGTGGTGTACATTTCCAACACAGGAAAGGAAAGATGGCAACATTTATGCAGGGGGAAATTAATGCAAACAAACACACACACACACACACACACAGATGGTGGCAGCAGGGCAGACCCCCTAGTCTGTCCACATATGGCTGCAATTGACCGGTAGGGTGGGTGGATAAATGGCAGCCGACCAACCGGTGGTATAATTATCTGACCAGCCTCTTTATGTAGCCTTAAATAGCAGTCTTGTTTGCACTAAAAATAAACTGTCATTTCAGCCTGCCGACATTTGACCCCCGACACCTGACCCCGGGCCAGAGAGGACAAAGGTCGGCCATCTTGGACTTGGTGCTAAAAATAGCAGGAGGACCTCTCTTCACCCTTGAACCTGAATCAAAAGAGGTGTTTTGTTTTTCTTTTAAGCTTTCAAAGTGTCATCTTGTCTCAAGTGAAAACCCACTCCTCCAACAAAAACTCCTGTTGAGGTTGATAACTTCAAGGAAAATCCCAGTATTTTGAATCCTGGGTCTTACTTTTATATAAATGTGTCTTTGCACCCACTACTTCCATATTGGGGCAAGCAGCGCGAGGCTCAACTTAAATTTCACATCAATCATTTCAAATGTTTGTCACCGAATCCAACCAAAGTGCAGAAATCAGTCCCCTGGACACGCTATTGTAGCTAAAACTTCCAGGACAACTTGCAAACTAATCGAACTTGAGGCGGAGGGCAGCATAAGGACCATCCAGCTAGATTAAGTGCATCAAGATACTGGTGGTTTTTTCGCGGCCCACAACTGACTGAGGAGGAAACCTCTGCTGCAAAGAGGAGGGCTGAGAAGTCCAGCTGCTCTCAGAGGGAAGTGGTGCTGGAAGTAGATCCCTGCACAAAACCAAATCCAGAACTTCTGCGTTTACTTTTGGTCCCTCTCAGAGGCAAGTGTTTGAAACGATTTGTAGAGCAAAGACTTGTTCTGAAAGCTTTAGGAGGTCTGTTTCGTGAAAGTCAGCAAAATTATCCATCAAATGTTTCAGGCCTGAAAGTTTAGGAACAATACACTGCTACAGTGTTGTTTATAAAGAGCAATCGTCAGTGGTGAGTGTGCCTCACCACTCTCCATTTTTTTTTAAGCAGAGCTGGTTGCACTCAGTTTTTTCTACTCTCTCCTTCTGCCTTTGAACACCAGATCGCCACCTGTTCACCCTCAAAACGCCCTCCCTCTCTGGGTCCCGCTCGCACACACACAGAGGAGCTAATGACCCCGAACTGTGATTATGATAGCCTGTGGCGTTCACCTGCAGCGCCTCCAGACGCACACAGACCCAGCGGACCCCTGACCTCTGCAGCAATGCACGGGGCCAGATGTGGCGGCAAAGCTCTCTCTCGTGCACACGTGCACCCACAACGCGCTGGAGGGTGTGAGTGTCATTCACATGAGTGCCAATCGAAACTAGAGACCCCAAATTGTGTTAATTGTTGATGTACGATCGGGCGTTTCATTTTGAAAATGTATTCTCTTTTGTGTCTGACTTCCTGTCTGGTTTGATCTGCTCTGTGCAGATCGACGCGTCGCCCATCAAAAACAGATTTGGCGTGTGAACCGAGAGCAGAGAACCGGTTCTGGGATGCTACAGAACGCGGCCAACTGCGCACTCTCTCTAGAACGGCAGCGATCGCCTTCATCATGCGCATCATGGATGGAAAGATGGAGTTTAGGGGTCAGTCCTGACCAGGTGCTGGCACACTTTTGTTGTTTGCTGAAAGAAAGGTGATACAGAAGAAGAGAGTTTTAGTCATTTTCCTAACAGGTTTTACTTTTAATCGATATATTTACAAAAATTATGTTAGAAAGTTTTCCCTCAAATGGGCCTCCAGCATTTTCAAAGCTCTTTGTGGACAATAGATATAGTGACAATTAATAGAAGAATTCTGATCGAATTTCCAACCTTTGTATTTGGATTGGTTAAGAGAAAATCCATCCATCAGCAAGTTACACCTCATGTCATGTGAAGAGTGTTGTTAGTTTTCAAGGTCACCTATCAAAATCCAAAGTGTTGTTCAAGGGAACATTTGATCCATTCCAGCAGAGCTGGAGAAAACGTCACAGGGTTGTCAAGTTGTCATGATTCGGTCTGTATCAATTAGGTGGATGGGATGGATGGATGGATGGATGGATGATAGACTCACCCTATGATCAACCACCAGTTAGTTTTGTTTACTGTCCTGTAAGAGGTTTCTTTTGCGACCAGTAGGTCATAATCACTGAATGGTTTCCTCTCAGACCACATGTGCCACCAAACTGCAAACACTTTAAAGAGCAAAACCTTAAAACTGCAGGCGGCATGAATTGATTTTTACAAGCTTTAAATACAACATATCATCAACCAATAAACTTGCTTCAGCGTGTCAGTGTCAGTTGGCTTTTATTGCGCAGTGAGCAGACACACAGCATCGTGTTTCAGCGGAAAGTCCAGCATCCATTCCCTTTATGTTCTGTTTTGCTCCTCGCCAGCTCTGGGGGAAAATATCTGCCTCTTTAGCTGCTAAATGCTCCACTGTGTCCACCAACGAGCTGCTAAGTGTCTCTGCCTGCTGCTGGGTGCAGGTCGGGTCGTGTCCAGTGCGTTTACAGTGTGTTGCAGTGTGTTTGAGTGGCTGGGAACAAGGCTGAAGAGAGTGCAGGTTGTGGGCTGAGAAACCAGAAAGATGAGAAGGATTTCTGCAGAGCTGAGGAGAATTCCACACCGGGTTTGTCACTGAGAGAAACACCGCTAACATTACACACTCTCATTTGATTTATTGTTACTATAAAGATAATGGTTAGAGCACAGTTAATTGTGAACAAATTTGCTGCACTTTAGAAGCAGTTGTGCAGTGAATCATTATGTGGTGAACTTAAGTTAAGGCTTGCTCTGTGCACCTTCATTTTGGGAACTGCTGTCAAACACATATAGACTTGATATATGTGCTATAAACTCATTTCATATATTAAAAAGTCCATTCTTTCCAGTTGGCCCAAATCCAAATGGACATCAAATGTAAGAGCAACATACGTGCAACAGTGAGAAGTATACTGACTGTGGGGCAATTTTAGCCAGCATGTCCTCCGGGTATTAAACAAACACATTGATATGTTTGGCATGTGTCTAATCTGAAGGGAGTGCGGGGGGAAAGCACTCGTTCAGCGGCGTCACATTTGATCAGATATGACGTGGAAATTGCTCTTTACAAAATCGCCACCCGGGCAAAGGGTTCATTACAACACCACAACTCTGACTCTGTTCTAAGGTTAAATATTTCTCTTCTCCTTTCTTTGCTCCTCTTCGCAAAAACCATCTCCTATTTCACATAACCACACACGTCCACCAATACACAATTCATATCTGTGCTCTAAATTTGATGCTACGTAGAGTATGAAACCATTAACTGCTAGTATATTGCAGTATAATTAACTTGTAACAACTTGTCTGTGTTGTTATGCTTATTTTGTTCATATAAATACAAAGGCTGGCAAGAAAAGAAGCCAGGTAAAAAGTACTCACTCTGATATTAAAGACATACAGTAGCCGAGGCTATTATTAAGTTATTATTTCCTTAAGCTTCTGTTCATGTTCTGGTTATGTGCTTGTCTTGTTTACATTTCAATTTCTTGAATATTACTTTTAATTGTTGGGTACAATGACCATTTTACCTCATCTCAATACTTCATTCGTGGTTCTGATTGTGTGGCTTGTAAAGTCATGAGTGTGCTTTCAGTCTGCCTCCATCAAAACGGATGAACGACCCCACCCATTGGCCGGAGGTGTCATATCCTACCGACTCTATTTTGCTGTTTAGGTAGTCGGTGTATTACTGTGGTGAAGCTTTTGACAGCTGTTTGTGCTTTTTACACAACCAACACAACAATCACTACGAGCTGAGAGAAGTGGAAAATAGGTTGGTTTTATGCCCATTATCTGCGACACTGTATGCTGTTTACAAGGTTCATTATTAGGAGGTATCAGGTCATCTCAATTTATGTGAATTAGAAACGTTAAAATTGTCTGGTAGGGCCATCACTTTTCACAGTAAAAATTTAGTTTAGACTCTGATTTGCTTCAATCTATAGGCACAACAGGCACGTGTCATTTTCTCAGTCACATCATTAATTAATCTGTGATGATGTGTCCAACAGTTTATCATTTCCATCCTGGGGCTTTTCCTTTACTGTCCTTCACACTTTGGGGAACAAAAAAAATCATAAACTGGATTTTTTTATCGTTTGATATGCAAAATGTGAAGCATAATTCCTAACAGGTTTTAGTGTGTAGCTGTGGGGGCAATGTTGATCAGTCAGTCAGTCCACCACTTTGTCCCAGACAAAATGATCTCCTTCACCTTTGCAGGTCAAAATTTTCATGTATCCTGTGAAATATCTCAACAGCTGCTTGATGGATTGGCACCAAATTTAGCAAAGATATTCATAGTTCTCAGACAATGGATCAGACTGACTCTTCCATGAGGTTGACGTTCACTGTCTTGATTAAAATGTCTGGGCAGCTTTTGGATGGATTGTCATGAAACTGTGTCAAGACGTTAATGGTGTGGTCAGAATTCATTGAAACAACATTGGAGAACTAATGTTGGTAAAAACAAAAGATATTCCCATCAGCCTCAGCTGTTTTGTGCTATCAAGGAAATGCCGACATGCTAACATGCTAAACTGACATGGTGAACATGGTCAACACACAGCATGTTAGCTTGCTGATGCTAGCATTTAGCTCAACGCATCCTTAAGTGCAGCCTCACACAGCCACTAGCATGGCAGTAGACTCTTATTACGCTGACAAATATAATAAGCAGACACAACAACTCTCACACTGCTTCCTTCCTCTTCCTCCTCATCCAGTCTGCCGGCACCACCTGCAACAAAACTCAGACATCTAACGGCCCGATCTCCTCAACAATCTGCAGATTTCGTTTTTTCTTTGTTGTTTTTTATCGTCATCATTTAGGGGGTCACCTCAAGGGTCCAACTCCCTGCAGTGTGCAGACAATCAGGTCAAGAAGCCCAGAGTTTGGGGACCCGATTCGGACACACTAGGACAGATGTCAGCACACACACACACACACACACACGCAGAGGAAACTGGGAAACTAAAGGAAGCTATGGTGACAAACCATTTCCCCTGTTCAGCAATTACTAACCATTCAACTCTGCACTGAGGCTCATTACATGCAGGCCTGGAATGACATTTGGAAACGGTTGAAGGGGCCCGTTGAGCGCTGCACTTTGTTGTTGTTATTATTATTGTCTGTGCGGAGAGAAGCCCATTAGCACACACTCTGGCCCTCCCTCTGCCTTTCACCACCTGCGCTTGTTAAAGAAGCTGATCAAACTGTTGTATCATATCGGATGGAGGCTACTAATTGATTTGCTGTCTTCACTGGAAACTTTACAGCTCTGCATAAACTGATAATATGTACTGTAATATATGTAAAAATCACAGAAATGACAGGCAACAATTCAGGGAAAAATGAATGCTGAAAACAAATGGAAGGTGGTCTCGAAGGTGTGTTGCAATATAAAAAAAAAAAAACAAATTTTATGTATTGAATATTTTTGTTCTGGGTGAGACTAACCCATAATTTATCAATGCATATCATCTGACTGTTTTTTTTTTTGCCAACATTTTTACAAATGTTTTTAATGCCATATTCTGACACCTTATAATTATCGACAAATGCATCCCAGGAAATAGTTTAAAACTCATTTCACGATTCCATTCATGGAGTGAACCAAATATGATTATATGTTGATTTTACAGCGACGGTGTGGAGCCTTACAGTGTGTGGAAGTCTTTCAAACTTTGCATGTGATTTAAGTGATGAGTTCTTCTGTCTGGACTAAAAACTGAAAACCTTGTTTATAGCAGATTTTATTTGTCGATTTAGCAACAGAAAACACAGTTCTTTGTCTGCAGTGTAGTGCAAGAATTTCTGTTCACTCACCATTGCAGTGGTATTTTTATGTGTCGTATATTTCCATGTGGGTTGGCCAATTGTATGTGCATGACACAATAAATAACATAACTTACTAACTTTCTGATATATTACATATTTTACAAATACATTCACCAGGCTGAGAAGAAGATGATCTGCACACGGTTATTCTCTTTTATATCTCTATTATTTTCTACAAAAAATAAACTAGATAGAAAATAGAGAACAACACCAAATTTGAATCAAACACATTTATTGTCTGGTTTTCACTTGTGAAACAAATGAGAGTAACATTTAGGAAACGCTTTATCATTTCATTCACACTGTCACAGGAGATACTGCAGCTTCCGAATGTCTGTCCTATTCTAAACGCGGATTCGCAAGCTGCTGCACGTTTCTGCTGTGACTCATTAGAAAGCAGAAAAACAGAACTAGGAAGATATTTATAAAAGCTGACTGAAACAGGACAAATTCTGTTTGGTGTTTGTGCACCCAGTGTGAAGCCGTTTTTTCATTTTCACTTTCTTTGAACTCATTTTTCACATTGTCAAGCTAACAACATTTCTCTGAATTAAAAGTAGCTGAATTTGGTTTTAAGCAGTGGATGAAGTGCTCAGATACTTAACTGAAGTCAACATACTGATATAATGTAAAAAATCCTGCCTTTTATAATTCATACTTAGATATTAACATCAAAATGTGCTTTAAGTATCAAAAGTTAAACTACTCCTTCTGCAGCACAGGATTAATTGGAGAGGGAAGAAGTAAAGACAAAGTTTTCCAATATGAACCTTTATTCATGTTTGGACTTTGATCTCTGTTATTTTGTATTTATATCATTTGAATTAAAGCATCTGAGAAGTTTTGAGGGTAAATCAAAAGTATCTGAAATGTGACAAGTGGTCCCACTGTACATTTTTCTCAAAGGGTCACGCCTAAAAAAAGCTGATTTTTTTTAAATGCATTGTATTTTATAAGCTTATCACATGTTTTTTAGGGCTGTAGCAGCAATTTACTTTCATTATTTATTCATCTAGTAGCTAGTATGTAGCAACTAAAGCTGTCAAATAAATGTGTGGTGGAATTAAAAGTACAATGTTTCACTCTGAAATGAAACTAAAAAGTTTCTCAGAGTAGAAATACCCAAGTAAAGTAAAAGTACCTGAAAATTAGAGTCCTACTAGAGTAAATGTCCTGAGTTACGTTCCACCGCTGGTTTGAGGAGAAAACACCTCTGATGTTTATCTCAGTGTTTCATGTTGTTTTGCTGTGGTGCACGCTCGCTAACAGACACGCAGACGTCCAGCTGCAGTGCAGTGTGCTGCAGACGCTCTGGCAGTGGCTTCTGATGACTTCCCCAGCTGCTGAACTATTGACTCTGTTGGCGGTAAAAGGTTTGCATGGACAACTTCGTGTTGGATCTGATGTGCAAAAAACAAACTTTATTGTTTCATATAATTTAAAACCCAAGATTGGGTATTTTCTGTTTGTTTGGAAACATCACACGTGGAAATCATTTTAACAGCCTCAGCCTTTTTTCTGTGCACCAGACCTCTAATAATATATTGGAGAGAGAAGAGAACATTTTAATATGCGCTGATACGTGCATGCGTGTTCATTCGTATGCACACAATGAGAACAAAGAATGTACTATAGAAAGACTGGCAGTATTTCAACAGGTGGTGCTACACATCAAATACAGATTACACATTAAACACACCGCTGGTTCTTTCCACTTCCTCAAAGAGGCCAACTGAGATACTGTAATGTTGCAAATGCAAGTCCTGTATATTTCAATGCACTGACAGGAACTGCTTAAAGGAAAGAATAACTCTGACAAAAATTGTTAATTCGGCTACTTCTCTGTTCATCTGTATTTCCGCGTATTTGACCTTCACCTTATTTTTAAGCATTCAGAAATAGTTGTGACAGATTTTGAGCTTTTTAATTCTTTTAGTCCTTTTGAGACGACAATCTCCTATGCAAGAGAGCACCGGAGAGGAAATGAGTCACACAAAAGCACATAAAAAGCGCACCAGACACATTGCTAAAAAGTCCCAAATTAAAAGTTTTAATTCATCCAATGGGATAAGACTTTCAGGTATTTAAGGTCATTTGAAGTTCATTCAATTTATACAGTGCAAAGTAGTAGTAGGCCGTCTTTCCAAGTATTTACCTGTGAGTTATCAAGACAAGTCCTGGGAGGTATCTCCTGTAATGAAACGGGCGGCACAGTGGTAAACAGCATCAAGAAGTTTTAAGGTGGAATGAGCAGCATGAGAATAAAGATTATCTCCATCATATTGTGATGGTGGATGGTGGTTTTCCTGTTCTCAAGAGGAAAACCTGCTTTATTCTGGTGAGTGACACCAATTTCTTTCTCAGTTACTCCACATGAGTTTTAATCATCCAACCAGATTCAAAGGCATTTATAAGACTGACTTCCATTATTAATTCATTTTCCCTCAACTATGGGGGAGGGTGCTCCTTATTACTGCTGTAATGTTTTCATTCAAAGATGAATTACTCTAAATGAAAACACTAAAACACAGCTTTTCAACTTTTGAACAAATATGCCATAACAGGCTGATATTTGATTAATGACATTACTAATATTAAAATTCATTTTTGCTAAGAAATCAACAAAAATGATTTTTAATGTTGGTACATGTAGGTCCTTCTCCTTAGTGTTTGTGTACTTATATTATCTGCTCAAAACCAGGATTAACATAAAGAGGAAATTTAAGTGTTACTTATTTTTCTGTCTTGATAAAGGGCCCCTCCAGTGATCTCTTTATTGATTTTCCTCTCAGACAGTCAGTAGTAAAGCAGCAGGGATAAAAAAGTCTGACGGCCTCACAGGCAGCTAACCAGCTGCAGGGCTGACTGACATTATCTTAGTTAAAAAGCAGGACTGAGGAATTTTCATAACATCCTTTCAGTGCCATACTAAATTATTTTACACATATATCACACTAATCTCTGATACAATGGCTGAATCTGCTTTTTCTTTGGTGAGACTGATATCAGATGGTGCAGATGATGATGATGCTACTCGCAGCTTTTGCCGTTTTCCAGGTCTGGGTCAGTCAGCCTTGAGATGAACCGAGTCAGTTCTGAAAGGATCTGCTCTCAGTTGCAGGTCATTGCTTTGCAGCTCAATGATTTCATGTTGCTGGTTGTCAGGAACATCAGCTGATTCCACCTTAAACAGCAAACATGTTCAGTTCCTTTTTTTTACTTTTCGTGTTGTGAAACCTCTCAGCAAACGCCTGAAGGAGTTTTCACACTCAGCAGCATATTCAGATGTCAGAGCAGCTTTTGTTCTTGCGGAGTAAGAACATGCTCAGTGTTTCCTCTTCATCAGGTTTTCCTTTACCCCTATGAGTTGAACTGAAGTGACACCTTGGAACAGTTTCACTTTGTCGGGTTCTAGCAGCTCCCAGCAACAAGGCTCTCCTTCACAAATTCTCCTTTTGAATGAGGTTTCAGCTTCTTACCTGTTAGCTCGCTCAGCACAGAACCTGCCTGCAGAACACTGAATCTGTCAGGATGTGGTCTGTGAAAGCTGTTGGGCATCCAAACTCCACTGAAGAGCGTTAACTTTACCCAAGCACATTTCTCCCTTCTCTTTGAAGCCCAAAGATTGGCCTTCTTACACATTCCTCTACACCGTTCCTGTGTCTGACTGATGTGTCATCATGTGGCTGTTAGACAGGAAGTCAGACGTAGGAACAGCATCGAGAATCTGCACAATTTACAAAATAAAACACCTTGTGAAAACTAGTCATCATAGTCAACTATAAACACCGTTAAAACACACACACAAAAACATTTAACTACACAGCCTACTAACCCATTGTAGAGGTACAAACATGGAAAATGAAACGAAAATAAAAATGACCAAACCAACAAAAGCTGTGCTGAGGACGGAATACAAGCGCTTTGCAGCCGGAATGCGATACAGCAGTGGTTCGTGGAATCTCTGGGTTACACAGAAAGTGTTTAGAAGTAGTAAAGTAGTCGTAAACATTCACAGCTGAGAGCGACCCATTTTCATGAGAACTCTCTAGCAAAGAATCGCTTCAAATGAAAACTGCTGACAGTGTGTTCTGTGGATCGTTAAGACTCGCGGGGTTGTTGTCACAAACAAAATTTGATGGCGGCAGAAATCTCAAAGGCAGATGTCGAAACGTGAGCAGATATAACTGTCTGCATGGCTCAAGTCCAGCAGAGGTAAGTGGGAAAATGTGT
Source organism: Chelmon rostratus (assembly GCF_017976325.1). Taxonomy (NCBI): domain Eukaryota; kingdom Metazoa; phylum Chordata; class Actinopteri; order Chaetodontiformes; family Chaetodontidae; genus Chelmon; species Chelmon rostratus. The sequence goes on from NC_055674.1 coordinate 21,106,955, forward strand.
TGTTATTTGGGTGAAGCGACCCTTTAAAAGACAGACAAACTCAGTGTAACCTCAGGAGGGAGGTGGAGGCTTCCAGGTCTCACAGCCTCTTTTTATGGAAGGAAAAGTGTCAAAATTCCCCCCCAGCTCTTTCCACTGCTGACACGCTGGGCCAAGAATGACCACAGCTACACACACACACACACACACACGTCTGTTAGAGCTGCTGGAGAACGATATCACAGACACGGAGAAATCAACAACAGTTGTTTGTGAAGACAGTGAGAGGAGCGATGGAGGGGCTGGAACAGCCAATATGTCTGCCTCTGCATGTGTGTGTGTGCAAGTGTGAAGCTCTGGCAAGGTATGGGGACCAGTGTTTACGTCATGGTAATATACATAACAGCTCAGCTTTGTTTGCTACTGCTGTGAGATGATAAATCCATTCACTTTTTTGTTCCACTGTTGCTCTATTTTCATTTACTGCAGTTCATTACAAGTCAAGTGAAGTCAGGGTCCCGCAGCCAGCCCCAGCACGGAGCGAACTTGTTAAGCCTGAGTTTAGGAAAACTTGACAGTTTTTCTCAACAGAAACGGAGATCATTTTAAGTTTGGGTCAGTTGCTCTGGTAACTTTCTTTAACAAACACTGGGTACCTTCCGTTCTGCTAATTCTGCTTCCCCATCCTCCATCCTGTGACCCTGAAACTGATCATGGTCTGCTTTCATCGATGATAAAGTTTTTTTTTTACTTCAACACCCCTTCAATCCCTGTTTCTTGATTGGTCAGCTGATCTGCTGGGAGTGACATGCAGAATCTGAATCATGAGTGTCTGATACAGGCCTATAGTCTGCACAGACATGCGTTGATATTTATCGTTCCTTGTAAAATGGAGGCTCTGCCTTTTATTTATCTGTTGCCATGGTGAATCACTATGACGGAGTCTTAGGACTGCAGTAAGGAAAACAATCTGGGATTCAGTAATAAAGTCTTAATATTAAGAAAATGAAGTCGTGACTTTGTGAAAAGGTTGTAATTTAATGAGAATAAAGCCAAAACATTTCAAGAAAAAAAGTTGTGAGGGATCAAGCTGAGGAGCCATGATAAATGAAGCAAACAATTTACAAAAAAGATATATATTTAATAAAGTAAACATAAAAAAGGATATAAACAATATACAATAAAGTCCTGGGCCCATGACAGAGGTCAAATAAACAGAACTCATCTCTGGACTGACCGAACAAAGACAACGCTGAACACAAAGGGCAACATGTATTGATGCTGATCAGACCATTACTGAAACAAACTACAAATAAAACAAAAAAAGGATTCATCTGTCACTAAAAATGTTATAGCAATGAACTAAAAACAGTCAGAACAGTCAAAAGAAATGTCTGTACTAGAACTCCTGATCCCCCCTTGATGTGGCAGGCACTTGGTACAGTCTGATTGCCTACTTCCTGTATTTAACAGCCCTGCTTCAACAGGCACATCTTTTGCTCAGGCATGACGAGATGTCGCAGCAGCACCATCAACGCTGGAAACTCAGATAGAAACTACAACCTCCTAATGCTGGGATCAGACTACATGATACCCGTTTAGTGCCACATGCTAAACGACCTATCATGCAGCATCTTGGACGCCCCACGACATCCCGACGTCTTGACACGCCTACTGTGACATCTCTCATGACGTGTTTCTCAGGCGCTCTCTCCAGAGTGTAGTCAGGTAACCATGGCGAACAGGAAAAGGGATGCTGAGGTTGTTGCTGTCAGGTGGGACAACGAAAGACAGGAAAAGTTCATTGAGCTGTGGGAACAGTACTCCTGCCTGTTTGATGTTTCCTCGAGGGAGAACCATGACCGACACAAAAAAGACAAATAGCGGAAGCATCCCGATTAGTAGCTGGCTGTGCTGCCATAACATTATCCCCGGTCCTAACTGCGTATTATTACTAATTCAAGCTTAACATTAAAGTAGCCTGTCAGATGCGGCCAACACAGCCAAGCCTGCTCCTTGTCAAATGAATAACTATGGAACTAAAATTACTATATGTGAAAAATTCTGTCCTAGCTGTTATGCTACCCAGTAGATGTATAAATAATGACAGAATGGGCTGAAGTTTACTCCACCTCTTGCATTTGCATTTAATGTTGTAACGCATCCACAGCTTGTCAGTTTGATTGATTGCTTCACCTTCCTCCCCGATGACATCAGAACTCGTCCGTAATCTTGAAATAAGACGTGCTGTGATTGGTCAGGGTCATATGTGTAGTCCTCCCAGTCACCCGATGAAGACACGGCAAGAGTTTATGGCACTGTGATCGTTAGATCTGACACGGTGACCGTCATCAAAGACAAAAATATTGTGTACATTTGCATAAAGTAAACTTAACTAAAACTATTTACAAATTATACAGTGTGGTTGTGCAGAAGTTAACTAAATGTGCACACTACAAATAGAAACCAATTTACTGCCTCAAATTCTAACACATCCTCACACCTAAAAGACTGAATAGGTCGATTGCTAACGACTCCAGAAATGACATATGTCACCACTGGAGAGTACCAGGCCAGGATCAGGGCTTCATCCTCATTTCACATGTGTTTGCTCGGGGTCAGGCATCAAAACGACTGGCTTAGGTTTAGGAAAAGATCATGGGTAAAATAAGTCTGTACTGTCACCTCCATTATGTATCTTAAGTATATTGTGAAACTTCACCGCCTCAACTTCCTCCGAACGCAGACTTTCTTGCTCGTTATACTACGTCACCTGACTCCCTCCTTTGCTCTCAGCACAATTACTATGACCACTAGAGGTCACTGCATCACAATAAAGGTAAACAGCCTGCTTGCACAGTCGATCTCTATGGTCACTTTTCTGGTGAGGATGGGGCGTAAACATGAAGTAAACTATAAGTATGATGTGCGAAATATAAGCTTCAGCATTTATTGTGTCATCATTTATCCATGTGCTGATGTCAACGCAGTCTTATTCGAACATGCATGAGGTCGAGAGCATTGGCATCGCACTCCCACTCTGCACTCCGCTGACATGGCAGCATCCCATTTAGACTGACACAGGGACACCTGGCAGACACATAACCCCGTTTGGGAGCCTGGTCCCCGGATGAGACAAAATGACACGCAGCAGCTGGGAGGAGGATGTGTGCTGCTCCTGATTGGAGGTAAAAGATGAAACCTGCCGGGAGACGGTCCCCTCGCACACATACAGAGCCGCAGACGGCTGAATCAGCGCGCCACATCAGGGGTGCACTCGCAGATCTGATCTCAGCTCTGCAGTGTAGTTCTGGTCTGCTGACTTTAAGGCAAGGGGGGAAACACAACAAGTGTGTGTGTGTGTGTGTGTGTGTGTGTGTTCCATCTGGGTGGTCAGCCAATACATTAACCAGCAAAGATATAAACAACAACCAGCTAATGAGGCACAGTGGCCATGATGCTGTTTATTTGTACAGTGCACATTAGTGGCACTGCTGTTAATATCCCAAAACCTCGGGGCATAACGCTATCTGTATGTCATCTCCTCCATCTGTCTTTTTAGTGGAAACATAATCCTCTGATACCAGCTGAAGCCACATAGATCAGGTGGACGCGGAGAATGATCAAGACATTTCCCACACTCGGTTTCACAGTGACAGAGGGAAATAAGAGAGAAGCCGAAGGAAAGAAGAAGGAAACAGGGAAAGGTCTCTCTCTCTATCTCTCTATCTCAATGTCTTTCACTCTCTCTCTCACACTCTCTGCATAAATTGTTGAATTAAGGGATTAGAGAAAGAGAGCTGCGATTACCGGGGAGACACTGAGGATTAAGGTGTTCAAACGTGACCATTAACCGAATGCAGGATTTTTCCAAGCATCGCAAACATCACACGGCCAGCAGAGGAGAACCCCTCCAGCCTGCTGCAGCACTGTAAAAAGAAGCACTTGACAAGACATATTGTCTCTGAACTGTCTTCACAAGTGAAATCATCTGCTTCATTTCTCAAGTTTGACTAAGATTTTAAACACGAGTTGACTCAGTGAGACTATAGTTTACTTTTATGTGGCTATGCAACAGTCTTAGAGACAGTCTTATGCAGGATTCGTGTTCCTTGCATTTCAAACACTCTGTTTTATTTTGAAAGTCTAACCAGGTGTTGCATATTTATTATTACTGACTTGACCACAGAATGAGACAGCGCTTTCATGTGTTGACGTCGACGACGGCATTTATTGTCAGTTAAGACATCAGCTGTTCTCATCAGCTGGTCACATCTGTCCAATGCCACAGCGTCGCACCTTCACCGCCAGCCTATCATCTTGATCGCCTCTCTCTGCCTTGGTCGGCCCATGCTGCTGCTATGTGCACCCGTCCACCTCCCCATCACTGCCCGGGCTCATCGGGTTTATCGGCTTTATCATTTCATCATCCTCATCAGACGACCAGTCTCAGCAGAGTCATCAGCCACCACCACCAGTGTCTGGACTCCAAGGAGGGGATTAACTGGCTCCATCACAAAATCTCTAAGCACCAAAGACTTTCTGGTGAATTATCACATATCATCTGTCATAATGAACAATGATCTTTACTTTACTCACTTGTCTCACCTGATTTCAACAGAAAGAGCCTCTTAAATGTCTTCACATTTAAATTTGTCTGACTGACCAGCAAAGTTCACTTGTTTTCATGACAGATTTCACCTTTTCCAGTATTTAATGGATTCTTTTTGATTATAGATGATACACGATTGCACACACTGACTGTCTCTTTTTTAACGTAAGAGAATCTGCCTGACATGTCCTCATTAATTTCACTTAGCTTTAATGTACCAGATCCAACTTGATCCAACACAAATGAAGTGTTCCCACAACAAAACCTACTCTTAAGCCAAAAGTAGTCTCACAGAATAAGTCTAATATAATATAATACTTTACTGCAACCACAGTTCCAATAAAGTTGGGACTGTGTAAAACACAAATAAAACAGAATGTCAGCATTTGCTCATCCTTTGTGACATATGCTCAATTGAAAACAGCACAAAGACAATATGTTTAATGTCTTGCCTCATCAGCTTCACTGATTTTGTAAATATCTGCTTATTCTGAATTTGATGCAGCAACACATTTCAAACAATTTGAAACAGGAGCGACTAAAGACTGGGAGAGTTGTGGAATGCTCCAAAAACACCTGTTTGGATCATTCCACAGGTAAACAGGTTGCTTGGTAACAGGTGATAGTATCATGATTGGGTATTAAAGGAGCATCCTGGAAAGGCTCAGTCATTCACAGTCTGGATTGTATCTAAGCATACATAATATTACATATAATTAAAAATATTTCCGTTAAAATAAGGTAGAGCTAACAAATGGTGACAGCTGTGACATGGAGACTAATCCAGCAAACTTCTTGCACTTCTTGAAGTGATGATGATGAGAACTGTTTAAGACAAGCAGCTAGATCACTGGCTATCCTGACTGCTCGTCAGCAGGCAGGCTCGGTCTTGCCTCCTCTGTCTCCCCTCCCTTTGCTTTGATTTAAGCCGTGACTGCTTTCAGAGATGTTCTCACACGCACACACACACACACACACACACACACCAACTTTCAAGCACACAGAAAGCACATTTACAGTGCACACTAAGCTTTTGCTTTTGGTAGCTGTCTTCTGTCTTTTTTGCAAGTACAAAATATGTTTATCAATCAACTCGTCAGAACACTCGTTTTCTTTTGTGTTCTGCATTTTTTGCATTTATCATCTGAATTTTTCAAATGGCTTCATGATCACCACATTTTGGCTCCTGACACGATTACTAATTGACTGATTTGTAACCAGTAAAAAGTCATCACAACCATAGCACTGCAGAGCAGAGGAGTTCTTTCAGTGGCCCCTGTTTCTGGATTAGGTCCCATTCATTTTTTCCATAGACAGTGCTATGTGACTCATACCTCTACAACTTGGAGCTGTTTGAAACCATCCCAGTTAAATAAGCAGTTCAAAAGATTGACAACTGTGTTAGAAGATCTGATTGTTTGATAAAAGTTGATCTAACTTTTCATCCAGAGCAATGGTGGGCAAGGCTCATGGGCATTGTAGTTAATAAAACATGGGTACTCAGAAACTGTCCTTAACATGAAACTATATGAGCGTTAGATTGACAGGAGAGTTCTGTGTTTGTATGCGCTGTAACACAGAGGATACAGTTCAAAGAGAAACCATGATTCATTATAGGGAACCCATCTGTCATCCTCACTTTGTAACTCTATTGGATGATTGCTGTGAAATTTGGTGAAGACATTCATTGCCTCCAGAGGATGACCTGTAACAACTCTGATCCCCTCATTTAGCACCATCATCTGGTCAAAACAGCATATGTTTAACATCCTGCTAGCATGTCAGCATACTGAAGTTAGCGGTTAGCTCAAAGCACCACCGTGCCTCGGTATAGCCTCACTGTTAGCCGGGCTGTAGACTCTCAGTCTTGCTTTGCCTGAACACTAACACGTGTAGGGATGTGGTGTGAAAAGTCATGCAGACCCGGACCGCCTCCCTTTGACTTCACCGCCATGTGAAGATGGAGCGCTGCGTTACATGGAAAAGTTTCCCACTGAGCATCTCCTGGCAGGACTGACATGACTGACAAAGCAAATGACACCCATATAAACTCAGGATGCTGGGTTGTATCTGGTCTGTTTTTATTATTAGCAGGTCAATTGCCATGACAACAGAAGCGTGACAAGCATATTAACAGCAAAAGTATAATTACTATCACATGCGCAAGTGGTTTTGATTATTTCTAATTTATAAAACCAAAAGAAGAATGGTGAAAAAGGGGAGTGTCTGCATATGAACGCCATTGTTGTACTTAGCCACAAGGGAACACACACACACACACACACACACACACACACACGCACCACATGCCGTTTCTATGCAAATTCTGACCAAGGTGTTGCCTCACATGACCCCAAAATCACAAATACACGTTTAAAAAAAGGAGAAATTCATGCTGACTACAATGCAGGGCTGACAAACTGCTTTTTAATAAAGAACTGAAAATTACAGTATGCTACATGTTAATAAACAGCCAACCAAAAGATCCTCAAATATAGTTTGAGTTAAAAATGGTTATTATCCCGAGCCGACTCTATAAAACGCCTTGGTATTTTTATTGATATGCAGCTTTCTTTTATCCTCTCCATAGACGCTAGCGATGCTAGCTCTCAGGTAAAACTGTTCAAAGGCTCTTTTGAATTAGAAGAACTTTTTGTCACACATTGAATCCACAGTATCTCGTGAATGAATTGAAACTATATTTTTTTACATTTGATCTCATAGTTTTAATTCTTGCATTATTAATTACTGTCATAATGTTTTTGTCAAGCATTAAAGCTCATTGTTTAGCTGGGAAGCAGTGGTCTGAAATTCAAAATGTCAATTTAAGGTCCATGAAGTGGTATTTTTCAAAGCTTTTACCTGCATGACGGTGTGTAGATGGAGTAAGTTTGGAGTGTGGAGTTGAGCTGCAAGTAGACCTTGAGTTAAGAGAACTACTGGACTAATGACTTTTTTCCTTTAAGGTTTTTGTTTATTATTATTATTATTATTGTTGTTATTATTATTATAATTATTATTGGTGTCGGCAGTTAGAGTATGTAATGAAAACATACAATATAAAAAAGGTTCACATTAGATATTTTTAGTACAGTTTTTTTAATGCACTCTACATGTGTGCATAGTCCAAAAGAAATTTGTCGAACACGGAAAATATCACTCACTCAGTCTGATCTCAGTCTGATTTGTATCTGATCCGTGAGCCTCGCAGTTCAACTCCAGACAGGCTGATAAATGACGGCCATTAAAGCTTTCTCATTAATGTTGTTTTTAATTCAGTCCATCCACACAGGGTATTCATCATCTCCCTCTGGTCCTGCGTATGCCTGTGCATGTGTTTGTTTATGTGTGTGAGAGCATGTGTGCAGTGTGTGTGTGTGTATGGGGCGGGGGGGGGGGGGGGCAGACAGTCCAGCTCCTCACTCTGTTTCCTTTGGCTTCATGCTGCTGTTACTGCAGTGGACAGGGAGACACGCATGCACCAGATCCATGACAACTCCGCACACATACACACACACACACACACACACACACACACACACACCTGTCACTGTGGTGTCTGTTATGGTTGGAGGTTCACCTCAGGCATTTTTCAGTCCTTTGGGATTGTGACAACGTCGAAGATAAAACACTTTAGAAGGAACTTGTGGGAGTCATGATGCACTACTATGATTAATATTACGAATAATGCTGATGATGATGCATATGTTGATGATGGTGATGATGACAATGATTGTAATGGTGATGGTGATACATTCAGATATATGTTGCCCACGATGACAATGGTGATACAGTAATCATAAGCAGTGCAGTAATACATTACTGAGTAACACCTCAGTTACTACACTGAGGAAGGCTTACAACTTTTTACTGAGTAACACTAATTAATGCACTGAGTAATGACTTACTCCCGGAGCTGAGAAATTAGTGAGGAAAGTTGATTAGTAACTTGGCCAACATTAGTTTTTGTAGAGAAAGAAAATGCACTTATCTGTGCAGCTACAACCTGTTGATGAAAAGTTGAGGTGTGGAGGAGTTGTAATGGAAAGAACTGGAACAAGGAGCGAATGGCAGTCGAAACAAGCCAACGTGTTCAGCTCAGCTACATTGTGAGCAACGGCAACACGTAAATCGCAGTTTTATGTACAAAGGCTTCTAGTCAGGGGATGAAATGGGCCGGAACTGCTGTTGGAGCAGAGGCAGGACCGAGCGGCGTTCCAGCGGAGGTTTTAAAAGTCTGGGAAAATGTTTTTATTCACCGAAACTGCTCATTTCACAGGGCTTCTTAAGCATCTGTGTGAAAGAATCGTCCTGCCTGCAGCCCACAGAGCCAATCAGAAGGCATGGCATAGCAGAGCGGCCTACAACGCCAATCAGGTGAGCTGTCACAAAACAACAGATAACGGTGAGGTCCAGGGATTCCTACAGTCCTCAAACCTCACATGACATTCCATTTAACTGAACCTGGATAGCTAAAAACTGTGGCTTTAAATACAGCTCGCTAACACTAGCTTACGAGCTAACGAGCTAGCTAACATTATTTCACGAGGTCTGCCAGAAATCATACAGACAGATTGTGAGGAGGGAAAATAGCCTTTAATAGTTTTTAAACAAGAAATGAGTTACACTTGCCACTTTTCATTCTTCAGTAGCTCATGCCAGCCAAGGTTGGATACCCTGAAGTATGCAAAGTTATGAAAGTATTAAGTACTGCCTGACATATTTAATAAACATAATATTTTACACTTTATGAATTCATGACAGGTAGTAGACTAGTTTAACATTTAATTATTGATCAAACAGTATCTTTAAGTAGATTTATTGAGACTGAGATGATTTATTGAGACAGATTTACAGTCTGATTTACCTGCGTCTCACCTGCCAGCTCACTGGAACAGCTGCCTTGTTGTTTCTGAGAGAGCGAATAAGAACCAGGACCAGATTTATGTCTGGTAAACTGTGACCGGTCTGGGTGGCGTCCACAGATTTAAAGTTTAGCCAAATATCTCTTATATACATACATGGTTTTTTTTTTTATTCAATATAATGATGCCTGATAAATATCTGATGGCAGGAAGTCAGGTCCATTTTTGAGAGAAATGAGCATTGAAGGAACTACTGCTAACTCCTACTTCATAAACTGCATCCATTAATGTACATTTCACAATAGGACTGTTAATGTGAAGTGACAGAAGTGCAAACAAAGCCTTCCTCTCTGCATGTAAACTTCTCACTCATAATGTCGTTAGCGTGCACATATACAGTAGACATCTCCGGCCTTTCACCTGGTGAACAAGCTGTGGAATGTCTCATTCTCTCTATCTTCTCCTCAGACCAATTAGCTAAATCTGATCCTCAGAATAGGCCCGCCCACTGCATCCCTGAGGCAACCAGCATAGTTCAGAGGACACACACACACACACACACACACACACAGCAGACCCACACAGAACCAGGAACTGACATCCGCGCATTCTCACAAGTCATAGCAAATAGAAGCATGTGCCCAGTCACAATGAAGCACACGCTTAGACACACACACCCACAGACATCAAAGCTAACACCCTATGACCGCATGCACACACCTTGAAATGAAAAAAAAGGGTGTGAAAATCGGATAAATTATAATTATATTATTAAGACATTATAGCCCCACACACACAGGAAAAACAAGTATGCTCATTCCTAACCACCACCGTAACCGAACTTGGCCATCGCATCTGAGAAATTTTCGGATGTTGGCCCCGGGTCACATTTCAGGGGGCATCCAGCCTCAAGAGATCAGCGTGTTTGACACGTGGTACTGCAAGTGCTGCATCTGGTCATATGTTGCCTGATGATCTACCTGCCTCGGACGTCGAAGCGGTCATAAAAGGCGTTCAGTTAGGAGGCTCACCCCAGAATAACGTATGTCCAAATCTCAGTCTGTGAGTCTTCCCTCCCTCTAACCCTGCCGGCCTGCTTAACACTCTCATCCAGTTTTACAGTCTGTTGTGCATTTGCGTCACACTTTCGTCATCAACCTGTGGCTATTTACCGCCGTTGCCAGGAAACAACATAGCACCTGTTTTGGCATTCTTTATGCAGGGAAAATTGGGAACAACGTACAGACAGGTGGTGACTGAAAGGAGAAGTACTACGTCCCATCCTGAAAAACAAGATGCAAGTAAAATCACACTGGCTTGATTGACGGCCTTGCCAGTAAATATAAATATATCTATAAATATGTAGATATGCACACGTAAATGTGTTTTCTATGGGAGTGACTGCATATGAACCGTGCCACAGCTGGATTTACACACCACCGCCAGTTCAGGTGTAGGTAAAGAGGGGGGGTGAAATGCTACCAGGTTTGGTCTACACTGCCAAAAGTTAAAGAATCAACACCCAACTGTGGTTTATCTTATTTTGGGCATTGTGTGAGGGGGCTGTCAAATTTGGACTACATTTTAAACACGAAAAAAAGCCAATAATCAATCTGTAGTGATCAGTTCACTCACACTACACACTTTAATCCACTTTTCAGTGGAGCTGGAACCTGCAAACAGTGACAATTCCAATAAAGTTTATTCAACCAAGATGGCCGCATCCTTTATGAGGCTGACAGAGAAAGGAGGTGTTGCAGACAACACGTCAGTTTCAGCTACAACATGTGAAACACTTCTCCAGCATCACTGCACTTAACACATCTTTTGTCAGCAATTCTAATGCAAATTAATCAGTTGCAGTTGTAACAATTACTTCCAGACTGCGCACACACACGCACAGAAATGACCAAATGACATTCTTCTTGTGTCCACTCGCTCTAATTTCTGGGACAGTAGAATAGCACTTCACCATAGGGTTTGTAGCACATGCTGTATGTTCACAAACTGGTGAGGTGTCTTACCTGTGAATACCTGTGCCGAGCTCCAGGGGCTCTGCACGAGCAAAACAAAAGGATTTGGTCCTGGCCTTGTTCCCCGTACCACTTCAAAACACTTTGACCACAGTGCTGGTAATGATAATTATGAGGTATTTCATTGTTTTGAAGTGGTTCAGTGGAGTTTAACAGAGATGATTTACAGGCAACTTCTCCAAGTAATCCTCAGGACTATTCAAGGATTACCAGCTTGCTTTTGTACACACGCTGCAGATGAATGGAACATGCACGAGCGTGTTTACGCCTGCATTCACGTGCGCGGTGAAAAATGCATCTTAAGCATTTGTCACATATTATGTAATGAATTCATGCGCTCCATAAGCAGGGGCTTTTCTATAAACAAACACTTCTCAAGCCTTTAAGAAAATAATGGTTCAATCAAACCTGAACGGCAAAGAGGATGCTAACATGTTGAACGTCAGCGTGTTAGCATTGCTGAACACCACTGTGGCTACGTACGGCCTCACAGAGCTGCTAGCACTGCTGAGGACTCGACAGAACTGGAGGATATCATGCAGATCAGTCAAACTTCTTTAGGTTTCTGGGTGAGATGCATCATTATATTTATATATTTACGGCAAAATGTACAAAAGCACAAAAAACTGCAATGCTTTGCATACACTGCAGTGTCATTGCACAGGTTTACGATATGCCTGATCACTTCTGCACACAGCCTAGATTATTTAAGTTATCGAGTTGTAGTATCTACATTGCATTGTTTTATGTCACAGCTTCACACACAGCTTATGGCTATTGGGCTCCACGTGGTGACGATGTCACACTAACCCAAGCCAGCCTCTGGAAAGACCAGTGTGCAGCGAGGGAAGCCGTCTGTCACGATGAACAGCCAGCATTTCACTGTAGTGTCACTGCCTCAGCTGTGTGTGAGGGGGACAATTAATACATGCTAAACTTTCCCACAAACCAGGCTGCCCACACTGGAAACGGGATGATGAACACCCTGGGGTCAGCTGGAGGATAAGGCCAAGATCTGAGAACGCAGCTGCTGAAACGGCTGTCATCTATTCTTTCATCTCATTTGCTTTTTTTTTTTCTTCTGCAGACTGTTAAGTTCATGCGGTGGTCACACGGTTTTGATAAGTCTGCGCATATAAATACAAGAGAAGAAGAAGAATTGCCCATTCGCTGTGACTTTAGTTTGGGAATTTACCGAACCTGTTAGTTCCACAACATGCCAAGAATTACAAACAGCTTTCCTTTTGGAGAAATGGTTTTTCTAAAGGCACACACTCAACTGTTGTTAGGATTTACACTGCAGGAAACTTGCAGCTCTTTACAATAAACGCTGAGTGACACGCCGAGAAAATTCCCAACCAGTGCATCATATTTAGAAGGGAGGGGCTGTTTGACAACATTTTGGAAAATTACAGAAACTGAAAATGAACAGAAAGTCAGAATTATTTGGTTTGTCGAGTCGGAATGGATTTCTCGTGCTGCTAAAATCCAACCTCTTATCTTCATAAAGAAGCAACCGTCTAAATGCCCTTGTTTATTTTGGCACCTGAACGGCATCAGCTGGCAGTGAGCTTTTACAGACACTTTCAACAGACTCAGATCGGCTATGCACTGTAAACTCTCAGTAATAACATCTAATCCCCGACGAGGACTTCACTTATCATCATGTCATTATGATGACGGCTGTGTAAGCAGATTTCCAACAGTCGAAACTCATGGAAAGATAACCAGCTAATACGATGTTTTAACATTCAGCAGGACTCCTTGCTCATTCAGGTGTTTACATGGCCTTTCTCTAACTTTAACCAGCCTTTCTAACAATATTAGAAAGCTGCCAACTGATAGATTCTTTATCCGCTACATTGTTACATGCTTCATTATGATGCATCGGTTTAAGCAACATGTCACAGTTGTAGCTGGTTTTAGTGGAGTACTGAGGTGTAAACTACTTTACATGCAGTTAGGAAGTTTATTCCAGTGGTTCCCAAAAGGATCACATCAGGTGACTATGAGGCAGAAGAAAAGAAGCAACAAAGTTCTGCAGAACACGATATAATGCTTTTGGTCATTTAAATATACGTGAGAGATATTTTGTTCCTATTTTCACCTGCAGAGGGTAAACACGTTTTCTTTTTCTTGCAGCACAAGTTGATTTGCTTGCATCGGTGCCTGTTTATTTTTCAAATAGACATGTTTGCGCTGAGGCTGGAGGAGAGACACGGCTGAGGTCGTGTGCATCTCATGCTCATTTTGACATAAAAATGCCTTAAACCTGCACAGACCACCACAGGTGCAGGTCAGCTTCCATGGCTTTGTTTGGCAAAGGTGCGCACATACAAACCTCAGTTTTTCCTCTTTCCCTTTGCTTTTTTTAATGTACTGCAGATTGATATGTACATTAAAATACAGTTTTTCCATGTGACCTAGGAAGATTTTTAACCAATGATATAATCCACATCCGTGTAAACCAGTGACCCAAAGTTCTGCAGAAACGTCCATACAGATGTCCTGTTTAATGAATGAGATTCCCCATAACGACTTGTACAGTGCAGGATCTTTTCCGTGACTGATTAAAACACACCTGTTGTCCTCACACTGCAGCAGGAGTGACACGTGTCTCATTTTCTATTTGAGAAAGGGGCTGTCTGCACGTTTACACATGGATGGCACAGCAGCAGTAACGTGAATTATGTGTATCTGTATAATCAGTGACACCGCAAAATGTTCCATCATGTGTGCAGTGTACAAGGACAGTAAAAACATTTGGAAACAAGTTCACACATGTGAAGTGTGTCTATGTCAGAAGCAGAGTCCCACATGGGTTCACCCGCACAGCTCGAAGCAAGCTGATCCACCACCTGCACCACCAGCCCAGTTTCACACCAAGCAAGCAGCTTCGGCACCTCAGCAAGCTTTATTTTGAAAGTCTAACTGGACTGTTGCTTAACTGACCAGGGAATGAGAAATGCTCAGGCCCACCCACTGCATCCCTGCAGAGAATGTTTGAGTGTGGATGCTTCAGATTTTGTTCATTTCAAAATCTGAAGCTTGCCTCCACCTGTTCATTCTGTATTCCTTCTGCTAATAATGTGTTCAGCCTATTCACCACATCACGCCATCACAAGTAAAGTGCAAGTACCTCAAAATTGTACAATAGATCCATAAATGTGCAGACTGCTGTATTCATGGTTTTTATTTACACAGTCACAGGGCCTGCTGAAGAGTCTGGAGGGAGAGAGTAAGACATTACAACATGAGGTGCAGGTGTAAATGATCAAATGAGTGATGGCTGAATCCCATTTAGCTGCTCCAGCTTCAGGCTTGCTGCCGTGGCTTATTGGAACACTTGAAATGAAACAGAGCCACCGTTAATCTTAGCAGTAACTAATGATGAGTAAAAAGGTCAACTAATCTCATAATCTTCCTCATGAAATACAGATACAGAAGAAGAATTAGTAAGCACCAGACCAGTTGTTGCTGTCTGAACTGGTTCATGTGGTCCACATGCTTCTCACGGTCCTGTATGTGCTGATGGTTTGTGCTGTGGCACGTGCAGATTTGAAAACAGAGGAATTGTCTTAATGACACTTTTTATGATCTCCCCAAACAATCCTAGCTGGTCGGTTTTGTGCCAATCATTAAAATTGAACGCTCAGAGGCTGGCACATACTCTGTCCCTCATTTGAAGAGCATGATTGGCTCGTTTTACGGATGAGCTCGCCTTAATGAACCGTGCTTGCAGCATGGTGGCTGATAAACGGAGGTGCGCTGCCTTCCGTACACGTGCGACGTATGCGGCGTACGAACGTGCACGCCCGTCACAGTCAGTCTTCCTCCCCGTCTCACACACACACCCTCTGCCCTCCCTCCCCTTCATCTTTCGCACACATTTACACACACACGAGGAGACACACGTGGGAGGGTTGACGCCGCGCTGTCTGCAGTGCATTGAAGAGTATTGTTATTAACTGCGGCGTGAATAGAGGCAGCAGTACATCCCCTGCTCTCCGGCTGCTGCAGGGCTGCAGGGCTCGCCTTTGTTCTGCACTCCATAATGGCACGCCATAATTACAGTCTTAGCAGAGAAGGCACACAAGCGGCGTCTACCTTACCCCTCGCCTCACCTCGCAGGCCAAGAGAGGCACACACACACACACAGGCGCGCACCTCTTTCATGTGTGTACTCAAGCTAAACATGGCGGCCCCTGATGTGTGTCACTGTCCCAGGAACAGGTTCCCGTGCACTTGTTGCTCTTGGCAGCTTCTAAACACCGGCTTACCGCTCCTCTGTGTTTGGGTTGCCACCTTCAATGCAGCATGCCTGTGGGACGCAAATCAAGCGGGGCGTCTGGATGTCCTCCCCCATGAGATTTTCACTGTCAGACACTTCATTTCCGGAGTTTTGGTGAATGTTTGCGAACCAAATTGAAAAAAGAAATAAGAGTATTTATGGGCATGAACCTTTCAGGGTGCAGGGAGGATGCAGTAGCCTAGACTTTGGACGGCACAAAGTGGGCAGATCCTCTGTTAACAGTAGACACAATAGCCAACAACAGCGTACCCTGGGGATGTGTGAGGCGTCACGAACTGAGCGATTCCACCCTTGCTCTGCTTGGACGTTGTAGTTTCCTGCTGAATGTTGCTTCATGTTTTGCGGCGAACAGTTTGCATACACAGCAACGCTTTTTTCTCCACGAGTTGCCCCATGATTTGTCATCTAAATTTCTTCATTAACAAAACGATACGAACATAAACAAGAGGGAAGAGGAGACCTGTAAAGAACATGACACCTCCAGAGACAGTGCAGTCAAATAAAGGAGATCACAAGCACGCCACAGTTCTTGCCAACAGCATTCGCTTTTCAGCTCTGGAGAAATGAACGAAGTCCACAGAGAGATGATCAGGCATCAGCTGTAGTGGCCTCTGTGTCATTCAGTCAGTGTTAATGTGCAGTTTAAGATTTGCTCTAACACATTGAATGACATGTTGTGGAGTAAAAAGTTTTCCCTCTGAGATCTGCTAGATGTTTAGATGCTATGTTAAGCTGCACTATGAATATTTCTATATTAACAATGGGTCAAATAACTATGTGTCAGATCGTTTTAAAAAGGCCAAATCATTTTCAAAAAAAGGAAAAAGTGCGTTTGTTGGGAGCTATTTTAAGCTGTGAATTAATCCACATTTGGTGAGTATTTGCGGCAGCAGGACAGTGTGGCATGTGGAACTGGCTCAAAATTAACAACAGTGTGTGTGTGTGTGTGTGTGTGTGTGTGTGTGTGTGTGTGTGTGTGTGTGTGTTCATTGTAATAAGGGAACATGGCACTAATGGAGCTCTGCGGCACAGAGACAGAGGAATATGATATATCAGGCTCAGGATTAAAGTGCAGGTTTCTACCACAACCTCAGAGTTTTGAGAACAAAACAAAGTTCAATGTACAACTTTCCTCCAAAGCAAATGGAGAAAAATCATTTCACACTCATTGAAATGGGCTGATTTCATTCGCCTTCCCCCTGCCCCCTCCTCCTCCTCTCTTCCTGTCACCCTGAAGGTGTAAACTGACCTGCACGTGTTCCCACATGCTGCCGTGGATGAGCTCCATCTCTCGCTGTCGGACAGTAACTCATCTCCCTTTGACACCGGATGACAAATTGAGCTCCCTGCAGGCCAACAAATCAGCGCGGTTGTTTGAACACAGTCATTAGCCCGTGTTACGTGTTGAATCAGAGAGGCTAGCCTTGTATCTACATTTATCCACATTTGTTCCTCGCAGTAATGTGGCAGCCAAAAAGACGACAAAAGGACGCTGACCACCTAAATGTTAAATGTGAAAAAAGTCTATGAAGCATTTGCTTTCATTTTGAAATGATTGAAGATGAATAATTCCTCATGTTTAGAACCTTTTATTGAAGCTGAAGTGCTTCTCTGGAGACTGAGCTTGAAGTCAGTTTGGAAACTGTTGAACACTCAGCACTCTTGGGCCTAAATGCCAGAGAGAACGCTCAATTCTGAGACTTGCACAATTGAGTTTTAAAACAGCGATAATTTGCTCCTGTGTTGCAGCCCTCGCCGGCCCTGCCAACTGACCGCTTCACCTTTCTGAAAAACAGAATGAAAGTTGACGACTAAGCAACATTGTGCCACTAAATAACAGCACTGACACGGCGAGGAGGGTGCGCCCGGCGCTCACAGAGGTGAGGGCAGGGAGGGGAGGAATGTTGGCTGCAGATGAAAGCAGGAGTGCAGGCTGGGATGTGTAGTAACTCTCCACACATCAGCCTGTTGGTGTAATCAGGATCCTAGAGGCAGGAGAAGAGAAACGACGACGAAACATGCCAAAACATCTCTCATTCTGCTCTGTGTGTGTGTGTGTGTGTGTGTGTGTGTGTGTGTGTGTGTGTGTGTGTGTGTTTTTACAGTACGTTCAGATATCTTATTTTCTTCAGTTGGCATGACTAAAATTATGCTGTCAAAGCTACACAACTTAATGCTGATGGGAGTAACTGACATTCATTGATTCATTCATACTTCGCCTTCAATTCAGTCCACTTTTTACTGGCACAACTTCCTCAAAAATCTGTTTTAGAGCATAAAATCTCACCTGCCTCTTTTTCTTTCTGTCTGTGACAGCAGAGCCTCCCGTCAGAGGCGAGATTAGGGACTCCCGAGCCTCGGGGGCCGGTTGGAAAACATCCATATAGCCTTCTTTTTCCCTCCAGCTGGTTGGATGAAATCCTCCAGGAGCACCAGTGACAGAGGAAGCCTTTATGATCCTTTAAATAAAGTACAAATACAACACAATAAATGCTCCATCACAAAATACAGGTCTGCATTCAAAAACCTTACTACACCTACAGAAATATCACCAGTGCATGTACTTCCTGTGACTGATATATTATTATATGTCACATTGTTAATACTGATGTGTCAGTCTGAACTACTTTATATACAGTTATTTTAGGCCAGCAGTGCCCAACCTAAGGCTCCGGCCCCCTCGGAAGGCCGTGAGTTTACAAACAACAAAATTCTGCCACACAAATTATATTTCTTTTATAAGTTATTCTCTAATTTTTGCTTTTTTGTGAAATATTTCATGGAACTGCTCATAGACATAGACGTGTTTTTTATGATGTCCTATGGCAAAAAGCTTGGAAACTACTGGTTTAATTTTTAACAATCCATGCAAGCTTAAATATTATAGCTTATATATTATTAGTCAGATCTTAAACTACACAGTAACTACAGCTGCCAGATAAATGTGGTGCAGCAAATGGCAGGATATTTCCCTCTGAGCCAGGAGTAAGTAGAGGTGTAGCATAAAATAGAAAGCACAGCGCTTGAGCACCTATTTGTCGCCGCTTTCCGCAGCCGAGCAGCGGATCCACCGCAGTCTGACTCCACGGTGGGACCCGAGGGCCCTTCACACTCAGCCTCCACATGTCGGATTGCATCTTGTGCTTGTGTGCAGCGTTCTGATGAATGTAATAATGCGTTCCTTAAACATATAAATGTGACAGAGACTAAATGCAGTCTGGTGCAGTAAAGAGCAGCATGTATGATCGGCTGCACAGAAGAGCGCGTCCTGAGGATGCAGTTCTTCTCTGTGTGGCTCAGCAGTGTCGCCCCACATCTGTCCTACACAACTGGCGATTTAAAATGATTTACCCGGATCTAATAATTCCTCTGGAATGACTCTATCCTGCAGTATTCGATATTTATCTGGTAATGTTGAGGTTTTTTGAGTTTAATTTGAAAGCAGGCCCACAGTCCGGGATTTCCACCGCAGATGAGCATAATGACCGTGAGCTGAGTGAAATTACAGTGTCCGAGCCTCTGCTCTGCCAAAATCACAAGTCTGGAGCTTCTCTAGAGGGCCCATGTTTGTTGTAATTGTCCCTGGTGTGGGACCACAGGCGGTGCCCTCAGTGTCAGTGTGTGTGTGCGTGTGTGTGTGTGTTTTGTCACTACGCTGGCCTAAAATCAGGTTGATCTCGATAAGGTCGTCAGAAAGACGCTCCAGAAAAAAAAAAAAAAGAGAGAGAAGTAAAAGTAGAACAATGAGATGGTCTAATTGGATTTCTGCGGCTCAGTCTCAGCGTGCGTTTCATAAAAGTAATTTGGATAATAAGGTCTGCGGCCTTTCAGCAGCAGCTTATGAAGATCATTCGGTCTGATCCGCCTTATTTTGCTTTTGGCAGGCAGGACGAATTTTATTTTTGGGGAGCCGCTGGGTTTCGCGAGCCAACCTGCCATTGTCCTTATTTATCAGGCACGGCGGTAACGGACAGTTACTGTTAAATAGACTGAATATCCTGTTAACCCTCGATGTCAAAAATGGCAACAAAGACCAATTTATTACTATTATATTATTTGTATAATGATGCAAAGGATCGAGTGCATCAAAGGCCACAAGCAATGATGTACCTCATCATAGATAAGGTCAAATAACTTGTGGCAAAGTGTAATTTATCACAGTAATAACGCTAATATTTTAGCACTTATCAGCACTTATTTGTTTTTCTGTTGGCTGGGTTTACCTTTTATTTATTTACTTTATTCTTTATTTATTTATTTAGCCAGTCGCTCAGTTTGAATAGACTGTTTTGAACTGTATTAAGACGATTGTTCAGCTCATGTCTGCGTCTGCAGATTTTTTACTTTTTTTTATCCGTGATTTCACCCCCGCGGGATTAAATCTGAACGTGTAAAATGACTCCTGGCTGAAGTCTTCTTTGTGAAGTGGGCACCGAGGCCTGGAGCAGCGGCCGCGCCGCCGCTGCCGCTTGTGATTTGTGTGACAGGGCGAAGCGCCGCAGCCAATGAGCGCGCTGTGTGCGCCAAGTGGAGGCAGAGAGCGGCGCGTCCGGACGCACAGCGCGCCGCGGAGAGGAGGAACACACTGCGCTCCTCTGTGCTGCCAGGCGCCTCTTCTGTACGCGGGAGAGGACAAGCACCGGACTGGTTATTAAGCACGGAGAGACGAAGGAAAATAACCCGACTCGAAGGATATTAAATCATTTTTACGAGCTTTTCGTCAGGAGTTCCTGTTTTTTTTTTTTTTGCGGGTGCCGTCTTGGCGCGTTGGCCTGTCGTGCGTCTTGTCTTTGTCAATGGTTTTAAACGCTGAGCGTCATGTTTGTGGAGCCTTCAGCTGGGATGTAGCGGAGGATAAACGCTCCTAAACCCGCGTTATAGTCGCTTTTTCATTCAGCGGGAATATAGTGACATTTGTCGGAGGCAAACTACATTTCAAACGGCTGGTGCTGGTTTATGGAAAGTGAAACACTTCTCTGAAAGTCGACAGAGTTTTTTTTTTAACATTGATGGTGGGTTGTCTTATGATGACCCCCGCCTGGAGGTCGTAGCTGACCCTTCTTATTTCCCTCCACATCACTGCCCCTCAAACCAATGATGACTATGAGCTCTATATCGGACACTTTAGTCCCGCCTGATCCGTCCAAATCGGCGTTTTTGGAGTTCGGCGGCCACGGCTACCCGGGACCCCAGCAGCCCTCCCCCGGCCTGTCCCACAACCATTACCCGGTTCACGGTCTGCACGCCGTCGGGCCGTCGCAGCACGACGGGCCCTTCTCCTCCGGCGCATCCTCGTACGGTCGCCCGCTGGGATACCCGTCCTATCACAGCCCGGTGAGCGCGCACCACCCCGGGGCTTACCTGCCCTATCAGCACGGGGGTCACGGCGGCGCGCTTGGACACACCAGACTGGAGGACGCGGGTAGGTTTATTCAGGACAAATATGGAATATTCATGTTTGCACATTTCCTTTGCATCCACAGCTATCACCGATAGGACCTGACGCACACGGACACTGACTCTGCCATTTATTTCACGTGTTTTCAGCTGGTGAGGAGTTGAAACATGTCAGAGAAAGAAAAAAGCACTTTGAGCCACTCTGAAGCATGAGTTTAACTGAGTCATGGCTTATTTGACTTTTACTGGGCCCACCCGTGCTAAAAATAGGCTAAATGTTTTTCACTAATGATTCTGTGGGTCTTCCTCAATAACTACCGATGTGACGGCCCAAGTCGAAATGATGATAACTGTACCGCCTAACGGGACATTAAACGCAACAACACGCACGAAACAGCTTAAGGAGAAAATGTGTTCTTCACTGTTGTCTTGTTCGGGCCCACTGGAGAACTTGAAGTGCGTCTCTATTGTAAAACGCGTGTCATTTATTGCGCACAATAATTGGATGCACACAGGTCGACCGCAGCGTCATGTTTAGTGTACTTTGGGGTTGGATCGGAGATGAGTTGGAGGCCTGCAGAGACTGTGGGACAAGAAGCGGCTCTGTGGTGTCCCGCAGCGGCCCGCGGACTGCGCGCTCTCCAAACCCAAAGCCTCAAAACTCAGCCCATCATCTCTCAGATAACAGCCAGCCTGTTTCTGCTGCCTGCACACACGCGTCTAATGATAATGATAATAATAAAATAATAATGAAATAGTGATAATAATAATAAAATAATAATAACAACAATAATAGTAATAATAATGATAGTAATAATAATAATGGAATTAATTATAATTATAAAAACATTTCCACTAGGCTTACTTCTTTCACACCTGAAAAATATAAAACCAATTACTGAATTCGATTAAACCAAGAATATTTCCTGCCTCTTATAGATTTGAACTGTCTTTAACTGTCTTTCTAACCTTTCAGGAACAGATCATTTGCTCACAGAACAATCAAAAATAATAAAACACTACTTTTCAACAATTATTTTTTAAATTATTATTTAGATTTATAGCTTTAGGCCCACACCAGCAAGGCCTATTGTGAGAAATATGGATCACTCCATGCACATTTACTGCAGAACACTTGAAATATAGGTGACAGACAGCAGCTGCTATAGCTGATGGCTTGTAGTCTAAAAAGGTTTGCTTCAGTGCAATGAAATGATAAAAACATAGAATTTCCCAATCTAATATGGTGACATGAAGAGCAAAAATATGAGGTTTGCGCTGACAAAAAAGAAGATATTATTATTATACAATAGACTCATTTTCTGAAATCCATCTTTGCTTTGTGCATTTTGTGGTGAAGAAGAAGAGTGTGCACACTGGACACTTCACTCAGCCTGAAGTTTATCAACCATTATATATGTTACATTAAATTCTTAGCAGATGTGGAGTCTCATATATCTTCATATATTATTACTACTAGTAGTAATAATATATTATTATTATTATTATGTGCTGGCAAACACATGTTGGTTTTTCTGTCGAAACGGTCTTTCGTTCATGTTCTTTCTTTCTGATTCTTTCCTTTTCAGCACAAACTCAGCGTCTTATTTTGTAAATTTAACAAGTATAAAGAGGCCAAAGTACAAGAAAAATATTCTTATCCAACAGTTCAGTTGCAAAAAATATAGTTTCACCATTTATACACACAAATACATCAGAAAAATTCAAGAAAATAATTAATCCCATTTCGCCTTTGTGCCCTTTTCATTGATTTCTATGCATGTTGCTGTAAACTGCTGAACATATTCATTTAAAGCTTCATTTAATTTACATTTTTCATGGTCAACAGACATCAATCAGATGGAGATGTGAAAGGGCCAGATCAGCACTTTGAACTGGTTTCCTCCGCTTGCCTCTACAGGACATGTAGAGTTAGTTATTTTACCACAAATAAAACATCCTCAGTGTGTGTTCCCAGATGACAATTCCTTAGAAATGTGATTTTGAACTGATGACATGTTGACAGAGTGAGCTGTAAAACATGAAACTCAATGCATTGTCATGTTCTCGGTATCGATGGTTGTTGTTGACAGGTCTTCAGCTCCCAGATAAAACTGGCGATGTGTCTCTTATTGGAGTTCAATAAGTTTTCTTCATAAGAGGTCAAACAGAGAGAATAATATATATATATATATATATATATATATATATATATATATATATATATATATATATATATATATATATATATATATATATATGCTCACACATACAATCCACATATAATGTAAAGATGAAATATTAATAATGTATATAATTCTTTGGTTGGATAAACAATTCGTTATAGTTATTTTTATATTTCATTATAGTTATTTCTATATTTCTCTCTTTTATTAAATCATCAGGTCCAGTTTGTGTCAAAGTATGAATTCCTTCATATGGGACCTGAGTAAGGTTAGACTTAATGGAAATAAAATATCTAAAGAGAAAACAACAGCTGATTTTACAATCAGCTACAATTTCCTCTCAAAATGAACCCTCTTCTGTCTATGTTTCCGTCTTTCTTCGGAGAGCGCCTTGCTTTGCCGCCTCTCTCCTGCGCTGCAGAACATCTTGTGGGGCCTTGGCTCGTCGGCAGCTGTTCTCTGCTGCCACTGCAGGCTATAAGCTCATGTCATAACAAAGATCAGTGTGGGCCAACATACACGGCTGTATAGGTTTCTTGAAAAAAAAGAAGAAGAAGAAAAGCCCCCTCAGCTGAGCTGCACTTAAAGCAAACTGCTCTGTTGTCATGGAGTCATCCTCCTCACTTTACAGCGTTCTCGACATATTTCAGATCTGTGCTCCGGTTCTGGTATGTTTTCCTTCAGCTCATTGCAGTGTTAAATACACTAACCTTAGAAAAGGGAAAGCTTTATGTTCATATACTTATATGAGCCTTATATAAAGGAGCGTCATTCCAAATTCATGTTTTAGTCCATTTAAAGAAAAATGCCGCCTCCACTACTTTCTTCCATTTTGTGGTTAAATTTAATGTGCTGAGGTTTGGTGCAAGGTTAAACTTCTTCACTGTATTAAAATGGTTCAGTCCATGCACATCCTGACTGACTGTCCCTACACACAAAGACAAAAAGAAAAAGCTTTTTTTTAACAACACGCAAGTACAAATTTCCTGTGAAATGAGGCTGAATGTGTTTCTGTTTAATCTTAAAAACTTCCATCACGCTCTAATAGAGGCCACGTGTATATTGTACAAAAGCAGACCTGCTCCCTGAATTGCTGCTTTTACTTTTCCATCTACACACTACTCACGTTCTACTCTCTTTAGCATTTTTTTTGGAGCAGAAATGCTGATTAATCAGAAAAGCCACCACAAGATTCACTTTAAAGAAGCTAAAATGAGTGACAGACATGGCGAGAACTGTCAGAAACCCTGCGACTGATCTTGTGATCTTTTGCAGGATGGTTTCTGTAACGTTCAGGCCAAGCTTGTGTCCCCACTGTGTTGATGTTTATCTCTGGAAATTCCCGCTGTCCCCCAGAACACGAGAAGCCCACGGCGGTGATCGAGAACGGGGAGGTGAGGCTGAACGGGAAGGGGAAGAAGATCCGGAAGCCTCGGACCATTTACTCCAGCCTGCAGCTCCAGGCGCTCAACCAGCGCTTTCAGCAGACCCAGTACCTCGCCCTGCCCGAGAGGGCCGACCTGGCAGCCAAACTGGGCCTGACGCAGACCCAGGTACTGTGGTGGCTAACACACACACACACACAAAAAAAGACACAAAATAAGCCAATGTGGGCTATTGACATCAATACACTCTCCAACTTATTTTAGCCTGATCATGCAAGGAAATTAAAAAAAAAATGTCTTGAATGCAAACACAAAAATAGACAAAAATAATGAATGTTTTCTACTAATATGAGAATTTTTAAAAAAATGTTACAATGCTGAAGGTCAAAACATAAAAATCTGTCAGGATAAGAGCTGGCTAAGTTCTCTAACTGAGGGCATACGTGCTTCACCCTGCTGTCACAGTATATATCACACACTTTAAGGCATGAGCTCTCACTGGAATGGATGAGCACGACACAGTATTACTGATTCAACATGCACACATGGAGACTGTTAATGGAAAACACAACCAGAAAAAATTAAATCAGATTTATCGCAGAATGTCAGTTTGACGCGTGTGTGATTGTCGGCGTGGATTTGAAATCAAAGACTTCCCCGTTTTGACAGTGAAAGGGCGACGAGGTCAGCATAAAGCCCAAACAGGCACCGGTGCATTCTTGGTGACTGGTGTCATGTGCTCATTCAGTGCTTCACGCTTGTCGTTAAAATCAAAAAAACAAAGGACATGACACCGAGCGACAAGGCCAGATAAAACAAAGACGCTGGAAATGAACCAAAGAACAGGGCTGGAGCCTCTGTGTGTGTGTGTGTGTGTGTGTGTGTGTGTGTGTGTGTGTGTGTGCGTGTGTGTGTGTGCGTGTGTGTGTGTTGGGTGTAACTGTGAACATACATTTATATGTCTGCTGCCGAGGTTAAGGGGAAGACTTGTTTTGCCACTGGTCATCTTTCCCTCCCAACACTTTTATTTGTTTGTTTCCTTTCTCTCAGAACTCACACACACACACACACACACACACACACGTGCAGTCACGGGCAAATAAAAGCCTAATGGCGGCCATTTTGTCTGCTACGTGCAGTTGGTGAACCAACGTTGGACGCTGTCGCGTTTGAACAAGGGATGTTTCACCAGCATGAACATGTGAATTCCATATTTTTTTTATGAGACGCTCTGGGATTTAATAATAATCCACAACATTTTCCTATCAATAAATGTCTGCTTTTCCACACTCCACTGATATTAGACAATCGTGATTCAACCTCTACCCAGCTCATTAAAGCAACACACAGGACAGATACTGATATTGCACAAACTGCCTGCAAGTAATTTTATTCCTCTTCTTCTCCATCTGTGAACAGCAAACCTGTTTCATCAGGACAGAAATGCTATCAGATATGATTTTTATGCCTGAACGTCTTTAATGTAGGATATTAGAGAAGTCGTTCAGTTTCAGAGGTCTTTAAAATGCAGTACAATGTGAAATAACTTGTGCCAAGATGAAAAACACACGTCATCATGAATAACTGTCATAATCTGGCTGTCCGCAACATTTATTTGATTCAGTAGTTGATGTGCTGTGCAGCTCTTACACGGGTTTTCAGGCTGGACTTTAGAATAAAGAAGCTTTCTCAAGGAATTTGCAGTTACTACTCAAAAATGTAGAAAGTTGCGCTTTTCCTTTGGATAATCCTCAGGACATAAAAAGGGGCAAACACTGTATCCACCAACAAAAGCTTTTTTGACCGTTGCTAGTTTGTTTGAAGAATTTACTTTGATTGCTTACGGTTAGTTTAGGAATAAAATCTTTGTTTTTGTCAGGAAAGATGGATTCACAGTTTCATAGTTTAAAGTTCACAGGAATGAGGTGAGAGCTGCAGCTACTGCAATCTGCTAAACTAGTTAGCCTTTAGCAGATGTTCAGCTTGTTTTTTTTCTGACTGGATTGAGCGACTGCCTCATTTGGTTAAGAGGAATAAAACACAGAATTACAAAGATTTATTAAAATTGTTTTTTTTTCATTTACAGATAAACTGTGTGAGAAAAATGACTCGTGAATTTAGTTTTAGGTAAACTAAGCTAGGCTAGCGGTGGCTATCTCGGCAGCTTCATCTGACATAGCGTTAGCTCTCCTTGGCTTGGTTTGACTTGGGTTTTAGCTGTGTTTAGTACAAATTAAACATTTTATATATTATTAAAAAAGATGTCAAAAAGTCTTAACGCAGTTTAGACCTAACAAGCATTTACACTAGTTACTGTGTTTTGGCATTGTAAGGTAGCTTAGCCTAGTTATTAGCATTATATGGAAATTCTTTCTGACATTTTTAACAATTTAGTCCTTCACCAAAAAGATTTTTGAACTTGGGAGCACCAGGTGAAATTTGTAAAACAGGAAGCCTTTTCTTCATCAGCTG
The DNA here is from genome assembly GCF_017976325.1 of Chelmon rostratus. Taxonomy (NCBI): domain Eukaryota; kingdom Metazoa; phylum Chordata; class Actinopteri; order Chaetodontiformes; family Chaetodontidae; genus Chelmon; species Chelmon rostratus. Next base: position 21,134,196 of record NC_055674.1, read on the forward strand.
CACATTCACACGAGGTTTACCGTCCAGCCGCTGTTACTGAGAGCTGTGATTAGAACCGCTGTTCAGGAAAGGACAAGGCGGCACACGCTACGCCATCTTTGTGCCAAGAAATAACCGGGTCTGTGGCACGCTCTGAAAAGTCACATGATGCAGCGCTATCAAAGGTACGCTACACGTGGCGAAAAGGTGAGGAGTAAAGGGTAGAGTACTGAGCAGGTGTCCCACTGGGGGGACATTAGACAGGGTTGTTCCCAAATAGCTCATTTGAAATACGATACGTGCGTGTTTGTGTGTGTGTGTGTGTGTGTGTGTGTGTGTGCTGAGTATACACAAACAGCTGAGGTCATCAGATGAACTGTCCTAATCCCGTATGAATTAAGCACCGCAGCTTTGTTTACACGGGGAGTAAGAGATGATCCGTTCATTTGCCTTCGCCTTTTGTAGCGAGTGGCGAAGTGGTTTCAAACGTGGTCTGCTGACAGTCACACTCATCAAAGAAGCACCTTTTTAAAAAAAATCTTTCTCTCTCTGTCTTCTTTGAGGTGGTTTGGATGAGGGAAAGTGTGCTTTGACTGACTGTATTATAGTCTTTACAGTGTGTCGGTGTTTGGCTGATACTGCGCTGCAATTAAAGGATATCTCTGGCTGTAGTTTCAGGAATGCAGACACATTTTTGTGGGTTTGGGATAAAGACTGGAGGGTTTTAAGGGGGACCGTTTTTTCTGTGAATGCTTGCCCTGTTTAGTTTCGAGTCAGTATCAAGGTGAGAGCTTTTCAGATGTAGCAGCACTACAGACGGGTTTCCCACAGTTTGCCTGCTCAGAAATGATTTAATGCCCTGACTTAATTTGAACTGGTTTTACAGGTTGCTTAAAAGTCAAAATGCTAAATTATTTTTTGGAGCATCCAGTCTCTGCAGACAGTGAAGAAAGATGAAATACTCCACAGATTGAGTTTTTTTGTTCAGATTAAACACCCACAATTTTGACTTGTGAGCTTTCGAGGTACAAAGCCAGGCTAGCTGTTTCCCTATGTTTCTACTCCTTATGCTAAGCTAAGCTAACCAGCTTTATATTTAAAGTCCAGACATGAGAGTGCTATTGACCTTCTTATCAAACTCTATCAAAATGCTGTGAACTTCCCTGCTTTATACACATAAAAACACTAAACGCAGATAAATTCAGCTCTTAGTTTAGTGATGTATGATCTGTACACATCACTGACACATGACGCTTCACTTGGTATTCTGAGAGAAGCTACTGTCGCAGTTGGAGGGAGAGGTTGAGGAAGGTGGATGCATTTCTGTGCCTCTTGCTTTCCGTTAAGTTTGGCACATTTGTTGCTTTTCCCTCGTGTGATTCAATAAATCCAGGTGGTGTATTTTACAAGCATGACTTTGACGGTCGTTGCTCTTCATTCAGCCATTGAGCCTCCTCCCATTTGGTGAAATACTCATATAGACTTTTAGTCTTTCTTCTTCTTCTTCTCCTTCTTGTTTTATTGGCAGGTGACATTTGATTGATTTCTCATCTTTAGATGTTACAGCTAAAGCTCTACATACTGCCACCTGCTGTACCGGAGGGGAATGCAGCAGACGTATCAATGAGGTGGTTGTACCTCCCGTCAAAGTTACAGCGACTTTTTTATCTCTTTTTTTTAGAGAGAGGTTAAAAGTATAAGAGATCTGAACAAGAAGTCAGACAAGGATGGTGTCTAACAAAGAGTTTAGCCAGTTTATGCTCTCACTGTATCTGTAGGTTTAACCAAAACACCCCAAGCTCCTCCAGCTTATTGGGCAGGTCGCAGACGCAGTCCTTCTCCAGGTGAGTTTACCAGTGGAGAGCTTGAGTGTTAGAGACCGAGTCAGCTGTTGACTCCCCACATGACTAAATGGACGAAATTCTGATTATGGGAGGGGTCATTTGAGGGTGTATGTGGTGTTTCTTCATACAGCCATTCAGGTTTCCAAATAAATCTCACTAACCTGAGGGTTTGTTTTCAACCTGTCTGAATGCCTGTTTGTTGGCCCTTTGGCGAATGATAGCGATGTCGCTAACCACACAGACTTCACCTTTAACCATTCGTGCCACGTGCAGATGCTGCAGACATTCAGTGAGTGCTTTTTAAATATTGACACTGAACTTAAAGATCATGTCTGGCGATAGGATTGGCGCTGGAAGCTAACAGCAAGTCTAACCTGTAGTGTGAATGCAGTTTTTAAGAAATAATCTTCTTGTTGCACACTGCAAATTCCCTGCAAAACTAAGTTAATTTTTCTTGGGAAAAAATATAATTTCACAGTTTTTAATTTGAGGAACAATTTCCCATTGACTCGTCAATACAGAGTAAATGCATTTGAGCTCAATTAAAAACTGATGATAAGCAGGTACAGCTAATGGATGTTGTAAACAATGACATTTGGGAAAACACTATATTATATTATACCATTTTACAGTATAATATATTAGTTAACACATAGCATGTTGTGTTTTGCTTGGCTTGCCTTTTCTGTTTCTGGTGGTGAAACAGTAAATCAGCGGAGACAAAAACCAGCTTGTGTTGAAACACACAGTCGTGTTGCTCTCAGTCAGATGTAATTAGCCTGGTGTGTGTATGTCACTGTACAAACACATACACTATGTACTGTGCACAAACACACATTCCTCACATGCATGGATGGACATCAGTCCACACGCACACACACACACACACACACATACGTGCCCAAACATATGTAGCTCATGTGCATTTTCATACTGTATACAGATGGAAACATAACACACACACACACACACACTTGAAGATAGTGATCATACACCACATCTCTAGCCTGCCTTCATGCCATTAGGCTGGCAGCCAACCACTGACCACTTTGCTAATGTTCCCAGACACAGCTGAGAAATGGCACGTAGCACAGTTCTAACGTTTTTCCTTTAACTCTCACTCTCTCGATCTCACACGTACACACACACACACACACACACACACACACATACACACACACACACACACACACAGACGCATACTGGCCCACGCAGCTTCAACCAATGAAAGCCTTTGATTTCAGAAAATCTTCCCAGGACGCCATTGATCAACGTTTTTCAAGAATATGCAGACACACACAGTGCAAGGTTTGGATTGATATATCATGTTCACACACACACACACACTCAGCGGCACCTGTCCTGCCTCTCAGCCACCCTCCTCTAATGTCCTCTAATGTCGGTGTCATTAGTCGCGCTCTCAGGGAAGCTGTCAGCTCCGTGTTGCTGCTGGAATATGAAACCAACAATTACAGCAAAAACACTCTCACTGAGGCTGCATTAAGTTAACGTGCTGTTGATTGACTCCCGGGCTGATGAGCTGCTCTCCACACACTCACTTTAGGTTTTCATCCATAAGCCACCACTGTGGCGCACCATTCTCGGTAATTATTACACTGCAGGCACTGCAGTTTGGCAGCTGTAATTTTTTTTTATCACTTTAGTTTACAGATTATTGTAAAGATGGTCTTTCATTTAGCATGGCTGTAAGCTATAAAGGCAACTAAATTCTTCAGATTTCAGATGTGATTTTATTTATTTTATTTGCAGAATTTACTCTATATAGAAATCGGAGAACTTGCAGTATGAGGTTAAAGTGAAACTGCAAGTGAATCTCTGAATAACAGCATTATGTGCTGTAATTATAATGGTACTGCAGCTTTATGGAGTGATAGTTTAATTTTATGCATTTGCCACCATCCATACTAACTTCTAACAGGCTGTGATTGACGTCAGCAGATATACTGGAACAATAGAGATCAAATTAAATGTCAGATTTCTCGCTGCTTGACTTCTTGGCTGTGCGAGCTGAGCGCTGGGTGTGAAAGCTGGGTGCCTCTTTGATTATCGGGTAAAAGGATAATTTTTTCCACATATTTAGAGTCAATTAGACCAGTCTGAATTTAGATTTTTTATAGAATCGAATATCTTCCATAAACCACTTCAACCATCTTCATAAATACCCATAAAATCCTGGGGTAATAATTCCCAGGACTGTCAGCGCGTAGGAGAAAACAATTTCAGCGCCAAGGGTGTTTTCTCGTCTTTTCCTCTCTCTTTTATCTTCCTCTCCTCGGTTGCCGGCCAGGCCTTTTTCTCCGTGCAGCACTAGTCCTTGGGGCGTTTGCTATTCCTTTACAACACAGTTAAAACCTGTTTGAGACAAAAGTGTCCTACACAGAGTGTGTGTAATTATTTATGATTCATTTGTTCCCGCCAAGCTGACAGGTTGCCCAAGAGGCATATTCATGTAATTTGATGCTCAATTTGAAAGCAAGCTGGAAACAGAGAACATGGCATTTATATCAACACCAACACAACTGAATCATCTCTGACCGCAGAAAAATGGCTGAGGGGATATTCACTTCAGTATTTTCAGATATTCTCATGGTATAAAGGCATATTCACACACATAATATTCTTAATATGGGGCTGTTTTTTATAGTTTGGACATTATCATTTCACAAAGAAGAGCATCAGTGTCAGACTCACTCCATTCATTATAAACCAGTACGGACTAATGGTGTAAATGAAACACAGTATTGCAGTAATCTTATCATACTGAACGTGATTAGCTCCTCTGGCATCTCTGCCATCTTGTGTGGTCGTCAATGGTGCAGTCACGCCACTGTACTTTACTTTCTGTAACATAATTGTCAGCTTGCACGCCATGACCTACACAACGTTTGTACGGATCATTTGTGCATCTGTATGACTCATTATCACCTAATTGTCGGCTATGTTACTGCATTGTTGTCCATAATGGTAGCTTGTAGGAAAGATGAATGTAACGCCGTCAGCAGCAGTCGGCCATTGTTGGAGGATACCAACCGTCACCACCAATCTAGCCAGGTAGTCTCAACTCATCGCAACTCAGGTAAACTTAAATCTAGACATGGTCGGTAAACAGTTTCTCCCGAGCCACTGCCGTCTGTATAGTGGGCTGTAACAGCCAATCACACGACCAACAACCAAAAAAAGTTAGATCATGAGTGCAGGACCAACAGAGTAAATGTGTGAATGCAGCTTTAACATTTTCTCACTTTTAGACAGATGGGTTGCTATGTTAAATTTAGACATTGTGCTAGTTATGCAGTTACACAGTGAGGCTCCATAGCATGATAGTGACAGTGGAGCTTGGCATAGCTGGGATGTTATGTATAAGGGTGTAAGCTCGCCATCTGCTGGCTGTTTGCTGTAGGTGTCCCAGAGAACTGCTGAGGTAGCACAAAACACACTGAATAAGGTTCAAAACATGAAATGTTGCAGTATGCAGTCAGAAACAAAGCTAGGCTAACAGTTCATTTTTCTAGATACCAGAAGATTAATCATGCATGATTAGCCAACGTTTTGTTAGCATTCAGTTAGCATAACATTAGCTAACCCTCATTACCTAACATCAATACTCTGTGGAGAGCTTCTCTTTATATGAGCACTTGGCTTTTGCACAAACTTTATATTTTACTGATCATTGAAGACCGACAGGTGGCAAAAAACTGGTGATGGTGACAGTTAACGACAGCTAGTGCGCCACCCCACAACGCGCCACCATTCATATTCCCTAATCCTAGAAGGCGTGTTTGTGGGCGGTATAGGGATACAATATTGCATGTAATATGACCTCATCATAGTTTATTGTGGTTTTGTCTTTAATCATTTCGATATTAATAATAGCCAGTGGTTGTTATCTCTAATTACCTCGTTAAAACGTCTCTGTAATAGTGTTAAATGTTTTATGGAAGTTGGATTCACGCACTTCACTTAAGTCCTGTTCAGTTTGGTTGGAGCAGTTAAAACATTAATGCAATAATATGCCTGTGTCTTAAACAAACAGCCTGCGTTTAGATGCACATACTGTATGCTCTTGATGATGGCACGTGAACATGAGTCTTTCTAAACGTCGGCCTCCTGGCCTGCAGGTTTTCATGGTTCGTCCCTGCTGTTTTTAATGGCCAATTTTTTAGTGGAATTATTGATGCATTTAGTCCACAACTCTGTTACGTGTTTCCTTTCCATAAGAGGTCATGTTAGGTGACAGTACTGGCGAAGCAGCAGAGAGGTTACTAAATATCAAGGGACTGTGTAATAATTCACTCGTTCAAGCAGCTAAATCAACTTTTGAAGAGATATTTTGGGTGGCAGAGGTCAGTGTGTGTTTTTCCACACACATGCAGGTCATTGGAAAATACTTCATTACAATGAACTTGTTCAACTCTTTGTCTTTCATACTACTAAGTTATTCTTCATTTCTGAAATGTAGTACACTTGGCTCAGGTTGTTGATGCATACTGTCATAATTTCCACAGACGAATTAACACACCGCCCTGTGTCAGTTAATTAAGGATAGAAAAGAAGTTGACAAAACACTGAGCAGCACTGGCTGCTCCATGATATTTATTATACAATACAATCACAGATCCACAACCTAAAAACACATTACAGGTCAGTTAACGGGGCGTCCTGGTTAGGGGTTTCAAACACTGACCATGTCATGCCCACTTAGTGCATTTTTGCAGTGCTGTGTCTGGAGTCACATCTACTGTTTCCCCTCTCCTCGTCCTCCAGGTGAAAATATGGTTCCAAAACAAACGATCCAAATACAAGAAGATCATGAAGAACGGGCCCTGTGGACCTGAGGGGGACCACCTCGCCCCGCCACCACCATCCTCCTCTTCTCCATGCTCCCTGTGGGACATCAGCATGGCCGCCAAAGGCGCGCCGGTGCATTCTGGAGGATACATGAACAATTTTGCTCACTGGTACCCTGGACACCAGCAGGACTCCATGCCGAGGACTCAGATGATGTGACAGACAGGAGGACGCGACACTTCCGGGACATATAGTGGATTTATACCAGCAAGCTGACTGGAGCTGTTAGGGACATGGACATTGTTAAGAGTCCGAGCCGCTCTGGAGGCAAAAATAATGAAACTGGCAGAGATCAATTGCAGTGACCTGATATGTGGCTAATTTACTTTAAGAGCTAAGAAAATTGTAAAGGACAGACAGCTATTAAGATAATTACAAATTTGATAGAAAATATTACTTTGAATTTAACTTGTTTCCAGCATTCACAAAATATGTCATCAAGACTGTAACCATAGCAATGAGGTAGACCCGGCTACATGATTTCACCACTGCAACCACAACAGTATAAATAAACCCAGTAAGACTGCTAATGAGCTTCCAACCAGCCGTCAGCTGCCGACTAAAGGTGGTTAGCTGTGCGTCTGCATCTGTGATGTCCAGCACATCCTGATAAGAAATGAACAAAATGGCTCAGACCTCAGTGCCGGAGTGATTAGCCAGATATGAATAGTGCTTAATTGGTCAGAGCCTCGACTGTGAGGACTGAATACTCAGACCTGACAGCCTGTAGATCGGAGGACTGAGCATTAGCTGCCATGCAAATCCTACCACTCTGCAGCAAACTGACAAAAAACTGCATTCCAGCCACAAACCATTGAGTAGTTAGCCTAGCAGACCTTCCAAAGCGAACAAACCATGCTGGTCTACAGCTGTGTAAGGCTAGGTAACCTTTCTGAAATGTCCCGAGTTCCACAAAAAGGAGATGATTTTTTTATGCTTTTATTTGTAGTCTATTATTTCACTGTGTTTCACTGATGTCAATGTTTTTGTTATTGGTAATTGTGTGTATTTGACTCCACTTATTAAGATTTAGAGTTACTGTGTTTCTTTGCTGAACAGCAGCCTCACAATGACAGGATAACGCCAACAGGCAGCTTTCCATGTAGCAGTAGACCAGAGTAAGACAGTCAGAGAAGTGACTCAGTCATGTCCTTCACACAGCAACATCTGTCCAGCTGGTTAAAGTTAATATTAGCCATGATAAGCTACTGGTCACCCCTCGTTTTGTAAGGCTGTGACAGTGTGTCCTGAATGGAGTAAGGGTTGGATTAATTGCTAATGAATTCCACATTTGTAAGAGGAAGATCATGCTGTTTCTTCTTTCAAACGCTGACATCGTCTCACTTTAACACAGCCAGTCCGGTTATTTCTGTCTCCAGAGGAGCTCTGCCTGCCAAGACTTTTCTGATAAAGCTACAACTCAACGCCGGCCCCGCGTCCCTCTCTCTGGACGTTTCAGGTGCTTCACTGTCTGTCCAGCTGGTTGCAGGGAGGGCAGGCACACGTGTTAAAACAAGGGTTCTTCAGGGTTTCTGCGTAGTTCTTCTTCATGGGACGGTACTGATTCAAAGGATGCTCCGGTTTGCTAACGTTAAAACAACGCATGAAATGAAGAAAAGCTCATTCAATCCAGACCATTGTGTGTATTTTAGAAATGCTGACAGGGGGTAACACTTGAGCGGTTCTGTGTAGTATAAAGAGCTTTAAAGAGCCATTATGACACAGCACCAACAGGGGCTCTGATGGGCTATATGAACAAGCAGCCTACTTATAATCCCCCTTTTTAGGAGTATATGGGAAATAGGTACTTAATGGACACGGCTACTTAATTGTATAAGTCAAATTTTATATATATATTTTGATAATAATAAAAGATGTCAAACAGGTGAAAGATCAAGATAGAAAGGTTTTGGAAAATCTCACATGTATTAAACAAATCACAGCAGGTCATTAAAGACGTTTGTGTTGATTATCATAATGCATTCCTCTGACTCGATTTCAATGAGGGGGCTAAAACTCAGTTTTGCCCCCTGAAGCTGGATTTTAGTCAGGTTGGAATCTTTGCAGGTGAACAGCGAGCTGGCAGCTGCAGGGACTTTGTCAGGCTACACAACAGGAATAAATTCTCATTGTGAACATTTCACTTTTATTTTCTTTTTTTTCTCCGATGGTTGCTGTCAGTTTAAATGTTTCATCCCTTTTTTTCTGTTGTCCTGTTGAGACCCTCTGAAACTCCTCATGACCTGCAGTTTGCAGTCAAATATATAAGCCATGATCTGTTGACTGGAATTTATTCAACAACCTCTTCAAATACTGAATTAATATTTTGCCGATAATATATTGGCTGTGGGTCAGTATGAGCTATGTCATTTGAAATAAATCAAACCCAGTGATCATTGCCACCCTATTTCATTTTGTTTATTTAACTTTCGGCCGACAGTGGAAAAGATTTGTTTTTGCACAACAGATGATATCAAAATAAGGCTTCAGTAATGTGTAAAATAACATCGTCCTTCTCAGCGTAAGGTCTCTGTGTGCCCCAGAGGCCTGGAGCCATTTTCTGTAAAGTCATAAATCAGAAGGAGCGGGTCACGTCTTTCGCCCCGCAAACATCTGGAAAAGCAAAAAGAGTCGTCAAACATCGTCAATGGTTTTATAAAATGACCACGTCAATTATAGGTAATTTAGGACACAGCTTGTTAAATAAAGCTTTCACTCTGACGCTGTAATTATCTGTAATTGTCAGTCAAGGGAATATCCCTCCGCCTCGGGCCCTGAAGGAAAAGTCTAGGAAGTAGTGGATTACATCAAACTGGATTACTGAGGGCTAATCTTTTCACAACAAATTCATCTGTTGAATGAATATCACAAAATGCACTCATACATTCATGTTATGCTGCCTGGGTTTAATTTTAATTCTCCTTTTGGAGATGATCTAAGAGAGCAGGAATTTTTAGTTCATTTACTTTATTTTTCTAAGAACAAAAAAGGAAAGAAGTTTGAGTATATTCATTTACTGTGTTAGTGTAGTCCAGCAGTCAGGTCACTGTTTTGACTGGTCAGATAGACCGAAAGGACCAAAGAAAACTCAGCAAATTACCTTCAGGTGCAGTTTAATATGGGAAAAATAGGCCACAGTGATATGTGTGTCTGACAGTTTGTGTACATTCAACTAAAGAGGTGATAAAATCATTGTTTCCTGGCAGAGAGAGAGGGAGGGAGGGAGAGAGGGGGAGAAAGGGAGAGGGAGAGAGAGGGGGAGACAGAGAGAGAGAGAGAGAGGGAGAGAGAGAGGGGAGACAGAGAGAGAGAGAGGGAGAGAGGGGGGGAGAGGGAGAGGGGGGGGCAGAGAGAGAGAGAGAGGCGGGGGAGAGAGAGAGAGAGAGGGGGGGGAGAGGGAGAGAGGGAGAGACAGAGAGAGAGAGGGAGAGAGGGGGAGAGCGGGAGAGGGTGAGAGAGGGGGAGACAGAGAGAGAGAGAGAGGGAGAGAGGGGGGAGAGGGAGAGAGAGAGGGGGGCAGAGAGAGAGAGAGAGAGAGGGAGGCGGGGGAGAGAGAGAGAGGGGGAGAGGGAGAGAGGTAGAGAGGGAGAGACAGAGACAGAGAGAGAGAGGTAGAGAGAGGGAGAGGGAGAGAGGGAAGGAGAGGGAGAGGGAGAAAGAGAGAGAGGGAGGGGGAGGGAGAGAGGGAGAGAGACAGAGAGAGAGAGTGAGAGAATGGGAGAGAGAGAGAGGGAGAGAGGTATTGTTGCGCTGTCACACTGTGGCATGAGAAGACCACACCCAGAGGTCTGAGTACATATAGCTCTGTAGTGTCTTGCTGTACAAAGGAAACATGACTGTCACCATATAATCATGTCAGGATGCTTCATTCAGACCCAAAGATTTTGTTTGCAAACTGAAGGCACAGGATGGAGTCAGTGCGGCTGGCAGAAAGAAGACGAAAAGATGGAGCTAATCAAAAATAATGAACTGTGGAGGTGGGCTGTGTACTCGAGTAATACTCCAGCTCTAACATGGCTAAACTTAATGTTGGACTCAGTAAAGTCCAAGGTGGATAGGACGTCCTCTAAATGCTTCCAATAATCCACTGTATCAAGTCTGGGCAGCGATGGATACTTATACCACCCTGTGAAAATATGTACTGCATTCAAAATGTTACTACAGCGAAAGTATTTTCAGCAAAATGTACTGAAAGTATCAAGTAAAAGTACTCATTCTGCAAGTGTTTTACTGTTATATATGATGTTTTTAATATCGCTGCTGCATTCACGTGTCTGCTGCATTTTACATTTTAACTCCTCGATATACTGTTGGCTAGTTTAATCTGCAGCACTGCATCATATTCTGTAAGATCATCATATGTTTGTAGTGTTGCTGTCCTCTGAAAACCACGTATCTCCATCTTTTCATGAGCTCAGAAAAACAGGCTGTTTTCAGCTTTGTGACGATGCATTTTTAACACGTTTATTTGGGTTGAGAATTAGGAGAATTTTCTCAACCCGTAGTTCAACATTTCAGCCTTCAGTTTATCAGAAAAGCTGGAGACACATGGTTTTCACTGGACAGGAAGCGTACAAAGTTGCATAAAATGCAAATACTTAAGCAAGGTTCAAGTACCTCAAATTTGTGCTTAATTACAGTACTGCAGTAGAAGTAGCCTACTGAGATACATTCCACTACTGGCTCTAGCGCCATTAACATCCTTCAGCATCTTCACAGTTAGCATTAACAGCCAGCAGTGACCCTCCACCCCCCTCAGTTAAACTGTTCAACCCCAGAATCCATCCGTCCCCCTGGGTGCATGACAGTACGATTGCACACCGAGCTCTGGACATGATATCCTCTAAACACAGAGGAGACATCTGTCTTTTTAATGGGCTCTCTGAGTGTATTTTGATACTGAAGTGGCCTATTTAACACATTCCTCATGTACAACATCTCATACTGAAGACTGAAATGTTTCAGAGATTTGCAGGAAATGTATGAAAGTGACACAATAATGTCGTCCTCTCTTTTCTCGGTAGTTCATCTTGATGTACTTTTCTTAATTACCAGTGCGGCCGGTCACGTGACGCACAATGTTAACCATGACCGCAGAGAGAGAGAATGATGTCAAATGATGTTTCATGTGCACTGGTGGAGTTAACATCAGGTCATTTAAAGTCTTGAATGGTGGTGAAACTTTACAGTAAACAGAGGATTTATAGCATAAATGAAATAGAATCCATTTTATCTAGAATGAATTTATTGCTGAAGCACCTTTTATACATTTTCTCCACAAAATCCCAAATGAAACGCTAAGTCAGGTGTTAGCCAGTGAGAAACTTCTGGTTGAGTTTAGGTTTATTTATAGTGTTGTTTTGTAGCATGTATATGTCGGGATAACTATTACATAGTTAATTCTGCATATTTATATGTATAATTACAACATAGAAATACATATAAACCTGCTACAATGTGTGCAAACACTTAATAAATGCTTTACAGCACACTGTAAATAGTTATACACCACTATAGGAACACATTGCAATTGTTATTAATTGTAAAGAATCTTTAATCCTCCATTTTTAATTTAGATGCTCATATTTCACAATAATTCACACTGCAAGCGTTTGGATCCATCCATCTATTTGTTCACCTCCTGCAGGTATACATTACTCTCCAGGGGTGTGCTTCTGGACATTACTTTTAAAACAGTGTCCCTTCTGTATGCTGCGAACCAGGAAGTGCGGCAAGAAGCAGGCTGACTGGGCGTTAACCTCTGACCTCTGGCCTGCTGAGGTAAAGCGAAAGCGAGTATACAGGCAGCCGCCTACCTTTTAAAGGAAAAATATCCTGAAATGGACACATTACAGCAGCTTTGTAACTATTTATAGATGTGCTTAAAAGCAGTGAAGACGTAGTGCGTCGGAGGAGATTTGGGTTTAACAGTGAAGCACTCTACACACAGGAGGCTTTCTTCCTCTTCCTCCCCAGCAGGGACAGCTGACTGCAGTCTTTTTAAAGGGAAACACATGTTGGGGAATCTGAACATTTTGCAGCCATATCAGTGGACCACGGAAACAAGACATCACTTGTTTACATTTCTGGCAAGCCTTCATCCTTTGCGGAGGCGCAGTGGAGGCGTAGGGAGAAACTGAAAGCTGTTTGTTAAATCCAGATTTTTGTCACTTTGGACACTCTTTTGGACTCCTGCCCCTCATCAGTTACGTTTTACACATCTTTTCTTACGTTCTTCACCTCTGAGGATCAAACGTCTCTTTCAAGGAGCCAGACGCTGGATTTTTCAGAAGGCCCCGTCTTATTTAATCCGCTGCTTGGAGCAGCATCCTGTTGCCTCTGGTGAAGTTCACGCCGGAGAGTTTTATGGAATACTTCAGACACGTCGTGCTGTCCTAATGAACTGATGGAAGCCCGTCGGGGGCGGGGGGAACCTGGCAACACAACCCCGTCTGCTGGAGAGAGGGTGAACGAGGAAGACAACAACAACAACAACAAGGGCCTCACACACACACACATACACACATACACACACACACCTCTGCCTTTAGAGAAGTGGCACAGACTTTTAGATTATGGACTGTGGATGGTGTGTCTTATCTCCTATGAATGATTACACCACCAGTATCTCTCTGGTGTGTAAAAACTGTATTAAACCTCCACCCATAAAAACATGTTTTGAAACGTATGAAATACTCTGCAAATCAGCTGTGTTTAAAAGTTGAACTCCTCCACGTAAGACTAAAAAGCTCAGCGTTTGTGTGCAGGAGAGTCTGAGAGTTGCACGCTGGACCGTGACTGGCCGCCAAACTAGTTGTGATGTCATCAAATCCTGCCGGTGCGTCCACGTGTTAGGCTCAGGGTGGAGGTGAGCGCAGAGAGACTGTCACTGCTCGGCACATCGTTCTGCACAGCGAGGCCTCAAACGCCGCAGTGAAGGAGCTTCGAGCAAGTTCCATGTCTGTCACCTTACGACAATAATACATTTTCTGATCCGTCTCTCCTGCTTGTCTCATTATCACTGTTTTTTCTCTCCCGTGGCTGAAAAATAACATTAAAAGCAGACAAACAGTTCTGACAGAGGATAGAAGCTAACAGTTCTATAAATCAGCCTCAGCTCCAAACATTATTCTCTGATAACTGCCACAACAATAAAGTCGCTGTCTACGCTCTCACATTAACCCATTAACTGAATTCAGTCTCATCAACAGTAAGTGATAGAATGAAAACATGAGAGAGAATATTTAAAATAGGACAACTGAATTCTGTGCATTAAGAGCTACTGAGTGTGCACTCTGCAGCAGCGTCCTGCTCCAGGTCCTCTTCTACGGTGCAGTTCCTCATCATTTCTCTGCCCCATCTCTTCTGTTTGAATTCAGCAGCACGGCCTGCACATGTCGGCAGCTCAGGTCTCTACCACCTTGGCCAGGGGCTGCTTGTTCACTCCCCAGCTGCAGACTGGGCCGCGACCTAACCACCGTGTGTGTGTGTCTGAATGTGGACGTTCGCTCGCTCACGCTACGTGCGCCTCAGAGGGGGACGCCTGTGCCAGCAGGTGCCCCCGTCCTCAGCTGTACTGCGGTGCAACAGAACATCAGAATGTGGAACATGAAAGCACGGCAGGATGAATCAGACTCCCCAGCTGCATGGACTTCAGGTTTTCAGGCAACTGAACTCATCCCGCCCTCGAGTCGAGGCCTCTTACAAATGGAGGCCAGATGATATTCAGTCTGGACAGTGTGTGCATGTCATGTGCTTCATGAGGAGCGAGCCCTGTCTTGTTTCATTTAATCCTCGCTTGCAATCTAAAGTAAGTACTTTGCATGTTGTGTATTTCCACCTGGATGGTCTTGATCACCTCTTTTGATTGTGACCTGTTACTGGTCTATTGAGGACTCCCTCCAGATTATTATTCGTTCAGCATGTCTACACTTGTGAATAGTAAAGTAAACGTATTTAAATTCTGTTTTAAAAGTCATCGTGTACACATATTGAGTAGATTCAATCCTCTCACTTTTGGGAAAGTAGAGACAACATGAAAAGGTGATCGTCCTCAGCTCAGACCCAAATCACCTTTTTTATTCTGTTATGCTCCAAAAATTGATCTTCAATAAAGACCACAGACTGAGGCTGACTGGTTTTTAAGGTTTTAAGCAGGGTTAACTCACCTGGGAGCTAACACAGGCGTTCTGTGGGGCTCAAAAGGTACATTTTTATTACCAGAAACAGTGTAATTTAATGCTATTTTCACAGGGAGATATTTTCCAAAGTATGAAAATATCATATAAAACCAGTCGGGATGACACCACATTTTTTCACCACAGTATTTCCGAGCAGTAAGTAACAATAATTTCTAATAATATGAATAAATAAATATTAACTGAATTAATGTGGCTTACACAAGGATAAGCAGCAGAAAATGGATGAATAGATTAACCATTTAAAAATAATTTATTTTGGCTAAAATCTTCAGTGCGCTCCCCAGCTCCTGTAGCTAGCAGCAGGAAGGGCTGAACAGCCTCCTGCAGCACAATCAAATACAACAACAATCCCATTATTTCTTTATAGGTGTGTAACATCCCCTGTCATCCTGCTAGTGGGTAAAGATTACTGCCAACAGCAAGCAAGAGAAAAGACCTTTGGAAATTAAATGTAAGACTTTTAAGACTTGGTTGCAGCAGCAGGAAAAATATCAGACTTTTATTTATATCAGATATGTGAGCTTGTTTATTATAAGCAGCAATCCTCCATGCTTTCTAATACGGAAACTTCAAAGGCTCCAGGTGAGAGGAATAAGATTTCCACTGTAGACTGTGGATAAAAACTGTGCTCTACACACTGTTCATGCAGAAAAATAAACAGCAAGCATGTGGAGGACAAATAGGAAATGGAGGGCAAAACTCAAGAGCTTGCGTGAGGACAAAAATGTAAAAACTATAAAACTGAAGACTTCACAACTTGCTACTGGGCAGATGACAGCATGTGACCCCCTAGAGAGTAGAAAGGAAACAGAGAGAGAGAGATTCATAGAGTGAGACGTATAGAGAGAGAGAGAGAGAGCTGTGGAGAAAAAAACACATTAATTAAAACAAGTCGTTAACAGTGGGGGTCACTTTATATTTGCTTGTTAAACTTGACCCATGCTGCGCAAAAACACATGCACGCTTAGATTTAAAGTGCAACTGAGATACTGCAGAGCTTTGCTGGTGTGTGTGTGTGTGAGCGTTCGTGTGTGTGTGTGTGCATGTGTTGGCGTCATGCACCATGCATCACTTAGACCGATATGTTTGGCTGATATTTGTAGTTATGAGTCAATGTGTGAGAGTGCTTTGTTTGCCGATTTCTATATAAATATCAGTCATGATTTTTAGTATATTTCAGCTGTTGTTGGTATATTTTATTGTCTTACTATATTATTTTTATTGTCTTAGTATATTTTTATTTCTGTTATACTTTTATTGCATTTACGCATATTTTTACTGCATGTTGGTTTATTTCAGTCTAGTATCTAATTTTATTTTATAATCTTTCTTATCTTTCTTATTATTTTGTTTCTAAGATGGGGGTTGCAATGTAAATTTCATTGACATGTCCATGCTCAATGACAATAAAGGCAATCTTGAATCTTGAATCTTGAGTGAATACGTCCTGACTCAGCACCCGGATGCTTCATGACCATGATTTCTGTCACCTAATTTAACCCTCGAAAATCTCTACGAAGGATCAAAAAAAAGGATCGTCCATATTTGCACTGCATCCTGCTGACAGCACCACACTGTAATGCACTGCCCTTTACACATGCCACACCACACTATAGCACATGAGGCACCCTGTGGATTCTACAGTATGAAGCAATGTTACTGTGAATGAGCAGTTTAACAGGTGGGATCTGCAAGGCAGTGAAGAAGGAGACTGCTAGCAAATAAGCATGGATGTAAAAGATCAGCTGATACTTTGGGAAATCCATCCATTCGCTTTCTTGCCGAACAACCTGTTCTCATTCTCAGCTCATCAAATGCCGCCGATGTGTCGTCGCGCCCCTTGGCACCTCACACAGACGCGCTCGGTGGCTTCGAGTGTCTGTTTGAGACGCTGCCACGAAGCCTTTTCAACACGTGGTTAATTCAGAACGAGAACAGCCGGTGCTGAGAGCTAGTACAGGAGACTGACGCCACTCTCACATCTGAAGCTGCAGCCGGCAGCCAGTTAGCTTAGCTTAGCACAAACACAGCTAGTCTGGCTGCGTCCAAAGGTAGCAAAGCTCCCTGATTGACAAGCTGTTTCTTGTATAAACATTACAGTTTTGCTGCTTCAGATTATTTCCCAAAGCATGTACTCCCTATTGGCATTTTTTTTCTGTAAAAAATAAATAAATGAATAAACACAGGTGTCGCTTTAGTATCGGCTTTCAAAAACACACATCAGTCCGAGCGGAGTGAGCAAATCGTGGCTGGAGGCAGGGAAAGCAAAGTAACGTCAGCTCCAAATCTTTCATGACACTGTTATTTCCTCTCCGCTCGGCTCGGAGCAGCTGATGTCATCACCTCGTCTCGCCCTCTTCGGCCGGCCTCTGAATGCCAGAGAGCATCACCTCCGAAGACACTTCTTTTAACTTTATATGACCACAGAAATGATCCGGCACTCATTTCTCCGCCTGCTGGGGCAGAAAGCCACTCTGGACAGGTCGTAAGATTCACAGAATCCATGAGCATGTTTTTCAAGCTTGGCTTTGGTATTCTACCCATGTTGGTTGCATGAATGTAAGATGATGCTTTGTCAAACTATAATCTGTTAGCCGGGAACCCACAACAACTTTGGTGAAAAGCGTTTTTTTCCTGTGGGGCACCAGTCACAGGTTGCTACAAGTCCCTGTTTGCCCTCTCCGTCTGCCTCCCCGTGATGTTCAGGTGCATTCCTCTGTGACACCTGGAAGCTGAGGGCTCAGCACAGGAAGGCAAGAGCCTAAACAAACATGGAGGTGTTCTCCTGGATCTGTGGTTTAGGGTCCACGCCCTGCACGCTCGTGAGCTCTGGCGAACACGATGTGATAACGTGGATGTCCGCTTGCCCTTCCCTACTGTTGTTTCTTCTCTCCGCTTTTTAGCTACCTTCTCGATGGTCTGCCCTGTGTTCCAGCAGTTGTCGTAGCTTAGCATAAAACAGGGAAACAGAGGAAAGCTAGCCTTGCTGTTGCAGAGGTAACACAATCAGAATATAATAACCTCTAAAACTGATCTGATTCCGTCTAATTATATGCAGTATTTCCCAGTAACTTCCTGGAGTCTCAGCTGGTTGCCTGGTGACCTTATGGTGAGTAACTGGGCCTGATCCACAAGCTTGTGAGGTGCTAGAAGGTAGATTTTATGACCTTCAGACAGTGGCGGGCTGAAACACATGGAAAATGACACGTTGGCAGTCTGTGCTCCATACAAAACCTACAGTTCAGCTAACAATGAGAGAGTCCTTGTCTCATACCCGTCAACACTGGGATTTTAAAATACAGTAAGGGACGTTTCCCAGCACCCTTCCCCCTGTCCAGTCAGGTGGTCAGAATCAGACGCCTGGTTGAAGGTGAAATGCTGTGAACTTCCCTTCTTTATAAACATGAAAACACTAAACGCAGATAAATTCAGCACTTAGTTTAGTGATGTATGACCTGATCACTGACACATGATGCTTCAGTTGTGACTCTAAGAGAAGCTACCGGCGAGCGATACAGTCACTGGTGAAGCATGCTGGGCGTTAATATTTGGCACATTTGTTGCTTTTCCCTCGTGTGATGCACAACAAGCATGACTTTGACGGACGTTGCTCTTCATTAATTACGGGTGAGCCTCCTCCCATTTGTGAGACAACTTCAAGCCTTTTTGGCAGGTCAGGCCTTGTTGGGAGGACAGCCGGGGGGGAAGGGATCTCAACAAAAACTCAAGACAACAGCTGGCCAGCGAAAATAAACCCAAGTGACGCCTCTTGCATATAGTAGACAAGCTTAGTGATTCTCAGAGAGCTCCAGAGTTGCTCTCTGAGAATCACTAAGCTTGTCAGTGGGCCGACAGTGGGCCGGATGTGGCCTGCAGGTCGCCAGCTGACAATCAATGCTTGATGCTAAGCTAAGCTAACACGCTGCTGGCAGAAGCCTCATATTTGCAGTGCAGATGTGAAAGCAGTATGTTCTTAGCTAACTCTCAGTAAGACAGCGAGTAAGAGCATATCGCAAAATGCTTTAAATGACCAGAACATCTCATACGAGGTCACAAAGGAAACCATTCTAAGGTTGTAACATTGTTTCAAAGTGTCCGTCTGTACTTTTCTTTCTCGTCACGCCCTCTTTTTGTTGGCTAACCTGTGGGTTTGGTTGGTTGAGAGAGAGAGCGAGCATTTTGTTTGACTCTCTCTCTCTCTCACACACACACACACACACACACACACACACACACACTCCTCCCCTTTCCAACTGTGTGCCACATGAAAGCAGCGTACACCCGTCTCTCTGTGTGTCAGCGGTGTGTTATTAGTATCCAGAGACTCCAGAGTGTCTGCTGCACTGTCACCTCCCACAGCCTTCTTTACACGCACTCTGTGTGTGTGTGTATAATATATAGATGGGTGCAACCTGTATCTGTTGTCTGACTCACTCTGACAGGCACACCAGGAAAGCACCGTCAGCACACTCAATGCCTTTGTGTGTGTGTGTGTGTGTGTGTGTGTGTGTGTGTGTGTGTGTGTGTGTGTTCTGCATTCACACAGAAAGAATAATCCACTGGTAGCTGATTCAAATATAGACATTTTATTTTTCACTTATGTTCTGACAATAAAATGCTCCTAAGGCACAAGCTGTTGTGCCACTTTTGATCTACAACTGACACTATAAATAAAAGACCTGAGTACAGCACGCAGTAATAGAATATATACAACTTCTTTTCAAATGCTTTAGCACCAACTCGCTGTCACTTTTGCTCTTGCTCTAGTTTTTTTAAGAGGTCAGGGCTTTGTGGTGTGTCTGAGCAGAAATCAAAGAGCCCCTCCATCAATTTTACCCCTAGGCATCAATTTAGTCGTCATGAAGAGTTCTACTCAGCCTGTGAAAACAGTGGTATAATGTCTTCTCTGGCTCTGGGGGAGCTTTGTCAAGTCTGATAAAACCACCCTGATAATGTCATAGTGATGTCATCATCCTGGTCTAGGGTTGGAGGTTTCAAATTTCTCAAAGAAAGAATGCGTTAATAAGTCAACATGGAGTTTTTGAAAGAAGTGGGCATTTATCAAGCAAGGAGAGACTGATGAAAGACACCAATGCATGATGGGGTTGCAGCTCAGTCTCATGCCAAAGCGTAGTAGACCCGCCAATCCACGAGAGGAGAGCGGGTCAGGGTCACATTTTGCCTAGGCGTGAAAAGTACACACGCGTGTGAAGGTGCAGTACCAGCAGGGGGCGATAATGACGGGAGTAAAGGACGAATGTAGCATGAAGAGCGACAAGGTCCTGCTAAGGGTGGAGGTCAGGGTAGAGAAGTGAAATGTTACTCAGCAAACTTCATTTCGATGAGTAACCAGATGTTGCATATTTATCAGTGCTAACTTGACTGCAAATGGAGAACATTGTTTTCACGGCTAGGTGACACAAAACATAACACTGCCACGGTGGGCCAGCAGGTCTATTGCACGATGAGCTTGACTAATACAAGGGCCTAAAAGTCAGGATATCT
The DNA here is from genome assembly GCF_017976325.1 of Chelmon rostratus. Classification (NCBI taxonomy): domain Eukaryota; kingdom Metazoa; phylum Chordata; class Actinopteri; order Chaetodontiformes; family Chaetodontidae; genus Chelmon; species Chelmon rostratus. The sequence goes on from NC_055674.1 coordinate 21,154,594, forward strand.
GGGCCCCCGCTGTTGTGATTTTGCCCTTTCTTTTCATAAATTTGCCCCGCAACTTTTTGAAAGTTCTACAGGAGCCCTTTAAAAGTACAAAAAAATCCATCAAACATAAATTAGTGAGTGGCGAGCACGTATTCAGATCCTTAGTGCTAATACAACACTGCAAAAATACTCTGCTACCAGTGAAAGTCCTGCATCGAAAATGTCATGTTAGTGAGAGTATGTAAGTAAAATCAGGATGTACTTTAAGTACTTTAAGTATTACAAGTAAAATCAATCAATGTAGCAAAACGTCCCCTGTGACTGTTACACAGTTATATGTTATAATGTTGTTCCTTATGACTCATCATTAAAAAGCAGGATGTTACTGTTGTATTTGGTTGAAGAAGAGCTCATTTTGAACTGGTTTGTGTAGGACGCCGCCACAGTCACCCAGAGCTCAAAGCGTCACGGTGCTCGTCTTGTCCGACCACCAGTACAAACCTCAAAATTATTACAAAATAAATGAAATTCTTCCAATAATTAAATGGACAATGCAGAAAAAATTATATTTGTGAAGCTGGAACCCCAAAATGTTTTTCTATGAAAAACACCTTCATCTATTACCAAAATAGTTCAATTAATTTTCTGTCAGCTGACTGATTGATTAATCGACTAATCATTTCCACTGTACTTGTATGTACTGTGGTAGTGAGTAGTTTATTTTCTAACAGAGCATCATATTTAATAAGCTCTTCATATGTTTTCTATGTAAAGATCTTAATCTGTAGCTAAAGCTGTCAGATAACTGGAGTGCAGTAAAAGTACAGTAAAGTAGTACAAGTCGCCGCAGTACTTTTACACCACAATTCTGAACTGCTGCTGGTACCTGACGGTGTTTGACATAATATTTGCGGATGTGAGCGTCAGGATAACATTTACTGCACGTCGCATTTTGCATCTGTGCCTCTCTGGTTTAACACGTGGCTACCGTCGGTCTCATCTGCAGATAAACCAACAAGCTGGCCCTTTTGCTTTCTGTCAGTCGCTGTCCTCCATGTCAAAACTAGCTCAGCCAAACTGCTGTGGATGCCAACTTTATGATGATATTTTGACACGCTGTCATAGCAACGCTGACAAACAACGCACAAGCCTTCAACTGCACGCCAGTTTTCAGTGACGCGTCCTGGGATCCAGTTTTTGTAGAAAAGGCGGTGTCGTTTTTGCAACAGTGTGAATACTCTGGACTTCAAATAGCATCGATTTAGCATCGCAGCCTGGAAACGCTGAAAAACTCAAGATTGACAGTTTTACATAAGGGATCAAAACCGATGCAGCAGAGCCAGAGATATCACCTTTTTTATTCCACGCATTGTTCTTTCTTATGTGGCGCCTACATTACCCACAATGCAGACAGTTTGCTCAGAGATACAGGCTTGTTTTGCTTGTAGCGTCTAATCTAGCCTGGATCTGTTAGCCTCAAGTGACATCACAGGAGGCATTTCATCAGACTTCACACAGCTCCCTCTGGAGCGCTAAAGGCTTCATACAACGACGCTCTCGCCCACTGTTGTGTACATCTTTAACCCCAGCCTTACCTCTGCGCCAAGAGCACAAGTTTGACCTTTTCACCTGCAAACCAGCTACAGTTCACATGCTGTTCTACTTTAATCTGCTCCAGGTGTGTTTTATAGGAAATAAAACCCAAAGGACAAAAATCGTATGGATGAAAACATTGTTTGGACACAATTTGTGAATAGCAGGTAAACTGCGCTGGAGCTAGAGAAGAAAATCATCCACTGAATCCATGATGATGACGTCACAAAATAATCCTGCTGGAAAATGACTGATTCAGTTTCAGTTTGTCCCTCTCAGGGATTATTTCAGGGTCTCTCCACTGTTTGCCTCCTGTGTTGGGTTGATATCGATGCTTTATTTTAAAAGGTTATCAGCCTTTCAGTGTTGTTCACCTTCATCACCACAGCTACGTCTCACAGTCCTGTTCTGTCTTCTAGTCCCTCATGCTGGTGTGGTGTGCTTTCATTCGCTGCAAAGCCTGGAGGGATTTCAGTAGTATTCAATGCTGTGTCAGATGCCTTTTCCAGGAGAAGGTTTTTTGGTATAAATATGGTCAGATTTCAAATATTAAATATACAAAATATTATCCATTATCAGTGATTTCAAAGACGAATGTCAGTATCAGTCTCAGCACCGAAAAAACCCTCAGCAATCCCCCTAATCTCCATTATAACCTCTGCGTTATCGTTCATAAGCTTCAGAGCTGAAGAAAACAGGGTGAGTGAGGCCACATTTGCTGTAGAAAAGCCTGTTTGACAACACGTGTGTCAGGTTTTACAGTCACGATGATCACTGTCAGGTGTTTCTCGTCACGACAGCGCTTCGGCTCATCCAAAGGCATGCCCCCGGTGGTGTAGCCCCGGGTGTTTCAGTAGACGGCTCCCATGCTCTGTGTGCCTGACGGCGCTGTGGAGGGTGTGTGGTGCGCCGGGCCCGGCTGCGGCAGGCCTAAATGTGCCCCCTGCTGCTGGTACCAGTTCTGGTGTGTGTAATCTGCCATGCAGGCGGGCGAGGAATCAACTGGAGGCTGGTAGGGGCCCTGCCCCCTGCTGGTAGGATCCATCATTGCATTACTCTTGATGCTGCTGCTGCCGTTTGTGTTGCTGCTGCTGCTGCTGTTGTTGTTGCTGTTGCCGTTGTTGTTACCGTTGCCGCTGTTGTTTTCCCACACAGCTGGGGATGGAGGAGAGTTGCAGGCCATGGAATCGCTGGCGTCTGGACTGTGTTCAAGAGGAATATCCCCGAGCGGAAACTCTCCGTTCTTGTAGAGCTTCTTAAACTTGGAGCGACGGTTCTGGAACCAAATTTTGACCTGGAAGGAAGAGAATCAAATTTTGAGGCGACTTCATGAAATCGAAGAACTGAAAAACTTAAGCAATATTAGAGACAGATGTGTTTCTCAGGAAATGGTGGAGACCAAAAACAGATCTTAAAGAGGGTTATAATGGGCTTATATTCATCAGGTGACAGAAACACTACTTTGAATGAACACTAATGTTGCTCTGTGGCTGCTGGATGTGTGAATAGGCACTTTGTTTGCCAACACAACATTATAAGGTCAATGTTAGCTTGTTCTCCTGCCACCAAGTAAAGCAGCTTTAAAGACATTTTCTACTGCAGTCCTTGATATTCACTAGCAGGTACAATATTTACCCATTTTGTTGTCCCACTTGTTTTCATTTCACTTCCCTTATCTAAGCTATTCACACATGACACTATCTAAGAACTGTTATTAGTGGAGGTAATGCCACACACTGTTTACAGCTCCTCTAAATGCAGCATTATGTAACGCTGTTGTTTGTAGAAACAGCATTGAATCCATAAGGAAATTATTCCAGTTGAGATTGTGCTCACGCCTTTGTTTTCGTTAAGCTTGTGAACATAACCCAAGCATAATAATGAACAATGATTTACAGCAGCTGTGATAAAGCAACCCGTGCCACAAGTGTTGTGTTTTATCACCCGAGCAAAGATAATTCATATTGTAGTAAATCATTAGGGCAGAAAGGGTACGACTGCATAAACCAGACTGACAGGACAGTGGCAGCTCCTCACTCTATTCTGTCCGATTTTATCCTTCATTTATTCTGTGAAGTGTTATCTTAGTGGCTCAGTATGGGTTGTGTGCTATCGTACATATAGTATTATTCCGAAAAATAGATTAATTAATAATTAGATCTTGCATATTATGTTTTATTATAACCTTTTTTTAAGGTACAGCAGGGCTCACAATGTCCAATGTGCTCGCTCATTTATTCGTCTGCTGAGAAACTTGTTCAGACTGAAGATGTCACCGCTCTTTGTACTTTATCACATTACTTCAGCTTCTTCATGCATTTAATCCCAGGTGTTCAAACCTACAGTAGGCCAATCACAAGCTCCCCCTCTTCAGGTCTCTGGTTTAGTGACACTTCAACTGTTTGCAGCGCACACACCTCAACTATCTCTGGCACTTCAACTGGAATTTCTGCTTTCAGCCTCTGTACATCAACCAATACTTCAACTCATTTTCAGCCCAGAAACTCCAACATTTCAACCGCTGTCATGCCTTACTTATCAACTGACACTTCAGCTGTTTCCATGGCACTTAAACTATCGCTGGCACTTCAGCTTCAGCTCAAACTACATGCAGGGCTTCAAGCTGAAATGACCTGAAACATCCAATACTTTCAGCTGTTGTATCTCAACTGATTTTCTGGCTCTTACACATTTCATCCCCTTTCAGTGCTTCCACTTCAACTGACACTTCAATTGCTTTAATTGCTTCAAGTCAAACTGCAACTCCAATTCAATCTCACATGCAAAAAATGAATGAATTTTCACTGGTTTGCGCTGTTTGAATCCGTGATTTTCAGTTTAAGAGAGCACGTTCAAAAAGCAAACGTAGCCTTCTCTCACTTCAACTGCACTGTATTCTTTTTCTGTCACCGTACTGAACGTCGTAAACCTGCAGCCTCACCTGTGTCTGCGTGAGGCCCAGCTGTGCGGCCAGCTCGGCCCGCTCCGGCAGGGCCAAGTACTGCGCCGACTGGAACCTCCTCTGCAGGACTGCCAGCTGGTAGCTGGAGTAGATGGTCCGAGGCTTGCGCATCTTCTTCGGCTTCCCGTTGACCATCCGAACCTCCACGTCTGGCTCCTCTTTCACTGCGGGAGGAAACAGTACAAAGTCATGTGATGTTCCTGTGGGGAGTGTCATTCCACCGGCACCTTTTTCTCCTCTGATCTTATAAATCATAACACAACCTTTAGCACTTTTTCACAAAAAGGCAGTGGCTTTGTATCAGGTCTCCACAGGGCAGTCTGTGCAGAGAGGTTGTAGCACAGAAATAGCCACGGCTACAGCTACAACCCCGAAATTTCAAAGAAATTCCGCCAGCACTCTGAACTTATAATTTTGGTCTGAGTGTCTCCCACAGTCAGAGGGAGGGAGGAAGGGAGGGAGGGAGGCAGAGATTTATAGGTGCTTTTCATGTCGCTTTGAGGCCCGCTAGTCCACATCGCTCCACGTTTGTGCTGTTATTCTTGTTTCTGATTTTTTGCCTTTTTTTAGAGGTACAACCAATCTTACACATTTGTTAAGCACATATATTAATTATTACTACAGGATGGAAAACAATACATCGACCAAAAAAAAAAAAAAAAAAAATTAACCATAGGGTGTTTATGAAATTTGTATAGGAAATCAGTATTATAATATTTCATGTTTTTACACCTATTTATAAATTGTGTGTAATTTATTTAATGTTTCTATTTCTGTTAGCACTTTACAGATTTAACTAAAATATATTTTTACATTTATCATACTTCATTGATAAAAATTATTCTACATTTTAAAATGCCTTGCCGGTATTTATTGCTACTGATCACATTTTAATTCTAAAGAGATTCTATGATGTTGATGCTGTTACACAATTCATAGAATATTTTTTCTATTGCATTTGTTTAAATTACCTCTATAATTAAAAATGTGCACAGTGTTTTAATGCTGATTCCTGTGTTTTTGGAGTCGGTACATTTAAAATTTAACTACTTTAGGACCAAAAGAAATAAAAGGAATCCAGATCCAGAATTTTAATTTTGGGGGGAGGCTTTGAAACAGCATTTTAGACATTCATGATGGGAGTCAAGAAAGTAGAACTATTATAGCAATTAACTTTATGAATTAAATGTGAAAAATCACTTATTCCTTTTTTTAATCAAAACCTTTTTTTCTAGCATCAGGTCCAGTAATCTGAGGGGAGTGGGGGTCCATTTGTGGGCCTCATGACCTCAGTATTTCTATTGTTTCTCTAGCAATGCTCCTTTGCTATTTGTCCCTTTTGTTGTTGCCCCTGCAGATAATTTATGTATTTTTTAAATTATTATTATAGGTAACTGTATGTATCTATGAATTTATCTTTCTATCTATATCTATCTATCTGTGCAGTTATTTATTCATTAGCTTGGGTGTGGCCACAGGCCTCGCATGATAAGAAGCCGGCCCCGGTGGATGATTCAAAGGCCAAGGCTGACTGACATGTCGTGACACCTGATGTGCGTGGCTCTGGGCCAAAGTCCCCTGGGGCCATTTCCAGAAGTCAACTCCCAACTGGAATGCCAAAAACAGTTCACCAGTCTGTCGAGTTTGTTTTTCCTCTGTAGTTTGCACAGACACACCATCCAAGCCCGAAAAAGAGCCAGAAGAAAAAGTTTTTAAACACAGTCTGGCTGTAGGGGAACTTAAAGAGCCACAATGAGGTTTGTTGTTCCAAATGTTGTCTTTAATGTTCTTGTAAATGTAGCATGTGTGTATTGGGTTTAGTGACCTTATGGCATCACTTGATGGTCTTATGGTATTCCCCACAAGAAGTTTTTATCCAGTATTTTGACCTTGTGCTGTGATAAGACGCTATCTATGTTAGCAGTGACAGTCAGTGCAAGTAAACCTACTGTGTGTTAATGACTTAGCTCTTCATTCCTAACATAGGTGAAGTTGAAAAGTCACTGGTTAGAAGAAGGCTGGGGCTTCGATCCAAAGGCCTGTCAAAATAAAATCTGAAAGCAGTTCAGGTAGAGGACAGACAGGTGAGCTTCCATTTCCAGTGAGCAACAAGGAAAACGAGGCACAAAGCTGAGTTTACCTCCGTCAAACTCAAAGGGCTTTTCCTCCAGCCTCAAACTTTATCTCATCTGAAATGATCTCTTGTTTAACCCAGAACAACCCCCCTCTCCTACACCCCTCTCTGCTTCGAGCCACACACTTAGTTCTTTTGGAAAGTTGTGACGCTGTGTGATAAGCTGATGAACACTCACACCAAATCCCATTTGAATTTAGAATAATTCCACTGCAATCTGTGACAGCCCTGGCACGGAAAACCAGAAGCTGCTCCGCTGACAACACTCACTTTATTCTTCTCCCTGCCAAATAAAATCAAGATTCTACTTCTGACCTGTTAGCAGGAGCAACTGGCTGTAGCTGTATTTACTCTGGAGGCCGAATTTTCCTTTTTGTTCTTTAATCTTACAGTTTGAAAAGTAACAAAGTCATTAACCTTGAGCACAGCAAAAAAAATTTGTCAGTAAATACTACTTACAACACAGCTGCATTTAACATGGGTGAAGTATTAATTTAGATACTCTGAAGAATCAAGCAATTCAGACTCCTTACTATCATCTTGTAATGAAAAAGTTCAAGATTAAGGGAGCAGCAGCTAAATGCTCCAAAATATCACAACGTAAAAAGTGTTTAGGGCGCAGTGGAAAGCCGATAGATGGCAAACAACTTCACTTTCCTGTGCGTAAAACTCCTGCGCAATTACTGGGTTTATATGGCTAGACATGAGCACTGGCCATACATCAGCCAGGTGGTCACTGTGGCTTTTCTCGTCCTTGGACAAACAGGACAGGATGTTTAGCTGTGTGTAAGGGGGAGTGCGGCTCTGCAATATGTCTGACCTCTTTTTCTATTACACTGATCCAGAAGTCGCACCAGTGATCAGTCAGCTCTGCGGGTCATGCAGACAGCTCGAACTTACCACCGTCCTGCAGCGTTGGCTGGACCTCCCGGCTGAACGCGCCGTGCTCCCTGTACGCCGCATGGGGGTACGGGTACTCTGCCTTGCCAACAGGGTAGGCACCGCCTGGACCCATCCCGTTCAAGTTATAGTGGTGGTACGCGTACGGGTTCATGTGTTGAGCCGAGTACGGCTGCTGCGCCTGGTAGAAATCCTGCGAGCCGTGGAGCGCGCTCTGGCCGCTGTAGAAGCCCATGTCCGTGGATGAGGACTCCGGGAGCGTCGGGGAATCCTTGGTGGCCGAGATGGAGCTCCCGGCTACGGGAAGGGAAGGTTTCTTCTCTTCGAAGACAGGTGAGGATTGGCCGTTCATTCTCAGGCTTTTTTTTTTTTCGGCGTTTGCTCTGGACTGCAAACCAGGAGTGTTCAGAAGTCCTCACAGTCTGGAGCTGGCGTTCCCAAACTCCCTTGACGCAGCAGCCGGGCTGTCCACCGTGGCGGCGCCCAACCCAACTAGAGCTCGTAATTACAGGGCGCGCCGAGCTGAGCCAAGCCGGGCAGGACTGAGGGGAGTGGATGTCTCCTTCTCATTGGCTCGCCTGCTCGCTCCCTGCCTCTGCCCTGAGGCCAAGACAGCGCTGACTGTCGCCTGTCTGGCTCCCTGCTTCTCCCCGCAGAAACCTCCAGTAAGCCTCTCCTCGGGTCTGCACCAGAGCGCATAAACAGTTGGCAAGCCCGTAAAGTCCTCTAACTAACATTTACCTCGACATGTCCCGAGGACTTAACAACATGCGAGATTCCCAGCAGAGTAGATAAAGATTTGCCAACAAGAGCGCGCATAATGCTGTTGTGATAGCGTCTGTTTACGCATTAGCTTTACGCCGCTGCCTCCCATTCACATGCAGATGGAGAGCCGAGCGCTGCTGCAGACCCACGCCGGGTCAGTTATTTACAGTTAATCAAGGCGTATTTTTAAAACGGCTTTTCCTGCTTTACATGTGTTGACTTGGGCCCCGGGCTTCTCCCATGCCTCGGGGAAGAGGAGCAGCCACCATGAAGCCTCAGGTGTCCGGAACATTCCTGAAAAACACCATGATGGTGACAGCACAAGGAAAACTTCCACTGAGAGGAAAGACTCAGTCTGCATCGAATGGGCTGAGAGGGATTTGCTTCAGTGCTGAGTGGACAGACCCGAAATGTGTCCACTTGGAAAGAGAGAAGCTTTAATGGCAAATCAATGACAAATCCACTTTCCACACACACACACACACACACACACACACAAAGGGGTAAAAGCGACTCTGTCACTCATCCAGAGAAGTTTCATAATCCCACCACCAGATGTCACTATTGAGGCGACGCTTCAAATCAAAGCAGTTCTGGAGACTTTCAGGAAATAACGGCGACAAAATGAGATTTCCGGTGAGCCGTTAAATCTGACAATGTATGTGATCGAGAGACAGACTAGCTGGTGTTCACTTCTAATCAACAACCGCTGATTCAGGTGGAGTTAAGCGTAGTTCAAAGGCAGTGCTGTTACGCATGCGTGCATCGATCTGAAGCGGCTCTTTGCGTTTTTGCCTCCACAGCCCTGTCAGATGAACCCCAGCAGGAGGCCTACTCCTCCATCAGCACCACCCATCACGTTCCCCGAGTTGATTTCAGCTGATCATAAAGTAGATGTTTGGCTGTTTTTAATGGACTAATTATATAAAAGCAGATGTAGTTGCAATATTTTTTTCATGCATTTGCATGTTTAGAAATGTGAGGTCAAGTTTGCATTCACACAACTAGAAGTAGCAGATGCTGCACATTTATCCACTACTGTTAGCTAACTGTTGATATTAATCCAGCTACATGTGAACCACATAGCCTATAGTTTTATCTAAGCTATTCATTACCTTTACCTGCTGACCCTTATCATTAATCAAGTTAAAGCCTAACATGCTGACCTTTTATCCAGCACTTTTAGCTGATTAAACATTTTGGCCATTAGTTTGACCAAACTATTCATTTCTGGCAGCTATACATTTCAACCATTTATTCATTCTTTTAGCTCTACATTTCAACCATTCATCCCTGACTTCAGCTGTTGCTCGCTGCTGAGTTTTCATAAACTCTCAATCACAACGTGAACTGTTCAGTTGGTATAGACACAGTACGCAGATCTTTAAACCGGCATCACCAAATTGCTGGTTTTAAAGATGCAACGGAATACAAGGGAAATCAAATCCATTTTAAGCAGGTAGCTTCACTGAAAAAATAATCATATAAGAGGCACGCGAAGGGGGAAGCTTAATGAGCCGAAGAGAAAAACCCGTAACACGACGTCATTTCCAGGATCCTAAAATCACACAACTTGCAGGTTTAATTTTTTTTTTTATTAGCATTTGTCTTTCTCTATGTCATATATGGTAAACCCTCGAGTCCTTGCAAAATGAAGTTCCCAGAAATGTACAGCTTGATTTTCTTCAGCGAAACCCGCCCTTTCCCGCACAACAAACCGTCACATCTCAGAACGCAGAGTTCCCTCTCCGGTCACATAACGAGCATCAAAAGCACTTCGTGTGACTGACCAAGCTCTCGGCGGCAAGGTTTCTTCTGTTCTTACGCGTTATAAAAAAAGGGGGACAGTGTGAATACATCAGGCCTTGGACGAACAGAGGTGCTGGGCAATGTTATATACAAACAGGAAGTAGGAGTGCAGCGGGGAGGAATGGGGGCGTAGGAGACCCCGCTGTGGTGATCAATGTCCTCCTCTCCTTGTGGCATGGTCCCGAGTGGACAGGAGAGCAAATTCCCTGTGTGGTCCACGAATTCCAGAATGCCTTGTGAGTGAGGGAGACCACTCGTGGTGAGACGGGTGGGGGTGCAAAGGTCACAGTACGGACGTGAGGAGGAGGGAGGGGTTGTTCTGACGGCCTCTGTTTTCAAAACTGCAGAAAATCAGGGGGAATTCAAACATTCAGCTTTGGGGGCTGGTGGTCAAACTGAACAGGACAGGTAGAATCCGGTGGGAGACACAGACCGACCAACCCACGTTTACCCTCGGTTACACTCTGAGAACAGACCAAGCATGTTTTTTATATATATTACATGTATGTATAAGTACTGTATATGTATGTTTTATTGTTATATTACAAGATTCCCTGATGGCCAGTGCAGAGAGAAACAGAGGGGAAAAAAAGAGGGGGGAAAGGGAGGCTTGTCCAATTTTATACAGTAGAAACCTGTGGTGGGAGGAGAGAGGAGGGGCACAGTGCCTGGATTTGTCCATGGGGTGGAGCACGTTGTGTCAGATCAACCCCCGTCAGATTGGAAGGAGGCGACAGGAGGGAGGGAGAGCAGAGGGCTGAGGGAGGACCAGGAGGAGCGGCGTGTCCACCCGGTCAGTCTGTGGAGCTGTCGGGTCGTCTTCAGGTGGTCAGCTGGTTTGTTTGCTTGCTGGGTTGTCAAGTGTTCGTAATCTCCTCGTCCTCCTCCCCTCGTCCCTCCCGGGCTGAAGTGATCGATCAACGGCGGTCAGACTGGCCCGTGTCACTCCGGACAGGAGGACGGATGGTTTCACTCTGTCTGAAGGAGGGGGGCAAAGACTGGTTGAGGAGAGTTGACGCTGATATTATACAGAAACATGCATTTATAGTCAACGAGCTTCAAGTTGAGATATATGCTTGCTCTCTTTCCAAGAATTAAATCAGACAATTGATCCTTCCCTGCACAAGGAAAAATGTGAAGGGGAGCCAAGTTGAATAAAAATGATTTGTGTGGGACAATGAACAAACGAGACCGCTCGGATGCCAGTAAGGCTCTCTTGCGACCTTGGATTTTTATTTCAAAGAAATTTGGCTCGTTTTACTTGGAGTTTCCCCGTTATTGTTCATTAAATCAGTTCACACACAGGCAGTGGATGTGTTTTTAAGAATTTCTTAACAATGGAAATATATAAAATATTACCAGCCTTATCCTTTGAATGCATTGTATTTAAATACAAACCAATTCTTTTGGTAGTTTTGGCCTTATATTAGTACACATTGTTCTAATTATCATAACTGACTGTCGAGAGAGATGCTGCTGGAAACAGCTTTACAAAAAAACCAGTGGAAACAGTTCGCAAATCAGCCTCATCTTTCTGACCCATCAATAGCAGTTATTTAACGAACAAAATACATGCAAAGTATTGCCTCAGGCCAAACGGTATCTCAACCAACCACCGTGCCATGTACTGAATGATCACACGAGTCTCTGCTCTTTGGCGCTCACCTTATGTTAGCTTCTTGGCTTTGTTGTAGAGTGAGTCGACCACTTTGCTCATGTTCTGAATGGTCTCCAGGGCCGCCTCGTATGTTTTGTCCACCACTGGCTCGTCAAACACAATCAGCACACCTTCACCTTGGTCCAAAATACCTGTCAGGTCAGGTGGGGGTGGGAAGGAAAACAAAAGGAAAAAAGCTAATTTAGTTCAGTTCATTTCACCCTGTATAAATAATTTTGAACAAAGCAACTGCAAAGAAACGTCAGCAAAGTGAAACTGAATTAGCTTAGAATGAGAGCAAATCAGGTGGAAACATCCATAAAACGCTAATATTTACAACAAGGAATCACTAATATTCAGCCATCTCGTCATGTAGCGTTTACTAAAAGAGCTGCAGACACGCACCGTGAAACTTCTTGTCCAGGATCATCTGTGATAATTTCCTCTCCACGTCTCCCTGCAAGACAGACGCAATCACTGTGAAGTGAACTGAAAACTCAGATTTAATGAAAGTGAAAGTCTGAAAGGAAACATTGAGGAACATGAGATGCATTTTACCTTGGGGAGTTTGATGAGAGAGGAAATGTGTGCTATCTGTTAGAATAAAGAGGGACAAGAGTAATGATTACACACCTTAAATACATACGTCTTAACTAATCTGGCTGATTCTGGGGCACTGGGCAAAGATCCATCTCCTGGATAAGGTCAGCATCTGTGTGAACTGACTGTGGCTGAATACGGGCAGATTACCTGGACCCTGGAGAAAGGTTCGATGACCCTGATGAGGTTCTGCTCCAGCAGGTTGTCATACAGCTTGGTCAGATGGGTGCTGATGATGGGGTCATCCCTCAGCTCGGCTTTGTACTCTGTTAGTGCCTTGGGGAGGGCGGAACAAGACATTGTGATCACAAACGAGGAGAGGGGCTGATGCTGTTAGGGAAGATGTAATAAACAGAGCGGCCGACATACGGCACCGAGCTCCAGACACAAACCTTTTCAAAGTCTGCCAGCGACCGGTTCTTACTGGCTTGTGCCACACATTTCAGTGAGTCTGTCTGTAGAAAAACAATAGAAACAAACGGTTATAGGTTAGCAGATGAGCAGCTTTGACTGAGAGACTGAGGAGTTCTGTAATATATGCAACATAAATATGTACATAAAGAAATACCAGCAAAGATCATCCATCTAATTCATCATTCATTCCATCTAAATGTCAGTTTGCTCAGCCCATCCCCCGGATTACTGCTGCTACACCTGTCAAGCTTTCTGTTCTCACACGGCACATTATGCAGTTTACAATGATTACAATGCAAAATTCTTACTCATTTCTGAATCGGGGGCTCCTTTATTTCAGGCAGAGGTAGCCTGAGGCAGCTTACTCCCTCCTAGCTGGTGACCCTTTTACCACTGAACTGACGACTGTCGCTGGCACACTTCATCAAGTGTAGCCAGCTAGCTGTTTGCTACGCGAGTTGGTTCAAAACACCATCCTCACCATCACCGCCATAACACCAGCCTATTTTATCCTCTCAGTTGACTCGTTTTAAAACCAGACCGCCACTTCACGGCTGCGTGTTGCGGACAAAAAGCAGCCACAGGTTGCTGGAATGAAACACACGCTAACATCTGCAGTTTAGTTTGGAGCAGACAGTTTCATCCATTCCTTACACTTTTACTCCCGTTTTCAGTTTAGAAAAGGCTAAAAAGACACCACCTGTCACACTCTTTGAACACAGAATATCCCACCTCACTACAGCCCCACACACAACAATGTGAGGAACTCCAGAGCTTGACAGGCCTGCTGTGCATTCTTATGTATGCTAAGCTATGATTGGATAACTGCTGTTCATGGGAGGGGTTTAGCATAGGTCAGTTATGTTTAAATTCAAAGTCAAATTGTTAGGAGGGAGCAGTGATACCTGTCTGCCAGCGTACCGCAGAGCGAGCTTGCCACTGATGAGGGCCTGGACATCCTCTGGCCTGAGACAGAAACAATGGACATCAGACACAGCACGACAAAAACTGTGCATCTTGTATTAAGTGTTTTAAAACCCAGCATTCGATGAATAATGGCTGCAGAAATAAAATGATTCTAAATTAATCGTGCAGGCTTGTGTGAAGTAATATGGCTCTCAGCATGGTCATGGAGCCTGTCATGTATCTGGGAAGTACGCCACTCACGCATTGAGCATGATTTTGCAGAGCAGCATGTATTTGAGGGCCGTGATGGCTCGGGGGCTGTCGATGGAGTCGTAGCCCTCAAAGGCCTCGTAGAAGTAGGAGTAAGCTGTCTTCCAGTCTTTCTCCTCCGCTGCGTGAATGATCCCTGGAAGACATGACCAAACACACACAGAAACGCCAGGTTAGCTGCAACGGAAAATAAGTAAGTAACTTTAGTTTCATCACCTACTACTCTGGTTTATGTGCTCAGTAACAAGTATATACATCCAGTCGGATACCTCACAACAGTGACTTGGTCAAGTGTTTCTCCTGCTTTGTACCTGACTGCATGTCTAAAGCTGCTTGTAGTTTCGGCGGGCAGTAGATGGCGTTGGCGGTTGTCCTGGCGGATGTAAGGGCGGCGCGGGCTTTGGGCAGGTTACTGAGCGCATGGTATGTCTTACTCTCCAGCAGCTGAACCTCCACCAGCAGGGCCTTGTCATCCATCTTCTTCAGCTCCTGCAGCAACTGGGAGCCTGGTGAGGGGAGGAAGTTCATAGTCAAGCGATCTGTCACATTTTATCCCTGAAAAGAGGATGAGAACTAAAATGGGATGGTACAGGAGTTTGGAACATCCAAAGCAAACATTCTCCATATAATCATTCATGTTATATACATAAGGTTTCTTTTGTTATTCTATAATTGTCAAGATAATTAACAATAACTGCAGATGAGTCAACACTTACCAAGTTGTAGTGCCTCCTGATAGCACTTTGTGTCGAAGTACAGTGAGATGAGACGAGCCTGAGGACAGAGGAGGACAACAACCATGTCAGGGTGCAGGTCTACACTTGTTTAGCGGTCTACCCATAAATGACAAATGCAATGCACGTCATAAAGCTGTACATCAACCATCGTTAGCCCAGGAAGAGTTGAAATCAGACTAAACAATGACGTCATGTAAAATTGCAGTTCTCTAGGGCTGTTAACGAATAAAATCTAAATCTGAATCTTTATTCGCTGACAGTGCTACATGACAGACAGGAGTCACAAACCAGTTTCTATTGTCCAGTAAATGCCTTTTCTTTTTTTCTATTTCCAGGGAAATCTGCTGAAGTCTGACATATGTAAGTCTCGCCTGTCATAATATCCTGTGAAAATAATTCCTGAGATAGATGTGAAAATATTAAATACTCCAGCTCCACACTCTGTTTCCCCCGCTCCTTCTCTGATGTCTGTCCTCTCTCTCACTCCTCTCCCGAATTGGATATTAAGCGTTTATTTCAACCAAACCAGAGTTGGTGATGATTGTTGGAACGGTGGAAAGACGAGCCAAGAAGTCGCGTTTGAAAGAAGTGTGCTTTACGATGATAAAATCACTGTTTCTCTGAATGGAGTCTGGTGGCTATTTCTGGTTAAACAGAATGGATCTGATTGTTTAACAAGAAGGCATCTTAGTAGGGATCCTTTCCATAGTGTTGTCAGACACTGAGTCTGTCAGTGGCAAAAACAAACACTTTCAGTGGACGTACACTGACAGGCACAGAGACTCAGAGGGGTTAAAGTGCAACATGTTTCATGGCTGCCAGATGCTGCGCTCCTGTATAATACTCAAAAAACTTCACTTGGACCAAAAAAAATGTGACGATAAGGCCCATAATCAGATAATGTGTGAACGGAATTCCTCCCGTTTGTTCAGGTTTCATTTTAGGAAATAAGTTAGACGAGATTAAAAATGTGTGGCAGCGTTTTAGTCTAGCTAAAACGGTTAGCATAAATTGGTTGCTGTTTGTTCAGTGTATTTAGTCCAGCTGCTAAACACACCTACACAGGTGGAACAGTTTGCCAAGGATTTCTCCTACCCAGGGATCATTTCAGCATTTCATGACCTATCTGGTTGGTTTTACTGGACAAAGGGCAACAATGATCCACGTCACAGTTTGTTTGGACAGGGACCCACAGTTCCAGGTATCTTGGTGCGGTTACCTGGTGCTACTTAGAGTAGGAACAACCTGTTCTCACTTGCCCAAACAAACCTGAAAAGGAGAGCACCAGAGGTTGAACAAACTGCTTGCCGTGAACAAGCCCTGCGACAACACCCCGTCTCACCTCTAAAGCCTGTCTGAGGAAGGTCCGCTTCTCAGCCTTGGCCCACTCTATGCACTCGAGACAGAGCTCGACCTCCTGACCTGTGGCAGCCTCCATGTCCAGGAACAGGTCCAGCAGGGAGCGGACCAGGCGGGCTGCCTTGGCCTTGGAGATGGAGTTGAGGAAGGGGCGTACATACTTCAGCAGACCCCCAAGCTCTGAGTAGATGGTGGGAGGGAAAGAAAGAAAGAAGAAAATGGATAAATAGAAAACAGCTGAAAATAAGCTTACGATCAATCTGCCACTATGGTCGAAGTACCAGGTGTCTTCCTCTTCAACTGCGTTGATCAATCACAGCACTTCCCCTGGCCCAAATGTCAGGCAGGAACAAACTTTACACCCAAAGGTCACTCAAGCTCCAACCAGCAACCACATTCCTTGCCAAATGTTTTAGTTTGTTTGTTTTAAAAAGGCAGAAAGATTCTTTTCATGAGAGGGTCCTTAAACATCATACAGCAGGTTTACTTACAGGCTTAAAATCTACACCTGCACTAAAAAAAATATTCCTTGGAGATCTCCATTCAAAAACATTCTCAGTATAGTATTATGTTAACTCCTTGTCTAGCAAAAGCTTTGCAGCATTTTGTCACAAATACAGCTATCTTGAATGTGTGACCCTGTTCTCATGTACATGAGTAAATAAACAACAACTTTGGTTTTTGCTTAATTTTCATCAAGACAGCCATATGATGTCCAAACAAACAAGTGAACACCGGACGAAAAATCTATTGTTGCAAACAGGTATTAGGTCAAAAGTTGTGGACGACACCAGAAGTCCCTCATGATAAAGTATGAGCCAGGAGGGATTTCTATATGCCGCCTGTGAAATGGGCCTCATGTAGAAAATGGCAGCTAGCCCATTCAGTAAGGAGAGCAGATGAGGTGAACAGCTAACCCATACACATCTGACAAACACTCTTGTCTGAAGTGCCTTGCTGTCAGTATTGTTAACACAGTTTGATAACATTATCAGATCAGCGACAACAGACATGAGTCCTTCTGAAATTTGAAGAGGCACTCACATATAAAAAACAAACAGCAACATTGTGAGTCTTCTGTGAGCAAAATCAAACTACACCCCAAACCTCAGCAATGTGGATACTGATTCAGGACTCTTACTCATGTGGCTTGACTGCATGAACCGAAAAACTACCAAAAGTATGACATAATGATATAAAGCTTTGTGTGAGTGTGTGTGTGTCCAAATCAAACAGTAGGTACAAGTATGGACATCATGTTCTGTTACCTGCAGCCTGTCCTGTTTTGGCCAGCAGCCCACCCAGCTCCAGGATGCTCTGCTCTTTAACACGCACCGCCTCCTCATCACTCTCGTGTATGTCCCGCTTCACTACAACACAAAGACACACACAAAATATACATATAATGATGTAATCTGATCCGTATAGACGTGAATCACCGCGATATACAAACCGTGAAAATACAGATTTTACACGCTTTTCTTCTCTCTCCAGTGACTAATATTAAGTCAAGTTATATCATGGATAGGTTTGGTTGGATGGCAAGAAGCCAAGTGGCTAACGAAATATCGGACCTGTCAAATTAGACAATAACGTAAAACGATCGTGACAGCTACATAGCTACGCTTTATCAATTAACACAAAGCACCATTTGGCACATAAGCATAAACTAGGTGATGTGACACAGGACGTGATGTTAAGAGAGTCAACTCAGTTTCACATTAATTTCCTTGTCGGCCTGACATGTCTCAAGACGAGGCATAGCTGCTAACAACGCTGGCTGCATGCTAACGTTAACTAGCCAGCTGTCACCCAAGTTCCTGTCAAATGAATGAGCCGGAGTCGCTAACGTTAGCTTGACTGGTAAGCTAGCCGGTGAGTTGCTAGCCGGCTAGCCCGCTGCTGCTGACTCACTGTGCAAGCTAGGAGAAAAAAGAGATGGCCAGCACTGGGCTAGCTAACTTAGCTTAGCTGCTAACTGGCTAACAGCAAACATTGCTAACTCAACTGCTCCTTTTTATGGTGTGGTGTATAGCTTCAGTGTCTCAGCGTTAAGTGGTTTTTATTTTCTAGTGCCATGCTTTTAGGATTATATTTACCTATTGAATGTAAGATATCGATAGAGGCATTCCGATCTGTTCCAAGAAGAGACTGTGCTCTCTGAAACTCAGCCACTGCCGCGGCTGCCATCTTTCCTCTGCCTGCCTCCGCTCCGCTCTGCCTGCCTGTTTTCCGGTCAAGTCGTTCACATGGT
The DNA here is from genome assembly GCF_017976325.1 of Chelmon rostratus. Lineage (NCBI taxonomy): Eukaryota > Metazoa > Chordata > Actinopteri > Chaetodontiformes > Chaetodontidae > Chelmon > Chelmon rostratus. The sequence continues at coordinate 21,172,933 of NC_055674.1, forward strand.
CTGAACAATGCTGCCTCCTACTGGTGATGCCAAGTTCTGCCTGCCAAGAAGTATAGGAGCTTGTAATCATTTCTAAAGCTAACTGCTGTCTAAAGACGACCAAATATTGACTGTCTGATTCATGCTGATAGATGTTCTGTCATTTATAGCTTATGATCATTTAGACTGATCAGTGTTTAGGTGAACGCCAGGAATTGCGTTTCCTTGATTTGATAAGTTTGAAATGTACACATTTCTTGATAAATCCCACAAGCGAACTCTTTGCTTGGCCTTTTCTAAGTGTTTTTCAGTATTGCATTTCAGACAGATAAATACATGCTGGTAACAACAGACAAACTCAAAGTGTGCATGCGATATCAAAGGAGCTGATATTGTAGCTGCAGAAAAAAGATAGGATAAACTTTATTAATCCCAGCTGGGAAAGTCTGTGTTACAAGAGAGAGCAAGAGAGAGAGAAATATTGGAAAATATTGAGAAATACTGAAAAATTGCACAAGGATTAAAAAACCTGGTTGGTATGGATAAGTTAAGTGAAAGAGATCAGAGTACTGAGACATGTTGCACTAGACAAAAAGAACAAAAATAAATGTTTTGTTTATATCATGTGTCTGAAATGTGCAGTGCAATAGCATCTCTATGTTTTGGTGGTATGAGGTTGCATTACATTTACATCCAGGAAAATGTGAACTGTGCAAGACTCCAGCTGCAACTTCAGGTCCAAATACATTACCCTTAATCCACAATAGCACACACAGTAGTCAAAATATAAAATATCAAATATGTCAAGTTAAGTTTCAACAATTTTCTGTTGTACAAGTATAGCAGTCAGATTTTATTTATGTAACTTAAAAAGCTAAATAGTTTCAATGAACTTTATGATAGTAAAATGATTCATACACAAATTTATCAAAGCTTCAATATGACTACAGGCGTCAAATGGTACAGCACAATAAAGAACATCTGTACAGTATTTATATAAAATAGCTTTATTTGAAAACACATAGAGAACAAAAATATAAAACATCAAATGTCACGAGTTAAGTAACTCATGACTGGCAGGTCTGCTTTCACAGCACAATGGACAGGTAGTCACACACCTGAAAGCAGAGAAAACAATACACTAGTAATTCATCACAACAAATACCACTGGTACTGCGCAACAGACTAAGAAATCTGTCATGGGGAGTTATGTACTTCAACTTTCCAGGAGCAGCGTCAGATTTGTCTTGAACTTCCTGAAATTTCTTTAAAAATGAGCTGGCAGAGACTGTGCCATACCTTGCAGCTTATCATCAGGCTGGGGGAGCTGTCTGTGTTGGCAGCTACAGAGAAAACGGGGTTGTGGAGACAATCCTCCATGTGCTCGGAGACCCTGGACTCGAGAAGATGCCGCAGGATGTCGGGGGTGACGTTCTGTTTCTAATGACAAGGTGACAAATGTTGCATGACTTTAGCTGAAGCCAATGCTTAATTACTGGACCTTGGGCTTTTTTGCATGATTTTTCAATTTCATGTTTTTCACATGTTTACAGATCATCAGGGCAAATATCTGTATATGAATGAAGAGAACAGTACCAGGAATATAAGAATCATGTTAATGGGACTTACTAATACATTTATCGTAATTATGTAAAAAAAAAACGCTTAAAATATTGTGATTCTCACGTAACTTCTGGGGCAGTAGGAACTGATTTTACTAGGTTTTCTAAGTGGATTTATGGATGTTGACCCACGATGGACATGACAGATATCTTGAGAAAGAATAAAAAGGTACAGACACACGGGATCCATTGATGGATGTCAAGTCGACATATCCATTTCATTTTCAATGGCGAGCAGGAGATGTGGCTACTCAGTGTATGATGGATATAACACTCGAGTTGACACACCCGCTGCTGTATCTGAATTTGAATAATGGCGAGTGGTCTTCTGCTTTATGCAAATGAGTCCATCCAGCACAGCACACCAGGATCATGAAAGGTCAGATCAAACTGTCAAACTGGACAGTGCTGATAAAATATGAAGATTCTGTTACTGCATTGGCGATTTCAGTGAGATTTTTGATGCAAATTGCAGCAAGCGGGCACTAAGGGTAACATATTGTGCATTAAAAGATGAAAACACAACCTTCTCATGACTTTAGCTGAGGTAATTTGATTTATAAAAACATACCCTGTAATATAAAACCAAGTGCGCTCATTTGTCCCTTAGTTTTAGTAAGGTGAAGTTCAACAAACAAACCTTAGTGTTAATGTAAAGTCCACAGGGACAGGAGACAAAGTGGCTGTTGATGTTTAAGTTGTTCCTGCAAGACACAAGAAGAATGATGTCCATAATGTTGAATTTAAAAAATGCATTTGTTATCAACACACCTCCTGACATAAACCAGCAGTGACAGGTTCCCACAAACTGGTTGTAGCAGTCATTTCTGGGACTCACGTGTGACATACGGGGCAAATTATGTGCATCTCTTCCATCTCTTCCATCCCTTCCACAACAGACGATATGTACTGCTGCTCAAACTGCAGGTTCCTCTCATACTCTTCAATAATAGACATTTCTGTAGCACAAAGAAAAGAACGAACAACTTATCCCAACAGGCTCATACAGTCTTGTTTCTACTGCATCTGCAGAAAGATTTGTTTTAACATCTAGAGTCAAGAGTTTGAATGGAAAAAGTAGGATGATTTCATTCATGCAAATGCATTACCTTGAGACATGAGCTCCTGCTGGATCTCTTCGAGCACTGCCAGTTCATCATACTCCTTCATGACACTGAACATCTGTTGAGAAAAGAAAGCAGATCTCCGCTCAGCTACAGAGCTAAAAACAGATGGTTAGTTCAGCTCTATGAGTCAGCTATAGGAGTAACAGTTTATTACTGAATGATTTCATGTGAAGAAAAAAATATTTTGATTTGTAATAAGTTGTTCTTAAAGGTGCAGAGCAATCTGAAGGTAAAGGGATGCCCTCTAGGATAAACACAGAACTAAAAATAGGCGCAGAGACCCGGTGATGGCTAAATTAATCCTAGAGAGAGAGAGGAAGAGACAGACCTCTGCTCTGCCCTCTGGCCCCCACAGCGAGGGCAGCCTCCGGTCCTCTGACTGCAGGGCGGTCCACTCCTGCTCCATCACCTCCTGGACGATGATGGAGGCCCCGGAGCCGCTGCACTGCTGGCTCTCTCCCATCTGACGATATCTGTCCAGCAGCCTCGACCGGCTGTTTTTGAGTCTGTCCACACAGCGCTACAGAGGACACGAAGAAAAACCAAACAGCATGAAGTTAAACTCAGACGATGTCAGCGGCGTCCCCGGCATGCTAACTAACGTTAGCTAACAGACGCGTCTTCATTTCTCACCTTGCGGTATGTTTCTTTCCATGGCGGAGTCGTTCCTTTGTAAAGTGAACGGTGTCTGTGAAAGGCATCCATCTGTCGCGCTAATAGTAAGTGTCAAGCTACATACAGGCAAAGACTTGTTCAAACAAAGTAGCTAAACTTGGGGAAAACCACGAAAACCAAAACATTTCGGCTTTTAACCTCGTGCCCCGGAAGTGAATGTGCGCCGCCGCGGAGTGCCTGATGGGTTTTGTAGTTCTGCCAGATAATGCTTTAGCTACCATAAGTCATGAGAGTGGGAGTGAGTCAGAGTCACAGCCAGGATGCTCTGAATGGTGTTTGAAGGCCAGCAGTTAACACGTCCGTGTTTGCAACTATTTTTTAACGACATTATCAAGACATCACAAATTAATTATTTTGGTTATGTCGTGGTAACAAAACTTGTTCAGGAATAAAAATCTGGTGTAGTTTTTTATTTTTTAATTTAAAAAAATGATTTTGCTTAACAGTGGCTAAATATGATCTAAAATGATAGAATCAGCCTATGAAATATGAACTATATGTAAAACAATACAATTTTAAAAAGTACTTATCGATTTCCCATGCATACTGAATACAGTAATACAACTTAGTAAAACTACTAACAACCTCTACTGAAACTCTTGCCCCTAAACACATGCGTAACCACCATGGTGCATGTTTTGTCCACAGATCAAATGTTGCCCTACTTTACATTTCCAAGTCATGGAGCAGCATTTATATGCTTAGTTTTGGGGGTTTTTTTTCTTTGTCTTCCTTTTTTCAGGTACTTCCGCACAAAATGAACTTGCAGAGGACTGAGCTTTGGTTAAGTATTCCATCACACTGATCAGGTAACACAAGCCTCCGCATAAACTACCTCTGTCCAGTCTGAAGCAGATTCTCTTTGATCAAGATATTTTATCACTTCATTATGGACAAAGCAGGATCCTCAGCAATCCTGGAGTGTGTGCAATTTACTGTATATCATCCCATTCTTGTGGTCTTGTAAGGTATAACATTTGTTTAGCTGGATAGCTTTATGTGCATTTTCTTTTTCTTTCTTTTTTCTTTTTGTTTTTTTCTGTGTTGTTTTGTTTCGTTGACTGCATTAAAATTGAAAACCATCAAAAATTATATAATAAATCCATCGGTCTGAACATTTTGTCCGCTATCATTTCTATACATCCTGTATTACTTGCTCTGTATTACTATGTTTTTACACAGTCAGCCAGGTGACTCACTGTGTGTACATCATAGTCCGGAGGTCAGCTGATGTTATTCTCCTCAGCCTTCAGATGCACCATCCTCTTCAAGATGCTTTACAAATCCCCCCCTCTCTTCCAACTCAGCGGCATCCTTTGCCAGAGGGTAGAACTGTATTTGGGAAGCAAGCCATTAAAGATAAATCTACTTTCTATCTTATAGCCTCCATACTGGCTTTATGGAGACTTGCCATGGCTGAAAAAGGCCATTAATTAGCAGCGTGACATAGGAGAATATCGAGAATGACACCTCCTGATGTAGAACATCAAGGTTCGGGTTGTGGGGTCCCACATTATCAGCGGATTCTGATACGGGGAGTCCTGAGCGTGGAAGACAACAAATAAAAATTAGAAAGACTTTCCACACAATGTAACATGTGAATTATGCTGGTGGCATTGCAACTAAATAAGGAAAGGAAAGGAAAGGAAAGGAAAGGAAAGGAAAGGAAAGGAAAGGAAAAAGAAAAATACAAGGCAAGACAACATGAGTGTGTTTGCTGAAATCACACAAGCCAGAGCTGAAACCAGCTGGGACATGGATGTGTGACAGGATGATACGACCTCTCTAGCTCAGTCAAAAGCACTCTGCAGCTTCTGCGAGGCGTCCTTCACTTTTAAAATAGAGAATGGCCAACAACAACTGGAGCTGCAGTATGCATCACGCTCATCTATCTCAAAGCCACCTGGTGCCTTTTTGTTGGCCGTATATGTTGAACATGAAGAGAAATTTGTCCAATACAGATGATAATATTATGACAGAGGATAGCAACACTCACAGACGCCAGGTCTGCGTGAACAATAAAGAATCAATTTTGTGTTATTTACTACAAATCACTCAGGGCCCAGTCCACCCAGCCAGGACCACTGGAACTTGAATACACAGCTCTGTTTGTCCTTTGCATTTTCTTTAAAATTTTTAAAAGAGGACCCAACATGAAGTAAACTCTGCAGGCAGTGCTAAAATCTGAAAAAATAAGCCAGATGAAGTCATCATATACAGTATCTGGTTGTAGAAGCTTGTGTCAAGTGTCCTTGGCTCCCCATGTGTGAGTGCTTGCTCCTGCTGTTAAAGCCCTTTGAGTGGTCAATAAGACTAGGCTATATAAATACAGTCTATTTACCAAAGCATTTACACAAATATAATGATATTTACTCAGGATCTTGGCGTAACTGTGAAGTCATCTGCAAAGGTAAGCGTGCCATCTGCTGGCTGTTGACAGGAAATGAACTGCTGAACTAACACAAGACACACACTGTTTGACAGTTAGACACCAGGTTACACATGTTTTATATTTTTATTTTATTTTTGTCTTATTAGTTCACACTCAGACTCAAAACGTTATTTGTTCAACTGTATGCTTATCTACAGATACATATCACCTGATGTGCAATAAAAACAATAATCTTTGTGTTACACTTGCATGTATGTATTGATGTAAGCCTGCCAATTAAACACTGTCTTCATTCAGTTATCAAACAGTCATCTGTGGAAAACACTGAGAAGAGGAGAACTGTGTCTTTGGTGGAACAATTAATAACTCATAGATGTCTAGATCATGGGGCCAGACTGTTATGTTATCCTGGTTTAATTTGTTGCTGTTTTTTTATTGATTGTTTTTCGTAAGGGTTCACAAGCCAAAAAAAAAGTTGAAAACCACTAGTATAATCTAGCAGTTTTGTTAGTGGACGTGTAAAAAAAAAATTGCTGTTTTATATAAAATCATATCCTGAAAAGTGTAATGTTAACTGTCAAATAAACGTTATGGAATTAAAAGTACTATATTTCTCTTTGAGATGTTGAAGTACAGGCACCTTGAACTGCAGCCTGCTGTGTGTAGAGCAGTACGTCATTGAGCAATGGAGACCCACGTAGTTCATTTCCACCATAGTTCACAATTCCAGGGAGGTGAATCCACGCTTTTTCTAATAACGACAGCAGCATCCCCCCCATACAGAATATAATGTCGCGGACTGCCAGCGGTCATGAGCACGCTTGCCTGTGGGCGGATTTGGCCCCCACAGTGTTGGCGGGGCTCGGCCTCCTCCAGCTGATTCATAAAATCCTCGGAGCTCCTCTTCGGGAGCCGGGCTCCTCCGCCTCGGCAGCAGCTTTGACACCTCTGCTGGGCTGGTTCAGCACCTCGGACAGCGCTCCCTCCGATAGGCTGCAGCCCGTCGGCGGCCAATGGCCTGAGCGGCGCGGTTGCGGCAGCGGCGCGCGGCAGCGGCAGCATCCCGGCAGCAGCCAATGAGAAGGCGCCATTTCTCTCCCGCATCCAACCCGAATAACTGCAGATGCCCGCATCAAAGCAGCGGGTCTCCCCCCTCCCCTATCTCTCTCTCTCTATGGCAGGTTTGCATAGCTGAGGGTATAAGCTGCTCTATTTTTGGAATTCATAGTGGCCATTTTTTCCCCTCTCTCGGTATTCTCCGCCTTTGTTTTGATTTAGCTTTTTGGACCGAGAGCCTCCGCGCTGCTTTCTTTACGTCTGAAGGAGGTTTTCCGAGCCGTGAGCATCGCAGCGGGACAGTAATAGCCGTGACCGTATAGATTTTCAGCTCTCAATGGAAGACATCTTCCTACTCGCTGCGAGCGAAGGAGTGAAGCACATTTCGCATCTGCTTCGCATCTGTATCCTCATCGACGAGCGGGGGACTTTTGACAAATGAAGCTGTGAAAAAAAAGAAGGCAGCATCCACCGGGAGACCAACCTGTCCGCCTGCAACGCTGGGGCTCGTATATCACCGGGTACAGAAGCGTTTTCACGCCCTGGACCCTGTGCTGGCGGTGCGGAAAGACAGCGTTTGCACATTTCGACCGCATTTGCCCAGCAGCCAGGGGGTCAAGGTGCGATATATGGATCCCACAAGAAGAGCGGATTAATCAGAAGGTAGGAAGAGCTGCGTGTGGGAACAGCATCTTTTCGTGCCTGCAGATGATAAAACAAAACAATCTAACGAGGGGGGTAAATACCGCTCAGAAGCCAACAATGTAGACATAATCACCCAACGCACAGGTGTGTGGCCGCTCTATTCTGCATATTTAGATGACATCTGTTGCTAAAAAAAAACAAACAAACAAACAAACAAAAAAATGCATCAGACAATCATCCCAGGCAGCAGCATCACATTTGTCCTGTTAGCCGTGGATGTGTGAGAGCACAGGCCCGGCAGCTCAGGTCTCTGGAGCTGCCTTGTGTTGGAGGGGCTGTTTTTCAAGGCTTCCATTTTGAAGCTAAGATGGATGCTTGCGCACATTTCTTCCTCATGCCTCTGTGGCCTTATCTTGGCTCTTATATAACGCGGGCCTGCGGTGCGCTGACGGGAGACACGGTGCATACGCTTTATGTAGAGGGGCGTCAGGGACGAGGTCTCATCATTAACGATGGATAGCAGATTAAAAGCGAAAGGAAGAGAGATTGGTGGTGTCTGTGGTCCCCGCGTCTTCTGGTCTGTGCACTGCTGCTGTGAAGGAATGCCGTCAAATCATGGACCCATAGGATGTATGAGATGTGTGAGGGTTTCAGACATGCTGAGATTTTAGAGATAAACCAGAATAAACTCCATTTATGCACAATGTTCTATTAAGTTCTGCTAATCAACATGTTATCATAGATAAATGACGCATTTGTTGTAAAATGCAATTACCTTTTAAAGGTTTAAATCTGACTCACTGTTCATCCAAAAACAAAAAACAAGTAAAAACAACATAAACAATAACAATAAAAACCCAGATTAACTCAAGGTCCACTTACTAGGTTTTTTTTCTGCAGGGCTTTCAATCATATTTCATGATCTTCTTTAGGGAATTGGGCTTGCTCAGTTGACATGGTTGCTAGGGGACACCATCATCACCATGGAAAAATCTATTTTGGTGGTTACATCCATACTGAGCCAACTCCATTAGCTGAGGAAGACTGAGGCTGCCAGCTTTGCATGAAACCAACACGTGGACTATGATGACTTTTCTTCTTCTGACTCACTCAATTAATTAAAAATGTGACTGTGAGAATTCTTTACTGACCGTGGAAACAGACAAGAACTATCTTGACACAAGGTCCACGACCTTGCGCTCAAAAGCTCCAGAATAAACAGAGGAGTGGGCCTTGAGTCACCCACTTTAAAACAGCACCGCGAAGGCTCATTCTTAGCTTTAAAAACAGCCGCATGGGAAAAAAATCCCAAACTTAACTCAAGTCTAAGCTTCTACTTTTTTTTTCCCCCAGAGTTTTTAATTTCATCTCATTTCTCACATCTTCCTTGGCAGGTGGGGTTGGCTCAGTTGTCATGGTAGCTGGGGCACAGCGACAGCACCATGGACGTAGCGATCTAAGCAGCTGTCTCTGTGAAAACTGATTAAACTCCTTCTGCTGAGGAAGACCATCAGATGCTAAATAAATGGCCACTGAGTTCAGATGTTTTTGTCAAATTAAACAGTCATCTTTAATGAATTTTAATAGTCTTGTCAGAACATGTTTGCAACTAATAGCTTGACTGTGCATTGTCTGTTACATATAATGTAACTAATGGAGTACATTGCCACCTCTTCCTGTTCTTCGCTCACAGGTTCGACTTCCTCCAGAAACACTTTGGTCCTCTCGCAGCTCTTCGTCTAGACCAATCAAAGAGCTTTTCCCCCACTGCTCCCCTCTCCACCCTTCCTCTCCCACTGCTAACTCTCGTACAGGCATCATGGGTACGGTGCTGTCGCTGTCACCCAGCTACCGCAAGGCAGTGCTGTTTGAGGACGGCCCGGCCACGGTAGGCCACTACACAGCAGTCCAGAACAGCAAGAACGCCAAGGATGCTGCTGCAGCAGCCGCCAAGTCCCTTAAACGCCCCTCTATCATCAATGTGTTGCCATGGAAGCGCATCGTGGCTGTATCGGCAAAGAGGAAGGGCTCCAAGAAGCTGCAGTCCGACGCCGGCGACGGTGGAAAAGGGAGCTCTCCGGAGGGCCACGCCACTGCCATGACCAACTCAGCCTGCAATAGCTTGAAGCTGAAGAAGTCTCAGTCCTGCGCTAACCTCTCATCCTACTCGTCAAGCCAGGACCCCTCGGCCACTACCACCACTACCTCCTCCCACCTGCCCACCTCCAAGACCCTGGCCAACGTAGTTACTGTCGCTGCCAAAAAGAATTCCCTCACAGGCTCCGGGATCCAGCCGTCTACTGCAGCCGGCACACCAAAGCGTGTCATCGTCCAGGTAACCCTAATCCCAGCCGTGTCTTATTTGATCTGTTTTGTAATCAAAGAAACTTTGTTGCTAAATGCTAATTTGAAATCCTTCCCTCTTTTCTGCTTCCTCCTCTCAGGCCTCCACCAGTGAACTGATGCGCAGCCTGGGCGAGTTCCTGTGCCGTCGGTGTTACCGACTGAAGCGTCTATCCCCGACAGATCCGGTGCTGTGGTTGCGCAGTGTGGACCGCTCCCTCCTCCTTCAGGGCTGGCAGGATCAGGGCTTCATCACGCCGGCCAACGTGGTCTTCCTCTACATGCTGTGCCGTGACGTGGTCTCGTCCGAGGTGGCCTCGGAGCGCGAGCTGCAGGCCTCGCTGCTCACCTGCCTCTACCTGTCCTACTCCTACATGGGCAACGAGATCTCCTACCCGCTGAAGCCCTTCCTGGTCGAGGCGGAGAAGGAGGCCTTCTGGGACCGCTGCCTGGAGATCATCAACCGCATGAGCGGCAAAATGCTGCAGATCAACACCGACCCGCACTTCTTCACCCAGGTGTTTGCTGACCTGAAGAACGAGAGCAAGAAAGAGGAGGAGAAGACCAAACTCCTCATAGGCCTTGACCGATAAGAAGGAGCCGGGAGGGGGGAAGGAAGGGAGGGTGGAAAGAAAGATTGATGGTGGTAAAAGGTTAAGGACGGGAGGACTAGTGTAATGCAGTGCAGCGATACCTTTGAGCAGTGCTGTTGTCTGGCGTCTCTACTGGTTTGTCATTAATCAAATTTCCTGTTCGTAGCTCAGAACAAAGAGCTTCTGGGATTAAACACAGCATTTCAATCCTCTGAGTTCGGTAATGAGCCATCTGCACACTAACAAGCTTTCAGACAGAGGCAGTCACTGAACTGCAGTGTCTCACCTGTAGGCAGCAATTGGCCTCAGGGCACGTTTACTACCACAAAGCAGATAAAATCAGGGTTACTGTGGTGCTGGCCACACCATCAGACACATTATTTGACGTGACTGGAACAGATCAGATTCTCAAGGCTACTTGTTGGTATCTCTTGTGGGTCTCACGGCTCAGGATGTGACAGTAAAAGGCTTTAACGCAGAGATATGATCATTAGCTTTTCAAGAACAGCGTAACTGACCACACAGACGAGGGAGGCTATGTTTTATCAGACGTCTGGCCTGCAGGGTTGGTGATGTGACATTAACGGGCTGTGAGAAAGAGATCAGCATCGTTTGCATCTGTTGCCTCAGGCCCAGAGACACGCATCAGTGCGACCTGTAGCTTGTTTCAGTGAGATAAGAAATCTGATGGATCTGATGTATTTTTCTATCTTTTGATAAACATGAATGGGTTTAGAAACGCCAGACAACAGAGATTTACTAATTAAGGGAGGATATTATAAATATAAAGATACAGGACACTGATATGATCATATTGTGTGATAGCATCCAGGCATTTTTGCTGGAGAGGAATGTCAGGGTCATGAAAACAAGGGGCACCTTGCATGAGATCACTCCATTTGTCGCACATAACTACCTGCTTTTTGCCAACTCCACTTCACCTTATCCCTGTTGTCCTGCCCTAGCTTATTGCACTCACCAACACTGGCTGGGAGGTCCACTTTAAGAGCATTAACTAATACCATGGATGAGCTAGAATCAACCACAACACGACTAGTCTGCAGGCTTGTCGGACTGTGAAATTGAAGTCTGAATTGCAGTGGATTAATTCATTCACATCTTACGTAAGGTACTGTACTTTTAAGGGAACATTTCGTTTTATCCAGTCAAATCTGAATTGGGAGATCAGTTATTTATTTTTTAGAGTATGAAATGCTAATCCCCTGGGCACAGATGAAATATCATCAAACAAGCCCTTCTGGAAGATGTTTACATTTACAAAAACATGGGAAAATGCAATACTAACCCCTCCTGGGCATATTTTAGAGAGGGAGTTGATTCATCCCTGCCTGTTCCCCCTGCACTTTCTCCTGCAGTCCATACTGGTGCTGTCCCGAAGGACCACAGGAAAACATTTTACTGAAAGAAAGAAAGAAAGAAAGAAAGAAAGAAAGATTTAAAAACCCTGCACTCGCGTTGTGTGTTTCACACTGAATGAATGATTGGTGGCACTGGGTCATGGAGGACATGTTCAGAGAGTAGATCATGTGATCTGCCTCAACCAATGGCTCCACACGTCAGAATGAAAGAAAATGTGATTATATATTTCAGGTGTGTGTGGGCGGGGGCAGAGGCTTCAATTGTAGATGTGACTTTTCTTCCGAAACGCCGTTTTGATGTTGCTGTCGCCGCTCGGCTCGAGGGACCTCCTCCGCTGTTTGAAGTGTCGCCTCCCCCCTCCTCTCTCCTCTTTCCTCCGCTCATTACTGTCCACAGCGACCAACTACAGCGACATTCTCTCTCTCCGTCCATCCGCTCCAGTCTGGTCTGAACTGGTCCTGTCCAGAGCGGTCCAGTCAAATCCAGCTGTCCCATATTTAGAGACTCTGGTCAGTTGACCCGATGGCTTACTTATTCACTGAGTTGTTTGACATGCATGTGTGCTTCTATAGGTTTCCTAGCATGCTGCTTTGTGTTGGGCACACCGCACCACATGTTACAGAAGAGACTGAGCGGTCGCCATGCTGAACTGCTGACAGCTAGACTCAGTGATGTGACACCCAGGCGACCTCATTGCGAATTCCACTGTATTTCGTTCCATGGTGCATATGGGCCTCCAAGATTAAACAGTCCCCCCTTTTGGATATTTAGGGTATGCTCTGGTGATTCAGTATTACAGTTTAAAAATGGTGCAGGCTTCACGAGAGACATATTTTCAAAAAGAACGGTCAAAATCAGAGCAGCCGATGTTAAGATATCCTGATTTTTAGTCCCTACTATCGGTCAAGTTTCAAAATAGTGGATCCTACATTTCCCATAATGCAAGTGGATAGCATCTGCAGGTTCCGTTCTTTCTTTCCTTGCCTTGATGATGTCACATCACTCAGTCTAGCCGTAGCCAATAAACTGTCTACAATTTTAGAAAAGTTCTGCCTTCTCAAACAGGGCAGAGATCTTGTGCCATATCATTCTAAAGACTCATTATTTCGTACAAAAAAAAACCCAACGAAAAACAAAGAAACATGAGCCAACTCAGTCTCTGACTGCTGAACAAGAAAGACTACGAAGGAATCCGGAATAAGCTTTTCCACGATGTTGCTACGTCATGCCAGTGATGTGGAACCGTAAAGGAGGCAAGGAAGTGGAGTCAAAATGCGAAGCTTGTGATTTTAATACACAGTGAACTTTTATGTGTAACTTTGCAAAATGTAAGCCAAAATTGGAGTCATCCACTGCTGGAGCATTCAGCATTCTGTTTGTGAATTTATCATTTCTGGAAAATTATATTTGGCCTGGTCTCTTACTTGATAACTGAAATTACAGATCCCTATGTACTTAAGAGATATGTGGAATAGGATTTTAAAAAACGTGTTAACACAACAGAATATCATGGTTGTTTCCAGACTGGGTGTCTCCACGAAGCAGGTGGCGTTTTTACCCTTGTTGTGTTTGGTATTCAGATGCTGAACGGCTGGGCTGCAGTAGGTACCGCGGTGTAAAAATAATGTAGCCTTGATTCAGTCAGACCTCATGAGAAAAATATGCACATGAAGAATGAATCCATGGCAAACGAGCTTGTTTACACGTCCTTCCTCCAAGCTGTTTCTGATGGGTTGAACAGTATACAAGTAGCATTTCTCTGAATGGCACTCCCAACACGACTGTTGTATTTTTTTTTTTCTTAGTTTTGTTGTACTTAAAGATCTGCAAGTAGCAGGTTTGGTGGGAATTCTATTATAGCAGGTTCACGGACAGAAGACGAAGATGACAAATCCTCCTTTCCATGACAAAACATTTGGTGAAGTTCCAGCGATAAACATAAATTTGTGCTTTTGTACAATACAATGATTTGACTATGACCCAGATCCAACAGAGACATGATGGACCTTTATGTTGAGATCAAAAACTGTTACCTGATGTGGATCCTTTGTGGTAAATCTCATGGTTTAATTGGCCGTTGGCTAAGCCGTTACTGTTGCTGCATCTACAAGCTCTCTGTTGTCACACAGCTTATATTACACAGTTTACACTGACAACAGTGGAAGATTTATGATGGTGAAACTATGGGTTCCTAAAAAGAGCAGGACAGAGATGCTAATTTGATTAAACTCTGATAGCGTCCAGGGCCGGTTTTCACAGGATGTGCAATTCATGAACGTGACTTTTTATGTCACCTGTAGCCCCACAAACTAATGTACTGTATGTGCTCCCTGACCCAGGAAGTAAAGCTGCAGTTACTACTGTAGCTTGTAAGCTAGTTAGCTGGTCATGCTAAAGCTCACCCTAGCAAATAAACACACGTTTAAACTCTTTAAACACCAAATGTCTCTCTTACAACATTACTTTGTACATCACTGTGTAGAGAAATCCAGAGCTTGCCAGGCTGAATAAACAAACACCGATCGACGGAGGGATTTAGCAAACGGCCAATTCTACTATTTCTATTAAATTTAAATTTGACACCCTATCCTGGGTAGAAATCACATAACCCCCCACACACACGGTTTTATATGTTCACTATTCAGTACCATGTGGATGTCAGATGACAGTTTTTGACAGACAAGAGGAGAGATGATGCATTTCTCTGTGAAACAAAGGAACAGATGAGCAAAACTCCCTCAAGATTTCTCACTATTTTTCGCTTCCACCTGCTCCGGCCCCTCCAGCTGTGCAGGGACAATGGAAAAGAGACAAGGAAGGAAACAGGACAGGAGACTTGTCCTCTGGATGAACCTTTATCTAGAATTAGAGAAGTAAGGGTTGACTGCCCCCCTCCTACATGTGCGCTCATCATTGATCAACTTATAACTATGTGCCATATTTTATCTTGCAACACGTACAAGACAAAAACTATCGTGTAACATATGAAGCTTATGATAATGACGATGAAGTTATTGAAGTTATTATGGTTTTCCTTCCTTTTCATTTGTGAATCATATTGTGTAAACAGGAATCTTTGTTGAACAAACATCAAGGCTACTAGTGTTACTAGAGTGCTGATGCTGCAGTCTGTTACTATGTGGATGTATGAATATGTATGTGAGAAATAAGAATAATTTGATCAACTGTTACAGGTACTTTATATAAAAACCTTTACAAGCACGGCCTCCTCTGTGTGTTTGATTTTCAGTTCATGTGATTTCATAGATGTTATGATGCTGCAGAGACACTTCTTAGTCTGACCACAGCAAGGCAGCACTGAGTTGCAGTGTTGTGTCTAGGGAAAAGCCCCATAGCAGGCGATGCAATTATTGTATGCTGACTCTGTAGCGCCTAAGTGGGTGTAGTGTTGGCAGATGTTGTACCAAGAGAGCCACCAACAGTGGTGGAGGAAGTGCTCAGATCCTTAGTAAAAGCAGAATTGTCTTAAAATACTTAGAAGTAAAAGTCTTCAATCCTTAATGTTACTGAAGTGAAGGTACAGAAATCAGGAAGATCAGCAAAATGTACTGTGTGTACAGTATATCTACTGAAGGACTGTACTTAATTCAAGGTACTTCTATTTGAATATTTCCAATTTTATGCAATTAACTTGTATTCCAGTACATTTCAGAGGCAATTATTGTGCTTTTTACACAACCACATTTGTGTGACAAATTACTATTTGAAATACTGTAAATATACTTTGTAAAAACTGGGTAGACTACGGTGCTGCATCATGTAATACAAGCATACCATATGTTATGTTACATGTTCTAGTACGCTAACTTTATGTGTCAACTAAATGTCGTGTAAGTAAAAAGTACAATATTTTCCTAAACAATGTAATAGAGTCAAAGTAAAGTATTTCAAACTTGTATTTAAGGATAGTGCTCGAGTAAATGTGCTTTGTTGCTGTCCACCACTGGCTGTCACAGAGTCAGTGAGGGACACAGTGCTCAGAGAGCACTGGTGTGACAGTGGTTGGTGCTCTCTGTGGTGCTGCAGGCTAATGCTTCTCCAGGCTGCCATCACATATTCTGCAGCTCTACAGTGTGAAAATCATGCACATCAAAGTGATCCAGATATATGGGGTTTTTTCCACTATTTTCAATGCAGAAGTATGTCAGCATGTCATATCCCGCCACTGAAATGCTCAATTGACCTCTTATACTTTTTTCAGAAATAAAGGTTGAATTAAGGTTTGTATCTTTACAAAAAAATGCATTTCCCACTAAAAAATCACATGAGCCTTTTATTCTTACACTCTCCAAAGTTATACAATATGTGTGTGTGTGTTTTTATGATGCATTGAACAAGAAAGATTTTTTTAATTTCAAAAAAACTTCTGTCATGAATTGACACCTGTTCCACATACAAACAATAGTTGTGGATATAATGAAGTAACTAAATTGGTTTGTAGCTTCTAAGCTAAGTATCTAGAGAGATAGACCCATAGACTCATAGTTTATTCATTTGATGATAGGATGTGTACACCTTATTTATTGATGCATAGATACTGTTCAACTTACATTCGTGTGTGCAGTTTCTGTATATGATGACGTTTCATTCAAAACATTTGTTTGATTTATTTGTTGACATGTAACGTTGACGTGGCTGCTAAAGTCACAGATGAAATGGTTCTCAGACTATTCATTATTGATGAGGTTTGACTGAGACATAAGACACAAGTGATCGCAGCTTGGTAACTTAATCCAATCATTAAGACTGGCTCAGAGAGAGTGAGGAGAGACAGTCTGAGTAGACTGACTTCAGACTGAATGCAGGTCTGTCACATCATCACACTGAAGAGGCAGCGACACAGTCTGCGGGACATTTTCTCATCCGCTGTCATAGTGCTGCTGTTGGGGGCGCTGAATTCTGTTCACGGTCAGCCCGTGCGGGCGGTGCTGCAGTTTAACTGCTCTTACTGCGGTCAGCAGTCCGTTGATATTTGTCCCCGGTATGTGATGCTTGTTACTGTTCCTCTGGCTCCCTTATATTCCATTTAGGTGCTTTTACTTTTCTTTCCTCGTCTCAGCAGGGTTTAATCACTGCGGTGCGGCAGTCCCGACTGCCTCAGATGGAGGGGGGGCGCTGTCCATGGTGCTGAGAGCTGAGCCCAGACATGTGACATTTACCGAAATTAAAGAGGATGTTTTACAAAAATCATACAACAAGTAAAGAAGACAAGTAGTAGAAAAACTGGGCAAATATATATTTGTTCCTATCAAATGCGCGCGCACGCGGTGTGCATCGAACGGGTCGCGTGTCAGGCACAGTCCTGCCACCGCGGCCCGCGCGACGGCGGTGCTGTGCCCGCCTCTGTCCATCTGCCACGTGAGTGTTTTCGCACGGCAGACGCTCGCGGAGAGCCGAGCGATCCTCCTCAACCGCACGCGAGCTAATCGCCCCGCTTCCGCCTGAATCAGCCAATCAGAGCAAGGTGCGCTGCGGCTTATAAACCCATCTGCTGCCGAGCCTTTCCGCTCACTGTCCTATGAATCATTGACCCGAGCTGCATCCCTGAACTACCGCAACCGTGAAGATGGCGGCCCGGGTAAGATATATCACACACATTTATAGATATTTATTTATTGGAAAATATAATATTATCGTGTTTCCGTCCTGGAAATAAGATACGCAGGGCGGAAAATGTCGGGCGAGCATCGTCTCCCTTCAAATTGGAAGCAGTCTTGGTGCCTTCAGCGCCTGAATGTCACCGCGACAGAGGGATCTGGTGTTTATTTCACATGATTGCAGACCCCGTAACCCTTGCATGTGCTGGGGGAATTGTTTCCGCCAGGATTGCATATTAGCTCCAGCATCAGACCCCCTCTGCCCGCTGACCGCTGCCTTCTCCGGGAGCATCGCCGCTTAATCCCGGGCTCCGCTTGCCCTTGAGCCGCCGCGGCTGCGTACAGAGCGGCCGCCGATCAGCCTTTTAACGAGCCGTGCATGTGAGATAACAGAGTATACGTGTTTGTGAGGAGTGGTCAGAACAGCGCGGATCACCGTGTACAGGCAGCCCGTATGCAGCATGTCGGCATGCATTTGGTGATGCTGGTCAGAGCAGCGAGGTCCAGCGGTGCTGCTTTAGCCTCGGAGCTGCAGTCTGTGTGCGGTGTGCAGCAGCGGAGCGGTGCACGGCTGGCAGGTGGAGCGTGTGCACATGTGCTTCAGTGGTTGTGTAGAAACCTGTCGACGTGTAGGGAGGATGTTGGCAGGTAACCAGTGTCAGCCTGCCCTGTCTGCCCCCCTCTGATCACAGCTGTGGCTTCTGACAGGCAGGGCAGAGCTAAGGCCCCCTCTTTAGACTTAAAGCTTCCCCCCCAAAGTGCCCCCCTTTCTTGAATTTTTCTTTGATGTGCATCTTAAAAGCTGCATCCACTGATATAAAAAATCAAGCAAAGGCCGTAGTGAGTAAAGGTAAGGCAACGCTGCAAATTGCATTTGCTGCATCATTATAATCCTGGTGGAAGCAGGTTTGCACTAAATTTAGTAAACTGATCACAGATGGAGATATTTCAAAGCTCTTTCAAAGTTGTGATGCTGTCTTCCCATTATGTCATAAAAAAAACACAAAAAAAGCATCAAAAGTCACATGTTGCGTCTGTCCTGACTCTGAAAAGGCTACACCAGCGGCCCCAAAACATTTGGACTCATGGGTCCTGAATGGAATAGTTCGATTTTTGGATAATATGCTTACTTCCTGGTGGAGAGTTAGATGAGAAGACGCCACTCTCATGTCTGTGTAGTAAATATGAAGCTAGCGCTAGCAGCTTTTTAGCTTAGCTTAGCATAAAGACTGGGAACAAAGGGAAAGAGTTAGCCTAGCTCTGAGCAATGGTAACAAAATCCACCAGCGACTCCTAAGATCACTAATAAACAGCATGTCGGTATGTTTGATTCATCCGTTGTAAAAACAACAAGTGTTGTACACGTTATGTACTGGACTGTTTCTTCCTGAAATCTCTGCTGGTTGCCTGGCAACTGTTTAAAGGCACTAAATAGTCACATAAACCGCTCCTGAACAAACTGTCGCTTTGACACCTCTGTTTCCAGTCTTTGTGCTGTGGCTGTGGCTTCATGTTCAACATACAGACATGAGAGTGGTCTATTCCCATCCAACGCTCCACCGGAGAGCAAACGAGACAAGCCAAAATGTGGACCCATTCGTCTACAATGAAGCGGTGTGGGGGATTTTTAGGTTTTCGCATTTAAGTTTACAGTTGTGGTGTGATGAGGAAAAACTGCAAGTGTTTCAAATGCAATTAAGAAAGAGAAAAGTTTTTTTATCCAGTTAATCATCTCACTGCCCATCATATTTATCTGTGACCACTGGGGGGGTCTCGATCCCCAGATTGGGAACACATATTCACAGTATCATTTTATTTTGAAATGCTCTGGTGCAGCTTTAAATCCAGGGCTGCACCATTTATCTCATGCTGCCTCGCATATATTTGAGTGTGAGTTTGATCTGTTGTAGTAGTGCTGGGGTGGCCACAGTATGACATTTTCATGGTATGATAACGCTCATAAATATTGCAGTTTGCTTGGTATCACAGTACTAGTATTACACAATTAGCATTATTATTAGTAGTAGTAGTTGTAGTAGCAGTAGTAGTATAATGCACCCTAAAAACCAGAAAGGTTTTATTTGTTTGAACAAATGCTTTATTTATATTATTGAGATTATGTCCTATTTTTAATAAAATAATATTAATAAAATAGAATTCAACATTTTTTAACAACACTAATCCAATAATTCAATACCGTAGATAAAGAAATGCACATGGTATGATAATCGTCATACCACAGTATAACACTGCAACCCAAAGTGTGTCATTGTGCAGAGTCATGTTGCAAGGTGCTAACAGCTGTAGCATTACACAGCAAGATTGTCTGATTGTGTCCGTGTTAGACTCCAGAGAGAGTGGATGTAAATCATGCACATTTACAAATGAGGGTGTACCTTTGTGCTGGTAGACTCAGTAGCCTTCAGCAGGAGCCTTATTCAGGACCTAGTTTCACTCATTCATTGCTCGACCTTGCACGCTAGATATATATGCATGCAGAAGTGACACTCAGGGGTTAGTACATGCTATTAGATGGGTGCTTTCATTCAAAGAACCTTGGGATGCTTGTGCATAGATCTTGATCAGAGTTGTCTCAGAGGAAATGTGAGAGCTACATCACGCCTACAGAGGAAACTCTGCTAATAATCACAAAAAGTCGTTTCACTGTGACAGCTCTGCTGAAAAAAGAAGCAAAAATCTGCATCAAGCTGGAGGGAAGCGCTGACCTGAGTCCATTTTTTACTGCAGAGCCCAGACAGGCTACAGCAGCAGCATTTTGTTTAGCAGTGTAGCTGACCACTGCTGAGTTGTGGACAAGGCACAGCCCCCGAGCGGCTTCAGCCAGTGCTGCCTCGAATGGCTGCATGCCTTCGTTTGTCAGTTTTCACATGAAGAATGACGTTTTTTCAAAGGATTTAAGCAGGAAGAAATCAAAATCCTTGAATTATCATATTAAAAACATTAGCAGAAAGGTGGCGGAGGGATTGACTGTTTGTCCCTAAATTACTGTTGCTATGCTTGTCATTGCCAGATTTGTAAAAACGTCCACGTAAAGAAACCAATATCACAACATTAAGAGTATTTTTATACTATCAAAATATATCACATTTTGGTAAGATTTAT
The DNA here is from genome assembly GCF_017976325.1 of Chelmon rostratus. Taxonomy (NCBI): domain Eukaryota; kingdom Metazoa; phylum Chordata; class Actinopteri; order Chaetodontiformes; family Chaetodontidae; genus Chelmon; species Chelmon rostratus. The sequence continues at coordinate 21,193,486 of NC_055674.1, forward strand.
GCAAATTTACATGCCAAATAGTTACAAATAATAACAAGCACAATAACAACTTGGTGTTTAAAGCAATTTCAGTAACTCATTTGCTTAGTTTGAAATACCACTACTTACATGGTAATATTGAAATATTGCTCAGCCCTGATAATGCAAACATAATTTTTTCTATAAAACTCAATACATTGCTGCACAGTCTTTATTCTGTCTTCTCTCTTTTGTTGGATAGTGATCGCTGCGTGCTGCATCTGCACAACACTTTTGGTATTTTCAGCTGAAATTAGACTGACAATAGCAGGATTTATTTCAGCAAATCAATACAAAACCTTTTATATTCCTTCTTCACCAGCTGTTTACTGGTCACGCATGATAAGGTGCATCCAGACGCAAGCCATATAAATTGACAGAAGTAATTTACATCGACTACATTAACATGCAGATGTGAAAGTGTGTGCGTACATGGAAAGGGGGGATGCAGTGGTACATTCCTCCTCTTGGTCATCCAGCATGAGTCAAACGTGTCCACTGGCGTGTTGTTTGAGTCTCTCTGCTACTGACAGACACACACTCAGATAGCCTTCACCCGCTCTTGCCCAGCAGATGATGTATTGTGGCACACTGAAGCTTGTCGGAGGGAGTCAGGACAAAACAAGCAGCTCCACAGACTGACAGCATGACTCTTCATCACTTTCAAACGAGAGAATTTTGCCATACAAAGTAAAATTAAGACATTAATGAAAAAATACAATGTGGATGGGAAGTAAATGATTTAAAGGTTAATAACACCTTGATAAATCTCAACGTTTATATCGCCTATTCTGCCCGATGGTGTTTGCAGAGAGAAAAAAATCATCTCTCCCAATTCTCACTTCCAAAGCAGGTGATGGCCTTTCATGAGCCTGCCTGTTTGTCAAAGATATTCATGAATTTTTCATGGCTTCGTAATTATACTGCCAGGAAAGCTTTCAGAGGGGAAAGAAGAAGATGTGCACGGTCTGGGTGTCACGAGCCTCTGGCACCGACTTGCTGTATCTGACCCTGTGTGCTGAATTCCCCGTGGAGGGGCAAGGCAAAAAGCGAATCCATCAATAACGCCAAAATAAGAAACAGTGTGGTCTGCTCGTTCTGATGCTGATCCCAGGCTGGGCTGTTTCCTGATTTCAGCATGAGGCCACAGTCGCTGACTGTCCACCAGTGTGGGAGGATGCAGAGATACAGTGAACACACAGCTGCTGACTTGTCATTGGGCATCTGATCAAAAGCAGTGTTTGCAACTAACTGATTTGGCTTTTCATGATAAATCAGCTGTTTAAATCATTTGTCAATTTGTCAAAAAAAAAAAAATACTGGTCAAAAATTCTAACCAAATTCAACTCGTGTAAAACAAATTTATATGTTCCAGTATCACCAGTTTCAAGAATTACACTGGTAATGAAAAGCACTTTGTGGTTGCATGTAAGCATAAATTTTACTAGTAATTTTACTAGTTTGAGCACAACCACCAAAGGTGACATTTAAAAGTCCATGAGAGTGGAAAAGAGACTGTATATGAACATCAGACGTGCTTCAAGGCTAACATTAGTCTAACGATCACGTTACAAGTGAAACTTTAAAGGCAGCAGGACAGTGGCTCTGGTTCAGATGTGTCCAATCCAAAAAAGGAGTTCTGGACACATTGATGCTTAATCAATGCCTAATTCGCTCGAAGTATTTCTTCGCTAACATTAGCTGCCAGGACATTGCTATGGACTTCAATATTCTGCCTTGCTTACGTGTATTTGTGTTTTTGTGTTTTTATTGTTTGCCGTATCACAACCTTTCTGACCATAACGTACTGTTGAATTAACCACGTTCGCTCTCTGGGCACCCTTCAACTCTTTAAATGCACATTGTCACTCTTACTACAGCACCATGCACAATGCTTAGCATGTGGAGAAGTCCAAAGCTCGACAGGCCTCAGTCATAGTCAGCATAGTTTGCTGAGTCATGATTAGGCAGTCATTGTTTGTGGGATGGAATTAGTAGACAGATGATAAAAGGCTGAAATGAGCAATTGAAGTAAAAATGACCTCCTGCAGCAGGTATCAGACAGACGGCCACAGCCGAAGTCTTTATTATAATATGCAGCATCTTTAAACATTAGGATGCATACAAGCGATCAGACTGTCCACCTTAAAGAGGGGCTTGTGCAGTTTGCTGAGATGTTAATGGATCATTGATCTGCTATCTTGAATGGTGAACTGACCTCAGGATTCACACAGGGATTCCTGAGTATGCTTTCATTTGTGTATAATCACCTGAAACTAAGAATAGTTGTATTTTCAATACTTGAGAACGAGCTCTTTATATCTACAGAGGAAGTCCACCATGTGGCACCGCCATGTTTCTACAGCAGCTCAGAACAGACAAACTGGCTTAAGAGAGCATCTTTCAGGTTGTTCTGGGTTTTAGTGGCCACTGTAGAGGAGGGCGAGACGAGGGGCTTTCACTTGGTTGCAATCTGCAATCTCACCACTAGATGCCACTGCATCCTACACACCTTTAACACTAATCTCTATAATAAAATCTGCATATGAATCTAGAATCTGTAGGCAGGATTTTGACATCAGAAGCATTTGTAGTCTGTTTGTAGTCTTATTGACCAATCACGTTTGAGCGTGCTTTGGTTGTATACAGGAAGCCAAAATGCAGTCCCATTGGATGAGACTTTAGCTTTTTATTAGCTTTTTGCTTTTAAATGTCTCTGCATTCATGTGCAGACATCTGTTTATTGAGATTAACTGAATTCTACATTCTCACATCACAAGTTGCCAATCAGACTGTAAACGGTGCACAAAAAGGGAAGTCCAGGCCCAGATCTTGACATCCACTGGCTACACCGCAAAACATTTGTCGTTGCCAGCTATGAGATCTGAGACAGAGAAAACACAGAGTCCCTTAAGGTCAGGGATAAACAAAAAGGGTCAGTAAGACACTTGGACACACTCTGGCTGTGGCTGAGACTGAACGGACGACCTTCCGTCCACCAGGCGGTCTCACCGGCCATCTGGCCTTCATAAAGCCACTGGACAGAGCCGCAACCCAAAGCTGAAGCATGTAAACATGACACATGTTCAAGAATAACATGGCTGAGCCAGACGTTGATTTATCCTGTTATGACCGGTAAACGCAGTGTAGAAACATTTTGCTTACTGTTTTGGTCATTTCTCTCCAATTAGAAGAAACCGTCTGTTCAGTTTTTGATCACAAAGAAACATTTTCAACTTCTTTTAGCTGGCAGACCCAAATATTCTGTGTACTACTCCACTAACAGTAAATGTGGCAGTAAACCTTCAAATAAACAGCTTAACCTGAATTAGGCCTCAAGTGGAGCGTGGATGCACCCGGGTAACTGTTAATGAGAAAATAACCAGTAAAACACACATTGTGTTGACTCTGTGGCTTCCCTTTGTGGACGTGAAACAGCAGAGGTTGAAGCCTCAGCCGCAGTTCAACCTCTGACAGATGCTTTCAGCTATATTGAAATCTCCTCATTGCTGCCCGCATTCGTTCAGTCAGTGCAGAGTAGGCGCTTTTTGTGTTTCAAGGACAACCTGATTGATGGAATTGTGTCAAAATCAATGGACGAAGATGGGGTGCTTTTGATTCCACAATTAGAGAGGAAAAAAAAACAAGAAACACACGCCTGCTTGTGTAATGGAACAAGTGAGTGGGCTACAAACGATGGCAGCTCTCCTGATGTGTCTCCCTCCTTCTCCGTGGTCTCTTTCTCGCTCCTCTTTAATGAAGTGAGCGGTTTATTTCTCTCATAATTTCCCTGTAGTTCCACAATCTACTGCTCAGCAACTGTTCATCAAGAGCCTGTTATTTGTTCCTCTGCTTTAGCACCCACACCCAGTTTTGGAGGTAGCAGACTGCATCGTCAACGTCTCTGTCGCTCTGCTTCAAACTGTTTTTTATAACCCTGATGAATGAACTGCACCGTGCTCACCTGGACCTGCAACCGATTATACCTGCAACAGCAGCAGCACCACAGCATGCATTTTCTCAGCCTCTCCATCATCCACCATTGTTTTATGTTGTTTTTTTACAGACACCCTTTTAATTTGACACATTCATTTTTTTATATTAATTGTTTAATTCAACACCTGTGATCCTCCACACTCTGCTGCCTCGCTGAAGTGACCAGCTAACGCCTCTAAAATGCTTTCTCACACCTCAGATGGTTGTGTGATGAGTTTCCCTTCAGGGTGGGTCGCTAACTTTAAGATGGATGGTTTTTGGCAGCTTGTTTGCTGGCCAGTGTTTATTAAATGTTTTTTATGACATGTTAAAATATATATGAAAAGGCAGTTGCAGCCTCTTCTATGGTTCTTGTGTGTTTGGTTATGTATGGGCATGATGCTTCTGTACGAAACCACATACACGAGTGTCTGTCTTCTGTACATAGAGACTGTGTCTCTATGTCCTGTTGCGTACCTGCGTGTTTAGCATGCGAGTAGGTGTGTGTCTAGGAATGTGTGTGTTCGGAGAGAGACGGTACTGGCTAATCCCTGGGCGTCTCCATGCAGGGCCTTCCTCTGTGAGCTCTGAGCTGTAGCTATTTTTAGAGAGCCACTCTGTGCTGTGGGGCAGCCTGCACAACAACACACCGATGCACACACACACACACAGTGTACACACTGTGTTCCTGGGGTTGAGCCTGTGTGTGTGTTCACTGAGGACAGGAGCAACCTTCAGAGTGGGTGTTGGCATGTTTCATGTTTGTGGGCTTCTATTGCCCTAATAAGTCCATTTGAAGAATTAAACCAGGAAAACAGTGATGGGTTAGGGCTCGGTGATGTGGATTAGATAATATCACAATATTAATAAGAATATTTTTCCTGTATTTTGATGTGAAGTGCAGTGAACTGCGTTGCACTGCTATGAATTCAGTTATTATTATAGGTTTATGAGATGAATGATTTGAAGATTTTTGGTTATAAAACTTGATATGAGACATAAACATGTTAATAAGTGAGCTTTAGACGTGCTGTTGGAGGATTTTGTCACCCATTGATAGAGGCAGGCTAGATGTTTCCTCCTGTTATTAATCATGCTAAGCTAACCAGCTGCTAGCTGTAGCCTTATATTTACCATGTAAGCAAATGGTATCAATCCTGTAAGTCTTGGCAAGAAAGAGAATCAGTGTATTTCCCAAAATGGTGAACTGTGCCTTTAAGAAGGACAGTGGTCACAAAACTCACGAGTGACCACATGACCACTGGGAAAAATGAGGAATAAAGCTGTCAAACAAGGTTGATAACAAGGCCTGGACTTCCTGGTGGGCTGGCCAGCTGATTTGCTGATTGGCCTGGAATGTCCTGTGTTAGGACTGACAGATGAAATGGGTCAATCAAAGAGAAAACATCACACAGCAGCTGCAGCCACTCAAAACTGCAGATTCTCACCCTCAGTCATTATACCTATCCCACTGTTTGCTGCATTGCAGTAATTGCAGCTCTTGTCACAAAAAACAATAATGCAATATGGTCATACCATTTTAACACGATCCACAGGAAGTCATGATAGCGCCTCTCAGCCGCAGTGAGTGTTTTACAGCACCCACGGTGTTTGCGGTAGATTGTCCTGAAACCAGACAAGAGCAGGAACCATCCATCCAGTTTATCTCCTTGTCAGCTTGCAAGTGTTGGCTGACAGAGTACAACACCTTAGTGGATTGCATTTCGATGCGACCGCTCAAAGTGGTGTTTGGCCTGTCGCTGCTGTGCACATGTTGTCTTTCCTGCAGCAGAGCCGTAGATCTCGGGCAGCAGTAGAGGCGGGCGTAGCTTCCTGTGTCGGTTTAGAAGCGATGCGGAAGCACTTCGAGCACTGAGTCAGGTTTTGAAGTGCACTCACTGATGACCTCTAGAAGACACTGTGGACTAATGTTCCCTTCACAGACTGAGAATTTTGGAAGTGAAAGTTGGAGGAGGCGCTGCAGTGGGTGAATAATTGGCCACTCATCCAACATAGCTCCGAAGCTGAACGTGGCTAATTAATGGCCCATGTAATTCACTGCATTTTTACTTTATTCATTTTGTTTTTGCACATCTGACAGGGAAGAACCATCACTCTGTGCAAACTGACAGCACCTTCTTGATTTAACACCGTCTTCAACAGAAGACTGCCAAGGAATTACTTAGTGTGATATATTTAAATGGAAAAGTGAGTTGGCTCTTATAGGCAGCTTGTTCATTTCATAATGCGCTCCGTGAGGGCGGCAGATATTGAATTTGTGGCTCTTAACTTGGAGTGCTGAGCAGGAGCTAATAAAGGGCTTTGGAGTTTATTTGGGTGCCCGTCATCTATTGTAATTTGGCTTTTTATGAGCTTAATCTAACATCCGTCAATATCAGTATCAACATTTCTTTTCAGCCATGTTTGTGCTTCATGTGTTTATGCTGTACGTGTTATAGCATATATTCCAAAGCTTGAAAATACACACAGAGCTGATACAATTAACTGTTGGCCCGGGCTCATATTTCATACCCCTGGACGGAAAAAAGTGAAACAGTGGTTTCAAATTCAATTGCAGTGAAGTAAATGCAACAAATTTGTTTGACATTGATTTTTCTGACATTCTGTGGCACAGAGGCTGAGAGGTATTAGCCAATCGTGATTAAGATTGAAAGACTGTAGGTCATTATCAGGTTTTTATGCTTTTTTCTAGTGGTTTTCTCATACTGAGAAAGCTCAGTGAATCTGTGTGCAGCTTCCTGTAACGTGTTGAAGTGGCTGAATTCTGCCAGAGCTTTCCATCATCTATAAGAGCACACTCAACACATTGTTTAGCAAAATAAACACCCTTACCAACTTATCTGACCGTATAATGCAGTCTAATACACCAACCATGGAATAAATAAATGGGATTTTACTGAGAGGTGTTCAAGGATATAAATGGGTTGGACATAATATTAGAAACACCTCTCATTATGGTGCAACGTAAAGCAAACTACAGCCTCCAGAGAAGCCATGCAGATGAATCAACACCTCTGTTCACACAAATAAACTGTGACCATCATGATGGTAGGGTTTACTGCAGGGCCGTTGTATTGGACTGCATCAGTTGTAGCTATAGGTGTACATAATAAAGTGGCTACTGAGTGCATATTTTTATCATAGAATATATTTTTTCCATAGGAAAAAAGTAGAACATTTAAAATATAAAACAATTGAGTCGCTAATTTTAAAAGTAATTTTGTTTTTCAATTTGTGCCTGTAATTTTGCAAGCACATCGCATGTTAGAAGTGTTAGCTAACAGAGCGTCATTAGTGTACACGTGTTTCAGGGGATCTGATAAAAGCTTTATTTTTGGTCTCCACCAGCTCCTGGGGTAAATATCTGGCTGTTTTTGTTTGTTTCCCAGCTGCTCATTCTGTCTGTCTGCTGCAGGTAGAAATGGGCTTGATGAGAGCGGAGACACTGAACCCAGTTATAAAGTTTGGTGAAACCAAAAGAATACGCTGAGGAGCACTGCAGAGTGAGCTCTCTGTATCTGATAAAAGCTGAGATCGTCTTCACGAGTCATTTTGTAGCCCAGCTCAGCAGGGAACAACAGACACCGTGCTGTCGGCTGTGTCGACATCACAAACGCTCGCCTCTGCTGCAGCAGCGGCTTCATTACGAATCGACTGCCAGTGCAGACATCTGACTGGATACTCCCCCTGAGGCGCCGCAGGATGAATCATTTAATAGGAAGCTTAGAATAAGAGGAATATTTAGAGGGGAGATGCAGGGAGTGACCGTTTCATTATACAGCCACTCCCTGCTTCTGCAGTTCACACACACACACACACACACACACACACCAGTGCCAAAAGAGAGGAACAACATTTTGAATGATATATTGAAGGACCCACACAGCAGACTGAATGATCAGTAACTGAAAGAAAAAACATTGGTGCATTAAAAAGATGGAAAATTGATCAGGGTTTTAAAATGATTGGTTTTTGCTGGAGATAATGATGTTTGCTGAAATGAACACAATAACCAGTTAGACGAGGGCGGCAGTGAGCTGAGAGCATTTCTCAGAAAGCCCAGGATTATTTTTCTGCAGACAGGAGGTGGAGAGAGCGCCATGCGACCGAACCCGACAGGCTGAAAGAGGTGATGGAGGGGGTGTCTTGGCAGCAGGAAAAAATAGCTTTAGTAAGCACACATTACTTCAAGTTAGAGAGGAGCACCTTCGTAAGAGCTAAAAGAAACACCTGAGCCAGCAGCAGCTCGGAGGAAATCCTCGGACAACACTTGCTCTTACATCAGCAACCCAGACAAAACAGAGACGGCGGCTGAAGCTGTGTTTCCTCAAAGTACATCAAACAAATAGCAGAGGAAAGGAGGGGAGAGGGAAGGGAGAACAGAAAATGGACGGATGGACAATCTTAATGTCTCGAGATCCTGGAAAAAATGTACAACAATGTATTCTACATTTCTAAATAACTGTGATGTATGTCTCTGTGTTCCCAACCTGTGTGTCAGCGCCTCCCATTGGCTCATCAGATCAGTCTGAAGGAGCTGCATGATGATAATTAAGACATCAAAATATATCTCTACTGTACAAATTGGTGGCATTTTTTAAAAATGTATAATCTAATCTTCGATTCTTAGAGTGAATTACAGAACGGTTGGAACTCTTCTGTCCCCTAAGAGCAACAAAAGTCTAATTTTGTCACCTTTTGACAGAGCCAGGCCTGCTGTTTGCCTCAGTTTCCAGTCTTCATGCTAAGCTAAGCTAACTGGCTACACATGAGAGTGATATCAATCTTCTCATCTGACTCTCAGCAAGAGAGTGAATAAGCATATTTCCCAAAAAGTATTTCTTTAATACGAGTCATATATCATGCTTTCATAATGTATTTTATGAAATCTATAAGTCTGCAAGCCAATGCTGCCAACAGTTGACAATAGATAGATGGGAAGTTTTCTGCTTTTCCTTGAAGTTGTATTCTTCTGCTGTTCCTCGTGAGTTTAGAGAGCTGTCACAGGCAGCTCAGAGCTTCCTTCAGGTAAAGGTAGATACAGCTCCGCCCAGAAACTGGAGCAGGAAGTCAAACGCAAAGACAAATGGTGTTCACGTGACCGCTTGTTTAAACTTGTTCATGTATTTTCTTCTGCTGTTGTTCCTCTACCTGTTATGTCCTGTCTGTTTGAGCATGCCGGCTAACGCTGAGTGACCCAGTCCCAACAGACCAAACACAAAGCGGTAGCAGGACTAGTACTGGTGTGAATCACTGCCCTTCCCACCACACGATGGACTGGATTTCCAAATGCATTCGTCCACGATTGACTGATTTATATATGTGAAATGAAATTATCATAAGGGCACATCATTACAGTAAAGGGTCCCATTCCCAGTATGGGACCTCATCCATTAACAATTAACATTTACTCACCAGAGAGGAAAACCAGCTGATTCCTTTCCCTTGTATCATGTCTCTTACCACAATAAGACAGTCGCACCCTGTCTCTAATGTGGAGAAGAGAAACAGCTCATCATGAACGTAACACTGTATGTTTGGCATGAACACAACTCACATCATCACAACACGACCGGATTTGGGGTGAAATTTGGCATCTGGAACAGAACATGAAGTGTTGAAAACAAGAAAAACGTGTGTTTTCTCTTTGAAAAATGGTTTGAATCCAATCCAAGCAAGCCCCAAATCTGGCATGCATGCACCTGACTCCACCCCAGGTGATCTGTGTGTGTGCGTGTGTGTGTGGGTGGGTGCGGCCTGCATGAGTGAAGCCATACATGCGAATGCGGCTTAAATGCACCTGTCCTCAGCTACCACAGCTTGGCGCCTCAGCCTCAGCAGCTTGCTGCTTTGAGTCCCCCTCCGTCTCAAATGCTGTCTTCTGTCCTTCCTCTCTGCTTGCCCACGCTGGCGCCACAAGGTCGTAATATTTTTCAAGGTATGTATGGATACACACCTTTAAACTTTCAGAACGAGCTGCCGTCTTCCTCGTCATGTGGGACGTGCAGCAGCTGCTCCCCTGACAGCGTGCTAGCAGTCTGTGGCTCTCTGGCTGGGGAGGGTTGTGTTCACAGCTTCCAGCCCCGTGCTGCAGGTTTGATAGCTGGCTAGCACCTCAGGCCACCTTGCACATAGCGGCAACCCTAGAATGCCTGGCACCATTGCAACCAATGACTGAGCTGCAATGTCGAGCTGGTGTCACACGTTGACTCAATGGAGACATCCATGAATCACCTCCCCTGTCGCGCTGCAACTCAGAATGCGTAGCTTCTGGAGCCCAGAACAAAATGGATTTGCTCCACTGGGAGCTCGCCATTTTGATTCAGGTGGCCGGTAGTCTGAACAGATTGAATCCAGTGACGTAGATTGGTATTATAGCGCAGTAACCAAGTTTTGCTAACATATAAGAGCCTACATGTGAAATGAAGGTCGATATTCCAGAGATCTGATACAGTAATAATGCTGTTTTAGTCGACCAATAAAGCATCTGATGATTATTTAAAGACGCTCCACTCAGAGTTCATGTTGACAGAGTTAAACCCTGCCTGCCTGTAAAAGTTTGCTCCTTCACAGATTTCAGTAATGACGAGCTTTCATCCATGTTCAGTGTGTTTCACCTCTCATTTATTTTCTTCTACTTGATCTGACGCTTCGAGGATGATTGATGACCGCATGAGGACCGATCAGTAAACCGTGACAGGAATTTAGATCAATAACGAGTGTTTGCGAGGTTCGCCAAAGGGTGACACAGGATAGATTGATGGCAGGCATTGTAACGTGTACAAACGAAGATATGCATATGTAACGTTTCCATGGACGTTTGGATCGGGGTTTCCAAACCCAGCCGGGCTCCGCGGGACACCGTGGGAGGTGGGAGGGAGGAGGTGCAAGAGGATGTCCTTAAAAGAACAGGAGGGCAGTTTGTGGTCACAGTCTGGGCAGCAGCAGCTAACTCCTATCAGATAAGGAGGACTATGTCTTATGCATTTACAATAACTTTTGACTGCCTGTCATGGTCTTCATCAGTGACTGAAGTTGGCTCAGTTGTCATCACATGATCACGTGATAGATAGTCTCTTGTGTGGTGTGTGATTTTTCTCAGGCGATCTACTGACTCTACAGTTAGGTCACATGATGCCAGATTGCTGATGAAGACCTTCAGTTGCAGCAGAAAGCCCCAGAGCGGACCTTTGAGTCAGGATTATTTAGCCAAAGTGCAATTTCCGCATCAAATCACTTGAGACACATCACACAAAATGACCGCCAACAACATCCCAGGTTTATTTCTACTCTGAAAGCTTGATGCTGTGTGGTTAAATATGGAGGCGGCTGCCCTGCTGGTGTAGTGGGGTTGAAACCAGATCATTTCAACTGTCATCGCTGTGGGCTTTAAATAACCCACGTTATGAGACTTGACGTTCACTGTTTTTAGGTTACCCAGATGCTTTCTCGGGTAGCCCAGATGGGATGCAGTTTGCAGATACTCATAGCAGTCTGGCTTTTGTATTTCACGATGCTTCTGCTCTTTCCCGCCTTCTCAGTCATCCACATCGATCTTTTTGCCACTTTGCCGTCCCTGCTGAAAGCAACATTTCCCATCTCCATTACCACAAAATGTTTTTTTTAAACATGTATCACATTTGTCTTTGTTCCACAAGTGGAATTGTTTTTCATACCTCACTTTTATGGCATGTTTTTTTCAACAATAATGGTTTTGCTCGCATGATATTTGAGATATCTGCAAAAGAATTTGGATGATCATAATCACACTGTGAACATTTAAAACACTGAAGATACCTGCAACTAGAGTAGCGACAGAGTAGCTCTGAATGAGACCTTTTGTGATTGACAGTTGCTTAAGAAACGTGTGAATTGCATATTTTTGCTGTGAAACATGCGAGCAGCTAAGTCCTGAGTAGTTATCATATTATTGAACTGCAATGGGCAATCTCATCCCAGACACGCTGTGAGTGGACGTGGAGTTGACATTTTTCAGGCTGTAGTATTTAGTGTTGTTGTTTCGGGTTGTGTGGCCCTGGCTGTGTTTCAGCCCTGCTGTATGAATTGTGTGATAAGAACAGTGACAGATTCTGTAAACAGAATCAAACGCCCATACAGTGGCCATGATGAAATCTTCTTTGGAAAAGTGAGTATAACTAAACACAACAAAGGGAAAGAATGGACGGTTATTTTGGGTGAGAGGCCCCTTTAAGTCTTTTTTGACACGTTGGTGTTGCTCTGTTTCACCTCTGTCTGGACGGACTACAGGGGAGCAGGTGATGAGGGCACGGTGCCAGCACTGCAGTGTTTTCCACCAGTTTGTCCCAATCATGACTCTCCCAGTTCCTCTCTATGTCTACGGTCTTTTATTTTCTCACATGGAGAAACACAGTTAGTGTACAGAACATTCTAACGTGTCTATCTTTAGCTCTTCTGTCACGAGTCTATCGCCGTCTCTCTGTCCATCTAACTGAACGCCTCAGGGTGCCACCGTCCCTCTGATTTTAGTCTCCTGTGAGAATTTTTCTGTCAACAGGTGGTTGATAACAGATCTTCTGCCTCAGATCTCACATGCAGCTTGACGCTTTATCTCATGTTGCAAACATTAAAATTGACTGGTGGCTGGAAATAGGAGAGGAAACAGCACGAACACTTTGCCATGAAATGTGGCAGGAATCTGGAGGGGACTTGGTGGGTTAATGGATTTTGCCTGTCATCTGGATCTGGAACCTGGCCCATGAAACAGTTTTTGTTTTCTATCCATGGCTACTCTCCTAATGAGGCCTGACGATTTATCTGCTAAAAATAATTGCATTTATGTGCGATAGAGATAAAGATAAATGCTGATCTTAAGCTGCTGCAGAGGGTGCAGCTTTGCAAGCCGCAGAATGATCTGACGGTAGAGGATGTTTGTTTTCATGCCAGCTGGCAAAGGGTTCACACGCTCTGTACCTATAGACAGTGAGTTAAAGGAAGCAGCTAGACCTGACTGACTTGTCCACATACATCAACCAATGCAAACAAATGGTAGGAATGGTAAGAACTTGAAGATAATTATCTCCTGAATCTGCAGCTTCCCTTTGCTTTGCAGAGCTTTATAGTGACTTCCAGCTCATTTTTTAGCTGTTCAATAATTGTTTTCACTACCAAAAAAAAATTCCAGTCACAGTTGCACTTTATTGCATTATCAATGGATCCTGGTGCCGTTTCATTGTGCTCAGTAGAACAGATGTTATTTCATTTTTTCCAGGTGTGTTAATATTGGAATGCATTTGTGAGGGGGGGCGTTCCACCAGTGTCTGTCAACAAGCTGCTATATTACGTTAGCTTTAAATGGAGCACGTTCGTTGAAGCAGAACGCAGATCAAACAGGGAACAGCGAGGAGCTAACCTAACCTATCAGTGTGTCCACAGTATAAGTGCTGTCTGACGTTTTTGACACTTGTGACTTAAAACAATTTGCGGCAGCGTAGCCTCTGCTGCCTCTGGGGGACGTTGCCGTTTAAACCCGTGATAAATCAGCCGGCAGCGAAGCCTGATTTATCGTTGGAGGCTCTGCCTGGTTGCTTAATGCAGTTGCCATGGTTACCACTTCTTGTGCTCAGGCTGCAGAGATGTGCATTGGAATTTCTCTGTGCGCTGAACCTCGCAGCTGAGTCTTCCTACCTGTGTCTTGTGCTGCAGAGATGGACACGGCAGTGAGTCCTTGGTAGAAACAGAACACAACCTGCCTTAAATGCTGGTACAATATTAAGAGCCTCCTGAAAGATGGCACTGAGTTTTGTAATGGAGAGTGAGGGTAAAACACACTGATGCAGAGGTGGTTTCTCCTACTTTATGTTCGTCATGTCCAGCCTGTGTCCAATGAAATTGATGAGACTGGCTTTATATTTATTCATTTATTTATTTTCGTCATCGAAAGATCCCAAACATGATCCCTCTGTCTCTCTTCAACCTGGCATTGCGCCAGGCATTACCTGCCGGTCCACCACGTGTTACGTTTAGCCTCCCTTGGCCATGAAAAGAAGACATTCTGCAGACATTCTGCAGCCTTGTTAGCGATAACAAATGTGCAACATCTGGTCAGACTTTCAAAATAAATCTGACTACTTGTCTAGGTTCAGTAAAAGATCGTGCCTAAAAAAAAAAAAAACTCAACATTGAGTATTGGATTAATGGAGTCGTGGTGTGTGTGGGGGGGTCACATGTGTGGTGCACCACGCTACCCCTACCTCCACTCTTAGTACAACTTTATTGCCCTTTGCCCCCTTTTATCTAATGTTTGTCCTTCAGGCCCGTCATTATCGCCCCCTGCTGGTGCCTCACCCTCAGACGTGAAGCACGCTGACACGCTACCCTCTAGCATTACGCCACCTCTCCTCAGCAGGTCTGTTACAGTCTCTGGTGTGAGACCGGCTGAGTGTTTACAGTGCTCATAAAGCTGTCAGCCAGATCATATCTTTGCTTGATCACGTCCTCTGGTAACACTTAAATGTTGTTCAGTATTGATTCTTCCCTTGCTTTGACATAAAACATCTGACGCAGTGAGGATTTTCTCCGCAGGCTTTGCCGTTCTGTTTTTCCTGAAGCTGCTTACTGTCTGTTTGGCAGCCTGCAGACGCTCAGACTGGTTCTGTGATCGACCAGAATGTTGTCCTGCCTTTCAACACTGCATTTCTCTCTGTGCTAATGGAAAGAGATTTATTTTGCTGTAGCTCAGGGTTGTCAACTTCTTCTATGCTAATAGCAAAAATAAAAATGCCACTGTAAGCTTGTGTGAAGACTTTTTAGAAAATCACACCATGCCAGTTAAACACTTCTCACCTTTCTAATAATAGAATGGAGGTGAAACCTTCATCACTTTTCCTCATGTAGCCTACTGTAATTCATCCCTCTGGATGCACAGCTAGAATTTAGGGTAGTGTATCTAAAGTGCTGGAGGAAGTCTTTGGATCCTTTACTCATGTAAATATAGCTGTGCATTAATCTAAAAAAGTGACAAAAGTAACTGCAGCTGTCAAATAGATATAACGAAATAAAAAGTACAATATTTCCCTCTGACATATTAGTAGTGGAGTAGAAGCAGAAAGTAGCAGAGAATAAAAAATCCTCAAGCACAGGTACGTAAAATGATATTTAAGTTCAGTACTTGAGTAAATATGTAGTTACTGGCTGTCTCAGCAGGTCAGCAGCACCCTTTAACATCAGGTGCTTCTACTCTTTTACCAACTTTATGTAAATATGCACGTTTTTACAAACTTGCACTTGTTTTCAGAGCACTTCTGGCTTTTGACTTGACTGAATTTACTGCTGAGGCGCCACTCGGCTCATTAAGTTGCGTTTCTAAGGAAACGTCAGCAGCGTGTTAGCAGACCTGCCAGCAGAGTTAAAGTTAAAACCCTCCACAGACCCCTCGTCTTGTAGATTGAAGCACATATTCCTGAGTGTTTAATGCATGTTAAATTAAGTGCGTGTTTCTTTTCATAATAATGAAACCACAAAAAGAAACAGCTGCTGACTCAGTCGATTTCAGTTAAGTTCAGTTCAGTTAACTCAGCTGGTTTTATACTCTCAGAACTCATAAGATGGCTTTGAACTAATGATCGACCGATGTTCACGCCAACTCTGAAATGATTTACAACACACAGCTGAATAGAAGAATAGAATGGATGGGTCAGAATTTCAACGGCTTTGGCAACTTTAATGAAATTCAATCACAGATATAAGATGTTGAAATCTTAAAATCCTGATAAATGGACATGAGTTTGCTTCTGATCAGCCTGAACGTTCCATCTGAAGCACCGATCTCACCTCAGGCTGCACACAACCTGACTGCTCACTGTGTCCATACACATGATGTTGCTCAGTGTGTGAAGAGACAACACACAGCCAGCATGCAGCCCCAATGGAGGGTACAGATTTCAAATGCTCAAATAATTAAATTAAATTCTAGTTGTACAACAGGTTTGGTAAAATGATGCTTTGAGCTGCATGAAGGGAAAAAACCCCTTTCCTTGGATATAAAATGTTCAGTCATGCTCGATTCGCTTTAAACATTGCTCTTTTTCTCCGTCTTCCTCTTCGCAGACCATGCAAGCGGCGCGATGCCCGACAGACGAGCTGTCGCTGACTAACTGCGCCGTGGTGAGCGAGAAGGATCTGCAGTCAGGACAGTGAGTAGTCGTCGGCGCCGGTCCCTCATTGCTTTTGTCAACATACGGCACGCACACGCCATCATCTATCCAACACCCGTCCATCCACCCACCATCCACCCAGAAGGTCACAGTCAATAATCTGATACGAGGCTGCACGACTCGCAGGGTGTGATGATCAAGATTATTTCACTGGATATTGTAATAATGATAATTAAAGCTGCAAGAATTTGATGTGAAAATAGGCCGTCTTTACAGCCTGACTCAGCGCGTAGACAGTAATATGGATTATATTGACATAATCACATAATCACAGACCCTGTCAGTGAAACAAAGTGTCTCCAGTTACACACGTACCCTTATTTTTTTTAGTGTGTGCATTATTTTGCCCATGTCGGACGGTTTTGAGCCTCTCCAGCTGGTCCTGCATCCTGCAGTGTGAACACCATTCAGACACTTCAGATGTCACCGCGTTCCTGCTGCTTTTATCTCTTTGTGTGTTGAAGCAAGAAATTACGCTAATAAAATACGATGGGACTGAGCTGCCCGCCGCAGCAGCAAACGTACATCAGTGTTTACAGATGCATACGAACGAAGTAATAAAAAAACACAGAGAGAGATTTAAAAGATAAAACCGATGTTTCATACAACCAGATCCTGTTAGGTCATGTTATAAATTCTGATGCACAATGTAGTTTCCCACCAAGATAACCTGTTATAATTTCAAGATTCATTAGTTTTTGCTGCCATGGCAACTACAGCCTTGTCTTTATTATTCAGTGCCACCAAGCAGTGAAGCTTTTTGGCCTTTTTTTCTGGTATGTGCAGCACAAGATATTATATTATTAAAGTCATGACTTAAAGAAGCTTTTATAGTAGCCTAAACAAGGTAACATGAGTCTTTAAAACGACGGCGTTAAAAGCCACTGCAATGACGTCATGCAGTCAGTGTCAACATTTTACAGGATGTTTTTTTTCTTGGTCTGTTTCTACGTGATGGCAGACTCGTGGTAAACTCTTCTGATGAGCCTGTTGGCCCGGTTTGAGTGTAACGAGCTGACCTTTCTGTTCGATATCCGGCTGCAGCCTTGTTGGAACAGAGGTGGCCGTAGTGAGAAGAAGGTGCTAGTATCCTAGTAACCGCTGGAGATTAACCAATCACAGCTCTTCAGTAATGCCCCTATGAAATTGGCCAATTAGACACAGTGCCGCTGCCTGTTTTTTCCTCGTCTCCTGAGAGGTGACCTGTAAAAATATCTGTGAATTAAAGCTGCACTGACCGATACTTTTAATCAACGATGAAAAGATGAATGTGTGCAGCATGAAAGGAGTTGTACATCTTGACAATATGTCATGCCTTCTTTTTTCCTACCTGCCCAGCACCAAACATTACGCTGACACAGCTAGCGACCGGCTGATGAAGCTAGTGAAGCATTTAGCAGCTAAAGAGGCCCGAATGTCCCCAAGAGCTGGTGGAGACCAAATGGGAGCAAGAAGGAGACTGACTATTGGGCTAATATTTATCAGAAACTGGAAAAATGAATGCTAATATTGCTCCACGTCTGTTGGATGTGTAAAAGGCAGCTGTTTGCTGTCATGAAATAGGTAAAGAACGTAACAGACAGCGCCATGCTGAATAAGATAGATAGAGTTGGATGAATCAGTGACGCTCAGTAGCTATGACAACACATGGAATAACCAGGGTCCTCCTGTCTGCTGTCTCTGCAGACATGTGACTGTGAAGACCACCCCCAACCACAAGTTTGTGTTCACAGTCAAGACCCACCACACCGTGACGCCTGGGAGCATCGCCTTCAGCCTGCCGCAGGTACACACACACACACACACACACGTTAATTAGTGCTTGTTGGCTGAATGCTCAGTCAATCCTTATCTCTCTTTCACTTCTCTCTCTCGTAGAGGAAATGGGCCGGTCTCTCCATTGGCCAGGAGGTGGAAGGTACGACATTCTCTGTTTGATTGCTGCAAGTGATGCTTAGCTACGCAACAAAAGGAAAGCTAACTGACACTCGCCATGCCGCGGCCTCCTTACACACTGTCAAGCTCCCCGTCCTCGAATGGCACAGATGTAGCATACAGGGATAGATGACCAGTTGAAATAGGACTGTTTGTTGAAACATGAGTCCATGGTTTCAACAAACAGGCTGCTCATTTCTAATTGGCGACAGTCAAATTTATTTATCTTGCATGTTCAGAGCAGTTGCTTTTTAACGTTCTGCTCTGTGGTCTGTACTGTGAAACGCCCGGTGAAACTTGAACGCCTGAGATCAGCTTGCCCCCATCTGTCCCCTCAGTGGCCAACTACAACTTTGACAAGTCCAAGCAGTGCATTGGCGCCATGACAATCGAAATCGACTTCCTGCAAAAGAAGAGCACCGACTCCTCCCCCTACGACTCAGACAAGATGGCGGCCGAGTTCATCCAGCAGTTCAACAACCAGGCTTTCTCTGTTACCCAGCAGGTTCGTGATCTCAAGACATCCAGGCTCACACACACACACACACACACACACACACACGCAGAGAACAATCACATACTAACACAAAGCCGTGGATGCATTTCGCTTTGTTCTTTGCTCTCTTTGACGCTGCTCTGCAAGTTTGTTTGATCATCCTCTCGCTTTCCTCCGTCTCTCAGCTCGTGTTTAGCTTCTGCGACAAGCTGTTCGGCTTGATGGTGAAGGATATCGAGGCCATGGATGCCAGCATCCTCAAAGGGGAACCAGCCTCTGGAAAGAAACAGAAGGTGCAGCTTGTGTTTTGTGTGCTTTGAGATTTATCGTCAACAACCGTCAAATCAAAAGTTCAGAGGGTCAGCGTTCACAGGCTTTTCTTAAATTAGGCTTTTATTGACATACGTTACCTGCCCCGTCCCGTTCAGATGGTAGGAGGTCTCTGCTGGAGAACACAGGAAACAGGAATGCTGTCCGGCTGCCACTGAAAGGTCATGCTGTTAGTTATCCCTTTCAGATGGGATTCAGATCTGACTCAATTCTCGCCCCGTTGGGATTTTATTGATCTTAAATTTCATTGCACCTCTGCTCCATTCCCTCCAATTTATAAGCCCTTTGTGTTTCAGAGAGGCAGAGGTTATAGCTCTGTTCCTTGTAAACTGGACTAACATAGTTACCCTTCTGTAATTAAACTCTAATTAATACCTAATCAGCTTGAAATAGAATTACTTTTGAGAAACGTAATGATGCGGATATGATCTGATTTCCGGTGCAGTCATGTATTGTCCATGATGAATTGAGGGGATTACAGTGGCGTGCACTGTGAGAGGATGCGCCATATGTTCACCGTATAATGTCGCTGCTTCATCGCTGCTGGTGAATAACTTATTTTAGTGATGCCACTGTAATGCAGATGAGCATCCGACTCCCCCAATTTATTGCACTGTGCCCTTTATCTGCACATGCACATCAGTATGGTGGTCCCTAAGGACAAAATCATCAAAAGCAAACATTGAGAGAAATGCACGTCATATCTACAAACTCTATAACACATGCAAAAGTAAAAATACAAACTTTAAGAGAAATGCGCTCCCAATTCAGAAGGGCTGAAACTAACAACTGCAGCCTGCAGAGATGTGGCTCGTCTTGCCACGTGATCCAACACAGAGACTTATTACCAATGGTAATAAGAAATTTCAACAGTTTCAACAGTTTATGTAGAATAAACGTATAATATTTGTTATATATTGCTACTGCCTGTAGCAAAAAATAAATAAAAAGGAAAGAAAAACATGAAATGGGTTTTCCTTTTCGAGGGCATATACATACTACAGCAAAGGACACCAGTTTTAATTGAATGTATGTAAATTCTTTGAACACAGACATATTTCAGAGGTGGTAATCTGAGTCACTCTTAAGGACCCCCTCACCCCACGGACCCCCCCCACCCCACGGGTCACAGAGCAACATTAAAGGAAATTCTAGACAACTTTAGAAAATCATCATGTACGGCAAAAACTTACAAGGTAGAAATACAAACATTAAGAGAAATATTGTCTCAAATTAAGAACTGCTGAAAATAACAAAACATGCGCTTGAGTTAAAGCGAGACAAATTCTTCAACTTGCGTAAGTGTTTTATTTGTTGCATTGATGGGTTTTTTGATTTTTTTGCTGCATTTACTCACTCACAGTGCTTTTGATCTCGTGTGTGTCATATCCATAGGGACATAGGGTCATATCCATGTTTGATTGGCAGTTGACCTGTAGGCTATGGAGGACAGAGACACCAGACACCAGTAATCAGCGCAGATGTGGATATATATCGATGAATAAAGCAGCTTTTAGAAGATTTCACCCTGTGGCTAAATGAAGGAAGCTGACTGTGGATGTGTCACTTCTCTGACTGGAGCACAGATTGGTTGTAACTCTGTTTTCTCTGACAGATCGACATCGGGCTGATGGTGGGCAACAGCCAGGTGATTTTTGAGAAGGCAGAGAGTTCGTCCCTCACACTTGTTGGTACGTTCTTTAATTTGGATTTGGATTTTGAAGGAAAAAAAAGTCACTTAATGAAGTGGCCAAATGCAGTCAGAACCTGTTTTTCTCAGGTTTTCTTAGCATGGTTTTATAAATGTAACATAAAGGAAATGTTTTATAAGATGAGATGTTTCAGCCGTCATAGTAAACTCACGAGTAATATGAGGGCCACGGAGCTGTCATGCAGCCTTTCCTCCACAGGGTGGTAGTAGGGCATTACAGTATTCTCATGTTATCTTCCACATTACCTCATAGGACTCCACTGTCTGCTGAGGAAAAGGCCAGGAAAGACTGACAGGCCAACCTTGACTTCTGTTTCATGTTTTTTAATTCAGTATCCACAGAAATCCTCCTTTCCTTTCCACCTGACATCTTGAAACATGGTTTATTTCTACGCTTTTCTTCCTCTGTGCTCATGTGCTCACTTGCTCTGACATAAATATCGATATGACATTTAAGCTGCTCCTTCTTGTGTTGTAACAGGTAAGGCAAAGACCAAGGAGGCAAGACAGACAATCATCAACCCCGACTGGAACTTTGAGAAGATGGGAATCGGGGGTCTGGACAGGGAATTCTCTGACATTTTCCGCAGAGCCTTCGCTTCCCGAGTCTTCCCTCCCGACATTGTGGAGCAGATGGGTGAGAGTCCTCCTCCGTCCTCGCTCTCTTTTTTAATGACTTCTCCTGCTCTTAAGGCAGATTGCCTCAGTTTATCGGTTAGTTGTTGTGCTGAGACTAAGTCAGCATCCGCCATCCTTTTATTGGTTGGTTACAAGACTTTTTGTCACTATATCCTTGTTTTTCTCTGTATTTATATATATATATATATATATGACATACACTGTGTGTAATGCAGGTGCTCTCACCTTTACTGTAAATTACTTAACCAAGGACTGAATCTAATTAGAGCAATAATTGATTTTACATTATGTATCAAATTTTGTTTGGCTAATGTAACCCTGCTAGTAATTTTATATACTGTATATTCCCCACGGCAGCAAAATGTAATATACAGTAATGTGATGGAGGAAACAGGGTTAGTCACAGTAGAAGAGCAGCTATTTGTTTTTCTCATCCACACACACAGACAATAACAAACAATTCATCCATTGGTTTTATGATTCATTTTATTAACTTGGTTTCTTCTCCCTCTGGCTTCGAGCACATAAAACTATTTTATAACACACATACATCGTTTCTCCTTCCAACCTCTTTTCCCGCCCCCCTTTCTCATTCTTCTTAAACTCTTCATTTCCCCCGTCACACTCACACTTTTTTCCTCCCTATTTCTTCTCTTTCTCCTCCCGTTGGCGCTTGGCATCCCGGCCTGCTTTCTTTGTTACAGGGTGTAAGCACGTGAAGGGCATCTTGCTGTTTGGGCCTCCAGGCTGTGGTAAAACGCTGATGGCCAGGCAGATTGGCAAGATGCTCAACGCCCGTGAGCCAAAGGTCGTCAACGGGCCAGAGATCCTGAACAAGTACGTGGGAGAGTCCGAGGCCAACATCCGCAAACTGTTCGCCGAGGCAGAGGAAGAGCAGAAGAGGGTGAGAGAGATGCTCGGTGTCCTTTCCTGTATGTTTGATTAAGAAAACAAACCTGAACTGATCATTTTTAAACTGGACCTGTTTCCAGCTCGGAGCCAACAGTGGTCTCCATATCATCATCTTTGATGAGCTGGATGCCATCTGCAAGCAGAGAGGCACGGGCGCCAGCAGCACGGGCGTGCACGACACTGTGGTCAACCAGCTCCTGTCTAAGATTGACGGCGTGGAGCAGCTGAACAACATCCTGGTCATCGGTCAGTACCATCAGAGGGCACTGTTTACCATCCTCACCAGCTGTGTCATGCATTGTAGTGATTGTGGAGTAAAGGCAAGTTTCACTCATCAAGTCATACAGCAAACTTGTGACACACGCATGAGCGCGCAAGAGCCCTGCAGCAGCCTGCGATGTGCAGAAGAAATCACTTCTGTGAAATGGGCCCCAGATTGTAAGCCCTGCAGTCATATTCATTTTCTGTGCACATTTTCAGTGTTGAATGATTTTTTACGTTCCATGATGACTGAAATGCTTTTCGAGCGTTGTGTTAGGCAGCCCCGTCACTGTCCAAACAGCCTACAAAGGGACTTCAGTTCTACAGATGTATGAGGATCTATACATAGCAGCATTGTAGCGGCCCTGGAGGCTCTTGGTGGTGTTACTGTGTCATGTTAGTTTTTCTTTATAATTTCATCACCCAACTTCTGAATTTAGCAATTCAGCAACTTCTGAATTAAATCAGATTCCTGTCCTCACAGTTTCCTTTTTTATTTTATTTTTTTTAAATGTTTTTATAGTGATGAATATCTATTCTCTCTATAGATTTTGTCCAAATATACTTAATATATCGAGGGATACAAAATGATATCAACATCATTTATTTGAATGCATGTGATATGTATATGTGTGTGTGTGATATTTTTAAATGCATCTTTTGACTCCACATGAGGTCAGCTTCTGCTGTTGTTCTATGTTGTGTTGTTATCGACGCCACTGGGACAAACTCTCAGAAATGAATGGTGCGCAGTATGAGTTCACAGCGTATATCAGCCATTCTCTCAGCGCTGCTGTCTCTTTGTCTCCAGGTATGACCAACAGGCCCGACCTGATCGATGATGCCCTGATGAGGCCCGGCAGGTTTGAGGTCAAGATGGAAATTAGTGAGTGTTCAGCTCCCTCGCTTTTTTCTATAGAAACAACTCGACATCAAGGACATTTTCTTCGCCGCATTTCCAGCTTTTGTGATGCATACACGATAATGAGATACTATGTACGAGCACGGCAATGGTTGGTACAGTGTTTGCTTGTGGACTGGATGGCTTGCTAGCATAACTCAAACACTGATAGATGAGCTAAGCACACTGAGCCCCAGCCTTTTCATCATAATGCTGCACTGGCCACTAAATATAATGCCAATCCTCTACAGTATATGCTGGACTGCGCTCTGCTGTAGCATCAGTGTATAAACTCTTGTAGCAATAGCTAAACCATTTGGCTAATGCTAACAATGTTAATTAGCTAATGCTACTTAGAAGCTAGTTCACAGCCACCATGCTTCTATCTTTTGAACGTTATCTTCAAGTGCACGTCTGTGTTTTCATCAAGGGCAACAGCTGACAGTATAGTTTATTCATGTATTCAGTTGTATTTTTGACTTGTCTGGTAGCTTTTTGCTGCACTTTGTCCGTTCGTTGCTTCATAATTATCTAAACTGCTAACTGCTCCTCCTAAAGCAAGACAAGCTTTTTATCACATTTTCCTTCTTTTTTAAAAATCTTTGTATACTGAAATACACAGATCTCTGTTTATTAAAGTTTACTTCATTTCCTGTACTGTAAATTTCTACTTTTAATGCATGTGTGTGTGTTTTGCTTACATTTTTATTACTAGTGTAAATAATAATAATATGATATGACTCATTTTCTTTTTTGCGTGTTTGTTACCTCCTCTGCTCTTTCACATCCTTCCTCTCTTCTTCAATCACCATTTCCAACACTCATTTCCTGCCTGTCCCTACCCATGTCCATCGTTTCCCTCCACCCCTCTTCCCCTGGTACTCGCTGCCTCATCGTCCAACCACAGGTCTGCCTGATGAGAAGGGGCGCGTCCAGATCCTGACCATCCACACCAACAAGATGCGGAGCTTCAACCTGCTCGCTCCCGATGTCAACATCCCGGAACTGGCGGTGGAGACGAAGAACTACAGCGGTGCAGAGCTGGAGGGGTTGGTCAGGGCCGCTCAGTCCACCGCCATGAACCGGCACATCAAGGTCACTTGGCACTTTCTGTACAAGCTCGCTAATTCGGGTTGGGTTGGGATGCTGTTTATAAGAAGAATCAATTCCCACTGAAATGTTTGCAGTTTCATTTGTATAACCTGTGTATGTGTCCATTCTTTTCCAGGCTACATCGACAGTGGAAGTGGACATGGAGAGGGCGGAGAAGCTGCAGGTCACCAGAGATGACTTCATGGGATCCCTCAACAATGACATAAAACCTGTATGTACCATGTGTCTGACTGCAGAACACAGTGCAACCCTGTAGTATGAGAAGGCAAAACACAGCTCCTAACACTTCCTCATGTTTTTATCCAGGCGTTTGGGACAAACCAGGAGGACTACGCCAGCTACATCATGAACGGCATCATCAAATGGGGTGACCCGGTCACTCACGTCTTGGACGACGGAGAGCTGCTGGTACAGCAGACGAAGAACAGCGATCGCACGCCACTGGTGGCTGTGCTATTGGAAGGTAAGAATATGGACAAATGCAAAATGAAAGCTGTACACGGCCTCACACGTGAACACACATGCAGGCTGACCCTGATCCACATCCCTGTGCAGTTAACCATAATGGTTGCTCCCGGCGGCCACTCTCTGTGTTTGCTCTCGAACATTTGAAATGCCTCCCGTAAAAAGCATGTTTATTTGAAAAGCTTCAGACGCACAAATACAAACCCGTGCAGACAGCAAATTGTACACACACCCCCAGGACCACCCCACAGTGGAAAGACAGCCTTGGCAGCTAAGATTGCAGAGGACTCGCAGTTCCCCTTCATTAAGATCTGCTCTCCAGACAAGATGATTGGACACTCAGAGATCTCCAAGTGCCAGGCAATCAAAAAGGTAAGTGCTGCAGTGTGTTTAACCCTTATTGTATGTCAGCAAACAATGAAACATATGCATTTAAACAATGGTTTGTATGACTGTTTACTCTGTATAATTGCCTCTTCCCTTTCACCACTGACTCCTCTCTTTGCTTTTTCCATCCATTAATATGGATCCTCCCTCCCTTTCTCCCTCCCTTTCAGGTCTTTGATGATGCTTATAAGTCGCAGCTCAGCTGTGTGGTGGTGGATGACATTGAGCGTCTGCTGGACTACGTCCCCATCGGGCCTCGTTTCTCCAACCTGGTACTTCAGGCTCTGCTGGTGCTGCTGAAGAAAGCTCCGCCAAAGGTCAGAGTGCATCTGTACCCTGTACACATACTTTTACAGTATTATTGTTGAAAAATCCCCCGAAAAGACCTCAGCCTCAGCATGTAAGTGTAAATGTATGCTACAAATAAGTATAGTGTGATTATGACTCTTGAATCTCCCATGTAGTGTAATTCATTAAGGACTAAACAACTTATTCATTCCTCCCTCAGGGCCGGAAGCTGCTCATCATTGGCACCACCAGCAGGAAGGACGTGCTGCAGGAGATGGAGATGTTGGACGCCTTCAGCACCACCATCCACATCCCCAACATCTCTACCAGGGAGCAGCTAGTCGATGCTTTAGAGGTATCAACACGCACACGTACATACACGCACATGCACGCCATCACAGGTTTCCTCTAAACGGAGTCGAGAAATTCAGCTGCTTGATGGTGAAGATGCTCACAGCTGCGCTTTCAGACAAGGACACGCAGATGAATGTGGCGCAGTGCACATAACCATCCCCCATCTGACGAGAGCAGTGGGGGATGATCACATTCATTCACGCACACAGCCTTGAAAGATCCGACTCTGGAACCTTTTTGTATGTCGGGGAAAACTGCTTCATTTAAAATGTGAATGCAAGAGGCTTCAACATAATTAAAAGGCGCTCGTTCTTTCTTTTTGGTTGGAGGTTTTTTTTTAAGGTGGTTTTGAAAATCTCCACCTTTGTTTGCTGTCTTCGTAGCTGCTGGGGAGCTTCACAGATAAAGAGCGGGCCAGCATCGCGCAGCAGCTCAAGGGGAAGCGAGTCTGGATCGGCATCAAGAAACTCCTCGTGCTCATTGAGATGTCGCTGCAGGTACAGCCGTGATGGCGTCTGCGTTTTCGAGCCCGCGGAGCACATGCATCAGAGTCTTTGTCCAGCCTGGAGCATGTGTGTTTGAAACTTCCTCCGCAGGGCCACATGACTTCCTGTTGACTCCACACACACATAATAATAATTTAATGATGCAGCTTTTCTATTTGAATGCATTTTAGTGGACCGCATGGATCAGCTTCTGCTCATAGAAATATCAATAAAGAGCTGTATCAGAGGGTTTTGACACTCAGAAAAAAAAATATTTTTCAATTATTGTATCCTGCAATACTGAATGTTCCCACAACACCAACAAGAAGCACCTCTCTCTCGCTCTGCTTTCTTTACTGTCCCTAGATGGACCAGGAATACAGAGTGACCAAGTTCCTGTCTCTGCTCAGAGACGAGGGGGCGTGAGTACAACCGTCCTGCACCAATCACACAGCCTCCATCAGCCTCCATCAGCCTCTCATGTTATCCTCACCTTCAGCTGTTTTTGTTTCTCCCTTCTTCCCTCTTATTTTTCTTTAGTCATTACGTGTCGATATGTTGTTATTTCCACAACCATCATTAACACAGTATACACGGCTCGGTATTGTCACACTAGAATACATATTGATTTTAAAGACTGTTATGTTTCCATACTGCACACACAGACTAGATGCCCATTGTCCTAACAGTGCAGAAAAATGCTAACAATCAGTGACCTTCTCTCACCAATATTAACCTTAACGGCTCTATTTTGCAATCACCAGGTTGCATGAAGGCGATCAAATCCGAATTTAAGCTGTCGGTCACTCTCTCTGTGCACTGGTAAGATCAACAGCAAAGCAATGAGACGTGTGCCTGACGGTTAGGAGTACAAACCCTGCAGCTTGCCTTTTAGCTTCTAGACTAGCATTAGCATAGATTTCAGCTAGAAGAGCTGTCTGAATGGCGTGTCAGTGTGTACAGTACATTTTACATGGAAAGCATCTACACTGAGGGTACAAATACAACTGATTCAGTTCAATTCATGTCTCACTCATTTCAAAGGTTAAAGTGAGACTACATAACTAGCTCGCTCACAAGTGGCATTTATATGACAATGATAGATATTAAGTTACACAGCATCTTCACCTGACGTTAATTAATGAGGTCGATTTTTACATGGCACTGGAAAATGGACCACCCAGCATATGTTACATAGTATGGGCCGGCCCCTAACGTTAAAACTGTCATTCATAATATGTTTCCTACCAGAAATGCATGTAATTTATATAGCATGGCATTCAAAATGTCATGCAAGCTTTGAATTTTTACTTCCTCTTCATCTTTATGTTATTGTTGCAAGCAGTTTTTTGACTCATCAAAGCATGGTCATATTTCTGCTATGGCTATATTTCATTTCTGAACAGGAGTGGTTCAATGCAGTGATTTTTTAAAGCATATTTTTAGCTTTTGTTATATTTTCAATTACAATTTTCAGTCTTGATCAGTGAGCAGAACAGGCCTTTAGGTGAAGGTTTCAGGAGTTGCTTGCAACAGCTCTTTGTAAGTTCCCACTTAGCGCAGTGAGCTAATGAAGTGTTTACTAAATGGAGATTAATGCATTACCAAATTAAAATGGGCTGCACCTCACGAACCGCACACGCAGAGATCAGTTACTAAATATATTCACATCCAGTGAGGGCCAGTTGTTTCATAGCTAATGTAATTCACTGACACTAACAGTAGCTTGCTAGTATATGACCATTTAGATTTAAAGTAAAGTAAAAGAGATATGAACTACGGTTGACACATCTGACCTGACACTGTGTAGCTTTGAACTAATTTTCACAAAAATAGCTCTACAGTATACATCAAGTAATAAAACATGCTAAAAGTTTCAGACTACATGAACAATTAGCATGAATTAGCTTAGCATATTTGGACATGTCCTGCTCATTGTAAACTGCATAAATGCTGACACATATTTTTCCGTGTAAAGTATGCATATGAAGAAAAACTACAGTTGCAGTGACCTCCTGCTAACATAGCTGATTGCTTTCAATTGCAAATGTTTCCTAGAAACAGATGACGTCTAGGTTATCGTAAGCATGTGAATTTCCAACTTGTAAATAGTGCTGAACATGAACACATGCAAGTCATTGACATGCCTACAGTCGAGATGACATGCAGAAAATCTCTGGAGTTTGATGGGTGCAATCCGATTTCATAAACTAATGGTTTGAAACTATCTCGTAGTTTCTTTACAGACACTTGACAGACTTTACAGACAAGCTTCGTACTGAACCGACAAACAGCTGGTGCAACCCTGAGCTAGAGTAGATGGCTGCAGTGAAAACATGCAGGGCTATAATGAAGTCTTCTAATGCTATTTGTGAACAGTGTGGTGGAGGGTCGAGGCTCGCCATGATATTAAAATGTCAATAAAACAAATGCATTCACTCAGACACACAATCAATAGAGCAGTAGTGTCAAAAGGTTGGTGAGTGATGGTTTTATGTTGTGGCTCTTCTTGTTTTATAGCCTGTTAAATCCTGCTCATCATTTTTTATTTTACTCGAGACAATGCCCAGCAATGTGCTGGTGCTGTGTGAGTACACTGGGGTTTGTTGAGGGTTGTTAGGGACCCCTCTTAAACATGAATTCTACTTGGGGGGTGTAATGCAACACCACCCGCAAGATACTGACACAGCCCTTGTCTGTCCTGTTCTGCTGTTTGTTTTCTCTAGTGGAGATCGCAGCTTCTATGAGTAGAGGAGCTGGAGGAGCGAAGCAGCCATCTTGCAATCAACAAGCCGCCCGTGGGACAAAACGAGGAAGAAGAGAAGGAGAAGAAGAAGAGATCTGCCTCTTGTCCATCCACCCAGCGATCCGTCCGTCCATCTGTTTATCTAAATACACACCTGGTCAAAAAGAGGAACACACGAGTCCTCTTTATCTCAGCATGTCTCAACGTCCTACTCATCATCATCATCAACTTCACTTACTGACAAATCACAGCAAACTACTGGCAGTCGCACTGTAACAAATCTGTTATCTGTAAAGAAACTGCAATAGATGATTGTAAAAAAAAAGTGGTGTTTTGTGCATCGTGCGTAAAAATAACCGAAAAAAAAAAGCCACGTATGTTTTTGGCTATAGTATTTGTTGTATTTGTTGCATATCTCTTGTCCTGGTAAAGATAGTTGTTAGTGTGATATGTATCCTCACGAACACAAGCCGTAGAAACAGAGTACATCCAAAACTGACGCAAGCCCCGAAGCCCTTTGAATATTCCAGATGTGACTCTGTGAGAGGCTTTTAGTGAATCTGTAGTGGCTGTAAAAAAAAGAAGCTGTTCCATGTGTAAATGTAAGCCCTTTAAATATACAGTCTGTAACTTGTTCATGTTCTGTAAATAGTATATATAGACAAAATGCAGTATATCATGAGAATCATTGAAATGATCAGTCTCAAGTCTATTTCGTATTATATCAGTATGATTCTTCCTCCCATTTGCTCCGGAGATGTTGACTTCACAAGGTTAATAGTGAACGTAAATGTAGGATTGTTGGCCTGTCTGTCTGTGTTGCGTGCAGTACAGTTCAGTCTAGCTAGTGTAGCTCTGGCATCGTCAGTGTTCAAATATTCTGCACTTTTTAACATCGACTCAAAAGACCTTTAGTTCTAATCTCCACTCGAGCCCGCGTTCGCTCTTGTGCATGTGTGGGAGAGCTAAATGCTGCATGTGTCCAGCGTGTAAGAGCGTGGGTGAGTGTGTGCTGGCAGAACGTGCTTTTGAACTCGAGCATGCGTGTGTTTCAGTGTGTGTGCAGCTGAATCCGGGTTTAGACAGTTGGTGGCTCGTCTGTGGGTTTTTTCTCATGTCACGTGTTCAGTGCTTATTGTCCAAAGTTCTTGTTTTGTTCTGACCATTGAGGACGTGCGTATGCGTGTGTGTGTAAATATCTATCAACATGAAGATGTATTATTGCAATAAAAAGCGCAGATGCACAGGAAAAAGAAACTTCCAGCTGCTTGTCTGGTCTCTTTTATTATTTATTGATGGATATATGGATAAACACGTAGAGCAGAAAGATGATTGAAATATCACTGATTTTCAGCGGTGAAAAGTAAATAAGCACATTTACTCAAGTACTGTAATCAAGTACAGTTTTGAGGTACTCCATTTTCTTCTACTTTACACATGTGTTCCACTACATTTAAGAGGGGAATATTGTAGTTTAACTCCACTATAAAACATGATCAAAATAATAGTGCATTGGTGTGGATTAAACTGCCAAACAGTTTATAGCAGCAAAAATGAACTTCACCTCCAGCAACACGAAAAGAAGACGGTGCCTGTGCGGGGCTGTTGTCTGCACAACACTCACAGTGTATGGCCTCCACTTCCACCTCTGCTTGCTTCATCTCTGTCTCTGTCAACTTCCTGTACCTTTACATCCTTTTTCTCATTGAAAATCTGGACAACAGTCAAAGTAAATGTTTAACCTCATACTTAAACCAGTTCCTCAAGAGTTTGCAGAAGTACATTTACTCAGGCTCTTCTACTTTAGTCAATTATTCCCATGTTATACCTTTTCTGCACTACATGTCAGAGGGACATGGTTGTTTTACTTGTACATTCAATTCACAGCTATAATTACATATTAAAGATTTTACACACAAAACAAGGGATCATCTTAGAATATACGTGATGTTTTCTTAAAGATTAAACTATCAACAGTAACACCAGTAATTCAAATGAGCTCCTCTTTAACCAACTGTAACAGTAAAATGCTGCGTATATCCTGCTTTGATGCAACAGTAATGATGCAGATTTGTACAAACGTTTGAGATACTCAAGTAAGATTTTGAATGCATGGCTTTTACTTTTAATGGTAAATTATTAATTTCTACTTTCTTAGACTTCCACTTAAAGTATCCTTTAAATTTTGCAATTTTTTCATTTAGTACAGTGGAGAAATAAGTACTGAAATCCTTTATTCAAGTAAAAGTAGCAATGCCTTGATGTAAAAACACTCCATTAATTAAAGGTTTTACTTAAGTAAATGTATTAAGAACAAAATGTTCTTAATTTTGCAATCACTGATTTTGTTTGGCCACTTGAACACAACATTGACATGCCACCTTTTAAATAGACATGACACCTTGTTAGCTAACAGTTGCTAGTTGTTAGCTTTTTTTTTTTTTTTTTTTTTACAAATACAGCAGTTAAGGAGCGATGTTAGCATTCACGTGAAGACTTCTTTCAGGTGAATATAAATCCATAATGACTCTTCCTTGAGCTCTGCTTCTGTTCTGTCAACCCAAACAGTGAAGTTAGCTCGCTGTGAGTCAGACAGCTAGCTAAACAATGAGCTAAAAGCCAATATAAAGCTGAGCGGAGCAGCAGATTCAGGTGCTAACTCTCTGTCAGGTGAGGTCCATCACTACCAGCGCACTCTCACACTGTTTTCACTTTGTCAAGTGATAAAATATTGATTACAACTGCTTTCAAATGTAAACAGTACTCTTTCAAAGTATTACTGGATCATTGTCAGCGCGTAAGCGGCATTTTGATACTGTAGCACATGTGGAGCTAGCTTTAATACTTCATAAAGGTTTGGTACATTTATCTCATAGATTCACAGTACATCACATTTTATAAGAGAATCAGGCTATATGTTTTATATCTAAAAACAACTAATATATACAGCTGTAAGGCAAATGTAGCACAATGAAATAATCATAATATGATATAATGGAAGTTATACTCTCTGAAATATAGTGAAAGTAGCATAAAATGAAAATAATCAAGTAAAGTGTAATACAAACAGGAAATAATCAAGTAAAGTGTAATTCAAACAGGAAATAATCAAGTAAAGTGTAATGCAAACCAGAGGATAATCAAGTTAAGTGTTATTCAAACAGTATTTAGTTGTTATCCACCACATCTTGAGTAGCTAAACAGTGTGAATGCTTTCTCCACCTCTGACAGCCTCTGTTGCTGCGGACTGTTTGTGGTGGAGGGACGGGTGAGGTTCCTCTTTAATTCTCCGGCCTCCCGGGATTACGCAACCGCGCGGCAGTACTCGTCTCCGGCCGGTAGAGGGCGGTGCGCAGCCTGGTGACGCTGATGAATCATCCCCGGCGGCAGCTCCGCTTCTCCTGACCCGCATTCACCCGTACTGTACAGGCAGGGAGGGGGGGGAGGACCGAGCACAGAAAGCAAATAAACGCTGTGGAGTTCTCCTGCAGACCGTGGCCATGGCATTGGCAGTCCCTGGCAGACGCGGCGCTCCCGTCTCCTCGCACCTGATAGCGGACTGAAAGGGGGCCACCACCGGGAGAGCCGTTAGCGACGCCGTTTGAGGCGCTTCTCAGCTTGTATTTCTACGTATTTGTTCTTTTTTTTTTTTTCTTCACGTGTTAATCCGGCTGTTCCTTGCTCACTGGCTTTATGTTGGCGGTACAGGAGGCGGTTTTGTACCATAAGTCGAACATTGGTGAGTGTGTCAGTTTATTACATTCACACTATAACGACAGGCAGTGAAGGCGTCTTAATGGGGCGGCGGTAGCTATACCGTGAGTGTTGTCCTCACGTCAACCCGGGCGCTGCGCCGGCCTGCGTACTGTACTGTACCAAAGGGTTCATGCAAAGAAGCTTGGCCAGTGTGCTGAGTGTACCTCCGTGTGCCACTCGAGACAGTAACCTGCGTGACAGCCATGTGCTCGCCTCGCTGGCGTTGTGCTGAGGGACCTGGGTCAGGTAGGGCTGAGTTCACGGTTAAGGTCGGAACTATACGATCCTTGCAATCAGAAACCTGTTCACCTCCACTCAGCCCTACATGGCTGTACGGTCTGGACGTGTGAGAGATGACACCCGGCAAGGTACAGAGATAGGGCTTTGTGCCAAGATGTTTGCAGTTTATGGACATGTATGTAGATATGTACGCGTGAGTCAGTGCGCGGCCACACTTCGCATTCCTTGTCTTTGACCTATGGAAGTAGGTCTGTGTGTACCAAAGTGTGAGAGTTGATATGAATCATGCATAGGACAGCAGGAAATATAAAATGTGGTTCCCAGCCTGTAGGTGCTCCTGCAGGCTGAGGCGTGGTGATTTGTGTGATATTATGCACTGAGTTACACATAATACCAGTAGTCTTTGCATTGTGTGTGTGTGAGTGTGTGGTCAGGTGAAAGCTATGCTTAATTAATTTTTTTGTATTTTGACTGCAGGATGAGGGCAGCAGCATCTGCTTCATTTGTGGACCAATCAGACGTGATTGCATGAGTCGTTTGGGCCGGAGCGGCAGCTGAAGACGTCCTCGGTTAGGGTAGGTGACCAGCACCATCATCAGAGCGGCGCGCGGGGGTCAGGCTAATGTGTGAGAAGTGCATGGTGATTTCATATAGAATGTCCACGCAACACGCTAATGGTGAAGGCTGCCCCGCCTGGCACCGCGCATCATGCCTGGCTTCATGTTTCACATGAGCCGCTGTCACTCCACATTTCACTTGTGAGCGAGGAATATTCCCCAGCTGAAGGTGACACGGAACTTTTGACGTGGCGTGACCCATTTGTCATTCGCCTCTTTGCCGAAAACCTTCAAGCCCATTCAAGATGTCTAATGTGTCAAATAGAACTTCTCCGGAGAGGTGGACAAGACGGAAAACTCTCATGTAACCATAACTGAGTGTAAAACAACAATGAATGTGGAACCAGAACTGATATTTCCCAGTCGTGCGGCAGAGTGGCCTACATAAAATTACACGGGAAGCGCTCTCACTCAGGTTGTTTACAAGAGCTTCCCCCACTAACCCAGTTAGGATTTAGATAGCCGGTGCTTTTTATTAGTTTTCACCAACCCTTCAAAGATTTATTATTCTCTGTGAGTCCTTCCCTCAGACTTGTTTTCTTGGAAGAAAGGACATTTGTCTGAGTGGGCATTATTTTCTTAAAGCAGCTTTACAAGCAATGACCCAATGCTAAGCTAAGTAAAGCTAAAACTGCAGCTGATATCTGTTTGGCAGGTGTGCGCAACCTGTCAGGATTTCACTAACATTATAGAAAATTGATCAAATATATATCACTATTAAGAGTATTGCTCGTCTTAAAGATATCACGGTGCTACTGGAATGAGTCACAAACCAAAGTCCATGCAGAAAATACTCATGTATGTATGTGTACATACATACACAGCCATAATCTCTGCCTGCAGCCAGACGTGACCTCTTTTGACGTCCGTTGCTAACGCCCTCCTCCCCCTCCCCTCAGTTCCCATAGCTCGTAGCTGCAAGGCGGTGTCCTGGTT
Source organism: Chelmon rostratus (assembly GCF_017976325.1). Taxonomy (NCBI): domain Eukaryota; kingdom Metazoa; phylum Chordata; class Actinopteri; order Chaetodontiformes; family Chaetodontidae; genus Chelmon; species Chelmon rostratus. The sequence continues at coordinate 21,228,266 of NC_055674.1, forward strand.
TTCTGAGGTTGAGGCTTAATGTATAGCGAGCACGGGGGTTGAGGGAGGGGGAGGGGGAGCGACAGGAAAGAAAACCAGTCTCTCTCCCCATGAAAATCAGTTACATAACAGGCACTGTGGAGGCAGCCGCTGCCCTAGTCTCTGAGGTCCCACAGCCTGCTTACATCACAGAGGTATAGACTGAGGGGAGGAGGGGCTTTCACTCAGCTATTCATTTAGCTTTGTACCCTAATTTAATTTGATATGACTGTCTACACACACAACCAACATACTCCAGTTTAAGATTTTTACTGTTTGTCCTCTGTGTTGTATATATATATATTTGGCTGCACCAATGTAGGACTGCTACTATTACTTTCATGACCAACTATTGTGTGCTATCACAAGATATTTTTCATGTTGTTTTGGCATGTTAGAGCATCCACGACTGCTACATTTTAGCAGTCGTCAGCTACTCCCAAAAAGTTGTCGACTAAGCGAGAGACACATCTTATTATTTTCACTCAATAATGATAATGAATCAAAAAGATACCAGATACCAGTAAAGGGTTAGATATTACTCTGAAATAGATATCACACTAGCTGAAATAGCAGAGCCCTTCAGTGGCTTTGAGGGTGCAAGTGAGCTGTGATCTGATTGGACGAAACCTTTTTAATTTTATTGCTATCACCCGAAAACAAATGATTTTGTTTTTACAGGAAGCTTTTCTTGTTATATCAGCATGTCACTTTACCTTGTTAAATCATGCTAGTTCCTTGCTATTTCATGAAATTGAGACATCTCATTATGACAAACCTTTCTCGTCATGATGCGATAGCATGGTGTGTTGTTACAGCAAGCTTGAATTTGATCGACTAGATGTTTTAAAACAACGCCAAAATGAAGGCACCTCCACAAAAGCGTGTTTGCAGTTTGTATTACAGGGCATTTCTACTGTGTTTATGAGTGCAAAATCTGAGAAACGGGGATGAAAAGCCATACAGATTGGTTGTCACACTGATTTTTGCAGTGCTGGCTCTATTAGAGACAACATCAGCGTGGTGGAGGATGTTTTCGAAGCTGTTTCTAAATTACATTTCACTTCGCAGAAACTCTTGTCATACTGCAGCTGAGAAAACCTTTGAATTCAGTCTCTGAACTGACCGCACTATTTAATACCATCTCCTCCAATATAACCTTCCTTTGTGTGCACTGAAATATGATTATTAATATCTTTAACCAAGCTCAGTAGCAAAGAACGTTCCTCTACACGCTGCTGTTTTCCTGACATATCCAAGCTGCTTCTGAAACAATAAGAGCTCTGTGCCAATCTGGATCATCAGTGTTGGTAAATACCCTGCGAAATTGAAAACATGTGGTGATGATAAAGTTATGCTGCCCTGATGGTAATTTCCTCAGTAAATCTTCTTTGGTGTAGCAATGTTGTTGACAGTAAGCCACTTAATAGGATATTCCTGCTCACTGCCAGCCAAACAGGAAAAACACCCCCAGACATGAAAATGGGTCTTTAGGTTGAGACATTAGAAATAGCCTTTAAAATTCTAACACTGAAGACAGAGAAAGGCGGCTTGGGTAGAGAGGTCATGATGTGCAACAAAGGTCCCAGGGCAAAACGGAACCAGGGGCTTCGGTCTCATGGTGTGCGTCTTAACTTGCCTGTTTGATGAATCCACATCAGAAATGTTTGTTTTGTTATTCAAACATCTATATAGCCTCAAAAATCCACTAATATTCTGGCTGTTTCATTTCAAAAGAAGAAAGATTTGCTAGAAGACGTATTTGTCGCTTCCACTTTTTGTCCCATTCCACTGACTCCACAGCACACCTGCACAGTAATTAGACGTATTCGACGGGTGTGGACCTACTGTGCCTGATCCCTCAATGTGTGACACATTATACCTTTATTATTGACTTTGCACGTCATTCCCAGTGTACAGTAATTTTCATCCATCTTCAGCCTGAGCTGAGCTCCGATTCACCAGAAGTCCTAAAAACACCTGTGATGGCGTGCAGGGCCGTTATGCAAACTGCATAAGAGAATGTGGGAAGATTCATTGGACCAGTATTCTGTAATTACCACTTGTGGCCACAGTGGCCGCTGTTCAGCTAAAGTCGCATAGGCTTTAACTTCTTATCCATATTGATCAATATCAATATTTATCACGATATATAATTTGACACTGCTCTCAGATTAAAGAGTGCCCCTGGCCATACTGAATTATTGAACACATATAATCACACTAACCTCTGCATTGACTTGAACTGCCTCTCTTTGGTGAGGCGTCTGATGTCAGATGATGATGATGTTGATGATGAATCTTACAGCTGTCTTGCAGCAGTTTTCCAGGTTTGGGTCAGTCAGTCTTGAGCTGAACTGAGTCTTTACAAGAGTCAGTTCTGAAAGGAGCGGCTCTCAGTAGCAGGTCGCTGCTTTGCAGCTCAATGATTTCATGCTGCTGGTTGTCGGGAACATCAGCTGATTCCACCTTAAACAGCAAACATGTTCAGTTCCTTTTCTTTACTTTTCATGTTGTAAAACCTCTCAGCAAACGCCTGCAGGAGTTTCAGACTCAGTAGCATATTCAGATGTAATAGCAGAAGAGTAGGAACTTACAGTGTTTCCTCTTTCCAGTTGAACTTGCTGCAGCTTTAAGTTCACTTCAAATGATTTCACATTTGAAAGCAGAGAGCTGAGCGCTGCTGGAGCTTGAGGTTCAGCTCTAAAAGGTTCTTGGTAAAGTCCACCATGAAGGCTTGCTATCACTGAGTGTCCAAATAAGGTTTTCCTTCATTCTCTATGAGTTATTCCAGACAAACTGACACTTAGAGATACAGCTTGATCCGTCTCAAAATGGAGATGAAACAGATGGAGGGTGTTTCTGTCCGCTACGTTTGCTTTTATATTAACCTGGAAACGTGTGTTTGTCTGTTAAAACGGACACAAATCTGCTGGAGACGGCGGATTTAGCTGACACTAATTAGCTGAAATGGAGTGACGCTGGGGTAGAACATAACTTTATGGTGTTAAACACTGTACATGTCAAGTGGGACATTTTACAGTGTAAAAATGAACTTATCTGTGCTCTGTGGTCAACAGCATTTATTAGACAAACAAACGTCATCCTAGTTTGTCAATCGCCACTATAGTTTCTTGTTATAGATATATGTGCATATAGATACGTCTACAGTAATATAACAATTATTGATAGATGCAATAACTTAATATCAGCTGTTATATTGGCCTGTCTAATTGATTAGTTGTAGCGCAAACTGAAACTTTTTGAATTGATCAAAACATAATACAGTTTTTAAATGGCTACAAATCCATCCTCAGTAAGTTTGTCTGCAGTCTGTTTTAATGGTCAGCGCTTTGCTGTTGGGTAGCTACTCTTCTTTGCCTTGTCTTACTTTGCCTGCAAAGCTATTTGGAATAATAATGTGGTGTCTGCAACCGTGAGTTGATTAATTGATGAACGCATCAAAGAATATTAATTAACACTGTTTTTTATCTTCCTCGAACAGAAAGTTGATGAATGTTTCATGATGTTAGCTTGTCAAATTGGATTTGCTTCTTTTCACTGTTTCATAGCAATTTAAACAGAAATATGTGTGGCTTTGGACTGTTGGTATCTGAGTTTTGGTTAAAAAAAGCATTTGAGGATGTTTCTCTTGCCTTTGGGAAAATATTATATAGATTTTAATACCCTGCTCTGGGACATTTAATTAGAATAACCAATAGATGTATTTGAAAAATAACTGACAGGTGAACCAGTAAGTGTAAAACGCAGAATAGTGCAAGAAATGCCAAAATGTGGATGCAAACACACACACACACACAACTGAGAGAGCGAGAGAGAGAAAGGCAGCACGCTAGCAAGAGGTCATCCCTTGAACTCTCAAAAGTGCAACCACATCGACAGATGCAAGAGTTTCCTGAAGACGTGGTGGCTGTATGCGAGGAATCAGACATTGTGTAAGACTGAAAATGCTCCGTCTGATAGCACATTTAACACATTTAATGCAGCAGCGTTGACAGCAGCCTGTGTCAGACCCAGTCAGATAATTAGACATTCTCTCTGATGACAAAATGTGCTCATGTTGTAAAACACTGAATTCAGAAATGCTGACAGAGAAAACACAGGATTTAGGAAAAAAATGGAATCTGGATACTACTATGACAGATTTCAGAGAGCTCTGTATTAGTCCCACGCCTATATGCGACCTGGTGACTGAGAAGGAAGGAGAGGCAGAACAAGAATGGGAAAGAGATAAACAGTGCAGAGCCTAAACTTAGGGACGACTGATTGAAGTTACCACCTGGCGTGCTGTACTGTACGTGCTGCCTGACTGAGAACAATATGAAACAGGCTGTGCAGCTCTTGCTCACACACACAGACACAAGGTATTATGGAGCCTCGGGGCACTTCCTTCATACTAGTTTCTTTGGAATGTTCTGTTCTTTTCTGTCAGGGCAGAAACATCTTTATGTAAGGCAGCCCCAATTCAATTAGTGTGAGACACAATGCATCTCCCACACAGAAAATTAAATGTCTATCAGTCAGCCGAGGACGATCCTCCCTCCGTCTGACAGGAAATGTCTTGTGAAGAGGTCTTAAATCCAGCCCCAGAATCACCAGAAGTCTCTTGACGTGTCATTTTAGGACCACGACACAGCGCTGGTTGTTTTAATGTTGTGTTGCTTGAGTGATTTAAAGCAGTATGCAATCAAAGCGTGAGTTATGAGCAGAACACGTTAACAACTGCAGTCATGTGTGGAATGAGTTTTTGGAAGTGTTTTATCTGTGTGTTAATGCAGATACTGAACACTTGAAAGCTGCTGGAGTAGGGCAGGGCAGATTCATTAAAGAGAGAATGTCGTTTCTCCGTCTGTTTGGTACTTCCTCACTGATTTTCATCACTGCTGTTGCAGCTACTTTCTTTGGCCTTTCCTGTACCTTGGCAGGCGCAACCAGTTCACCAACCACAGCAAATAGGACATGGAACAAAAAAAAAGGAGAGCAGACAGGTTTTCACGTGTTGGAATGGGGTTGTCTTTGCTAAATTAAAAAAATTGTTTTATAGAAAAGAACTTTTATATTCCTGTAATTATGTTTATTAAACATTTAATTGTGTGTTTAAGTTGTTATGAGCACTGAATAAATTAGGCCCAGTACCGAGCTATAAGGCGAGAGGCAGATCTAGACTGTAAATGTAAAGAAGGCAGAGCGGTACCCACCATTGCAGGCCATCCACTGTGTCCGTCAGTAATGTGGGATAGAGGCAGGATAATATGAAAGGGGATTTAGAGGCTATTATCTTGAAAACAGGCCAAGGACCTAAAGATATTAAGGGCTGAAATAAAGCAGATACTTGAATTTGTCTTGGAAAATATAAAACCCTGCTGCAGGCCTGGAATTAAGTCATTCTTAGGCCAGTTTGGCCTTTGACAAATACAGATTTATTGCGACATTGTGGCTGAAATGTAGAGCGCCAAGACCAAAACCAATGGTGCAATTACAAAAAGTGACAATCACAGCTTATGAAGAAATGCTAATCTGTATTTATAAAGTTTGACTTTTCCACAAAATGATGTGTGATTGATTTTTGAAAATTCAGACAACCCATATTAATTGTTGTTGGAATGAAGTCTATAAATGGGCAAAGGGTGCTAAAGATGTTACCACACCCATGCAACTATTAGCATTTGAGTCTGGGATCAGGAGAGCAGCCACAAAAATGACTTTAAACACTTTCATGTCCTTGTTGCACGTTAAGCACTGATGGAAAAGTACAAGGCCAGACTACTGGTCTCTCCTTATCACCAGATACACTGCACACACTCAGAAAGAGGAGGTCATGCTGTACAGAGGAATATTAGCTGGTTCTGGCTGAATAATTGTTAATGTTCCGCATAAAAGGTAAGCAAAAAAACAACGAGAACCTTTCAAGTTTCATCAGAGGTCATGTCAGCACGTTGTGTTTAGCTAAGTAGTTGAAAATACGTGTACAAAAGGCAACCATGTACCATTAAATCTCAGTGTTTTGATACCACCCTGCCACTGTGCATTGAACAGTATGTGCACAGTACTGAGACCTGTCGAGTGCCAAAAGGTGTGTCAGATATGTAATCTTGTTTACTCAGTGTGATGGTATCAGGTGTACACTAGCACTGTAAAAAGTAGCTCTACTGGTTCTTGTACATAATTTGATATCCTTTATGTGAAAGAGAATAAGATAAAAACAAGAAATAATTGTTATTTTCCTATTGTTGTTCCTTGTCTTTATGTCTCTCTCTGACATTATTATTGCTAATTAGTGAAGTAAATCAGTATTGTGCTGTTTAGCTCGTTATGTTTGTGAGGCATGGCACCTTGAAGATCATAATTTTTATCAAAACCAGAGAGAAGTAATGCATCCAAGCACTGCTCTCCAGCATTTTCAGCACTAGCACTACTGGGTCAAAGGGAAGCTAAACTTTAGAACTGTTTGTCCATGTGTCACACTTGATATCTCACACATTCTTGATTAAATTAGCTCAAACCTCGAGGAAGTTATGCATCTCATCAATGTGTTTCCAAGCTTTTAAATTACAGAGATTGGCCCAAAGGGGGGCGTTGCGTCAGTCATTTATTTGTTCATCCAGTCGTCACATGTGGGATCCCAGACACCGCTGATCAGACCCGATTAAACAAATCTCGCTGGTTGTGAGGGGCAGAGCTGGCAGGCATTCAGCGAGAAGTGAAAGAAACAATTTACAAAGTATGGGACAAAGTTCTATATAAAAGAGGTCAACTAACCAGAACTAAACTCTGGACTATGACAAACATAACAAACACTGACTAGAACCATGCGAACCCAACTGAACACAGGAGTTATGGCTTTTGCAAAAGGGCTAAAGCGAAGCACTACCAACTAAACTACAACACAAGCACTAAAAGATGAATATATTCTAAAGAAATAAACAAAATCTAGTATCTCATGTCTGCCAACACTGTCAGTCAAGAAAAGAGAAATTAGAACATCTTAAGATGTGCTTTACTCTGACAGTACAAAAGTAAACCGAATGTTTTCTTTACAATAGAAACTAATGTACTGCCAACAATGATCGTATGATGTATGAAACAAAATCTTTGTCTCATCATTTACCTGTCATCAAAAAATGTTTGCCTGAGTTTTAGTGACACTCGTGCGGCAGCAGGCGGGATGGCATCGTCCGTGAGTGACGGCATGTTCGCCGTGGCAGCCTCTGTTCCCTCTCTCAGTTCCTCCTCCCTCCATCTCTGGCTCGCTTGCTGCGAAGTCTCTCGCTCTCTTTCGGTAGCATCTCTCAGGGGGCTTGTATTGTTTTAGGGGATAAGAGGACGGACCAAAAAAGCAGTGCTTCGGTGGGATGAGAGAAAGACTTTCTAACAAGCTCTCGGCCCTCCAGGGAGGACTCTCGCTCGCACACGTACACAAATGATCTCAGAGAGTCGACACAGATCTGTGTAGCACTGCGACACACACACACACACACTCATGGACTCTCTGCCCTATGGAGAGAGGAACAGAGACCGGTGTTAGGAGTGGCCACAACAGGAAGTGGTCCCGGGATTACATTAAAAGGATGGACTCCCTGCTCAGAATGAACTTCTGCAGGGAGGTCGAGGCCTCCACTCCTTCCCTCAGGGGGTTTCAGCAGTCTTGTACAGTAAAGCCTGCATCATGACTCTGGAAAGAGTATTGTCCTGGAATCCTGCCGGTCTCCACATCTGAGTGAGATAGGGAAGGAGGGAGAGTGGAGAGAGAGAGAGACCCTCTACAGGGACTCGACATCAAGAGAGAGGCACACTTAAATAAGGGAGGCAGCTCCAGACGTGGAGCCACAGTGTTGAGAGAGAGCAATTACACTAAGCTGGGTCTAATGGATTTTATCAGTTGCACATTAGCTATGCTGTGATTGGTTTCCTTGTTTTTTTCCTTATCATATAACCTCTGAAGGTTGCATTGTCAGGGTTAGGTACGTTTTCAATGCGGCAGGCAAGACAACAGCAACATCATAAACAACATCACAGCGGCGCTTAAGTCCTGCTACGGAGGAATTAGGGTGACAAATGTTTGACTGCCCGTGTTTCCAGAGACATGCTGTAGAGTCACCCAGCTTCAGTTTAAGCAGTTGCCGCACATTTTTCATCATTCACTCTGTTTTCTCAGTTGTATTTAGCATATGAGCCGTGCATGCACAGGCTAGCCTGAGTAGCATGGTCAGGCTAACAGATTGTCCTTTTGCCAAAGCAGAAAGGTTGGATCTCTCACATTTCAGTATTTATGTTCTGAATGTGCTAAGACATGCATTTAATTAGAGGGTATTAGGCTAATCACACAGTAATTATTATTATGTTCATTAGGTGTGTGAAGTGTTTGGTACAGAACATGCAGTTCAGAATGAATACTGTCACACCACTACCCAGCACCCTCTGGCTTTTTGCAGTTTTTGGCTCCCATACATTAGGGCTTTAACAAATTGTTGGTTATTTTGTCTAAACAATTATTCCTTTCGTTTTTTATTCATTTTTGTTTAGTCCATAACATGTCAGAAAAATGGCCATTGCATTTCACAGAGCCCAAGGTGATGTGGTCAGGTTGCTCGCTTTGTTCAGACAACAGTCAGAAACCCAAAGATATTCAAAATGAACTGGAGACACCCAGCAAATCCTCACATTTCAGAAGCTGGAAGCAGCTAGAAGCATGCAGCAGCATGTGATTGATAAATGACCACTTTTTACAACTTGGATCTTATTTCCCATGTTTGGCCATCAGTGCCATAGGTCGTGATAAAATTGCGTAAAATAACAGAAGTCAACAATTGCTGAGATCTTGGAACATGGTGACATTGCTGAAAAGAAATGATCGTTAAAGATCATTCAACGGATCATAAACAATCTCCCAAGTTTGTGAATGTTTCGTATTTTTGCCCAAGATGTGAATGAAAAGATTGATTTCCTTTTGACTGTATGATTACTTTATTGTTTGCTAAATAGCACTATCTATCTAGTGTTGTTTTATAGCATTTTTTAACCCTTTGTTAACCAAATCCACAAGAATGTTTTCTGCTTGATGATAAATCAGAGTGAGAGGAGGAAATAACAGCCTAAGGCAGTGACGAGCACACGGAAGTGTCAGCAGGCAAGCTAGACTTTCCATAGGAGGTAAATGGAGTGGAAACAACACATAGTCTGACGGTGAGGGTTAGGTTCAGGTCAGCGTGATGTTTGTTAAGTAATTTAGACGCTTTTCTAGTTCTGGTGCAGGATTTGCTTCAGGCCAGCGGCTTCTCACGGCTTGTCGCATACGCAACATCATTAACACCCAACGTTTCACTAGTTAGTAGATTAAATGTGTGCTCAGGTTTCATTAAGCTCACCAGGTCAAAGCTGGAAGCGGATGTTCAAGTGGAGGACTGAAGGAAAGGCCTTATGGCGGCTGTTTTGACAAGAATTGGGAAATTCTTCCTGATATCAGAGCCATGTGATATGACTTGAGGCACGAGTTGACCCTCTTAGAAATAAAGAGTCTGAACATTCAGATTGTAGGTAGTTTTTTTCCTCCCCTTTCATTTAAACTTAATCAGCTTAACAAATAAAACAAAGACACACACACACACACACACACATTGCTGTTCTATATATATTAGCGTCACATAGTTTGGTACAAATGATATAAAGCTGAAAGGCCTGGTGTCCCATGGTGAATATAAAGTGACACTGAGGCAGGATCAAGAGCTGGCCAGGCTTTGAGTACTCCACATTTGAAAGGTTTGACCTCTAAACTTGATGTTATGGTAATGAAATTCAACCAATCAGATCACTGCACCATATGACTTTGTAGGAGAGATTGAAAGTCTTACAGAGGCCAGTTGGGAGAACAGTGGAAACATCTTTTCAGAGGAGAAATTATTTCAGTGAAGAATTACTCCAGTTCTGATATAACTGATGACACAGTTATACACAGTCACATTAGGGATTTCATGGAGTAACCGACGCTCCACTTCAATGAGCAGTGTGGGAACACTTGAACAATCGGTTTCTACAATATGCCGTGTTAGATAAACAGAATTTAATGTAGTGAGACAAGGAGAGACTCCCACTGTCCCTTCAGGTTTAGTCCATTTAGTCCACCAATCAGATCACAGCACATTTGTAAACACCCTCTCAGAGACAATTTGGGCCTCGATTTTATTATTCCACCTATCCCAACGACTGTCCTGCAGGCACAAGCGTGTAACTTGATGCCTGGCGAGATGGATTCGTGTCTTGCATGATCTTGTGTGATCTCATGTGATCTCAGGATCTTGCGAATCCACCTGCCTCGCACGGTAAGAACTCTGTAGCGCTGCTGCTTCAGCTAACGTTGGCGTCACAGAGTGACCGGATGAGCTACTTCACACCTCCGAATTATTCTGTTTTCAAAGATGATAAGCGTAAAACAACGATGTGATGAACATAATATTCTGACTGCCCTGTCCACCGGCTGCATCGTTTGTTTTTGACAACTAACGAGCTGCCTGCTAGCCAGCTAGCGAGCTAGCTGTTTGAAATGAGGTGGCCACCAAGACCAAGAAAGACTCGTCAATTTGATGCTGTTTTTTAACAGCAAAAAGACCACATGCGTCACACACAGTGTTTATTTCTTGACAAAATTGAGCATAATAACCAAACAAACATATTTCAGTTCAATTCATCTGAATCTATGTTTGGCACATTTTCAGAAAAATAGATTTAAGGGGATGTTTTCATCTTCTTTCAGATTGTGGAGACTGGCATCTATTTTAATGAAGGCGCTCTGACATCTGATGTCTGTGTCAATGAGGAAGACTGGCCTCCATCTTCATACCACCAGGTTGGTTTTCTTCTCTACATCATCATCGCTGATTGCAGTAAATGTGGTAGCAGGTTGACCAGTTACCAAACCCTGTTCTAATACTCCACTTGTGTATCCTAAGTTACCTGCATTGCTGCACAGATGGCTTTCAGGTCAAGACACTCGTATTTTGTGTGTCACAAATTACAGCAATAGTACTTTCCAATAAATATTAAAATCGTAGCAGGGTGGGAAAGCCTATTAAAGTGACTTCCATGCAGGCAGTCATTCAGAAATACTAAAACCATGCTGCCACAAGACTGTAGAGTACCACATCACCAGCATCTGATTGTTCATAGAAGACTTCGCCTGACAGCTCAGGTGTGAAATCATGTTTAGTAATAATAAGGAAAAGCTGGTTAATGAAAGGTTAAAAAAAAGCAAACAAAAATGAAATGACATTCAGTCAGACACACATACAAATTGAATTCTCACCAGTGTCACATGATGCAGCTAATTTTCTGTATCCCGTACGCATCTGTGATATAATCTGCTCTGAGATTTGTTATTTCAGGCAGAAACTCTAAGTGAAATAAAAATTTCATTAGTTAGTGGGATAATTGTATCAAGCCTACAGGGCATAGCATGCAGCAGTAAGTTAGGAACAGAACAAGAAAGGTATTCTTCTTAGTCAGGAGACACAAGAAACCTTCAGGCTTTTTGATCTTGAATAGATCTTTTTAATTAGATACTAAGACATGCTTTAACATGAGCTTATTTGCCTTTTCTAGAGGATTGCCTTTTTTTGCACTCCCTCTTATGCTATCTTATTCACATAACAAAACATTCACATGACAAAAACAACAAAACAAGGGCAGCCAGGGCAGACGAGCTCTGACCACTGACTGCTGGCCAGCTCTCACATAGAAAGCTCCGTCACAGCCACCTGTCGCTTCATCAGTGCTGACCGGGACCACGGTTTCTGTTCTCTGTTCTCTAATTACCGTTTTCTACTGGGAAAATATGTTGAAGTCCAACATCTTTTATGAGGTCCGACATATTTAATCCTGCCCGGTCATAATATTAGACGTGAAAATATTCCGCCTCTACATGCTGTCTCCCCTGCTGTGGCTCTGATGTCCGCCCCCCCTCTCGCGATAGATATTTCAACCAAACCAGAGTCGATGGTGTTTATTGGAACAGTGTGAGTACAAACCAAAAAGGTTTTGGTAAGTTTTATTTTGTTGCTTTTGAGTTTGAATGTGTGTTTTATGATGCTAAAATGAGTGAGTTTCTGGTTAAAGAATCTTACTCTTTAACAAAAAGGACGTTATTTTTTTACTCTTCTACTATACATGTACTACATCCTACCACTCTCTGTGTATACCGTTCTCTAGTCATCGCTTTCTTACTAAGAGCCAGTAAACCTTCACCAAGTACTTGTCTTTTTTTAGTACAGTTTCCTCTGCCAGAATACCAAACTACCGTCCTGTCAGCCTCCTGGGTACTTCAAACCCAAGAGTCTCTTTCATGGCTTCACAAAACAGTACAGTTTTTAGGCAGCTCTAAAATATGTGTGTGTGTTCTGCAGCTAAATGTCCACTCAGCTGCCAGCAAGGTTGCTGGAAGGCTGGAACTTCATTACCTTTTCATAGTAATCCCGTGAGTAAGTGAGTTTTTTTTTTTTCTCCTTTATTTATTCATAAGGACAACACACATTAATCAGCATTTCTGCAAATGTGCCTGTGTCAGCCAGCTGGCTAATTTTCAACTGCAGTCCTTTGGCAGGATGTTTTAAAATCTGCTCTTAAGGTCAACTTTTAAGGTTAAATTTTTCCCTCAGATTCTCTTTATTCTGGCTCCCGCTCATCTTATCACTATAGCAAAGCAAAGTTCCAGTGTATGTGTGTTATTGGAATGATTCTCTGCTTCATTTTCCCAAATAGTCCTCTCTCTCCTATTAAACTCTGTACTTGATACTCTTGAGTGTGTGTTTCTAAATCTTCCCATTATGAGGTATAGTTTGGGCGACACCACCATATGAGAGATGTGAGCCGCTCTGCATAGTAATCGCAGAGCCTCACTTGTCTTTGTTAGTCTGGAGTGTCACATATCTGATTCTAGACTGCCTTCCTCCCCAAATAAACCTTGATATCATTTTCTCCCAAGCTGTGAATTGAGTTTGTGGTACCATGAACGGGAGGCTTTCAGACATTGCCTTGGTATGCTGTTCATTTTAACTATTTCTATTTTAGTACTCGAGTCCAGTGGGAGAACAAACTCTCTCACCGTATCTTAAATGATTTGCTGATCGAGTTTTGACATGACTGTGGTGACAGTAACTATGTCAACAACTGTACAGAATTTTGTACAGACATGATTGTTTCCCAGAGGCTGAAACCTAATGACTTTGATGATTCGCGAATCGAAACTCCCATCAGCCCCAACCGTACTTTGTGTTTTGTGCAAATATCGCAGATGTCGGCATGCTGACAACCAAAACAAAGATGGCGAATATGGCTAACGTTATACCTGCTAAACATAAGCACGTTTTCGTTTGCACTGCGAGCATGTTTATATTAGACAGGATGATAAATGGTTTTTGATTAGCTTTGCTAGGAGCCTCTACACGCTGCATCTGCTGCGTTACTTCCTCTAAGGTGATAGTGTTTGCTCTTTTGTCCCTGATAATTGGATGAGGATGACCTGTAGCACAGTATTTTATGACTGAACAATAACCTTAATCATTACAGACGAATGTAGCACAAAATGTTAGATAACGGTTTTGCATAATGAATGTCACTAAAACTGAAGTGTATCCAAATAATGATAACTCAGACACACACATGGATTATATAAGACCCACTCATCCTTTCATTGCCCTGTATTTGTTATACATGAGCAGCAAAGGATTTTTACCATTGGCCAGTGTCTTTAAATTAGCAGTGCAGAACAAGAAGTGTGTGAGTGTGTGTGTTGACTGTAAAGTGGTGCCTCCCCTGCTGTTCGAGAAATGGACAGACAATGGATAATGGTTGTATGGCCTGATTACCCCTGCTGAGTGACTGTGGGGAGAGCAGAGCAGAGAGATTAGTGCGGCGACGGGACTCACAGATGGATGCTCTTGGTGCTCCGATATGATGCGACGTTACAGGATGGTGGATGCAATGTGATCTGACATAACTTCGTCTCACGCACCTTGATTTTCACGCTCATGACTTCCCATCATGCAAATTTATGACACTTGTTCAATACCTCCGTAATGGCAGCATTCACACTGGCACAAGTCACAACTCATATTTTGGAACGTTAAAATCAGAATCAGTGCTAGTGATAGCAAGCAAATCTAAGTTTGCTCACCCGACTTGCAGTAATATCACAGCCCTCAGCAGCACAGCTGTTAGTGTTAGTGCTCTCTGCTTTGTGCAGAAATTGATGTATCGTAGTCATGCAGACTTAGAGCCACTGACCGCACTAACTGCCCCTCGAAGGTGCTCCAGGATAGACTGAGCAAAGAGAAAGTGGAATGACTGGCTGATATTGGTGGGGTTAAGGTACGGTCATATTAGCATTCAGTTCAACAGACCTGTCCTGCACTCTGCACTGAATACAGGTGCTACGTCATGGTTCTGATGCGGGTAGTAAATAGATGTTGAGCAGAGACGTCATGAACTGTAAACTGTCATGCTGCAGGCTGAAATTAATGGTGATATTGTAGTCTGGTAGGGTTTGGATTCAGTAGTGTTTTATCAAATCTGAATCCAGTATCGGATCGGGATCCTTTTAAAACCCTTATTGAATGTAATTATTTTGTGCTTTCAACGTTTTCCGGCAATTGAAGTAACTGTATGAATAACTAGAAGTCAAAGCTCTCTAATCAGCTTTTCTCAGCAGAGACGGCAGAAACTCTGCAGTCGACCTCGTTAGTATTCACAACCCAAAGCTACAGTGTGAAAATGAGATGAGCAGCAGGAGATATGAAATGCTGATTAAATGTGTGGATGACACACTGGAATAACCCAGGTGCAACTGACCGACGTTACCTTATTCTACACAAACTCATTGCTCTTAATCCTGGAGGATCTGATCGAGAACTGTGATGCTGATCAGCTTGAATTATTGACATCCAATGCATGAACGTTTAGCAGGGAGATTCTCATGACATTCATGTGATGTTATGAACCAGACCATTTGTTGAATCACCACTCCGTTGGTCTTCATTCGTGGTGTTCGAGAGTTTATGACACCAGCTTGTGAAACGTATATTATCATTATCTACAGCTGATGCAACTTGCTGTCTGTGATGTGGGTTATGAGGTACGCAATATTCATAAAATACCTTTGTATTGAAAAGCTACTTACTAAAGATATTAAATCCAACAAGCATGCAAACACTTGCCTTTTTAGAAGATGAACAACAAGATAACTAGTGTGTGTGTGTCCATCGTCTGTGTGATGAGCACTGTGTTCTCGTGCAGTTGAGTTTAGCATTTTTGGTTTCATCAATATAATTTTATTATTAAGTTATGTTGCTACAAAGGTGGATTTTTTTTACCTTTTTCAATGAATACTCAAATGTTTTGTCTACAAAATGCCAGAAAATAATGAAAAATACCCATAATAAGGACCAGGAAACAAGAGAAGTCTATGTTCGTACACTTGCAGAGTGTGAATGGATGGTAGTCAGTTCATATTGAATAATTATCTAGAATTATGTTATGAAATCTGATATGATCATTCAAAAATTGAAAAGGCAGAATAATTACGGAGCATGGCCTTTGATTCACTGTGAAATTACAAGTTTTGCTTGGTAAAATTAATTACAATGAATATTTCAGGAAGTTGTGATGTAGTCTCATGTACTTTTTTCCCAAACTGAATTTGTTCATTATTTGGCTGCAGCGCTGCAGTTGGGAATTAACTTCATCACATATCTCAGTTATTCCAGCGTAGTGCTTCCGAGTTTCCGGCCTTTGTGATTAGAGAAAGAAGCTGAATCTGTGCATTCAGTTGGGTCACTCAGCTAAATGCCTTTATAGGCCAGTGGGTGTTCAGCCCTTTCAGAGCCACTGAACATGTACTGTAAGATGCAAGCTCTCCCCTCAGTTTAAATTATGAAGTCCTTTAAATGTTGCATAAATAATTTTGGTTGCGAGCCCAACAAGAACGTACACGACAGACCCAAAGGCGAAAAATGCATTAACCTACATAAAAGCTGAGATGTGTCATCATAAGCCAGTTAGTTTGAATCTAGTTTTTATATAATCCATCTTTTCTGTATTTTTCAGGGAAGCCAGGCTACAGTGGATCTCGCTCTAGGGCACAGCAGCACTCTAGTTCTGAGGAACTATTAAAGGTTACGGAATATATTCTACAGCTGTTAAAAATAAGCACTAGCTCTCCACTGCCCATGCTAATTACCTGGGTGTAGAGCAATTTGTCAATCTCAGACCATTTTCTGGCCTTTTTCGCAGTCAGGTTAGTCACGGTGTACGTCAGAAAGCATGCCGGTCACTCATTTTTTCAGCGGATCCACACACTCATCAAGCAGACCAGTCAGGAAAGTGTGGAGCGGGGTCAACCTCTAATAGCCCACTAATGCAGGCACTTCCTGTTCAAACCAGGCCTTCCTCCGGTTGCCTCCTTCTTGCTTTGCTCTTTTGTGCTTTCCTTACACGCATCCTGGATCCACACCATTAAGTCTGAAAGAATCCAATTTGTTGTTGCTTATTGGGTTTATCTGCTGCAAGGGATCATCATCAGTGTACTGGTGCGAACTATATCCCAAAACCCACTGTAGCGAGCGCTCAAGTGCATGTCCAATCAGCAAGAGAGAAGGCAACTGTGTCCCACTTCTGAAAAATGCAGACACACTATACACTTAATCCACACGAAGTGCACACTCACCCTAATTCATAATGGAATGGAAAGAAATTGATTCACTTAAGAATCCTGATTCTTATTTAAATAGATTCTGGTTTGAATCACAGATTGCGGTAATAGATTTTTGTATGCTGAGGGCAGACATCTCCAAAGCCCGGCTCGGGGGCCAATTACAGCCTGGGGTCAGTTTTTGTACGGACCTCAGCTTCCATCTTGAAGTGTGTTGTTTATGGCCCGTCAGCACTGTCAAACAAGCGGGTGTAAGTCATACAGTTTCAAAATGCAATTTCTCTTTTCACCCCATGGTGGCAGCGGCACCTTGTAGCTCTGTCTGGCTGTGTGACCCATGCTGCGACGCCTTTTAGCTAATTTCTGCGATGGTGACCATAGATTAAAAAGAGGAAAGTCGACAGTGAGGGCCATCGCTTCAAAGACAAGTGAAAATTGCAATATTTTTTCTCTGGAACTGGAACTGTTGCCATGTATAATGAATTCAATGTAAAGAGACACTACCAGACAAAACATGCTAATGCATACGACAAGCTACAAGCTGGGAGCGACGAAAAAGTGCCGCACCTTGAAGCTGTCGTTGCCTCTCAACAACGGTTCTTCACATGAGCCTGTGAGTCAAATGAAAATTCCACCAAAGCTAGCTACGAAGTGGCGATGTTAATTGCTAAACATTGCAAATCTTTGACGGAGAGTGAGTTTATCAAAGACTGAGTCTTAAAAATGGTGGAGAACATTTGCCCTAAGAAGATGAACAGTTTGCTCATGTTAGCCTGGCTCGTAACATTGTAGCTCGGAGAATTGAAGACATCATCAGATGTTAAGAGACAACTGCAGGACAAGGGAGTGGGTTTTATTTTTTTATTTTTTTCGTTAGCCTGCGATGAAAGCACCGCTGCATCTGACAGTGCTCAGTAACTGATTTTTTCTGAGGGGATTGATGAGGACATGAACGTAACAGAGGAGCTGCTTGACCTCCAAAGCCTTAAAGGCCAAACTAGAGGAACCGCTTTATTCGTCCCAGCTTGTTCAGCTGTCGATGATATGAAACTATCATGAAGCAAAGTTAGTCAGATTATTACTGCTGGCACGCCTGCCAAGGCTGGTGAACGAAGTGGATTATCTACACTGATCTGTGACAAAGTTAGCAAGGAAGGAGGCAAAGCTGTTAAACTCTTCTGTATAATCACCAGCAAGTTCTCTGCACGAAACATCTCAAACTTGATCATGTTATGAAACTGTTGGTAAAGACTATTAATTTAATTCGCTCTAAAGCTGTGGACCGCCTCCAGTTTCAGCAGCTTCTGCTCTACATCCAGGCTGAATACGGAGATGTAGTATATCACAACAGTATGAGCTGGCTCAGTCTGGGGTCTGCACTGCAGCGTGCTTTCCCTCTCGGGGGAAATTGAACCAATGCAAGAACTATCACATCCTGTATGGTTGGTAGGCTTTTCTATTTGACATAACAAGCATGTAAATACGCTGAACTTGAGCCTTCAAGGGCAAGATGCAGTGATGAAGGTGCGACTCTTCCAAAGACACTTGTCACAAACAGAGCCCTACACCGCACATTTCCCAGCACTGCATGAGGTTATGGACAGTTTTCCACAGGACAATATCAGCGTGCAAACGAGGAGGTGTGCAACAGACATCGCATCTCTGTCTGTAGAGTGTAAAGAACTCTTTCGAAAAGGACCTGTTGGTTTTCTCTTCTCCCTTCTCCGTGGACCCTGATGATGCCACGCATCAACTGCAACTCGAGCTCATTGAGCCTCAGTGTGACGAGTGGCGGAGCCGACACCAGCAGCTTTCTCTTGTGAACTTTTACCGGCAGCTGGATAGAGGCAGGTTGTCAGAAATGCAAACAATTGCAGAGAAAACGCTGAGCTTGTTTGGCGCCACATGTTTGTGTGAGCAGACATTCTCTGTTATGAACTTGAAACAAGAACTGCTTGAGGTCAAGACTTAGAGACTTCCACCTTTGTGATGTTTTACACATCTCAACCACTGCTTTCAAACCACACCTGGCCTGTGTACTGCAGTCTAGATCTCAGCATCACCCTCTCCACCCGTTTCTTGATCAAATGACCCTCATAAATCCTCATTTCTGAATGTTATGAATTTGTGATAGAAAGATCTGCTGTGCAGGCTTTTTCAAATGGAACATCTGTCCCTGTTAACACTTAAAAGTACAATATATGCACTCGGACGTAAGGCACCTTGATGACATTTTTAAATAAGATAACTGTTGTTGTTATGTACCTGTAGATGTGACACAAAGATGACTTTCTGAATGAGCTTGTGTGAAACACCAGAGTATGTTTTATATGTTTTGAACCTAATTATCAATAGACAACATTTCATTACCTATAGTAAGTCATGTTTAAAATGAACCTGAGGTAAAAATATTAGCTCATGGAAAATGTAGGTATTCTATACATCTTGTTCTTTTGGTATATGACTGCAGATGTGAGAGAAAGGCCAAACATTTGGTTATATTCCCATTTAAAGAAATGATAATAAAATTCTTATAATACTGTGCACTTGCATGTAACTTTTATGGTTACAAAAAAATGTCAGGAGGGACCACTGGCCCTTCAACAGTTTTACATTTTCAAATCTGGCCCTCTCCGAAAAAAGTTTGGCCACCCCTGGCTTAGGGTTAGGTATTTTATATATATTTAACAGCCATGTACGCTGTAGTGTGCTCAATACAAATGAAAAAAAAGCTCCACATGCTTACAGGCTTCACATGTACATAGGCGGTGATAGCAGTTACTGGAAATATGTCACACAAGTAGACACGTGATGACTGGCAAAGACTGTGAATGTAGACTTTGGAACAGACCTTACCTCTCCAGACCCAGAAGGAGGAAGTGAATGATCTGACGTATCCCATTCGCTCAGCACTTTCGTCCAAAGTGCCTCACAGCGCAGCGAGAGCCTAACAGTGTAAGAAGCTCAAACAGTTGACTGGAGCTCCACACGCTCTATGGCTCTGAATCAATAGAAAGCAATTTATTCAGTAAGACCATTTGTCTGCTTTTTGATGAGCAGAAATAGAGATCTTGGAGGTTTGTCCTTATAATGTTATTCATAGGGAACTCCAACAAGAACATTGACATTGTGAGTGAAATCTCTGAATAGAAACACAGTGTTCACTTTTTTTCTTCTTCTTCTTTTTTTTTGCCAGGAGGATTTTTGTTGAGTCACTCACATGATTCCCTGTTAAATAATCCCTGTTCTTTTCACAGCAGTTGTAAAAATGAGATCCAGGGAGAGATTCGTGTGTACAAAGTGTTCTGTTTGTTTTCAGCCTTGCTCACACACGAGATCAGAGCCGCAGATGAAAGCTTCTGGGCCCAAGGGTGACATCTTCGTTCGCAATGCCCTCTTTCCAAAAAGACACACGGGGAAACATGCATCTGATCAGCGGTGTCCAGACAGTTCATGCCAGAGGCTTTGTTTTGTACACTTGAATCTGCAGCAAGATGATTTTGTCAGGAGCAAATTTCACTCACCTGTAAATATCACTCCTGGTGGGATCTGTGTTTCCGGGCCTTGGAGTGAAGAGTTGCTGTAAGCTGACATTGAAGTTTTGTAGTGGAAACATGAAGTGCATTTACATCCACTTGTTTCCATGCTCATTTTCACTTTGCACATAAATAACTTAAGTGTTTTCTTATGCAAAGTTTTACGCTTGTCTGACTCAGAAGAGTTATATCAGTTAACACAAAGTTGGGTGGATCCAGACTTATGGAATGAATCATGACGCACACAAAGCGTATCTCTTCAACATCCACTGAAGCTTCAGCTAAACTGGACAAAAATAGCAGCACGCACAGACCTCAGATCTGTGTGGAGCAACGAGGAGACTGTAACCTTCTGCAAACGATTATTTTCACTCATTTGAGCTTTAAATACATCATCTCATGCAAAGGCTAAACAGCCCTAACTGGAGAATTAGTGCTACGGTTCATCTTCATGCACCCAACTGCTAATATTTTGATAGCAGTAGTAAATAGAAATGCCCATGAATTAGCATTTTCTTTTGCAGTTTTTCTGGAAATGTGTTTGAAGTTTGTGCTAAATTTGGATGGAAATTTGGAAGCTTCCAGTGAAATTGCAGCCTGAGTCTAAAATCAACTGGAGGTGGGCCAAAAGTCCTAACTTAACGTCTTGTCATTCTATGCTTGTGCACTGTCAGACATTGTAAAACAGGCAGCAGAGTTCTCTGTCACGTACTGTTAAATGATAACATTAATGAGATGAGTTGTTAAGGGGATGCACTGTAAGACAGGCTGATACCCGTGATAAGGTCACATCAGCCAATAACATCAGCTGTGGTCATGCATTGGTAGGGTTTTTGAAAAAAACATGCTCATGTGACATTTAAAATAAACAATGAAAGTAAAATTATCAACAAACAAGACATAAATATGACCTTGATTTGAGCATTGGCGCATCTGTGTTTAAGTATCAACCAAATGTCAGGGGGGAAGAATGTTGCCTCTACATACCAATGTGAAATGAAACTGATGAGAAGAAATAGTTTGAAACGCCTCCAATTTAAAAATGGATTACAGAAGTCCAGTCAGGTTGTTCTAAGCTTATCTTCCGTCTGGCGTATGAATGTGAGAAATGCTTGTCTGGTATTCAGGGGAATTTCTCTGATTCCCAACTAAGCCACAGAATCGTAGTGTGAGTGTAGAGGACCTGTTACCGTCTCCAAAAACAACCACAAGCACCGCACTTCATCACTTCAGCAGGCATGTGACTGGCAGAGACATTAATGTTGCATACAGGCCACCATCCAAACAAAATATATCATCATCATCATCATATAAAATCACTCATATTGAAATCATATTGATCATGCAGTGTAAATCTGTGAAGTGGTTTTGTTCTCTTGTAAGTTATTTATACAAACAAACATGAGAAGTGGTGTCCCACTAAAAGTAGAGTCCAAAAGATTTCTTTGTTCTTCAGCAGAATGCAAACGATTCAAGTCATTCGCTACAACTAGCGTCTGTGAGCAGGCATCACTTAATAAAAGGACTCATTATTCAAAGGTCATCCCCTCAGATGTTTTGTGGAGCAACAGAACAAGAGCTGCTATTCCTCGTCCAGAGTTTGCAGAGAGAAAACCTTTTTCCGCTCGCCTCTTTGCCCTTATTTTCACGCACGAGTGTTTTGTTGCTTTCTTCATTCGTTTCTTTCTCGTAGGCGCGTGTGGCTTTGGTTTTGTTTGATAAGTTGGAAATACGGCTTCATTTTCCCGTCATCTAGCTCAACTCACTCATAGATAGTAATGCCTGACTTTGTGCTGCTTTTGGATGTTCAAGAGAAATGCCAAGCAACAGGGAATAACATCTCACAGGTGGGAAGTTATTTAACAATTTTTTTACTGCCACAATACGTATATATATATATATATATAACCCTAACCCTAACCCTATATATATATATATATACATACACATATTTATACACACACATACATACAGGTATGTATATGTATATATACATATGTATATATATATATGTGGGATGATCAATCATCAGTCTTTTTGTTAATTCAATTTTGTTAAATCAGATTACAGCAAAATGTCATTAAAAACAAAATCGTGAGGCCTGTCAAAAAATTACTTCGTCTTTTAACCATGGTGTTGTAATTTATGTATGATTTTTTTTTATTAAGTTCTCATTTATTTCTAAAATGATGAACAAAATTACACCGTGGCAGCAATTTCCATGCGTTAAAAAAAGACTATACTAGACAATAACTAATTCCATAGGGTAAGTTCATCTTATTATATAGATATTATATTAGACCTATACAACTATGACTGTTACTATCTACATGAGATGAAGTCTGCTGATATTAAAGCCTGTGGTTTTTGGACAGACCTCCTGCCTGATAGGCTCACATGTATCAGGAGGCGTGGCTTCTCTGTAACAATATGGTGGCCCTTCCCCGGGAAATGTGGGAATGGGTGTGTTGGGTGTGGCGTGAGTGGCCTTTGTCGTGTTCCTGTGACCAGCGCTCTGCCTCCGGAGGCGCTCTGTCAGTGCAGTCAGCCGACCTGCTCTTCTATGTGGTCGTTCATTTTAAAAAGGTGTATATAGACAGTCCGTGGTGGTGGGGAGGCAAACTCTGCTTTCTCTGTCTCTTTTGTGTCCAAAGCGTCTTGTCTTCGTGTCCTCCTTACATCGTGCCCAAAGTCTCTGTCTCTGCCCTGGGTGAAACTCCTGGCTAATGAGTCAGAGCCTCCACCCCGTGCGTGACGTTAGCACGACCCTCGCGGCCTGCCTAAACACCGCCTACGTCTCTAAGACCGTTCTCCCAGAAAACTCCATCATTACAGTCTCACGCACGTCGCAAAGCTGTATCAGACAGGTGCGACTGGGGTCATTTCATTCACTGCGTAGGCCATTTCGCTCGGAGCGCTCGCAATATATATATCACACTGTACAATCCTGGTATTTGTCAGTGTGTGCACCATTTAAGCAGAACCATCCATCATTTCAGTGACATTTGCCTTACTCACTAAATCAAAGTGCAGTCAGACTTTGGAGGTAAACACAAACACATGTGTGCCTGTGGGAGGTGGGCATGTTTGCGTGCGTACGTGTATCGGTATCTTTTTGTGTACAGTACAGTTCTTTGTTTGCGCTCCTCACACATTCCTCATCACGTTATAATGTGCTCCATTCTGACGTGGCACGATTGGGCCACCGAATGCTTTGACATCACAACAAACACTGCGGCTCATTTCCAAAACAACGTTCAGTAGCTGGAAGCGTTAATGAAGCGGCTCGCAGCATCCAGCGCCGTTGAGCGGTGCTTGGTTATCTGTTGTCGCGTTCCATGCCTCATTTGCAAAAACATAAAGTGCTGCTGGGTGTGTGTGGGTAATCTGGCATGAGGCCCAGATACTACGAGTGGACCCCGAAACAAGCAAACCCCTGTTCCCATCTGAGGGTCCCCCAGAACCACCACCACCACCACCCTTATTGTCCCCATTCTTTTATCTATATGGCTTCCTGTTTTGTTGATACTACATGATTGATTTGACCATTAAAACTCCAGTTGACAGCTGACCATGGGATGAACCCATCATCAGCTTGGGGTCAAAGGTGCCAGCGCCATGGTGCTGCGACATCTGTAGATGACCTAGTTTAAGTCCTTCGAGATTGTTATTTATCTTTTTCCAGTCATGTAGTAGCAGTGACAATGCAGGCACAGTGTTTTGTGGTAACTCAGTGTGTGGCTGTAATGTTCCAAGCTGATCCTCAGGATTAGAGCCAATTAAGGCATTTTTACGGCTCAGTATCAGCTGTATAAAGCCCAGTTAATTTCTCTTTTTTTTCATTGTGGTCCTTGTGAATGTGATTCTAATTGGCATTAATTTCTATGAATTCAACTGGATGGCTGTAGACCTATTTAAACACCTGTCTTAGTTCCTGCAGCAAAATAATTAGATGAAATGCGAGCAGCCGCTGCCTTCCCAGGGGTCTCTTTCCAAACCAGTGAATTAAAGAAAAGACCATGTCTTCAAGTTTTCTGTAGAAAAATTTAGCCAACGTTAACATTATATTTTAATGGTATTTTTCAGTTGTCCTGGCTGTTTGCTGGGTTTTGATTTTTGAAGAATCTGCATTTTTGCACTAAATTTAGATGGAAACTTAACCCTATAATGCCTGACCCAAGAAATAATGGACAGAAAATTCTATTTTTTTGAATTTGAAGACTTTATTTGGCCCTTTAACAATTAAAAAAAAAAATGTAAAAAAAATTAGCAAATATGTTTTTTGTTTGTATAGTTTTGAGCAAAGTTTTTACCATATGGTAATGCAAAACGTTTCAGAAATGCATGTATCAAATATGATACCCACGGCATTATAGGGTTAAACTTGCATTAGTTCATGCAACAATTTGTAAACACAACACTGTCACATGTCATTACCTTGTGAAACTGATATATCCAAAATGACTAAGAGAAAAAGCACAAAAAAACTACTCATTTGAGATTGTGTTTCTGGCCACCTGATGAATGTCAGTGTAATGTTCACACTCCTTTTAGCTTTCCTTTTGCCTCTGCTAGATGTTCTGCAGCTGTAAAGTGGCTAAATGGCCCATTATGTAAACCAGCTAGGTGCTAACATTGCTCAGGCAGGTATACCGTGGGTTTGTCTTCATTTTCAAGCTGTGAAAGTGACGCTATGTGCAGTTTCCAGTTGGTGCTGGTCCACGTGTCCTGGAAGATTTTAATGTCCCGGACAAACAAGAGGGATCCCGCTCACTCATTATGTGATTATGGACCCTATTTTACCATGTTTTTTGTGTCCAAGTGGCTGATGGAGACAGCAGTGTTTGCAGTTTTTCCAGTGTTTAGGTAGAGCGCTGCAGCAGGCAGCCATTTCAAATAAACTTAATTCATCGAATCAAGAGAGGAGCGAGAGAGAGGGCGGCCATCAGAGAAGCAGCGGTGGAAACAGCTTGTAGAGCAGAAATATTCTCACATGTAATTTGGGAATTATTTTCACCAAACATTATTACAGGAAAGAGTTAAATATGTTGGACTTAATCAGATTTTCCTGGTAAAAAAACCCCCCCAGTAATTACTGGACAACAGAGACTCCCGTCTATCAAGCAGTGCATTCAGTGCAGCGGCTGCAGAAGTGCTGCTTTTTTTCCACAATCAAATATAAATGATCACAATTGAATGTATGGATTTTTTTGTTGTTTGAATATATATTTGAATTTAGATTGTCAGTTGAGAGCCCTGTAATGCATGCATATGTTTGAAAAATATGCTTCCTTTATGCACTGCAGGCCGTGGTAACCCATATGTAAATTTTACTTGTACAAGGGAGGGACACCCTTGAACTGTTCTGACACACACACGAACAAGAGATCAGGACAGACCAGATAACGAAATGCTATTCCTGAACTCTGAAAACCACAAACTAATGTGGTCAGTGATGTGCTGCTTGTCCCTGAAAGTAGCGCTTGGTCACAACTGCACGTAATAAGCAAGTTAGCTGGACAGGCTGTTGTTAGCAGCTGACAGGAGATCTGATGAACACTCTGTTTCATTTTGTCCTTGCACTTTTGTTTTTTGAAAGGCTAAGAAATAAAGACATAAGTCTCCAAACCCTGTAAAAGTTAAGTATTATCCTCACTATAGCCCCACGCTTCAGCATCCAAAGATTGACAGGCCTGTTGTGTCTTTGTTTGCTGAGCTATGATTGGACATTTGCTCTTTGCGGGAGGGACTGAGCGAATGGTCACTTACCTGAATTTAGTTGAAATAGTTCAGACAATTAAAATAGCGTGAACCTCTTGCAACTCCCCAACGCAGCAACTTGGCTGTGTTGGTTCGGCTTGTGATCTAAATTATGGGCTGTGACTGACACCTGATGTGTTGTGGTGTCACTGTTGCAGGCGTGCAATCCCAGCTAGAGTGCAGGACATCACATTGTGTATAGATTGTAGAATAGCAGAACTAAATCTGGATGGGGAAAGGGAATGGCTTTGTCTTCCTTGGCAACTGTTGAACAGTCATTGACATAGATAGTCAAGATATACTGTATATGTACATATATACATATATATTTCCCCAATGTGGCCCTAAGGGTCCGACAGCTGCTGAAGGAAGGAACACATGTAGTTGTAAATGTTGTGTCTGAACCAGCTGGAACAACTCAAAGATGAGTGATGACATTTAAATCAGAGGCGTCGTGCTGCTGATTTGGGCCTGTGAAAGATTTTGTTGAGGGATTAGTCCGCTACAGTCAGCTGATCAGGATATTGTTAATGAAGACGGTGCTATCTTTTCTATCCCATGCAGTGTTAGAGTACATTTTAATGATGAGGTAATGAGACTAATGACTGTGACCGTTCCTGTTTGCCTTCAGCTCACTTTTTCAAGATGATAAGACAAACTGCAATTGGCATATGTCAGCATAATAATCTTACAAGTTGGTGTTATGGCAACAGATTTCCAGGTCTCGAATAAATGGAAATCATGCTGGCGATGCTTTCATTCTGCGGGAGACTAACTGAATAAAACTGAAAAGATAAATCCATTTTGGTCTGTCCACCAAAGCTGAACACTGCCATAAAAGAATCTGATCATAAAAATGATGATGATTCAAGATCCTTATCCACTTTGTAATCCAGCAATCTTGCAAGATGGGTCTGATAAAATCTTGGTTACGATCTGTTAGTCTGTTAGTTTGTA
Source organism: Chelmon rostratus (assembly GCF_017976325.1). Classification (NCBI taxonomy): domain Eukaryota; kingdom Metazoa; phylum Chordata; class Actinopteri; order Chaetodontiformes; family Chaetodontidae; genus Chelmon; species Chelmon rostratus. The sequence continues at coordinate 21,255,251 of NC_055674.1, forward strand.
GAATGAAGCATGCTGCAGCAGGCGTCACAGCAGCAGTCACACATCGTCAGAAATTTGTGGCAAAAAGCTGTAAATCTGTCATTGGCGGATGTTTTGGATTGACAACCGATGATTCCACCTGCTTTCTCTCAGTCTCACAACTGTCATGGTTTCATCTTGGACAGCCCATAATCATACGGTTTATAGGCCTTAAGTTGGTTCCCAAACTGGTGAGTTGGCACAGGTGTTGCCTCAGTTATTCTTATATTTACATTTTCTCTCTATTTGTGTTGTGCCATGTTTGTAATGTTCCTCAGTGTTTCTTTAAAAAAAGAAGGTTGTGCGGCCTCATATTTCATATCGGTCTGCCTGCAATGAGCCAACCAGAAGGCTACCTGCAGCAGATGCAACATGCTGACCAAAATCTGCTGCCTATATAATATTAATGGGTGCCTGCTGGGGTGTTTGTATATTTTACTGCCAGCACTGACAAAACCACTTGTCCCTTTAAAGAAAGGAGTACATCCAGGTGTGTGTCAGTTTCAACCAATGTTGCAAATTCCTTCATTTTTTTCAGACAGAAAAAGTTTGGGAACCCCTGTGTTAGCATGTATTTATCTGGAGTCCTTTCCACTGGTAATTATTGTGTTATTAATGAACCACCGGCCTCAGAGAGGATCACCGCCACATTATACCATGTACATTACTTCATTCGATGCGACTAAGATCGGTTAATCTTAAAATGTTCGGTCAGATTTTATTCAATATGTTCTAATAAATGTGATTGTCAATGCAAGAAGTTTGAAGATTATTCTGCATTTTTAAATTTAACAAAGAGCAACTGACAATCTAGAAGACGTCCTCCTTCAAGCCTGAACGTTAAGTGATCAGCGCTCAGCTCTCTTTTTCTCTACCTTCTCTTTATAACTTCCTTCATTTTTCACTCTGCTGTCGAGCTTTTCTCCATCTGTCATTGTTTCATCTCCCCATCCCTCCCCATGTTCCTCCTCCGTCACTCCTTAACCACATCCCCTGCTGCATAGGATTTGAGCGTGCACAGGCTGATATGTGGAAGTGTTGTGTGTGTGTGTGTGTGTGTGTGCCTGAAAAGCAGAGGGTGGTACTTGTTTTCCCTTTTTGGCAGATTGCACAAGGTTCACTTTTCTTGACTTTCACATGGTTGCTATGCAACCATTCGAAGACGTTTCCAGATATCCATATACATAGCTTTTCACACCTCCACCCTCTTCCTCTGTGCTCTTTCTTCATGCTCTTCCTCACCCCCCCTTCCCTCTCCTTACTCTTCCTTCCATCTCAACTTCCTCCTGCTCCCTTTTTTCCCTCTCATCTCTCTCTATCCTCTTTTTTCCTCCAATTATCTGTTCATACATCGGCTCCTCTGCCTCTCCTTCCCTGTCATGTCTGCCATGCTGCTGCCTCCCCCCTGCCCTCCTGTCTGTCCTGGTCTTGGCTCAGCTGCTGGCAAAGCTTATGGCATCCAAGGTCACCCATACTGTGCTCACAGTGTGACAAGTGGGCTGTTGTGTATGTGAGCGTGTGTGTGGGTAATAGTTGAATTATTGTGCACAGTATACAATAAGTGCGTACATACACACATACTTTGTGCATATCTACCCATGGATGTGAATAATAGCCTCTGTGTTGTAATGACAGAGGCGAATATCATGATTTCTTCCATGCACTTCCCTGTTCGACAGTCATTGTGTATCCATGCGGCTGTCCTGATGAAGGGGCATGCCTCTGTGTGTCCTCATGTGACCTGCTTGTGTAACTGTCCCCTGAGGTCATAGGTGGTGATATAGGAGGCGATATATAGGAGGCTCTGAGTTGTGTGAAACATGGCCTGCCCTCTGTCTGTCTGCACCTCATCTGTCCGTCACTTCACCCAGCAAATACCGACCCTCGCCTGTGACACAGAGTACAAGGGGCGGCGTGTTATTATGTGTATTGAGGAAGGAAACGATTGGCTTTAAATCTGCACAAGATGCACACGCTATTGTGAGCTACATTAGAAAGTAATGTGGTCCAACAAGTCAGACAAACAGTAATCATTCTACAGCTGCACGTCCATATGCATGTGTACATATGCCGTCCAGTATGTGCACATACTGGATGGGCTCCACAATGAACAGTAAATGCCATCCAATTAAAAGTCCCAATGTGTTACAGAAAACAGATGGATGAATCAGCTGATTGACTGCAAGTGACAGCGTTTTGTTTTTTTTTTTCTTTTTTTAAAATAAAAAAGAAGGAAAAGTTGGGCTAGGTGTCATTCAAACATTAGAGAAAAAGGTACTGGCATTAAGGTACAATTACTCACTTTAAAGGAGGAAGCTGCTCAAAGACCTGAGAGCAGCTGGAGAAACGTTTTTATCTCTGCACACATAACTGAATGAATATAAAGAATTCAGGGAATATCTGGACAGTGTTGGATAATGTAAAAAATGTAAATAGTAGTCAAAAGCAACATTCATGACAACCAATATGGCAGCAATACACCACTCAATCCTGCTACCTACCCAATGTACTGTTTGTGGTATTGGGGAGTAGTGGCAGAGTGAGACCTCTACTTCCTGTGTACTAAAGAGCAGCTAGCCCAGGTCTGACAAGCATCCACTGTTTCAGCTTCAGGGCATTTCTCTCCTTCTACCTGTCAGTCTGTAAGTTACACCATGATGGCTGTCAGAAAAGCTGTCCACCTCAGCTCTGGGTTCTCACTGATGAGCAGATGCAGGTTAGCAGCACAGCTTCACCTAGTTATCCGTGCAGATAAGCAGCTGGTTCAACAAAGATTTTTGATTTCTCTGTAACTGATCAATAGAGCAGAAGTTAATGAGCTGTTAACCAAAGGTAAGTCCACTGGACACAGCTTTTGGTCTTTATAAAGGCACCTCAGTAGAAATAATTTTATTATTTCCACTTCTGGTATATTTGGCTTTTTCTACTGCAGGAAATACGTTTTCTGTCTTCACCTCATTTAGTGAACAGAACCGACACAGGTGTTTTCACTGTCTGTCAGTCTAACAGACAGCTCTTCCCTCGGGTTCAGACACACAGGCAGGATGGCAAAGCAGATTCCTGCGTGGGACCGTACCTTCGCAGTTTTCAGGTGTGGCTGACTCAGAGTCTGTCATGCTGTCTTGTGGCATGTTCAGTGATACTGACAGGTTTATATTATCATCGGGTTAGTAAGGTTAGTATGTGTGTTCTTCTCCTGCACACTGTTACTGTTGAGCCCTGAGGACCAACAGACACTCTTTCTGCAGTCATTACAGTAAAACCAGTTTGAAGGAATTTGTTTAATGATATTTTGCATACTGTGCTTTCTTTCTCTTAAACCCCTACGCTCGTTGTTGTACCTTTCGTCAGACATGTAAATGGCGCCAAACCTGTCCTCGTACTGAAATGGCATGCACCTGCTGAACTCTGTCACTCCCCTCGTCCCTTGTCTTTCATGCCATGCAGTAGACAGAGTCTTTGAGATCTCAGGTTGATTTATTAGCTGACATGGTGTTTGAAGATAAGTGTACACGTTGAAAGGTAGCTATTCGTTTCTAGGTCATCATTTACCCATGGTCAAGTTATTATTGATTTGCTTTAATGACAGTCAAACAGGAAACTGATTAATTAAACTCTGCAGTTAAACAAACCACAGAGAGCTTCATCAGCCGTGTGGAGCTTTCAGCTGCTTTCAGCTCATTGTTTTCATCAGTGAAACAGCAGGTGAGCATAGTGGAGGATGAAGCAGGTCAGGAGCCGCATATTTTGTTAGGAGTTGGTGGAGACCAAAACAGAGCTAAAAGGAGAGTATATATTCTCCAGGTGACTGGAAATGAATGCTAATGTGGACTGTTGGTCTCTCAAGCTAGCATTAGTCCAAACAGCTCCCTGTTTTGTGTGTAACTACACCCAAAAAGTGGTGCTGAAAGTTTCAGCTGTTTTTTTCTTTAATCCAAAAATTGTCAGGTGGCCAAAAACACAACTTCAAATGAATGCAAATTTTGCTTTGTGTCGCCTGGATGTGTAAATAAGCCACTGCTCGCTAACGTGCTGGCAGTAACCGTCAATTCCCAGTTTGTGGTGCTGCAATTAATGCGTCTTTGAGGGATTCATTTCACTGTTCTCAGGCTGAAACTATAACAACCATTAGCACAGTTTATGGTATTTGTAGTTCTCAGATGCAGAAGACATTTCTATATAATTGGCTGCTGGAGGTGGCTGATTCAGGTTCCGCTGTTGTGGAATCAGTAGAGCATGAAAACAAAGGAGGAAAAACCAAGCATAAAAAATCTCAGTACAAATTAATGAAATAAAAATGGATTTCCAATTAAGCTGCATAGTTTTGTCCCAGAGCGAACAGCACACACACTCCTACTCACTCTTCACAAGTCACACTGGATAAGAGATCCAGTGATTTGGACTCTGTGTGACTCATTCTGCAGCTGAACATCCTGACAGGACTGATAATCAGACACGCTGCTGTGTTTGCAGTCCACGCTGTCCTGTAGATCAGCTTTCTGTTCCCAACGCCGAGCCTTACTCAGCTCCTTCACTTCACTTCCCTCGCACCCTCTAGTCTCAGTTAGCTCACACGGCTCAAGCTGATTTCCTGCTTCTTATTTACGCGACCCGCATGTGTCATGTTGCAAGTACTGTATTTGGAGTCCCAAATGGTGTCTGAATTGCGCTGAGGGGTCTGAATGAACCACCGGCCTCAGAGTTGGTGACATACTCCACACGGAACAGGCTTGACATGAATGGAACATTAATTTCATGTATGATAAAGGGTTTCACATTAGCCTTAAGATGGATTCATGTATATTTGTGCTTTATCATTTCCAGCACTGTGGAGACTTGTGTTATTTCTCAGGGTGAAGATCTATCTGACGATCTGGATGTGTCAGACTGTGTCCAGTTTCGGGCAGCGATGACCCGACTCCTTTCATTGTAGACCTGCTCTATACGTTTTCCTGAAGACTGCAGTTCTATTTCGGTCTAGCAGGTGATCTGGCGAGGAGTCTCTTATGTAAGAAAAGAAAAAAGGTACACTTTGCTGTAATCAAGCCGCAGGTGTATCTTCTCTGCAGCAGTTCACTCTGAAAGAGATGATCAAAAGAAGCCAGATGTGCTCAGTTCATTTTAATGAGGAGTGGATAAAGGATAAGAGAACAGATATGTGAAGAAGAAGACTGGATGAAAAATAGCATTTTACTCACCGTCAGTAACATGCAGCCTTAATAGTCCACTTTATTTGGGTTCCATTTTCCCTCCAGGACGGCAGGTTTTATAGAAGACAAAGAGACCCCACTTTATCTTTACAGTCTGCTGGTTCATTATGTTGGTGAAAATGTGATTGATAAGTGCTGCATTTTAAAAACCATATTTTTGGTTCACCTAGCTGATCATTTCAAGCCCTGTAATCTTAATCCTAATCTAAGCACTTATAAGGAAGTATATGATGAGGTTTATTGAGTGTATGGTGGCCTAAAGATCATTTTAAATATATTTAAAAAACAATGACAGCAGTTCTTTTCCTGTCATGCATCCCTTTGGAAACTTAAAACTAATAGAAGAATTTGGATTTTATTTCATTTAATTAATATTGTGGAAATGTGTGTTGAAATGAGCTAGTTATTTGATACGTTGTCAAAACAAATGAAGCACATATTTCCTCTCAGCTTTACATCAACTTCTATTGTGCATACAAAAAAATGTGCACACATTCATGAAGAAAAATCTCTTGTTTTTTGCTTTTACAAAGCAGGGTTTCTGTATTTTTGCAAAAACTAGTGGCTTTTTGGCTCTTGTGTACTGTATCAACATGTCCCCTGTGTTTATTTGCACTCATACTGCCCATCGTCTGGGTTAATAAACACAAAGATTCGTCTGCTCCTGCTGCGTTGACAGTGAACCAGTGAGCAAGAGTTGCTTGGGAATTATTAGGAAATGATTAGGAATTTATGTACCTGTAAAAGAAAACATTAGCTTTGTTACGTCACTGTTATAAATCTCTCACTTTACTTGTCTTTTTACTGTAAGAAGGACATTCACTATAATACTGATTCCCTTGCTCGCTTGGAAACGCCTCCATGTGGCTAGTAACGCTTGATGTTTCTGTCATTTGTACTACCTTGTGAATCCTCTTATTTTTGATCATATCATGTAGTTACTGTAGCTCAACAGCAAGATTATAGTAATTTTCTTGCATGATGCCAGTAAAAATAATTACAGGGTTTGATTCAGTAATGTTTTATTGCAGTTTTCTTGCTGACTCTAGCTGTGTCTTGCGATTCTTCATATAAAAGAGGTTAGTTTGCAGGTTGCATGGAGGGAGCACCACAGTCAGGCTTGAGCACTGTCAGAGAAATATTCATCGCACACCCATATCAGGAACGCCACACCCAAGCCAACATGAACACAGAGCTGGGATGTTATCACCCGCTGCGGTGTGCTCCTATCATCAAACTATAGGACACGATGTATTGTTAAACAGGCTTCACCAGTTTGATCAGATCGCATGCTCTGTCTTGTTGTTTTGAGCCATAGTTTCTCATGTACCATACAATAACTTACAGCCAGTGAAAACACAGCACTCCACAGTGCCAACAAGAATGTGATCCTAATTTTACAGCCCTGCTAGCTACCACATAAAAAAAAAAACTGCACAAATTTAGTGGAGCTTCAAAGCAAGGGAAGACATTTTCAGTTATCCTCACATATTATGCCTTTACCTTTTCTAGCTTTTTGGAGGAAATGCTTTTCTTGTCATAGTAAAGGCTGCTGCCTGGTGTCATTGATGCAGAGTAAAATTGCGCTGCTAAGGACGAGAAAAGGTCTTTCTCTCTCTCACACACCCACACACACACGCACGCACACACACACACACACTTGGCTGAGAACCCACTGCTGTTCATGCGGAGTGTGTGTAGGCGGGTTGGTGGGTGTTCACTAGGCTCAGAACTCCATCCACATCCAAAATCGTAGGAGAAAAATGGTGTGAAAAAAAATAGCCCTCGATGCGAATGCTGTATGACCTCACTGCTTCCTGCTGCCAAATGTTGAGACAGAGCTTCAGCCAAGAAACTGTGCTCACTACAAACACAAACACACACACACACACACACAAACACGTGTGTACATGCTGCTCCAGGTCAGTGTGCCAGTCTCTTAGGGCTAAAAGACAAGTCAGCAGGTTCAGAAACAATGAAACGAGAGTGCGATCGTTTATTGATGCCTGGAGGATAACTTCCCATTTTGGTTTCCTGCCTCGTCTCTGAGGTCAAAGGTCAGGGTCAGATACAGAAGAACAACAGGCAGTCAGCCAACTCACTTGCCAGCCAGCCCTGAAACCGTACAGTATGAATCCAAAAATCTACATTGCAAAGTAAGAATGTGCAAAAATGCTGAATATGAAAATGTTCCGCTAAAATAAGTCTGTTTTTATTCAGGTATAAAATTGGATCGTTACTTTCTTCTGGCTGTGATCGGTGTTCAGCCCACTCATTCCTACTGTAGATATCTATCTTAAGGAGTATGACACAAATACATAGTATTATCCATTATTTATGTCTGCTATTTTCTCCATGAATCATTTCTGAAAAAATCCTGAAGTTTTGTCCTATTTGGATGATTAATGTGATTAATTTTCTCTTGACTTATTAATCAGCTCTTTGTTTTGGCGTGAAAATAAATTCCTAAAACAGCTTGGCACTGCAGTTTGCAGCAAAGATTACTCAAAGAGGAGGAAATAGTGCATTTGGTAATGACTCTTCTCAGTCACAGATTAATACACATATGTGAGCATTTACAGCAGCAGGATGATGTATGCAGGGCCGGGCAGTGTGAAACATCAGATATTTTGCCATGCTGTTTGATGCATGTTCACAGTACCTTTAATAATGTGCATCTCGGTGTACAAGGTTGTTTGTGGCCAATGTTGGAACTTAATGATTACTGATGAAATACCCAACAAGAATAAGCCTCCAGCCATGCCAGTGGCTCTGTGAGGCTGTTTCAGCACAGTGGTGTGTTTACTGTGCTCACCATCTTAGTTTAGCACATTGGCGTGCTAACGTTCGCTAATTAGCGCTAAACTGACAGTACAGCTGGGGCTGATAAGAGTGCTGATGAGTTTTGTGGGTATTTGGTCATGAAGCAAAAGTTTGGAACAGCTTGAAATTTTACCGTTACACCGGATGAAAAATGTGCGTTCCCAAAAGCTGTTCCGCTTCATTCTCAGTGGAGCGTAAAAGCCTACAGCAGATTTCATAGCAATTCTGCCAACAGTTGTTGAGGTATTTCGGTCTGGAAAGTTGTGGATGACTTGCCCTCCATAGTGCTGCTAGTGTGGTTAAAAACCGATCCATCAGTATTTCTGTGATATAGGATTTCATTGCTCCTGCCCCTAATGCCCGTGTTCAGCCAATGCATCAGTGTGGCTGCTTTTTAGTAGTTTCTGGACAACAGTGGAGCGCTATGGCATCAAAAGCTGCATGGACAGTTCTTTTTAATTAGATCAATTCATTGCTGGGGGGAATGGGAAATGGGGGAAATTGTCAACCTTATACTTGTTTTAGACAGAGGCTAAAAGGAGATATTTTAAAATGTGTTACTAACAAGGCCCAAAGGCCCAGAATTCAGCTATCACTATCATTGACATTGTACTTCTCCAAGGCCACAGAGCCGCCAGGTTGCACCTCTTCTTCCTTGTCCTGTTTCTTTCTTTCCAACAGCCAGTTGGTTGTTAATTTTGTCAGCGAACGCTCTTTTTTCCCACGTTCACAGCTAATTTGGCGGCCAACCAGCCATACACTCAAGGTTTCTTTTGCATTCTGACACTCGTACTGTATTTCTGGTACACTACTGATAGCAGCCTGCGCTGTACATCTGTCACTGTAGCTGATGGGAGAGGGAACTCTTCTTTCCCTCCTGCTTACAAAATGATGCATATTGTACAAAATGGGTCTTTTCTCCCCCGCTCTCTCTCCTGCCGTCTTCCTTCACATGATTAGTCTTGATGTCTCTTTCAGTTGGCGTTTCCTGCTGCCACTTAATTAGGCCCTCTGCTGAGGTCTCATTTGTTTGCCCGGGAGGCTACTGTGTGTTAGGAATGAACAGCTAGTAGTGTGGGGCCTTTGTTGTTGTTTTTGGCACAAATAGAAGTGAAAGGAGGGCAAAGATTACAGTGAACGTGCAAGCCTTGACCACCTTGAGCTATGCAGCTCTTGCCTTCACACCTTGAGTGAAGGTTTTAAACAAACCTTCATGTGTGTTTGTGTGTGTGTGTAAATGTGTGTTTGCCTCTGTGCATGTGGCCAGGAGTAGCACAGTCCCCCCTGGAATTTGAATGGCCACTTCTGGTGCCCTCCAACAAGGCTCATCACGCGCTATGTATCAGCCTTTCAGTATCATAGATGAGATAATGAACAGGCCTATGGGATACAGATCTGTATTAAGAGCCTGAAGTAGCTAATAACATTTTATGTTGGAAAGTCAATAAAATAACCACAAGGTGACACAGAACAATTATAAAGACACGCAAATGACTTCCAAGAGACACAAAATTACCACAAAGTAACAGAAAACAATCAGAGAGAGGGACTAAAGGACTAAATAGTGACACAAAATGACCACAGAGGATTACAAAGAGACACCAAGCATCCAAAAAGAGGCACAAAATGTCCAGAGAGAAACACAGAAGGACTAAAACAAGACACAGAATGACCACAGAGAAACACAAAAAGACTAAAAAAAGACACAATACAATGACAGAGGCACACAATGACCACAGAGAGACATAAAACAGCCACTGACAGAAAGGGAACGACTACAAAGACACACTAAACAACCACAAATAGACACAAAATGACCACAGAGATCATGTTAATAATGTACAGTCTTATTGTTGTCAAGAACCAGGAATTAAATTATGAGCCCTAACACATTTTTACTCATTTTGAAAATGTGTCCTCCTTCTTTACCCCCCCACCCCCACCCCTGGTAGTTGGGTATCAAGTTTTCTGTCTTGGTCTTGGTTTAATTGAATGTATGAGTGAGTGTGTGAGTGCAGGACTTTGTGTATCTGCGTGTCCTTTTCACTGTTAATGCCTGAACAAGTGGTGCTAACAGTGTTAAGAGTGCTTGAGCCTTAGCCATGCAGATACAAAGATGGAGCTAAAAAAAAAAATGCTGCTAAAAAGGATGACAGGCTTGACTCTCACGCTTGCTTGCCCGTCACCACTTACAGTGCAGTGGACCCTCCACCTGTGTGTATGTGTGTCTGTGTGTGTGTGTGTGTGGGTCTTAAGCATGAGTCTTGTGTTTGTCTATATAAGAAAGAGAGTCACATCACAAGATGCATGTGTATGTGACAGATCCAACCCAAGAGCAGCTTGCACAGATGGAGGAAGATTAGCGGGGAACGTGTGTGTGTCTGTGTCTGTACATTGTGTGAATTCAAATGTGAGTTGCCAACAATAGATTTTCCACCCAGTAGCTGCTTTGCATACTGAACAAATACTGTCGCTTTTGTTATTGCAGGACAAACTCTTAGCATTTATTTGCTCCTGATAGCACTGCAGAGCATTTGTAACGTGCAGAAATAGGCTTTGCAACGTTAGATATGTTGCACAGTGTGTTTCTGACGACATGTAGAACACATCTTTCATCAATATGTGCGTGACTGCAACCACTTGGGAGTATTTTAGTGATTGAGACACTGAGTACTTTCTCACATCTAATGTACTGTAATTACAGTAGAAAATGCATCTTTTTTATCGTCATTTTGTTAAAAAAAACAAATGGCAAACATGAAGAAACGCCTCGTGACTCATGCTATGAGAAAGAACACGCTTGTTCAGCATTGCTGGGAGGACTGCAGAGTGCATCGCAAGGCGTCTGACCTCATTTTTCTATTAACATATACTAACATGTTATCGCTGAGACAGGTATCAACAGGTATCGACAACGAGCAACACCTACAGCGTGTCTGAATCCCAGCATGCACTGGGTACTGGTCCATCACAAGACTAACACATAAACAGACAAATACATTCACATCTTAGGGCAATGCAGTGAGCAGTGAGTTTTTAAATCACCTGATGTTTTATGGTCTGGACTGGAGTTATTTTTATTCCAGGATAATAACTGCATGATGCCTGTGCCCTGTGATGCTGTTTTTAGGTGCAGTTTTGATGTCAGAGACAAATATTCCTGCAGAGAGAGAGTTTTTTTAACTTCCATCTGTCTGTATTCTGTCTCTTATCTTGGTCCGGTTCACAGTGGTAGCAAATCCAGAGGGGCTTAGTCAAGGCCAACTGAACTTGCTTTAAATTCTTCAGGATGTTTCACCTCTCCTCCTAAAGGCTTCTTCAGTTCTGACTGACTGGTGGGGCATCTCTGTGGGGTCCTGTTATTCTTAATGTTCTAAAAATGCTTTGGTATTAAATTTGGAGAACATGATGAGTGCTGAGGCGAGAGGTTCCATCCATAATAGTCACAAACAGTATCTGTGAGAGGTCTGAAATCCAATAATCTGAATTTTAGGCCTTAAATATAGTTACTTTAATAACTTCAGTCTCATTTTTTTGCATTGATCACGCTGTAGCAAAACTAGAAATGGAAACCAACATGGAACCAGTAACCACTAATGCAGACTGTGCAGCCTGGTCAGGATTTATCTGAGCACACCTGGGTGGTGTCGCGATGTGGTGTGTGGGCTAATGTGGTGTCTCTTTTCTTAAAATAAAAAAAAAGGTACCTCTAAAAGTAATAAGTTCAAAGAGTTTCTGTTAACGTTACTGTCATCTAATAAGGGTAAGTGCAAGCTGAACGAGCTCTGGCTGAAGAACAGTGTGTTAAGTGCTTCGTTGAAGCCTGTTAAAAATAATGAATTTGAAGCTGCAAAATGGAAGTCAGAGGATCATAAAGCTGCCATAAAAAGCCACCGGCAATTTCCTTCATATCCTTTGTACTGTTTTTTCCCAGTATGGATGTAAAAATGTCTTAAATTGCGTGGATAATGGTTTTAAGAAGATTTACATTTGAAAACCTGCAGAGACCCTGTCCTTGACGGAGTCCGATATTAATAGTTGAAGTGACGTTGTGCTGTGGTCGTATTCTAACCTCTCTGCGTGTTTTGTCTTCCACAGGTGGAGCCCCTGAAGAAACCCACCCGCGCATGTTTAGAGGCAGAGCCAAGCATCGACTTTTCAGATGGACACCAGGAGACCACCAGCATTCGTTTTCAAAAAACACAAGATAGACTGTAGTCACGATTGACACAACACAGTTTTACCTCCCGCCGTCCGCTCCTGATCCAATCAGAGAAAACCCTGTCTGCTTTCTACCTCCCAGAGAACTAGAAAAGGAAAAACACAGCAATTTATTATCCGTTATCAGTTCCTCTTTTTCTTCTCTTCGTGCAACATTTCTCCATTTACCTCAGGGATTTTCTCCCACTGCCTACCTCCTCCACCAAATCAGCCAACCCAGTGACGGGAACACAGAGCAAAGACACACCTGTGACCTCTCACTGCCGTTACCGTGACAACCTGTATTGCCTCTCAAGCTCTCCTCACTGCAACCGTGACGACCAGCAATGACCTTGGACCTCTTACCACCTGCCAGCGCAGACCTGCTCACTGCCTAAATTGTACTGATCCAAGCTTGGAGCCCGGACCTCGGGCCAGTTATTACTGGAAGGAAAAGGATCATATTGCCAGACAGGCAGGTACACACTCACAATAGCTTCACCCTTCTATACAATATACCTGGCAGGCAACTATATACCTCAGCAGACACTCAGTCAGCAGAAGGGAACTTTTCAGCAACAGCATTCACTATCCTGGTGCTTCAATCCACCCAGCAGGTAACACGTGCTCACTAGCCTGGTGCTTCAGTCTACCCAGTAGACAACTCACTTCAGCATCTTCCATTTGCCTTAGAGGCGGGTGTATAGCAACAGTGGCCAGGGAGGCCTCCAGCGAAGCAGGGAGAGAGACTCAGGAGTATTGCCTGGCAGACAGCTTCACTTCATTCGCTCCTCAGAAAAGTCACATCAGACACTAGCTTCGCGATCCGAGGGGTAGCATAAATCAGCAATTGCCCAAGAGGCGTTCGGAGATCACAGAATAGACTGAGACGTTCCTCCCGCCTCGAGCTTCCACCCAGCGAAGCCTCCAGAGAAGCAGAGCTGCCCACGGAGCAGGAGAAGTTGTCGGGAACCTCATCAGCCTTTCTAACTCTGGAGGCAAGCCACAAAGAATAAAGAACTTCCTGGCAGATTCAAGTCCACAGAAGATCCACACAGTGTGACAGCGAAGAGAAAAGGAGGGAAAAAAGCATTACGAGCAAAGAGAAGAATGCAGCGGTGAGTTTTCATTTTTCTTATTTTCTGTGCTTGTTTATCAGCGTGCTTTCTTCTCATTCTTCTTCTCCGCAGCTACGCGAGGTTACATTGTGTGCCAATGAAGGAAAGAAAATACTTTTAGCTTCAGATATTTTTCGTTGCTTATCTTTTCATTTAGTCGTATCACTAAGTGACATTTAAATGGCATTTCTGCCTTATTAGATGATCCAGAGTGGAGACAGACAGGAGATTAGGAGGGATGGAAAAAACGCTTTGCTGTAAAGGTCATTCAGTGAATTTGAACTCTCCTACAATAACATCATCTTGGCAAAGAAACCTCATACAGAAGAGACGAAGCTTGAAACACGAGTCTCTGGGAAGTTTGAAGCTTGAAGCAACCCTAACTGAGTATGATATGTAAACTTATCAGTCAATTTCTCAGATTTCCATGCTTCAGTTGGTGCATGTCAGCGGTAAACAGGGTTTGACCTGATGATTATGCTGAGTCATATTCCACAGTTATGGTCACCAGTCTTGAGGGTTTTTATCTTGAGCAAAGGGTGAGAACAGTCATGGTCGCCAGAGGACATGAACTCCCAGACCATCACCTGACCTTTCATCTAGTGCCGTCACCAAGTCAAAATTTACACACATGAACCGTCTGTTTGTTTTGTGACTAAATACCTAATCGCGCTAAAAGCGCTAATGACATTCCCAACAGCCTCTGTGAGACGCTTTGTGTTTAATGCTAGTTAGCAGATGCTAACATGCTAACACGCTAAACTGAGCTGGTGAACACACTGTAGTGAACATTATACCATTATACCACCTAAAAACCAGCTTGTTAGCATTGTCGTTGTGAACAAGTTAACATGTTGTGCTGAAATACAGCCTCACAGAGCTGCTAGCATGGCTGTAGACTCTTACTCTTGTTTTACTAGCTTATTTTAAAATATGCATTGTGTAAAACAAAAGGAAAAGGTCAACAAAAGTTTGAAAACTCAAATCGTAAGATTTCACGTCCTTTGTTATTACAGACCTTTTTACCATTTTTATGGTGTAGTATTGGAATCGTACTGTACTGGAGTCAATAACCTATAGTTATTGAATAGCTATCTAATGAATGTACACTGAGACTGTGGCTTCAGAGGGAGGTTTGGAGCATTCCCAATTACTTCAGTAAGGTCTAAGTTTTGTTGGAGTCAGATTCAGTGTTCAGTGTGTTTATGAGTTCCTGCTTGATTGACACTTTCTAACTCACTTAAACACTGACTGTATGAGCGGGGAGATCTTAAGTTAAAACTAGAATTGCCTAACATTGCGTGATACATCCAGTCTTGTGCCTATGCTCTGCCATTTGAAAGCCCTCCCGTTTGTCTCCTGATAACTGTTCAGAAAACAGTTAGATACTGTATTTCAGGGAACTCAGTCTCACGTCTAATGATGTGCGCTGCGCATCATGTAGAAAAAAGGTTGAAGACAGTTCAAATCTGGCAGCAGGCAGGCGACACTTTCATGGGATTGTGCCCACTTGTCGTTCTGCCTGTCAGATTGCCTGCGCTTCCCTGCCTGCATCTCAATGAAAATGAACTGCTCCCCCTCTGAAAACACAGTTATACTGTACATTTTAGTGTTAGCATGTTAACGTGTTAATCTGAGATGATACAACCTTATACCTTTTAAACATCAGCATGTTAGCATTGCCATTGTGAGCATGCTAATCTTAGCATTTAGTTTAAAGCACTTCTGTTTTCTCAGTTGCTTCTGTCGTATTGAACCCTCATGAATGCCTAAGTAACGTCGCAACGGCAATGAAAGGCTCACATGGAAGAAACTGGGAATATTGTGTGCCAGGGATTTATGGAATCCATTCCAAATCTGATTGGATAAACCTGCATCATGCACCAGAAGAAGGCTGTTTCTCTTGCAAAAGGAGACATGTACATTTCAGCTGTCAGTCCAATAAGAACATCAGGGCCCCCCTTGGGAAAAAAAGAACCAACATGGCCTAGATTTCCTAAATCATCTTAGCGTTATGGTCTGTGCTCAATTATCTTAAATGTGGAGCAGCTTTACTTAGTCATATTGATGAGATCCCTGCATGGAAATAATGCACAGCCCTGCTGCTGCATATTAACTCTGTTCTTTGAAATATGCTGATATAATACAGGACTTTGGTGATGCGGCCACACCCTTGTTTGACAGTGTTAAGGCAAGGGAGAAGGAAAGTAGTGTAAAGGAAGAGCATAAAGAGTAATGGAGCGGTAACAAAGAGACTCACCTCAGACACCCTCTGTACACTCATTTCATCCCTCCCTCAGTCATACGCAGGGATTCACACATGTATTACCCTCCATCATTGTTAGTCTCCTCACATCATAGCACCATAACTTGTTCTCGCCCTCTACTTCGTGTTGCCACGGCAACGCACACCCTTCCCCAGCCACCTGTGGCTCAGATACGCAGTGATGTATAGAGCGCAGAGCCCACAACAGCCAATCAGATCGCCCACTTGTTTGTGTGCCAGTGCATGCATGTGTGTGTGTGGCTCTCTGGTCCAGTCATGTTTACCGACCACTGACCTACTTGGACCAATCGGACGGCTTGCTGAAGTGTGTGTGTAGGTGGTCACGTATATCGCTAAGTGGCTGCCACATTAAAGGGCACACGGGGCCGACAGAAGCTGGATGAGATCTCATTATCTCGTTGTGTGTGTCTGTGTGTTTATGTGCTCAGGTACATGAAATTGGAGCACTGAATGAGTCATCATTGGGCTCTGTGAGACTATTGCTGCAATCATGCTGAGTGTGTGTGTCTGAATGTGTGGACATGTGGGTGTGTGTTCATGCCACCCGGTGCATGCCGGGTTCACTGAGGACTTTTCCACCTGAAAAATCACAGTGATGTAAAGCAGAGGTCTGAAACTCATTTTCTATTGACAGAACTGTCTACTGGGGAGGATGAAAAACACTCGTCTGGCAGAAACCTTTTTTCAATTTATGGAACATCAATACCCGCAGGGTGCTTTTTACTTAGTGGTAGTTTTCTGTTTCTGTTTTAGTAGTTTGCTTGTTTAAAGTTCAGTTTGTGCGATGTTGTGTACGTATGAGTACAGGTTCATATTCATCTTCACTACATTCACTGTGCAGTTAGTAATATGACATTTAATACACTGATGATCACTCAGTTGACCGATGCTGGCATCAATCAATACTGAACCATTATGTGAAAGTGGCCGTTTACACAAGGACACGGTGATTGGACATCAACAGTTCAGATGGGGAAAAAACATGAAGGTGTCTCTTTAAGAAATAGAAGGCAGGTACTGATGCAATCTGAAAACACTATCACAGGTTTGCTGAGTGATCACCTCTTGTGTTCTTCTGATGGTATATTTTTAATGACTGTAATAAAAAACATAAATGTTCTATTGACATATAGCACATATACAAATGATTGTTCCATCCCTTTTCCCTGAATGGTCCAATTATTGGCTGCTGTGGAATGACAAAATCCATACCACTCTCATGCTGATTAGCTTAGCTTAGCATAAAGACTAGAAGCTCTCTGTACACTGTACAAAGTGGAAGTGGAAGTATGCCAACCCACCACAATCAAACTATTTCATTATTATTTTGTGTAACAACAGGCAGCAGGCGCAGAGACAACAGGACGTCTTGTCCCCACAGTGAGGTAGCTAAATTTGGTACCATGGTGCCTGTACAGAGACCTCTACTAAACTAAAACTTCCCACCAATCATCAATGCATCTCGCAAACTGTGCTATACAACATTGCACAAAAGTTTTAGGCAGGAGATCAACTTTTGTTCATTTTTCGTGCAGATTAAACAAACAAGATGTTACGTTTTAATTAGTGAACCTCAGAGGTGCTTGTAGGCAAATTTCGACAGAGCCAAGCTAGCCGGTATATTTTATCTTCCACCTGGATCCTGTTATACACATGTTTTGCAGTAGCTGGTGTTATTTTCATTTCCTTGGGTTATACTTTTATAATGACACTGGCTTCATTACCTGTTTAATTGGTAGTTGCACACAGGCCAATGCAGAATCTTTTTAATTAGCACTCCCTTACTTGTTTCTCCCTCCTCACATCCATTTCTTGGCTGGAACATCCCTGTTAAAACATGCATGATATTGCTTTGCTTTAAAATAGGTCAGCCTCATAAAAAATGGCGTCTTTTTTTTCTCTATGGTTTGTGTAAGCAGGCTTTGTGCACTGTGTCACTTGACCATTGGACCGTTGCAAACAGCAGCTGTGTTTGTAAACATCTGTCTGGTTTTTCCAGTGCTCTTCTCCCTTAAAACATGAAGATACATTTTACATAATGCAAAAAAAAAAGAACTTACAGTACTTATTTATGCAAATGGATGTTTGTTTTTCAGATGCTCATGAAAACATGAAATGCGATTTGACTTTATCCCTGGACTTTTTTGTCACAGCGTTCCTCTTTTTCTGCTCAAGTTTTGCTTTCACTCAACATTAAATTTAATGAAGCGATGATATAAGCCAGAGATGATAGTCATCAGTGGTCTCTGTCAGCTTTGCTGCACTTTTTAACCGTTCATCTTTGGGAAACTGCTCAAGCTGTGTCAGGTTGGAAGCGATGGTGAGTGTAGTGTAAGTCAAGCCATAAAATCTCCATTGGCCTGAGATCAGGACTCCACTGCAGGACATCAACACTTGAGAACGGCCTTCTCTAGGCAGATTTACAGCTGTGCCATATTCTTTCCATTTTTTAATGGTTGATTTCACTGGACTACAACAGATGTTCAGTCACTTGGAAATGTTCTTTTATCCACTCCCTGACTTCTGCCTCTCTATCAGCTTTTTGTGGAGTTGCTTGGAGTGTTTGTTTCACGTCATGGTGGGGTTTGTGGGACGTGACCTCTAAAGATGTGGCCACATCCCAAAGTGACATTCACTGATCCACGTGAAACAGGTGGGGTTGGTGACGTGGTGACTAAGAACCCTGATCATGTTTTTTGCTGCTGTTGATTTCCGATTCTTTATGAAACACATCAGCCAATATACGGCTGTTGTTGATCTTTTTTTTGTTTGTTTTACAGGAGGTTGTTAAGGTAGTATTATAGGTCAGATTGACTGTACAGTACAAAGAACCACAAGAAGTCAATCTTGCTGTTTTCTTATTCTGTTAGCATGTTTTTGCTTTGCCTGTTCAATCAACAGAGCATACAAAGACCTCCTGAGGAGCAATGCTACAAGTAGCTTATCGGAAGTCCAGTACAGAGTACTGAGTGCCTTAATAATAAAACACGTGGGGAAGCTGAGTAGCTGATTCAAAACAGGTTTGACTCTTCAAATGAAGAGATATTTATTTTTCCAATGAAAAACTATTGGCAACCCTCTCAAACATTTCCTCAAAGCTATCAAACAAACCTATTTGATATCTCATCAATTTAAATAAGGTGCATTACTTACTGATTTAAATTATAAAGGCTCCTTGAACTGATGCAAATACATGCATCAGGACTACAAACTGAAAAAGTGCATTCCAGAAGTTTACAAAAAATAAATATACATAGAAAATGAATGCACTGACACAAGTTGGATTCAAACATTTCTACGTAAACAAACTGAAAAAAGTGCATTTCTCATTGACAACAAAAAATAATGCACAGTGCATTATGTAGTGACACAAGTTAGACTTGTCGTAAACAAACTGGAAAAGGGCACTCCATAGTAATGTCCATGATTAAATCTTCAATAACTCTAGCCCGTGGGTCATCTTTGGCAAATTTCTTGGATTTTTCGAAAGCCTCACTGATGTGTGTCAGTCCCGGTGGCATCTTTGCGGCTGGCTGCCTTGCTATCGTTAGCGTCTTTAGCAGGCCGGGCATCCTCGTACGCTTTCCAAACCCCGTCAAAGCGGTGGTTATGGTTCAGGTGGCTGATCAGGTTTGAAGTTTTAAAGCTTGCGCGTGGAACTCGCTTGGAACATTTGTTATGAATAACCAGCGAACTGTCTCCTTCAGAAACTTTGAAGAAGTCTGAACTCTGTTTTCGTAAGCACGCTGTGCCGCATGCTGCATTCAAGGTGTAACGTACGTTCCCTCGTTTGGTAGTCGTTCTTTCAGCCTTTTTAAGTTCATGTTTCTATTCCTTATGTGTAACATCAAAAAATACTGCTAATATCAATTCAAGTCAGCAACTACGTTGCGTTACGTTGTTTTCTGGCATGAGGGGGAATTCTTGATTTTTCCCAGTGAGGACGACTTTTTCTGATTATGCCGACATCACTTGAACGCAGCATTCACTGCAGGCCATTCGGGTCTCATAGTGGGAGAGAGGCACTGCCATGCTGACAAAAATACGTAAGTTATCGGAGCTGTTCGTCACGATATCGGACTTATCGGAATGACGTCATAATTTCCTGTTATCGCACACCAGGAAGAATTTCCTTACGGGGACAATAAAAGTATATCTTATCTTATCTTATCTTACCCCTAATAGTGACCGGTAATCTGTTAACCACAGAGAATATTTTTGACTGGTTACACATGTCAGTTTATAGGTTAATTTGCACACACACTCACTCAGTGTGATGCACTCTGGTCTGAAGCCATCATACAGTTGGTGTGTCTGATTGAGACCCATATGCTGCCATCAGTGTGGCAGAGGGGAGGGATTCAGAGAGCTAGTTCGGTACCTGGAGCCTGAATGTGTTACACTATCGAGAGCTACTGTGACTTAACGCGTTGACAAAAACAAAACACTTTGAGGAGAAGAAGGATGAGCTAAAAGTCGAGCCAGCCAGGGCAGACGAGCTCTGACCACTGACAGCTGGCCAGCTCTCACATAGAAAGCTCCGTCCCAGCCACCTGTCGCTTCATCAGTGCTGACCGGGACCACGGTTTCTGTTCTCTGGTAATTACCGTTTCTACTGGGAAGATCTGTTAAAGTCCGACATATTTAATGAAACCTGACATATTTAAGTCTCTCTATGTTTGGTGAAAATAATTCCCAAGTTAGATGTGAAAGTATTCCGCCTCTACATGCTGTCTCCCCTGCTGCGTCTCTGATGTCCGCCCTCCCTCTCGCTCCTCTCCCGAATCGTTGAATTGAAGGCTTATTTCAACCAGACCAGAGTTGCTGGTGTTTGTTGGAACAGTGTGTGCACGAACCAAGACAGTTTTGATGAGTTTTATTTTGTTTCTGTCACGTTTGAATGAAGTTAGTTTCACAGTGAAATAATTACTGTTTCTGTGAACGGGGTCTGGTGGGATTGGCGAGAGCGATATAGCGGCTGTAACAAAAAGGATCTTACTCTTTAACAAAATGTTATCTCGGAGGGATTCTTTCCATAATGTTGTCACACACTTAAAATAACAATATGAGCTTGTCAGTGGCAAAAACAAACACTTTTACCAACCCACCACCAACACATGGAGGAATCACATTACAGCCTGCTGCAGCACTCTCGGTCAGTATGGCACCTTCACTATCCACAGTGACAGTAATCCCATGAGTGATCAGTGTGTCCAAGAAGACTCCACATTAGAGACATAGCAGCTTGACTGATAGGAGCCAATCAGTAGTGTTGATAAAGCACTAATGTGTGACTCGCAGCTGTAAGTAGTTCAAGCGATCAGACTACAAATCCCTGTGTCTTTTAATGATCCCTGGGTGGGATGTCAGTGGCACAAACTGCAGAGCAAATAAGGAAGAAGACCCTGTCACAATGCAAAGACAGTAACGACATATAACACAAGCAATTATACTTTTGTTCCTCTGTTACTTTCCTGCTGCTCAGTGTACCTCAGGGTGGAGGTCACTGAGAAACGGTGAGAGGGAATCGTAGGTGCAGTGCTGCCGCAACAGTGCTCAACCATGTTTTTTCCCAAGTGAAGAAATATTGTATTCTTATTGCCATTTAAGGTGCGTTGATTGATTCACAAAGTCAACTGATACTTTGAGTAACATGCAAGAAAACACTCCACTTTAAAAGTTGCTGGCAGGTGCACTCGAGTACTTAAAGAAACAGCACTACACCTCTGGAGGGAATGGAATTTTTTCAACCGTGAAAGTCATTGAATTTACTTTAGAGAAATAAAAAAAGAAAAAAAGAAGTCACTTTAGGAAGTATTTTAGTCTATATACATACAGTATTTATTCTTTTCGTGTTTTGCAGCTGTTTGTGTCTTAAAGAAAGACGACTCTTTGTAGAAGCCACTCTACTCACCTGTTTGTAGAGGTATTGTAGGTTTCTTTATTACCGGTGCTTAAAAGATGCTTGTGTTGTGAAAGTCAGAACACCTGAAGAAAAACTGGTTTGTGGAATTGGTTAGACTTTCATTACATCAACCGCACGGAGTAATAAAACAGTCAGCAGCCACGGTGAGCTGTTAGTTGAAGAGCTGCAGGTGACAGGCTGCGCGCCTTCAGTTGCTCAGCAAGGTGATCAGCCGTTACCGTGCCCTGCTGGAAACCTGCTCGCTCAGTGTGTGGCGTGAAAACACATGGCGGTTGATCACGGCATGAAAGAATATTATTGAACAACTCACCTCTGCTGTTTGACTTGTTTGATTAAAGGTCCAGTGTGTAGAATTTAGTGGGGTCGAGCAATGAATACCCCTCAGCTTACCCTCCCCTACGGTGGCCACTAAAAAGGTGACAGGCCCTGTGCAGAGTCAGTGTCTGGCTTTGCTGCTGTGGGCTACAGTAGAAACATGGCGGACTCTGTGGAAGAGGAGCCGCTCCCTCTGTGGGTATAAAGAGCTCCTAAGGTGACAAAAACACAATGATTCTTATTTTTAGGTGACTATTACACTATTACACTATACATAATTCTGAATATTATATTCCATTTCTCCTAAATCCTACACACAGTAGATCTCACTTACCCCAGACTTCTGATGCATCATTCAGTGTTATGTAGATGCACACCACTTGAAGCAAATGTTGAAGGTAATAAGTGCTATTAATGTGCTTCACCTACTGTAAATCAGTAACAAACCCAGCCCCAATTGGACCTTCACCTTGGGAACCAGCTTATGAACCCTATAGCTAACAGTATTACCAGGGATGTCCTGAACCAATCTGCAAGCTCCGAGTCAGCCCAGTTCTCTCACTGATTGGTTGTGGTTGTGTACAGTAAAGCCAAATGTAACAAGCCCATTTCCAAACTTTTGTTTATTACAATCCAGGTCTGACAGATCCTCCTTCCTAAGGTGTAGCCCTTTAAGCCAGTGAACTGTTGGCAGGAGCAGCACAGATATATAACAAGCTGTAGATAACAAGCAGTGCTAGTTCAGTCAGAGAAACAGTATTTGTTAATGATTATGACATGATAGTTACGTTTGATGGAAAAGCTCTGCTCTTTGCAGAAAGAATCAGAGCAGCGAGGAGGATTCTGCTGGAGAACTAAACCCCCCCTCAAGCAACATTAGTTGATCTAACCATTTATAAAAGCTGCCTTTATACTTGGATGGATGGGATTGGATATTGCGAGTCAGCTGTTAGCCAGACAAATTATGCATCAATAAGCCAATTATACTGAGCATGAATGAGACAGCTGACAACAAGATAGTGAGTGTCAGCATGCAAACAATCAGAGCTGCTTTGGTCTTTCCTTTTAACAGGTTGACCCTGAATTGTGCAGCACTTACTGACGTCTGTTTCAGTATGAGCTCTATAGAATATAGATTGAGAATTGAGAATCGCAACTGCTCCCCCTCTCCAGCTAGCTAGACTTGTAGCTCAGCTAATTTTAAAATGTATTTTTGGGTCAATGATTCAGTGAGAGCAGGTCTCCATCCTCTCGGTTTGTGCTTAGATGATGTTATCAAACGTTAGCGAATTACCCAGGTGCTAATGCTAGCAGGCTAACGTCGCTTCCTTGTCCGGCAGTTGAGAACATCGCCCGATCCTCCTCATTGAAAAGCACCCAGTCAGTCCACCCCTCCAGCAGTCATTCTCTTTTTGACCCTCACAGTGCAGCTGTGGTTCCTCTGCTTGGTGCTTTCTTTGGCACAAGCAATCAAGGCATCCTGAGTCGGATGCATTGAGGGGAAAAAAACAAATTTGTTTTAAATTGGTATTCTGAATACATTCACTTAATTAAATTGATAGCATGGCACAGAACCTGAGCAAACAGTATTTTTTTTTTTGTTTGTTTATGACTTTTAAGTTCTCTCGAGGGCCAAGTAAGCCCTGCTACTGTTGACTAAAAACTGTATTTGACCGTCATCTCTTTATTTGCATTGATGGATGACGGGAGGCTGTTCAAACCTAAATCTTGCAGCCACAGTCGTCCCTGACACTCCTCTCTACTAAAGATTCTACATCTGTAAACATTGATTCAGAGGCTCGATTAACTTGATGAAATATGTATAAAATGAGGGCACTCCAGGCCAATGCTCTTATCAGCCGCAGTCTAACAGAGGCCCAGGCATGTTCTATATATATACAGTACACGCATTCAGTTTATAATTCATGAGGGGTCGTTTGAGGCCATGAAATGTGTTGCTGAACTTTTTCGAGCCTGCCGCCTTCCATCTGTCTGCGAAGTCACTCAGTTCAAAGAACTAACACAGCACGAACGTGCACACACACATTAAACACGCTCCTACATATTAACAGTGGGGATTCTTGTGCGTAGATACACAGACAGTACACACAGCAATGCTCTCGCACACAGATCAAGTCTGCTTCTTTTCGCTTTTCTCTCTGAAGTTGACAGTTTTTTCTCCTCCTCCTATCACTGTTACTCTATTTTGGTCTCTCATTCTCACCCGCATCTCACCTTCCTTTTCAGATTCTTTCTCTTCTTACCTAGTGTTTTTCTCATGCCTCAGTGTCTCCTTCAGTCTCACTTATCTTCTCAGTTCTTGAGCCGTTCTTTCTTGCCTTGTCCAAGTCTTTCTACCAAATTTTGCTGTCTGCGGTGCTTGTGGCCTGTCTGGCAGACATGTTGAATGAAGCTTGGATGGACACAGAGTTCTTGGCAGGCCTGGTTCCAGTGTGTCAGCACGATCTGAGGCCATGCTGTCAGCTGTCCTATAGAGATACTGCTATACAGTAAATAGATCAAGACTTTCAGCTGCGGTATGCAACCAAGACAGTCATATTACTCCTGGCTTTACATTCTGTTTGACGCAGGAGGTTGGATCAAGCCTGATACACAGGTTAGATGTTGGATTACTGCTGTTTTGTGCACTTTGCAAAGTACTATATGTGTGTGGGTTAAATGCTGGGGATGGAAATCCTGGTATTTCACTGGAATTCTTCCTAAAATTATTTTCCTAGCACTAAAACCCATATGAACCTATGATTTGAATCATCTGTGTTTGTCTTTCTGTGTACGCCTGCCTGTGTGTTAGGTTGTCATGTGTACTGACACAAAGACACCTTCTCAAAACTTGAATAATGCAGCTCTTGTAGCTATATGCTTAACACATTGATATAATGTGACATAAGTTGTGGTAAAATATTTTAGCAATATGAACACAGAGGACTACAAAATCTGTAAATGAGAACAAGTGGTCCACCATGTCCCAGTGTGAGTAAGTATGAAGTTTAAAGATCACTTGAATGCTTGGACAAACAAATGAATCAACATGGTGAAATGGCTGCAAACAACACCATGAAGACGATCGCTACAGTTAAAGGATTTGAATTGATTACTTCCAGGGCATGTGTCTGTTTTCTCTGGATTCCTGGAATTTCTCTTCATAACTGCCAAAGAGGCAAAACACGACAGCTTTCGCCATTTCGGAGAGCGCTATGATTGTGCGCATCAGCCGACTAAAGCCACACAGATTGCGGACCCTGTGCTGTCATTAATGGACCAGTGTCAGTGGTGAAATGCTGAAAAAAGCCTGAATGCTTAGCATGTGAGCAGAAGGACCCAAATAACCTCTATAACAATGCATTTTCATAAAGAAGTGGCTTCCTCTGCACAGTGAACTTGTGTGCGTGGGTGTGAAAGTTGGCACCCATGGATTCTAAACAGCTGGTCTGTAAGGTGTTAGTTAAAACCTGCGGCTGAAAATTGCATCCAGTATTTTACCAAGGATGAATCTTTGAGTTGGAATGTAGCTGCAGCAGTTATATAGTGGCATTAACGAGGTATATAGTAGTATTTTAGTAGCATGAAGTATTTTTTGGCAAGAGATCTCGATTCCCAGCATTCGGCCGTTATGCTCCCACATAACCACTCAGATGTATAGAAGATAAGATTAGATTAGATTTTATTAATCCCTAGCCGGGGTAATTCAGGTGTTACAGGTAGCAGGTCGTAGCAGCAGGAAAAAAATAGCATCAGAATAGAGAAAAACAAAATGCAAAATCAAAGCTAACTATATATATGTGCATTTTATACAAAGGACTATATAAAAGAAAAATATGTAAAAAGAACTCTAAGAAATATTTCCATAAAATATACTGCCAGAAAGTTTTACACAACAAAACAGAAGAAGAAGACGAAGAAGAAGAGTGATATACTTCCAGGAATTTTCATATCACTGGAAAACCTATAAGCAGTCTGTCGGCTTGTTTATGCTGCCAGATGTATGTCTGCCAGGTCTCCATGGGATGTGATTTGCCTGCCCCCTTTCCATGCGCCCCATGTCCTCTTGTGGAGGTGCTCCTGTTTATATTAAGCTATGCAGGGTTGATTAGCCAATCTACCGGCTGATGATTCCTCCAGTGTCATGTATCCCCGTTCCCCCTCATCCAGTGCCCTTCTCACATATGTCAACCTGCTGCTCTCAATCAAAGCAGTATATAGGCATATGAAATGCTGTCATACACACGGACGGAACTTAACACACACTACCCATACTGTGCTAAACATAGAGTAAATGTAACTTGTGGCTTACCTTCATCACAGACTTCACACAGGACACGCTGTCGGAATGTCCATTACATGTCACATCGGCAGCATCGGTTAAACTGCTCTCGTCGAACATTTTAACACTTTGAAGCTTTTCTTAAAATACAAGCACAGACCGAACCGATTTTTCAATGTTTCTAGCTGACACGTTTTAAAACGACACTCCTGTCAAAGGGTCTTAAATATGAACATGATGCCTGCAGACATGATACAGTGCTGAAAGGCAGGGGCTAAAGCTGCATGTGCCAGGAAGCAAAGTTAGCATGTTCAAGGCATGTCAATAAGCAAACGGTGCAGCGTAGAGCTACTTCGTCCCACTATCAAATATGAAAAGAAAAAAAATCAAATGACACCATTACTTCATTCACACATCAACTTTGGCTGCGTAGCTTGTTTCAAACAGCATGTTTTATTTTGAACATTTCAACTGGACAGGCTTTTAGGATGAGGACTAATTGATGTGTTTCACAAACCTGCTGCTCGCTCAGTTGATATTGGCTGCAGTTGCTAAGGCGTCAACATCCCCGAATCCAAGAAAGAGCAGAGCAGAGCTGCTAATGGTACCCTAAACTCCGATGGCATCCGGGACCAGCTTCCACGCACAGCGGGGAAATACCACGCAATGGATGTGCTAATTATCATTTATCATATATCATATTTAACGTACCCTGTAACCCCACAAACTAATGGACAGTCAGTGTTTGGGGAAGGGGTTTAGTGAACATGCGACTGTTCTGGTTCAGTGCATGTGAGACAACTTTTTTCATGATGGACGTGATTGTGGAAAAAAAGATGTTGGCACTTATCCATTTTACTCCCCCGCGTTTTCAGAGTCGGTCTAAAAAAATTACAGTACAATCATCCTCAGCAATCATCAAATCACAAGTCCTCTCGGCCCCTCTTAACATTACTCTTGGTTTTCCTGTACACACTCCACACGCCCCAGCTCAGAACACACTTGCAGTTTTCAGTTTTTGTTCTCCTCCTCCTCTCCTCACAAAAAGCTGCTTTCATTGCCGGGGCTGGATAATCCATCATAATTAACATGAAGCCTTAATTTGGTTTTGTAGCATTTTGTCTTGAGTCTTTATTGAATTGTGCTGAATTAAGTCTTTTCATATCAGAAATTCAAATCTCTTAAGAAATAATCCCTGTAAAATACGGCATCTTGCTACTTGTTTTGAGTCTTTTTTAGCCTGAATGGCAGCTATTTTCCAATTAAGTGTAACACTGTGAAGTTCGATTTTAAAAACAGTGTCTGTCGGTAAAATATAAACTAGACTTGGAGTTGAGGCCCAACTTTAAATGACACTGCTGCTCTCTTGCTCAGTCCATCATGTCTTGCCACAGCTGGACACTTTGTTTGTACTGTAGAATGAAATGTAGAAATGTTTAATAGGCCCAGTAAAAGTCAATGTAAGTAATGTGATTTATTTGTTGTACTTTTTTCTGAAAATATCTGAATTACCTACATGACCCTTTAAATGCTCCCTGTGGCAAATGAGGATACTGCAGCAGCAGGCACAGAGAGGTATTGATTCAACAGAGCTGCACACCGAACAACATTAGAAATTTCCGGCATGTTGCTGAAAATGAAACAAACCCTTGAAGATGAAGAGACCACCATCGTCTATAGAAAACAATGTGCGTAGTAGTCTCCGTGAAGCTCAGTGGCAGTGGCTCCGAGCATCTCCGTCTTGACAGTGCCTGACTCCACCAGCATCCAGCTAATCCAAAAATGGGCTAAGAGGTGGAGCGTGGGTGGAGCTGTCACTCAAAGCAGCCATGTCCATAATTATGCAGAACTTCAAGCTTTAATGTAATTTAGACGAGTGATTTATGTAAAGAGTCAGCCCCGTACAGTTGTCATGAACAGGAAAATTAGTTTTTGTACCAGGATGTAAACATGTTTATTTCTGCTGTAAAGTTGGGTATTTTAATATAGAGGTCTATGGGAATGATTTGCTTTGTATACGATCTGAACATCTACAGCGCAGTGCAAGGCCACATATGACGGGTGTGCAAATTAGGTGTAGATATATAGAATATTAGGAGACTGTCTAAAAAGTATGCAGATTTAAATGATCAATTTAAATGCACAATGATAATGAGAAGGCCATAATGACCACAACCGTAAGCAGTCTCTCTTCTTAGGACAGCAGGACCAACATGTGCATGGCTCAGTCGGTTGTGTTGTCTTACCCTCTATGGTACATTGGCAGGACTGAAAACTGAGAACAGGTGGCCGTGTGTTACAATTGCAGCAGCTATTACTTTCATTTCCAAAAGGTGGTGATTGTGTGTTGAAGTGGTGTGAAATTGACTTCCGCTTGTCAGTGTTGGAAGAAGAAATTTAGTCTTTTGTTTGTTTGTATTTTTAAATTAAAATGTACCACTACCAGAATTTAAAAGTACTGGTTAAATTTCCTTATCCAGAACCTATTTTAAGTAATTTTACTTATCCTTAAGCTCATCCATTGATTTTAATGTAAAATCTTAATCTCAGTAATATCGAGTAACCAAAACTTTCAGGTGGTAGGTGCAGGGCAGTAACAAATGTAATGAAGTAAAGGTGTAGTACCTTTAAATATAGATACTCAAGTTAAGCACAGTACATTACTGGAGTGAATGTACTTGCAGAATCTGCAGGCTGCCAAATGTGTGAGCGAGCTTGTGAATGAGTCATGACCCAGTTTCATGCAGAGCTTCACATCTAAGATTATTCCTGATGGTTTTTGATGATGTTATGCATTCACTGAGAAGCAGCACATAATATAATCCAACAGCTGAGGGAGGAATGCCTCTGTCTGTTCACATGGTAATGAATGTTTCCTCGGTGAGGTCGAGAGCGACTGCCTCCCACAGTTCTTACTGTTTATTTACACCTTCCCACTCAACGCAGAGAGACCTCCACAGCTCTGAGCGAGGCTTCACGCAGAGCGACCCTCTGCAGTGAAGGACTGGCGGGGAGAGACATGTTGGGAGAAGGCCACGGACAGAGCTGCACACGCACTGGTTTTATCAAGTATATAGCACTATCACCGTTTCTTCATGCATCTTTTCTAAACATTAAAATAAAGGTGTGAGGTGTTTTAGCTGGAGGTTGGCATGCAACACAGTCATTCATTATCAAAATGTTTTAATTCTGCTTATTTGCCGGTGTGTGGAAGGTATGGGTGTTAACAGATGTCGGTATTTACTAAATGTTACGTTATAGATACAAATGCGCTCATCTTTCCATTATATGTGCCTCTTTTATAAATGTGATTTTCTCCCATTTCAAATCTTCACTACAATCTTACGAGCATTAAAGAGCAGTGTTGTCACCATCTCTGTTGTGTGCAGTCAGGTGTCGTTCTTGTCTACTGCGAGGTGAGTGTAAAAGACCTGTTTATAATAGACTGTTTAATAGTTCACACACACACACAGCATCCATGTCACTCTGCTCTGTAGTAATAAAACCAGCTGACTCAGTAAATACTGCAGCATGCTGAGCTCTCCACTGCAGAGCAGCATCATTCAGAAGCTGAACTCACTCTTGACTAAAATTAAAAATTAAGACAAGCAGCTAGAATGTTGGATAACACAAATGAAAATATACTTAAGCAGATATCTTAAAGATTCAAATGGCTCACAGCTGGCATCCTTTCAGTCGTCCCTACTGACAGCTTATAAACATGAACATTTGTTGACTGGAACATTGACATTACACCCACATTTATTCAAAGTTTATTCAATCAGGTCGTCCCATTGAGATTGAGATCTCTTTGTAAAGAGAGAGCTGAGAACAAATTGTTCTGCTAATCAGACAATCATCTTACATAAACAACTCAAAAAAGGCCAGACAACAACAGTCGACAAAGACTGCACAAAAACAACTGTCGTGGAATACAGATAATGAAGCAGAGCGGAATGAATGAAGTCTGAGGGCAGTTCATTGAAAGTACACATGGCATATCTAAGGCTACGCAGTTTACTGTGAACTCTCACACTGGAGCTTTATGGATGAATATCATGAGATTATTATTTCTTCTTGTCATCTTTGTCATTAGTGATAAAGTGTGAATCACTATGATAAACAGGTTTAGCTGCTGGAGTAACAGTAGGTCACTGAGACAGCACAGAACATCACTGTAATCAAGCAAAGGCGTTCAAATTCATGGTTAAGATAAGACCGACAGCCTTTTGCCACCGGCGGAGCCATGACATGACACCTGTTATGAACGTGAAGGCAGCCGGAGTCAGATTGGCTCCATTGGTCTGGGAGGCTGGCCGAGTTCACTATTTCAAAACATTTGACAATGTAATAATGTTCAGTGAGGTCTTAATGAAAACCCCACGTTGTACCGCTGTAGTTGAGGTCAACTGAATACACCTACAATACATGTAATCAAGTTTGCAATGTAGCATTAACTGTCTAAGTCTCTTTACCTAGCCTCATAAATGTTCTTTTTAAGTCAGTGACATTATGTTCAATGTGTTCAACGTTCATGCAGTTTACATCCAAGATGTAGACTGTTTTTCAAGCACATAACACTAACATAGAGAAACTTCAGAACCAGTCACATTAGCCAACATTGCTGACACAGACTTAATAACCAGCAACATTAGCTAACATTGCTGACACAGACTTAATAACCAGCAACATTAGCTAACATTGCTGACAGAGACTTAATAACCTGTAATGTTAGCTGCCGTTGCTGACACAGACTCAATAACCAGTAACGTTAGCTAACATTGCTGACACAGATATCAGAACCAGTAACGTTAGCTAACATTGCTGACACAGACGTAGTAACCAGCAATGTTAGCTAACATTTCGACACAGACGTAGCAACCAGCAACATTAGCTAACATTGCTGACACAGACTTAATAACCAGTAACGTTAGCATACATTGCTGAATAACCTGTAATGTTAGCTAACATTGCTGACAGAGACTTAATAACCAGTAACGTTAGCTTACATTGCTGACAGTGATTAGCTGCTGAATATAATATACTTCTTGTTAGTGAAACAAGTGCTAACTTAATGAAGAAGAGATGTTTCGGATGACAGAGGATACTGTTTAAGCAATCAGGAACTACGAGTTAGTTATTCACTGACAAAACAATGTAAAGTATTTTGTACAGTTTTTGTTATCAAAGACATCAACAGTTACTGGTGTCAGTCTTGTTTGGGAATGAATATTACTCATCATAGCTGCCAACAAAATTAACACATGCAAAGTGCGAGTATTTAACCATGCAGTCATCTTTAGGGGCAGTTGACACAATATATTTCCAGTCTGACTTTTATTTTCTCTATAGATTGAGTTGACAGGGACAGTGGGGAAATAAGTTGAAATAGCAGCGAGTAGGTGAATACTGTGAGGAAGACGGAGAGGAAAAGGTTAAAAAGAGAGGCTCATGTGCATCAAGACACTGGCAGTGTTGGGATTCAGGATCGCTCTGGTTTTATTTCCCAATTCCAGCAACCACAGCCTTTTCAGAATGATTAAACTGATAATATCAAATATTGGATTGGATGGGTGAGGAGCTGAGAGAGGAATTCCAGGTCATATATAAGGAGCGGATTAGAAGGGAAGGGGAGGTCAGTGGGAAGAGGGCTGGACTAGAGGTGATTGAGTCCATCCTATAACAGAATAGTCACAGGTTTTATCCGCGCTATCGCCTCGTCCTCGGGGTCAGACAACCATTTATTCTCAGCAGCAAAATTCCTAGAGGAGATTTTATTCAAGATACGGCAGAGAAAATGTACGCTGAGTAGAGCACACAAGCATGGAGGTGTTTCTAGAACACAGTTTGTGTGTGAAATTATTCACTGATTTATGATGCTCCATCTTGCTGCCTTAGCTGTGATTTAATTAATTAAAACCTCATTTTTTTATGAAAGTGAGATTTAGATTGATTTTTACACATCCTTAGGCTGCAGTCCTGCAGCTAAATTTAACAATAGAAAAAGAAGACTTTCATTGTGATTTTAAAACTTGTGTATTGCAGCTCAATCATAAACATGAAGATCATTTTTGGAAATTTGCATAATTAGCCACAAACAAGAAGAAACATTGCCAAGAAGACTGGCAGGTTTTTTTTTTTTTTTTGTTTTCCACATTTTATATTCTATTGGCACTTATCAGAAAGAAAAACTTCTTTTTTTCAGATCAATAAAATACTCAAACACAAAAAAACTAAATAAAAGAAGTTCACATTTGCACATTGGCCCATGATTGGCTTCCAGTTTGTTTGTGGCACGTCCACATTTTTAAGGCAGATTTAATGTGAGCGCAGGGAAACTCTGCTCCCTCAGCAGATGAAAGTAAAAGAATGTTAGCTAGAAAATATAAATGCAGCTGCCAACGACGTGTCGGCAGAGCTGAGCTGCACTGTGACAGAAATAAAGACAGTTTGACATGAAGTTCGATTCAAGAAGAAAAGCTTTCTCGCTGCAAAGCGGGATGGTAAAGCACTCCATGAGCTAGATGGGAGGCGGTAAAGAGGACATGCCAGTTACGGAGACGTTTGAGGGAATATTATACAGTTGGTGATGTTACGCTGTCAGCTTGCATAAAGAGCCTGAGGCAGCTGTTGGAGTGTAAGTGTAAATTTTCCAGCTGCTGAAGTGTGTTCCTGTACCAAAATATACCAAATCAAATCGACACATGAAATCTTAACAGGAAAAATAGCTTGAACTCCACAATCGTCCAGATCAAAGCACGAGAATTTTTAACAACAGTCGTGAAAATACATCTTAATTTTTTCCCAATGGCAGGGCCCAGCAAGCTCCAGCAGCCCCTCTGTAGCCTGAGAGGCAAAACCCAGGGCAAAAAGAAGTCACCACTGACATGTCATGAGGCTCAGGATCGCTGTGGATACACTGTAATAATTGAAGGCAACATGGATGAACATCCACATTTAGAGCCAGTGCTTCTGACATTGGGATGTTGATGGATGGACAGTAAAGCAGCACTGTTACTGAGTAAAACAGACTGAAACTGCAAAATTGCAGCAGGAGAGAAGATTAAAATGAGGCGAAAGCAGTGAAGCAGTGCAGCTGTATTAGTTATTATCACATCTCAATAGTCAGCCCTATTTTCGTCCTTGCTTGGGCAACAAGACTGGGTATCAGATTATGATTGTTCCTACATGTTTTCAGCAGCGGGGTCAATTATGCAGCTGCAGCAGGGCCACAGCTTCTGCTGAATGAATAACAGCAACAGTGGACAGAGGGATGAGGGGGAGCGCGGTCATTCTAACACATCCACACAAACAGAGAGGAGAGGCGAAAGGAAGGTCAACCATGGCAGACTTACATTCTTGGCAGCCCTCACACTGGCTGATCATTAGAGAGGGAGAGAACAGGGAGGATGGAGGGGATGAAACAAAGGAGAGGTGGAGGATGAGAGACAGCAGGGACATGGAGACAGAGGGGAGAGGAAGTTATAGAGCTTTGATTTCAAAAGGTCAGTCTTTGCTTTTATGTTGCCTCAGTCTCTGTGCGAGTGTGTGTGTGTGTGTGGGTGTGTGTGAGTTTGTTAGTATCATTAAGTAAACGAGTCATGGAAAGAATTTTTGAATCCCAGCTGGAAGGAACACGGGTTTTGATATGGCGGCTCCATACGGGCGTGTCTTTATTGTTTGACTTAATGCAAATATGTCTGTATGCCCGAACTTGCCTGCCAGCGTCCACATTCCTCTATGTGTACGTTACAACACGGCCTTGCACTTGTGTTGCTCAAGCATTGTTCAGTTTAACGTAAAAAAGGAGGGGCTTTGTCTGCGGTTTAGCCCCTGTACAGAAAAAGGGACGCTTTCTTTTCTATGTCCTAACAATACCTCCACTGGATGTGCAGAATTAGATATCTCTTTCCAACTAAATACTAAATAGCACTGCCTCATATCATTCAGTTTTTCAATCTGAGAGAGGCAGAGGTGGGAGGGAACGACACTGTGTGAGGCGAGAGGGCCAGCTGCATGCTGGTGTCCTGAACACAACAGGAAGCAAGTGATTGTAGTTTGCACGGTGATTTGGCCACCAGTGGCTGTGACACACTTGGACGCAGTTAAGGTGCTTTAAACCCCTCCCCCTCGGAAGTCAGGGCTCAGTCCAGTCTTTATCTCAGATGTCCGTCACAAATAGCCATCCACGAGTCTACTTAGAAGTCATAGGAAGAGACAATCATGTGTGAGCTTTCAGAGTTATCCAGTATGACCTGAAATGTCAATCAATCAGTGAAATGTACTGAGAGCCCAAAGTGACATATTTGTTTGATCAGCAGTCCAAAATCCAAAATCAGGTTTTTATGACATATAAGACAAGCAGCAAATCCTCACTGACAACATGAGACCAAAGAAACTGAAGCAATAAATCAGTTTGACTCACTGATCAACCAATCGATTAGCTAATTGTTTAGTCTTTATTTTAAACTTTAGAAAATAGATCTAGTTTTCCATTCTTCCAGACTTCGCTGAATAGATAAAACTGTGAAATGCAGGCTTGGCAGCATACGGACACAGAGCTGCGACTGCTCTCTGCTGCTCACTGCTCAGTCATACAAATGACTGTTGTGTCAGTGCAGTGCACGAGCTGCACGTTTAGCCTGCTAAGGTCCGTTAAATAGCCTCTCGAGAAGGATGGAGGATAAAAACCTGAGGCTGTTTCTTCCTTTCACTCTTTTTCTCTCGCCTGGATAAGGTCTTCACCAGGAGTGCAGACTGACGTGAGAGGGGGGTGGATAGACATGGTAAAGCAGCAGAGTGTGCACTGTTACCATCACCGTGAATGAATAATAACGCTGCTGGTCTTTCCTCAACTATGGATGATCTCTCCATTCATAATTAGACTTTTCAAACTTCAGCCAGTGCGGTGAATGAGCCCGATCTGGCCTGGACGGTGTAGGAAGTATTGGCAAAGTGCATAGTTTGAAAGGAATTATTGATAAGTACGAACGAGCTATTACTGATTAACATTAGTTGATAAATGTATTAGTTGGTCATCAGAAAATTGTTGACAAAAATCATACCACAGAATCCTTGCAATAACTGTTATGGAGCTTTCAATCATATCACATGGTCTTCCTCAGCAGATGGAGATGTCCAGCTGTGGTGGAATCGTAGATGTTTGCCTTCTCATCCATGTTGGTTTAAAAGGTTGAATCTTCACTCTGGCCCTGGGAACAGCGGCTGACATAATCATCACCTCAAGATTTTCAACTATTTTAACAATCGATTTCAATCATTTATCCAACAAACGTGCCAAAGGTTTGCCAGTCTTCATTCAGGTTTTGCTCATTTCTGTTTTCTCTCCTTTCTTTCTCTTTAGTATTTGGGTGGTTTGGAGTGGTTGGACTGAATAAGACTAGATATCGCAAATAATCGTTAATACAGCTCGGCACAAGCATGAGGGTGTTGACTCACTGCAATATCAAGTCAGATAACTCTTTCTGATTATCTGTGCAGACGAGCAGATGGGCGAGGTTTACTGCATCCGGACGGCTCAGATTAGAATCTGCACCAGGGTCAGCACCCTCGACAGCTTGTGTGCGCGTCCATCATCAGTTGTGTGTCCTGAGCTTAAAGAGTAACTTAACGCTAAATCCACCGCGGTGAGTGTGTCAGCGGCACACCTTCACTCTCAGCCGGTTAAAAAAAAAAGGCAGCTGGGGTTGTGTGAGTGAAAACGCCAAGCATCCAAGAAATTCACATGTTAACTAATCTGATAAAGGTTGTCAGCAAAATTCCTGTCAGAACCATAAGACAAGCTAACATTGCCATAGAGACCAGGTGATGAGGAGGCTATGATGACAGCCTTATTATTAAAAATCATGATATGCCTATAATATATAACGCTGGTCGTGCTTCTGTGGTTGTCATGGTGAAAGTAGTGTAATCAGTAATGCTTCGTGTATGTCATGATTTGTTTGCTTCGTCTGTTTCTGGTGTTTTCAAGCTAAAACAGCTTTTAAGCTGCTCTTTGACCACTACTTTGCCACCTGCTCGCACACTCACTCGGATGTCGTGCAACACCAATATTCCTTTGTTCCTCTGTTTTCAAGTTCAAAAAAAGCCTAAAATATCGCCTCGACTTGCTGAGTGGTGATCACTTCTCCCCATTTTTCTTTTCATCTCTTATTCATGAAGCC
Source organism: Chelmon rostratus (assembly GCF_017976325.1). Classification (NCBI taxonomy): domain Eukaryota; kingdom Metazoa; phylum Chordata; class Actinopteri; order Chaetodontiformes; family Chaetodontidae; genus Chelmon; species Chelmon rostratus. Next base: position 21,291,614 of record NC_055674.1, read on the forward strand.
GATTTATTCCTTTCAGCCGGAAATCACATTTTATTGCTCAGAAAATGTCACATTTACCAGACAGTCGCTCTTCCATTATCCGCCCATCACCTGAACACACAGAGGTACTTTAAAATACTATTTGTCACAAGTCGAGATAGAACATAGAGATGTGTGTGTGTGTGTGTGTGTGTGTGGGGGAGAAGAGACACAAGTTTTTAAAAGTCCAAAGAGATAAAGAGCTAGACAGTTCTCCCTCACACACACATACATGTGCACACTCACATGCCCACTGAATTACACACCTACACACACACACACACACATGAATCAGGGGGTTATGCATGCTAACTCATTAGTACATGCACAGTTGTGTGCAGGCAGACACCCACAGACATAAAGTCACATAAATACACTTATATATGCACTTGCTCCGAAATGCAAACATAAAAGCACCCACACATCCACGCACGCACACACACACACACACTTTGCCATCGGTCTGTAATTACAGTCGCTGGCAGAGAAACAGCAGCCATACATAGTCAATGAGAGCAGGGAAAACAATGAACACACAGAGCAGATGATTGCTGTAAATAAAAGAATGAAAGTGGAACGAGGGAGGAACGGAGGAGGACACGATGCCGCTGGCACGGAGGGAAATGGGGATTGGAAAGAAAGAGGGCGAAAATAAAGTAGAAAGAGATAGAGGAAGGGGAGAACGACGTGAAATTAAGTTCGCTCTTTTTCCATTTCTGTGTCAGTTTGAAATATGAATAAGTAAATTCAGACTGTTTGACTACATGCACAGAGCAGAGCGACTGGATGTAACATCAGATGAACTGTGGTAATTCCGTCAGGTTAAAGGAGAGTGGTTGACAGCAGTAATAATTCAAAAATGACATTCAAACACTTCACTGTGATCTTTTCTGTCTGGGCTGAGGCACAGTGCTCCATTCTGTACTTCATAAGAGAGAGAGTGTGTGTGTGTGCGTGCGTGCATGTGCGTGGGTGAAGACAGCTGCTGCAATGAAAGGACGCTGATGAGTGTGTGAGAGTGAACCAAACAGTAACGTTGAGTACCGTAAATTCAAAACAGTGAGTTGAAAGATGCTAAAACATTCGTAGAGCTGAGCGGGTTTGCAGAGTCAGCTGATAATTCTCTGTGGGTTCATCAATACAGGTGACCCCGCGTCATTCGATCCATTGCTAATGTAAAAATATCGCAGTACCAGTGCAGTGGATCAGCTCAGAACAGCTACTGAGCTCTCAGGTGAGCATGACAACTCCGTCTGCTGACTGCGACACTGCTGAAAGCTCCAGAAAGGGCGAGTAAGTGGACCTTGAGCTGAGATTGCCTTGTCAAACTGCTGCTTCAGAGCTCAACATTAAATGTTTTATGGCACTCCCTGTTTGCATCGCCGCAGCATGGGAATGCCTGTGTCAGCATTTAGCCCATACAGGATATACAGGGTTTTTCATAAACGCAGCCGCAAAACAAGCACTTATACTGTTTGGTGACATTTCCAAGTATCCTCACTAATCCTGAAAACAATACCTAACACACCTAGCTCAAACACTGACTGTGACCACAAGCCTGTAAATTAAAGTAGTGAAAACAGAAAAACAGCCAACGGTTCAAAAGTTTCACCATGTGTGAATGTGGAGGGAGGGCACTACGTACATCTTATTCTGCTGCCAGTCAGTGGTGTTCTTAGTCATGCTAACAGCAAATGTAGCTCAAATTGTAACCACATTTGCAGAGAACGAGATAAAGAAAATGCGAATGAATACACGTTTCTGTCCTCTACTGCAAATATCAGAAGTTGACCACATGGAGATAAGCAGTTGGTGGCACTAATTCTCCAGCGTGCAGAAGAGGAGGGAGGGACCAGATGACTGAATTAACTTCAAACAGTGTGCAAAATGTTATGGAGATATGGTGTTTGTTTTGTGTCATTTGAGGAAGGTTGCACTCTCCTCATGGCTCGATACATATCTGATCATTCGTCTGTCACTGTTTCTTGTCTTTCCAGTGAATTTGGTACAGATATTCGTATTTTGATTTGTCGAGTGCTTTCACAAAATACCTCCAAAACTAATGCTGTTCCCATCAGCCTCAGTTATACTTTGCATTTAGAGCTAATTTGCAAATGTTAGCACACTATGACACTGGATTAAGATGGTAATCCTGGTAAAAATCACACCTGCTTAGCATCAGAGTGTAAGCATTGTCATGATGAGCGTGTTGGACGTGGTTAGCATGCTGAAGCTTTAGCTCAGAGCACCACTGTGCAGCCTCACAGAGCCTTCAGCACAGATGCAGACACCGCCTTGCTTCATTCTGAGCAAGTGGTAGCTTGTAAGATTAGCCTGCTGAACGCTGCGCCTAAGCAGGCTAAAACATACAGTATAGGCCGAGTACTTCCATGAACTGCGTGACCCAGGTCTGGTTAAAGAAACAGGTTGGGACTTCACAACAATCATTAACTCGTTTGTACTGATAAAGTCATCTTAGCCCAGGACATCCTTTTAGCCGAGCACAAAGCCGTTTTGCCCTGGCTTCACCCACTAAGTCCTGCCCTCGGCCCGTCGTAGCCCACTGATCTGCCAGACTTGAGCTCCAGAGATCACGCAGCAGTTGATGTGGGTCTACATGACGCGTTCTGCCGAGATACTCATCAGCTAATATGGACTGTATGCAGTATTCATAACTTCAGTTACATTGTGCTTCATCAAATGTTTAACACGCACTCAGTGAGCTGTAAAGCATCCAAATGTCAGCTGTTAAAATGCAAACCGTCAGACAGTGACAGTCACTTCTGTGTGTTGCACTGAGTTGCTATTTGACCGGTGGAGGAGTTTCCAGATCTGCTTGTTTTGAGACCTGTAAATGTGAGGGTAATTAAAGACAACACATCAGGTAATAATACAAAGCAAAATTCATTTTCCGACTTTGACTTTGGAACAGTAGTTGACCAAACAGTCTCACCCTAAAGAGTGCTGGAGCTTTCAATCTAATTCTAATGTGAACATCCTTTGAGATGCTCTGAACATTTACGTATGAAGATCAAGCTATTCGACTCATACAAGCTTCTCAATGGACCTTATAATAAATGAATAAATGAATGTTTGCGATGGATACAAATGTGTGGGTTCTTTGATTTCTTTCCCTTTACACATTTTTGTGTAACCAAGTCAAGAAAGACATTAATAAAAATAGTTGTCCTACAAACTTTGGCATGGACCAAGAACATGTGTTACCAACAGTTAAATGAGAAACCCTACCGGCACTTTGCAGCTCTCCTTTTGGGCCACTACACGTCTGTTTGTGTGCTCTGCCGGAGTGATTACAGAGAAAGGGTGAGTGATATAGTGGGAGAAAGGGGAGGGAAGCAGACAGTCATCTTTGATCCTTCTGTGCTCCTTCTTCTCTCCTTCTAATCAGCTTGGACGTCATCCAAGACCTGCCTAGTCTGAGACAGGTGTGTGTGGGTATGGGTGTGTGTGTGCGTGCGTGCGTGTGTGTGTGTTTGCACATAGATTGTGTCCACGGTTTTGACTTTCTGTGGTGGAGAGAGCATGTTTCACACAGACTCAGGTGCATATGTGTGTGTCTGACAGTTGGAATAGACCGCAAGTGTGTGTGTGTGTGTGTGTGTGTGTGTGTGTGTGTGTGTGTGTATGTGAGTGTGAGTGTGTGTGAGTGTGTGTGTGTGCTTTGCAATACCCCAGTCAGATCTCTTAATTGCCAAGTCCTGTTTCCAGACAGACTGGGACAGTATGTACACAGCAGAGTGTACATACTGATCTGTCTGTAGTTAATGCACAGTACATTGATCTGTATGTACACATGGCCTTGTATGATTTTTACACCAAGTTTATGTGTGTGTGCGTGCGTGTGTGTGCATGCGTGTGTGTGTGTGTGTGTGTGTGTGTAACTGGGTTGAAGGTGAGTTTCTCAGAAGTAATTCATTTCATTTCATGGCTTGTATGTTCCCTTTTTTCAACTTATTGTTTCATGTTGTTTTTCATTTTTAATAAGTTACAAATATTTTTACTAATTAATAATTTCTTGAGGAAACAAAGAGGGCAAAATTCCTGTGTTAACCTTTACAGAGGAGAATAGAAAGCATCCTGATTTCAAACATTACAAATTGGCATGGGGTGTGCAGGGCCCAGGACAGCAGGGCTCTGCAGCAGGTGATTAAAACCACACAGAACATCACTGGTACCTGACTACCAAGTCTCAGTGGTATCGGGGAGGTGATGTGCCTCACCGAGCCCAAAGGACACTAAAAGACAATCACCCCCCCCAGCCTGTTCACTCTGCTGCTGTACCACCAGACTACAGAGCAGCTTCTTCCCTCAGGCTGACCCCTCAACTCATCCTCCACACTCCACCATGAATAATGCTTTATTTGTATGACTTATGTTTTGCTCAACCATAATCTTTGTTATGTGATAAGCATGAAGGGGCTACAACATTTTGTTGTAGAATAATAAACAAAAGAAAACTTCTAGTGAAGTTCAACACTTTATAAGTAACTCTGTGTGTCCACTGAGTGTTCACCTTTTGCAGTGCTGCTATCTCAACATTGTAGTAAAGTTACTATTGACACTTGGTGTGGTTAGAACAGTGTTAGCTGTTCCCATCACCAGTGTGTTCCAACATGAGCTCAGAAGTCACATCGAATAAGCAGTAAACATACATTAACGTATACCCAAAGAGAAAGAAGTGCTCTTTGCTTCACAGCACATTTTATTAAAGCATGCAGCACATTAATGTTGTAGCAGTATTTGTATTTGACATGCAGATGTTCAAAGTGATGAGTTTCACTGTCAACATAAAAATCCTCACCCTGTGGAACCTGAACGTCTTTGTGCGGTCTTTCAAAGGCAGCTTCAGCCTGGATGAATTGGAGTGGGGTGGGTAGCTTTATCTTGGCATAATTAACTGAAAACTGAGGGTTTCACAGAAAAATACCCTGGATTTTCTGTAATTTAGGGGCTTTGGGAGATGTAAATGCTAAGTTTAATGCCATTGAGCCAGTTAGCTGTAGGCTAAAACTCAAGCCCCATTTTTAGCTCATATTTTTCTGTGAATCTAAACTTCAAATCAATGAGCTGTTTTTGACAGAATCATTTGAAAATAGCATGGTTGCAGATGAAGCTCTCAGTAGGCGCAAAAAAAAACTAGCTGATGAGAAGTTCTCATCATACATCAGAAATGGAAATGATGTGTAGAAAAGCAGAGAAGAAATTCATAAAAAAAATGACAAATGAAGGTTGAGGGACTGATGACGAGTGGATGGTTTCACAAAAGCTTAGAGCTTATTCTGACATAGCATAAACGTTCATTTTTCACTTTGTTTCAGAGGACTAGAACTGGGTTGTGTAGTTCATGGTGCCATCTTTTTCAAACCTTTTCATTTGTAATTCTACTCTCTCATTACTGTCACTCTGCTGCATGCTGCCAGCGTACAGTCATACATTTCCTTGCTTTAACTGAAAGAATGTCCAGCAGCATTCAGAACATTGTGCAGTTTTGGCATTCATTTGCAAGGACACCTCCAAAAGATTACTTATGAAAAGAAAAACTTCAGCCTGAAAGTCAGCCTGGGACATCTCCAAAAACATGTGAAGGGTTTGCAGATGGTTCACATTTGTTTTCCACATTTAACTTGTAAGTATCCCAAGCTCAAATGTCCATTTAATTGATTTGTATAATAATCTGTTGTGCAATAGTGCCAGTAACTTCTTCCTCTATCCTCTATGTCTGTGTATGGTCTGAAAACATCTTGGACAGAGGAAAGGTCCGGGAAGCACTCCAGCTCAAATTGATAGTGTTCATATCGTATCAGAATGAAAATCTCAGATGTTTGTCTTGTTGGTGTTGGATATGTGTATATTTGGCCTATCTGATCTCTCACACTCTGATGCCATCTACTGTCACATCTGGAGAAGTGGAGCTCAGCTGCTCAGCTTTCTTTATTTCAATACCAGGCAGCATTAAAAATCTTATAAAACAGTGGCAGAAATGAAACTGTCAGATGCTCTTATAAGGAAAAGGGCATTATTTTTTTCTTTTTTATTATTCCCCACAAGGTAAAGACACTGAAAACAAAGAATTTATCCTACAGACCTCCGCTGCCATCCAAATACACACACACACACACACAAGAGTTGCCCTGGTTGGCATTAGCACTGAAACAATAAGTCAGTAAATAGTCATTTGTTGTTTAGTTTAGTGAAATAAAACTAATTACCAACAGTTTTCATAACCAATGAATCATTCAAGTCATTTATTAAACAAAAACATTTTGCTTTTTCATTAATATTTTCACATTCCAGCCTCTCAGATGTGAGGGTTTGCAGCTTTCCTCTGCTTTACATCACTTTTATTATTTAATATCTGTAGTCTTGAACGCAAACAGTTTGGCCTGAGGGGAGCTGTGCCAGACATTTTTCAATATTTTCTTGCAGCCCCGGGTGACATCGTTATTTATTATCATGAACTAAAGCTGAAATGTTTTGGTGATTAATCAATTAGTCCTTTGGCTGTTATTTTGATTATCTATTAATGGTTTAAGCAGTTGGGTTTTTTTTAAACGCTCCGGCTCCAGCTTCTCAGATGTGAAGAAGTTCAGATTATCTCTGATGTTGGATCATCGTGAATAGAGTATCTTTGGGTTTTGGACTGTTGGGTTGACAAAACAAAACGTTTGAAGGCTTCCCCCTGGGCTTCAGGAAGTTGATGAGCTGAGATGTTTAAATGATTTGGACACAGATGCAGTAGCTCTCCAGAAAGATCACGAGTTATGAATAGACAGTAATGTTTTAATCTCTGGCAAGTGTCCATGGTGTTAGCGGGATAATCCACCCTGAACCCTGCAGTTGTAGAAACATGACACAGTTAGTAATGATTAATTAGCAGGATTGCATTATTTTTGGATTACTTGGTCAAACTTTGGACAGCTTTCCTGTCTCGTAGAGTCAAGAGCCAAAACATTCCAACAGGAGAAGCTCAGACTGTTGTTTCTTTTCATTTTGATTTGATTGGATGTCGGTTCTAAGATGTCAGAGTATGCACTCACAGCTTCCAGCCAGTCAGAATCAAGTGTTCTCATGGTATAAAGACAAATAACTGATTATTGAGTCATTATCATTATGTTTTCAAAGAGGTGGTCTGCTCAGCTACGTTGTAGTGCATTGAGAAGTGCAACAATTCACTTGGCGTGGATGGAACATACCACTAGGTGGCACCACAAGTAGGATTTTTAGCATGGGTGTAGCTACTTTGGAATCCCCAAATATTGGTATTGGCGTAAACACCACTATATTAGTAGTCATACATGTATTGCTATAGCAGTTACTGAACTCACAATCCATTGTCGTCTTTCACTTTATGTCCGTTGTGTTTATTCATCATTTCCTGTCAAGCCCTTGTTTGTGTGTGTGAAATGTGCGTCCTATGCTGGAGACCCCGGCACTGCCATTAAAAACAAAAATCACTGTTGCTTCTAAAGAAGCTGCTGCTTCAAATACGTTGAACAGCTGTTGCTGAACAGTGAACAGTCGGCAACAAAGTGTTAGACCTATCGACTGACCCACCGTGAGCCAGCGCCGTTCCTCAAACCTGGCCAGCTGGCAAAAAACATTTAAAAAACCTTCAGAGCGTCAACTGTCAGCTCAGAATCGCACTAAAAATCATTATGGTTGCTGTTTCCACTCAGACTTCTTCAGATCAGTGTCATTGGTCCATCGAGAGAAAAACAGCCTGCTCAAGCTTGCAGCAAGCACATGCCTTTATTTATATTACCTATTTGAATTTTATGATGCTCCCGCATATGTTAGAATATATTGTTATACCTGGCCTTTTTCCTCTCGCTCTTTGAGGTCTATCTTAGACTAGTTATACATCTTTTGGACGAGGCTGGAAAATGAGCATAAATGTGTTTTTAGTACACCACAGCAACCTGGCAAAGAAGCTTAAATGTACCTTTACTGTTTATCTGCATTATCTGTAGCTGTGAACTTTAGCCACAAAGGGGAAAAAAACCCATGAAAATTGCAGAGTGCAATGTACTGTCAGTTCCTTTCTGAGGACTTGTAAGTAGCTTATAGTAAATTAGATTTGGCTGCAGTCTGTTTCCTGGAATAGATGCAGGATTGTATTGGTGAATGGAGCATGGTGAACACGGAGGCTGTATTGTGAGGGCAGACGTTTGTCTAATAACAGCATCGAATGAGGAAATTAAAGAATGAAGTGGTTCAAAGAGCCTGACCTCCTGAGTGATGTTCCTTAAAGTTGAAGAAGATTTGAGTTCTTGTTACTTTCAGAGCAGCTCTGTGTACTGAAAGGCTTAGTTCAAATGTTTTGCATGTGTGTCTCCCTCAAGATAAATTTTAACAAACTTTTAATTCACCCAATACTTTGGTTTATGACCAAATATTTGCAAAATTAATGAACTTAATCACTGCGTGGATTATGTTCAGAGTCCATGTTTCTTTGAGTGAATGAAACACTACATTTATGCAGGGCGCTGGAGTTGCAGGTTGGTGGGTGGGGTGAATGGTGGGTGTACAAATTGTAGGATTGTGACATCAAAATCCAGGGCTCGCATCCAGACTGTGTTTAGGTTTGGGCAACAAATGCGCTTTTGTTGAGGTTAGGGAAAGATTGTGATTTCATTTAGATATTAATGACAAAGCTTATGACTTAAATTTCTGCATTAAAACAGACCTTCCCCTAACTTTAACCAAGTGCTGCCAGTGCCTAATCATAATCATTAAGAAGCTGAATAACGCTGTGGTCATTACGAGTGGATAGTGCATCGCAAGACATTTCCTCATAATGTTCATCATGAACATAATTTTGTCAACATTATGTCTCCCTCAAAAAGAATATGCTGCTGCAGGTCAGGTGTGTGTAATCATAATTGCTCTGAGACAGGGCTGGAAACCTGCAAACCATTGGTACGTTAAGAATTGATAGAAGTTATGGATCATTTGCGGCACCACATGCCATTTTATTTCAGTCCCACCATTTAGTCCTGCACAAAAAGCTTTAGTGTGATGGTCTTTATCTCCAAAATGTCACTTCCTCAGACATGGTTTAGTTAAATTGTTTGAGTCATTTATCCACTTTCGCTGTTGCAGCTTCTCCAGTGTCCAGATTAGCTGGTTTTAGCTGTGTATGATTGAAAACTGAACGTCTTTTTTGACTTTTGGTCGACCAAACAACATTTGAATACATCACTTTATGCATTTTTCACTATTTTCATGTACCACAGACCCAAGGATTCATCAATTAATCAAGAAACTCATTCTGCAGATTGATTGATAATGAAAATGATCAATAGTTGCAGGCTTAAATGTTTTTTTAGTTTTAAAGGCCTAGTCCTCCCTTCAATATTCAATCCAATGTGTAATTACATAAATAGATACAAACTGTCTTACATGACAAATTGAAAGTAGAAAATCTTTAAAAATCTCAAATTCTTTCTTGGTCGCATGTTTTCAACAAGAAACGACATCTGTAATCTGATATGATATGTATGTGATATGTATGTATATGAAATTTAACGTTAATGCAACTGTATCTGTTTCTTACTGTGTCTCTCTCTGCCTCTCCAGCTTTCTTTTGCTTCCACTGATGTCCCGCCCACCATGCTCCTCCCAGCCAATCGCTGCCCAGATTCTCAGATGGCTGTCTGTTGAAGGTGCCGTCGGCGAATGCTGAGCAGGCTGGCAAGGTCGAGGTCCGCCTCATTGTCCTGTGATTGGCTGCTGGACGGGACTGAGACTGCATGGAGCCAATGTCCAACAAGCAGGATAGCAACTCATCAGAGGGAGATGAGAAAGGGTGAGACAGAGAGAGGGTGTGTGTGTGTGTGTGTGTGTGTGTGTGTGTGTGTGTGTGTGTGTGTGTGCGCGCGCATGTGTGCGTGTTTACTGAAATGTGATGGATTGTACATCTGCATGTGTGTGTCCATCTTTGATGTCAACATGAAAGGAAAGCAGAGATTAACTGTGGATTTGACAGATGAAAGAATAGCTGCAGGCATGGATGGATGGATTGATGGATGGATGAAAGTATACACTGATGCAAAGCTGCAACACAACCTCAAACCATCCGAGTCCCCTGCAGTCTGCACACGAGCACTTCACATCATGCAGCTCGTTATACATTTTGGATGATACAGAGACGAGAAATCAATACAAGGATGGACAGAGGCAGGGAGGCACTTCTCATTGACTGGATGCATCAGTGGAAGGAAGAATAGAAAATGAACAAAAGTGTAATACCAGATGAGTGATTGTGCAGCATAATCTATACAAGTAGATAAAGAAAAGGATGTAATCAGGCTGGATGGAGGGATAGATGGGGGAGGGACGCAGTGTGTTTAGTGTATTTTTGATAGAAGTAAAAGGGAAGGCAGAACAATCCACCGCAGTGCCAGCTGTGCGCTCTACGTTTCTCCAGCGCTCGCCTTCACACACACACTCACACACATACGCCGCTCTCATAGCTTCATTAAACACATTCACAGGCTGACTTCAAAGCCGACGAAGACACGAGCACAAACACTAAGCGAGTCAAATCCCACATCGCATGAATAAACTGTGTAAAATGTGTAAATGAAACAAAAATTTGTGAAATAATTTAAGAAGTTACTCAACTCATTATTATGAAATGTTATTTCCTCATTCTTACTTTCATCATAACAGTGTTTATGTTGTTAGAGTTTTGTAGTTTTGTCTTTAATGTCTTTTAAAATGACCTTATTTCTGTTACATAATGGCACTTTTCCCAGTAGCGCTTGTATTTCATAATGTCACATTTTATATCATCACACTTCTCATGACAGCGGTGTTGTCACCGCTCACACTTTTCAGCCAATCACACAGCCCCTGCGTTTTAATTTAGCAAGCTTCAGCAACTGCTACTGCAGGCTTAGCCACTTAGCTCCCGTTAGCAGGACCTGATGCTGGTGTAAAATAAACACAGTACACACACACATACACTGGCTTCTCCTTTTATTTAGTTAGCTTATCAGGGTTGCACATGCTACCCGCCTTGCCGGCTAACTAGCTTTGTGAGGGTGTGAGCATGGTTTATTACTGAAGAGACAGTGTTAGCAGCCGCGGCTAACGTTAGCTGACTAATTCAGAATTACCTCAGTTTGAAGATGTTTCTCGGAGAACGGCACTTTCTCTCTGTGGTCGCTCAGGCCAACAGGAGCTAGCTAAGCAAGATATTAAAGAAGCACAGTATGAGCAGTGTAGCTAGCTTTCTGAGCAGTGAAGCTAGCTTTCAGCTAGCAGTGTAGCTAGCTTTCTGATGATAAAGGTTATGAGGAATATAAATTGATATAAATAAGAATAATTGGATTTTGATGTGTCTTGGACCCAGACTGTTCCTTGCTAGTTACTAAAACTTTGTGTGAAACTACATTATTATTATAGCTGATAGTGTCAATGTCATGTATGTGCACATATATCCAGAAGATGGTGTTAAAGGATGCAGTTGGAGAGTGATGTGTTTGTAGGGCTGTTTTTAATGATTTTTGGGGGTCACATTTCAGGTTGTTGCTCTGAATCTTTTCCAACATGAGAACAGCTGTTTAGTTGTTGTACACACCTCAGTATTTTTATGCTGTCATGCTAAATTTCACTTTCTCAACTTCAAAAGCCAGCGGTAGCGTTGGCATGGAATTCATTGTGCACATTCACACTCCAGATAAAAAGAAACCCACCCACTCTGGTGACCTTACAACCTTTCACCTGGCACCACCATCTGGCCAAGCTTTGAGGTTTGTCCTGACTTATTATTCACACCAAAACAATCATGCTTTCAGCAGAAAGGCAGGTTTCCACATGGACATTGGTACAGCCATCATCATGGTTACCCTCACGCAGACAGTGCGTGACGTAGCCAGCACAACATTAAAGTAGCATCTACCTGCGGAGGTAATCAGGCTTTGGCAGAGGCCCCTCTGGTTTGACTGTGTGCCATATGCATGTGTGTATATCCTCGTGAGCAAATGGGTTTGCATTATTGAACATGCACATGTGCATGAAGGTGTATCAATGTTTGTCTGCCAGGGATGTCTGCAGGTTTGTATGTGCATGCATGCGGCTATAGGAGTGCATGTGCATATGCGTGTGTCATACAGTGCATGGATTAGCGGAGTGGAGAGAGCTGGATTAGGAGCACTGAGGGCAGATGGAGGCACAGAAAGCAGAGGACAGCTCAGGACGCCTCAATATGTGACAACAACAGGGGATTGTCGCTTTGTGTTTGTGCGCATGTGCGTGTGTGTGTGTGTCTCTCAGTGTCATTGAGCATGCACGTGTTCTTGTGAGCGCTGCCTCATGCCCTGACCCTCCCCTCTGTGATTTCTGAGTCATGGAGCATTCTGGATGCACACACACACACACGCACGCACACACACACACACACACACACACACACACACACAGATGTTGATGAAAAACTTCACACAGCCTGGAGTAGAGGATGCTAAAATAGAATTTGGTGTGTGTATGTGTGCCTATTTCTGTGCGTGTGTCAGAATCAACTGCAGCGTGAAGGCTCTGAGTATTGAGGAGATGGTTGGCTGTCAGCATTTAAATTCAATTAATGTTTACGTAGAAGGATTTTAACTGTGTATGTGTGTGTGTGTGTGTGTGTTGTGGGTTTAATTTTATATTGCAAGTGAATGGCTTGTGTTTTGGGTGTTTAGAATATCCCTTTATATTTGTAAAGTAGAATCCTTTTAAATACTCACAAGTCTATAAAACGTAGGCTTTCAACATTTGTGACTAATGAAATGAAAATGAGATATATTGCGGGAGGTGTTAAATTGTGATTAGTTGTGGCTGGCACACTGAAATCACAGGTACATCCTACTTTCTTTTCCACATCTTATTTTTCATGAGCTACTTGCTCCAAATACTGGAAGTCCCAATGTAAAACTGTCCAGCTGGTAGTTTGAATTATTGATATGATATGCATGAACGTCTAACTGGGAGATTCAAAGACTCGCCACTCTGCAGAACTTGAGTTCTCAGTTGAAAAGAGGCAGCATGAGGTGACAATTGTCGTTTTTGTCAACAACTATTTGTCACATTACATCACAATTTAGTACAGAGATTTCTGTCTCCCTCACGATGAATTCTAACCACTTTGGTGATCCTTTAAGTTTTCATTTACTGCCAGCAGCAGGTCAGAATTTTATTTGTCCAGTGGTTTATGCCCAGATAAAAAACCAAATATAATGCTATTCCCATCGGCCTCAGCTATACTTTGCTTTTGGTACTAATTAGCAAAGATTATCAGGCTAAAATGATAAACACGGTAAACATGCTATAGATTAAACCTGTGTCAAGATGTTAGCATTGCTAACATTAGCGTTTAGCTCCTAGGACCGCTGTGTCTAAGTCCAGCCTTCCAGAGCCGCTGGCATGGCTGCAGACTCTTAGCCTTGTTTAATTATTAGCCCATGGTGAGTGAATGATTAGCTTCGACACAAGAGTCCATTCTAGTGAAACATCACAGACGTCTTGAAAGCTGATGAGGCAGAGGGGACTGGTGGCTCTACCAGAGCTTCTAACCATCATCACATGGACCGTGTGTTCCCGGGTCACACGGTAGAGTCGCGGTACAAGTTCCCAGTTCAGACAGAGGTGGATCATAATCAATGCAACCAAGCTGTGAAGCTCATGTGGAGTTTGGTCTCTGCTAATATGTTTGTGTTTGAAACTGACTTTTAGACGGATACAAGCGACAACTTGCTACGAATGCAGGCACACACACATAGATCATGTTGTTTCGAGCATTTCTGATGCAAAGAGCTGTTGAGATCACAAAGGAACTGATTTCATTGCCTTTAAAGAGGAAACACATTATTCTCCTGGGTGCTTTCGTTGGAGATCAATGGGAGCAGTTGCTCAGTGCTCTTGTGCTTTCAAACCGCCATCAGCAGCCAGTCTCATAATCATGGTAAAGAACATTCACGCTGGTGTTATTATACCCATGGAAACATTGCATTGCCTCATCTTTTCAGCTCTTTGTTATACATTGAGCTCCCTGTCAATATATGCACGGATTCCTGAAATAAAAGCATTTAATGCTAGTTAATGCTCGCCTTTTGCTGTAGCTGTGTGTTTGTTTTCTAAGCGGCAGCGTGGCTCTGTAGGTGAAATGAACTAATAGGTTTTATCCCTGCTCCACTCCACTTTCTCCTCAAAGGGCCATTCTTCCTCTCTTAGTGAGGCCTTGTCCTCATGTAACCCCTCTGTAGTTGTACATTAAGTTCATTAGCTGAAGCAGCGCGATCAAACGCAACAGCTGTGTATTTATCCACAAGCCTCTTTGCCATATTATCTGCTGAAGCATGATTCAAGAGAAGAGGTGTTTGTGTTCACTTGTGTCAGATGAGATGATCACAGGTTGATAAATTCTTGCTTTTTTACTTGACAGAGGAGTGACAGACGTGTAGTCTGGACCCTGAGCATAATGATGACAATACCAGGGATTCACTTTGGTCTTCCTCGCGACAGCAGCAACATCTTTCTCTATTCGCTTCGCCACATCTGGAGAGACTCTTTGCTCTCATGGAGCAACATCAAACCTGGCCAGAGAGATGCCGAACAAATGAATCGCTCCGTTCTAACCTCACACCCCCAGATTCTTTAAATTTCCATGTCGTCATCAGCCCCCTTCAGGTTAGTAGATAATAAACTGTGTAGCATTTGCTGCACATGACGCGACACCACTCTGCACCTTGCAGTGAGCATAAGTCATACCACTGAGTAATCAGTGATCATGTGTAGCAGACCTTAATGGGCCATTGTCAACAGAACCACACTCCCCCACAGACACTCGCTTATAAAACCACTTCAAGCTAGCCCCTGGCTTCATGTGACAGCGTGACGTATAATTGTCATGGTTGCAGGCAGGTTTTCCCCGCTATTTAATTTAAGGCCTCGATGTTGTTGAATTTAATCATGGCCGTCCATTACATGAGGTCTCGTGAACTCTTTGAACCAAATAAACTTACTTAGTTACGACCTAAAATCAGTCTTGTTGGTCCATCTTGTACTCGTCCTCTGTTTAAGCCCATAACTGCAAACAAGGCCGCACACAGCTACGGCGTCACCCCAAAGCCCACCAACAGAACAACAGTTGTTGGCTTGATCTGCGGGGGCAGCGTGTCGGCCTGCCTGGCAGACGTAAGGAGATCTGGCGCGGCGGTGCCAGCCAGATAACTTCTCCCTTACCATCAGTAAGACCGAGCAGGTGGTGGGGGATTACAGGCGAGCATTCCTCCATTAACAGAGGCGGAAAGAGAAAGTCAGTGATTGTAAGTTCCTCAGCGTGCACAGCACAGAGAACCTGTCAGGGATCTACACTCAGGAACTGCGGTGAAGACAACACAACTGTGAGTGTGTTATCGAATGCACCTCAGGAAGTTTGGCTCAGACCAGTGTCAGGAAGTCCTACAGCTTCAGAATCACTACCTTCTAGGACAAAACCACAAACCCCTTCAGAGGGCCATGGTGCTTTGTTTTATCCATGACATCCATCGTGTAAGCCCCTCCAGTCTACTCACTCTGCTCACAGCATGCAGAGCAATGCAAGTAATCCCAAAGGCATGGACTTTCAGCAGCCCTTAGACCAAACTGCCATCTTTGTGTCACTGCAATCCAAGTACCGACCCTTTAGAGCTGCCTCATGATTCACTGTTAGATCACCATTTCTTCCTTTACGTATGCTCTCCAGAACCATTGGAAGAGTGAACATTATTCATTAATTAATGTTCCTGCATAGATCAGCATGTAGGTTGCTAGCTTGGTAGCTCGGTGGTTGTCGATGATGTTGTTCTCTGTAGTGGTGACTATATGATGATTTATACTCGGCTCCCAGCAATAAAGCATTTAAGCACATTTCAGTTTGAGCAAAAGCCACATTTCCTGAAGACACTGACCGTATGTAATGAGTAATATATATTTGCAATCCATTCAGTGTGGCAGTTTTTTTATGGGTCTCTAGAAAAACCATGTACCCCACGATCAGGCCACCAGCTCTGTACAACGTGAATGTGCCAGCACTGATAGTGACGCAGCACTGTCTGTTTATGTGTGTGTGCTTGTGTTATCACCAGAGGAAGCTGTGTGAACTGTCTCAGGACCGCTGAGGTCAGACCCCACACAACTTGTTGTTGTT
This sequence comes from Chelmon rostratus, assembly GCF_017976325.1. Taxonomy (NCBI): domain Eukaryota; kingdom Metazoa; phylum Chordata; class Actinopteri; order Chaetodontiformes; family Chaetodontidae; genus Chelmon; species Chelmon rostratus. Next base: position 21,307,830 of record NC_055674.1, read on the forward strand.
AAGCTAATGATGCCGTTGATAGGCTGTCACTCACAGGCTCGTGAGCCTTTACACATGACGAAGTGAATCACTGGTGTCCAAGCCAGCTGGTTATCTAGCGTGACGAACAACGGCCATGTGATTTTGGCAGGATACTGAAGGACTGCTCGGCCACTCCTGATGAAAACATCGGCTAAACACCAGAAATCTTTTTCAGTGCTGTTTCCTGCTCTTCAGTCAGAGAGGTATCTGACACATAACTGACACTGTGGAAATTAGCTAGAGGTGTTGCTAAAACTGTCATTGCGTGGTTGAGGCCTGACAAAAGGGCGACATTGTCAGTGAAACATAAGAGACGCCAGCTTCAGTCAGGGGAGGAGAGGAAATGAAAGAGTGCAGTGAAAGGAGACGAGAAGGGAGAGAAACATTCACCTTTTAAATAAAAGTGACATGTCTTCTGACAGTTAAACTGTTCTGACACTCCATACAGCATATAATATACAAAAACCTAAACTAAATAAACACACACATAAACAACTGAGCGTATTTAGTTTTAATTTTTTCTTTTTATAATTGCATTGTGAATGTCAGGCACATTATTTGATGCTCTAGCAACCCTCGTTTGGAAAGAAGGAATGTGCAGTGGAGAACAGGCCTGGAATTGAGTCATTTTTAGGGCAAGGCCAATTTGGCCTTTGACAAATACAAATTAACGGAGACATGGCAGCCAAACTGCAGGGCACCAATGCCAAAACCACTGGTGCAATAACAAGAGATAATCACGTACTATGAAGACAAAACGGTTTCCAGTCGGTGGATTGAACAACAGTACTGAGTTAAAACTGTGATGCAAATGTTTGACTTTTCCACAAAGTGCTGTCTGATTGTTTTTTTTTAATGCGAACACTCATTATATTAATTGTCATTGTTATATTTTAATGCTAAAAGAAAGTCTAGAAATGGGTTAAGGGTGATCAGGATTAATCTGAACATGTTTCTACACCCATGCAACTATTTGAAACACTTAAAACACTTTTTACCGGTCGAACATTAAACACAGTGATGAGAAACGTCTCAAGGCGGGCCCACTGGTCTCTTCCTGTCATTAGATACGCTGCAGACACACAGCAGCTGACAGAGAGAGGAGGTCATGTTGTGCAGAGAAATATTAGCTGGTTCTGGGTGAATAATTGAAAATGTTACTTAAAAAAAAGGCCAATGAGAAATCTGAAGGAGGAGTCATTAATAACATCACTGAGGACATCATGTCTTGAAAGCAGTCTGACAACCGTATCATACTTTAGCAGTTATCTAGTTTTTTTGTGGTGGTGGCAAAATGTAAAAAAAATTACCCACATTATTTGAATTAACGGAAGAAAATATGTTGAGAAATACAACATATTAATTAAACATCAACTCATAATACTGATAATTCACTGTGTAGCATGCAACAGTTTATAACCTGTCAGCATCACTGGAAACTGAACATTAGCGAATGCTGTGTACGGAGAGGTCAGATCTCACAGCAACTGATCAACTCTCTGTACATTTGTACTCAGTTAACATTATGCAGCATTATGCTTGGAAACTTTAAAACAAATGTGTATTAATACTTACACTGTACAGTGGGTCGTCATGAAATTTTTGGATTTCATGGTCCCCAGAGGATGAACCTTGCTGACTTTTCCAGTGCTGCCTCCATGAGGCTGACGTCTTGAACATAATAGGATGGATTGTGATGAAATTTGGTTCAGACTTCGATGTTCTGTTAGGATAAATTCTGCTAGCTTTAGCGACCCTTTGATTTTTTTGTCTTGTGCCAGGGCAAAGTTTTTGTTTGTCCTGTAGTTTGGTTTATGACCATATATGTGCAAAACTAATGACTAAGTTTGTGTTACTACCTATTAGCAAATGTTTGCATGCTAAAATTAAAAGTCAGACCACAAAGCGCTTAATATGACATGACACTGTTAATGTATTGGTGGGATTTGTGCTGTGGAAATGTACAATATTCTGAATTTACCATGTGAGCCCTTGATGTTTGTTTATTAGCAACCAGCCTCTTCATTTGTGCCGACCACGTCCCTACGATTAATGGAGTGCTTCTATTTGGGAATTTCCAAATGCTGTGTAGCTATAATGCCTGAGATGACCCCTGCTAGTGACCATTCACTTACACTCGTCTAGGTAGTGTTGTGTCCTGTGGCCTTCACAATAACTGGTTATGACTACGCTTGGAGCAAAAAGAGATCATAGAGCGGTCTAATTCAATCGATTAGATATCAAGCATGTCTTTGTCCTCATAAGACTTTACTCAGCTGTACTGGGGAGACTGCATCAGCCTGCCGTTATGTAATCGAGTTAGCGTTTGAGCTTAAGTGAGGGTTGGTTGTTGGGGTTTTTTTTCTCCAGGGGACGAGATGAAAAGAGCAAAATAGAAACAAAGAGGGCACGACAGGAGAAAGTGACAGGAATAAAAGTGTAAAAATAACACAGCAGAGCGAAGGGAAGAAGTCGGGCAGAAATATAGAATAAATGCAGAAAAGCAAGGACAGGAGGTGATAGAGAGCAAGAGGGGTTGCACAAGGTGGACCGGAGCATGACGAGGTTTGTTGTGATGACAGAGAGCATGCCACCGAGGGAGGAACTACACATGCACAGGCAGACACACGGGGAGGGAGACGGGGAGGTGTTGGTGGAGGCTGGACGAGAACAACTAGGAGGGGAGGGAGAGAAAGAGGGAGGAGGGAAATAAACAGAGTAGCCATTCCTTCTGGCAGCAAGTCTGAGGCAGATATCTCAGCTGATCGCAGCAGCTCGAGGTTCTGCTCGGCCGCGCTTCACTGAGATCGACGTGAGCTCTCGGGTCACTGGGAGGTTGGTTGCAGAGGATTTAACGACCTCCTGCTGGAGGTTTATAGAGCGACGAAATCTGCTGTTAGCCACACTCAGACTTGCACACTCTTGAGAAGTGGAACTATCGTAATACTAATCAACTGGAGGAACAGCAGGTTTTTCATGTGAGGGGGGCCGAATGGGACACATGCACTGACTCCCGGGAGGCTCAGACTGCTGGGTTACATTCTCTTCCACTGATATTCCTGCAAGGAGAGCAACATGCATATATTACAGCCGTACTGCATCAACAGGTTGGTGTGTTTATGTGAAAATGTATGTAGCTCTGTGTGTTGAAAGTGGGCATGTGCCCCTGCTGGCATCCATACTGCGTGTTCACAGCAGATAAAGTAAGAAACGCCTGTCGAGTGCAGTCTTGCCTCTGTTTCGTCTGTTTGTGTCAGTGTCAGGGCTGTTGTCAGATACATTTATCAGCCTTGAGTTCATAACTGTAGTGCACAAATTGGATTTCCAAATGATTATCTCATAGAATGACAGGAATTGTCAGATAAAACAGTTAATCCACTTATTCACATGATTCTTGTTGTACTTTTTATGAACTAATTTGTTGCCATCGTTCTCTTTGCTAAAGTAATTAGCAGGGAAACTCCCTCAAAGTAGTACATTATGTTCATTTGGTGAGATCCCTGCAAGTGAACATGATGAACATGTGCCTGTGTGTTGTGAGTGTGTGTGGTTTTGTTTTGTTTTTCCATCGTCAGGGAGGTGATATCAGCTGTTAATGTGTGTTAGTGATTATATAAACCAGGCTAACGAACAATTAAGCTCTTTTTTCGAAGCCCCCGCCCAACCACATCAACTTCCAGCTTCTGATCTTTCAGCGGATGCCTTCAGAGCGCCGCTACAGGCTGGCTCCTGTGTTTGTTTTTGCAACTGCAGCATGTGTTGTTACTGTACGTGTTCATCGTTTGGTCTATTTAAAGCCACTATTTATCAGGTTTTTATGTAATTATAGCAGCAATCAAATCTTTTTCATGCCACCGCTGCAGCCCTAACCCACCAGAGTCTGACACTTTCAAAGTGAATTGGCTTTAAAGCTGCACTAATCAGCATTTTTAAGAACAACAATGGATCAAATAGTACGTGTTTAATGTTTAATGGCGGTGTCTTTAGTAAAAGCGTACAGAAAAGAGCTAACAGTTTGTTTATCTGTCCTAAGGTAAGCTCCAAATGTTAGCATGTCCAGCCCCCCTCGCTTGCTGCCCACAGTTGCACAGAGCACATTTTCTTGATGTGTTTATTCAGATGTTTGCTTCTTTTTTACTGTAGAGTGCAGCATTACAGAGTTTTTTGTACTTGCTTTATGTCTGCTTTGACTCATGGCTCACAGCCAAGTAATTATTTCCATTGGTGTGTTTGTATTGATGGACGCGAGTCCCACTAATAACCATTTTTATATTTTGCCACCATCCTATAAATTTGAGTGATTCCCTCTTGTTGTTGTGTGGTGGACGTACTCAACACTGTCTCATAAAATTACATTTATTGGAGATTGTGCTTGTTTTTAACACAGAAATGATGATGTGGGTTTTTTCTGTTTTAGTAGCTAACCTCACAGTGATCAGCACCCAGAGCAGACAGTTTCCCACCGTGTTACTGCCTGGCCATGTGCACAGCAATAAATTAATAAGTTTGCTTGGGCGTGAAGAGCAGCAAGAACCGAGAAAGAGACGTCACGTTTTTTATAGTTTGGAAGAGGAAAGTGGATTTGACAGCCAAAGAGAGGAATGAAGGGAGGGAGAGAGGGGAACAAGGGAGGAGAGCCATGTTACCTAATGCTAGTGATGGAAGTTTAGAGGGGAGAGGAGAGGAGAGGAGAGGAGAGAGGGGAAAGCTGGGAGGAAAGAATAAACGTTGTGAGGGAGAGAAATGCCAAAGAGTAGCCAAAGTGGCAGAAGCAGAGAGAGAGAGAGATTTTATGGAGGGGAGAGGGGGAATGGGAATGGGAGGGGATTGGAGCAAACAGTCAGACATGGGGATAGACAGAAAAAAGGGAGGCAGAGCGGACGGTAATCCAAATCTGCAGCAAATGCAGACTCCATCCTGGGAGAGTGAGACAAGAGGAAGGATAGAGAATTATAGAAAGAGATATGAGTGGAGAAGAGATGAGTGAAGGAATTATCTATATCATGGTGTGTGTATGTGCATGCATGTGTTTGTGCATGCATGTGAATCATTAGTGTAGGTATGATTCATTCATTTATTCATTTCCAAACAGACGCTGAAAGTACATTGTGTGCTTGGCTTTGCAGTAAATTACCTACATATAATTGTAAAATTGGTCGTATGACTGAGAGTGGAAAAAAAATGGTTTTGGCAGACGTAAAAAGCAGAACTGGATTAATGAAGACGGCAGCACAGACAATAGACAGAGAAATCTGACTCAGACATCCCTCTGTTTAGGCACAATTTACGGATCTTCAGCCAAGCTAATTGTAACTATACAAACATTCCTCCAGTCTGCAAGCCCTCTGAGACAGACAGTTCATCTTTAACTCAGGACATTTCTTCTTTCTTTGTTGTTAGTGTAGTAAAATCGGCTGCAGGTGAACTTTGGCCATCAAATGATTCACTGTCACACTCAGCTGAAAGATGCACCGATCAGCGTTTTTCTATGAAGAATGGTTGTAATGTGAAAACTGCCTCTTCCAATGACGACTCCACAGAGATTCATCACGCAGCCCTGCACAGCTCTGTGGCGTGTTTGTGAACACAGTACAGCTAAAGAAATCACTTAGATATTTTCCATATTTTAGTTGGTACAGACCAAACGAGAGCAGATGAAAGCTGTATGTGAGGTGAGTGTTGGAACTGAATTCAGCAGGTTAACCTAAATATGTCTCCAAATGAGTAATAATGCTGTTCCATGTCTGCTGAATGTGCAAAGGGGCAACTGTGGGCTAAGGTCATGTGTCAGAGTTGTATTTACAGCTTGTTCTGCTGCCCCCAAGTGACCACTGTGATGGGTATTGTTTTATAGATAATCGATGAATCGAAACAACAACACATTAATCAACAATAAAAGCGATAACTTAAATGTTAACGAGATAAATGATTATGAACAGCAGTTTGACTGAAAGAGCAGAAAAGCCAAGGGTTCCTTAAATGTGAGGACTCGCTGCTTTTTGTCTGTTTTGCATCATTGCAAATGACAGCTCTTTGGGGTTTTGACTCTCGGTCGGATGAACAAGCAGCTTCAAGACCATTGGCTCTGAGACCTTTTCAGCATTGAAATTGTGATTGAGATTATACGATTAAACAAGCACCCAGCAAAACAATAACAATGGATTTGGTTAATGAAAAATAATGTGTTTTCATCTCAATGTTGTAATGGTATCTTCTCACATTGTAACATTGCCCCCTCCCATCTTCTTCCTCTCCCCCCTCCCCAGGTGGCCAGATGTGCCGAAGAGAAAGAGCAAGAACAGCCAGTGTTCGGTGAAGAGTATGTCTGGTAAGGATTTTTCATCTCCGCCTTCGCCTCTTCATTTTGTTGTCACCTCCAAACAAGCAAGTGAACACAGTTCAGAACAGGTTTCTTCTAAGACGCTCAGTCTTTTGATGTGCTGCTTGATTTGGTCAGCGCGGCCCGTCAGTCCACAGCAGGCTCCCCTGGGCTTTGAATGGTGTCCCAGGCGTCTTCTATGATGACCTCCTCCTCATCATTTTGTATTTATATTATTTTCCTTCAGAGGCTTTGTTGAACACAAATTAGTTCACCTAGGTGACCAAAGCCTAAGCTTAAGAGATTTATTTGAGTAAAGCTGCAGACAGGACTCTTCAGATTCAGGACTACAGTACAGAACAGACAAACTGGACCAAGCTGAGGGAGATTTACAGTTTTAAACATCACCGGTAGCCTGTTTTACTTGTGTGTTCACAAACATTGCTGATGCAAACAGACCCATATCAACATCAGAAAACATCAATGCTTCATTTTTTGTTGTTGTTTTGTTTCCTGGATTAAAAGCCCTGACAGGCATTTGACAGTTGAATCAAGTGTTGATGATGGGCCCAGGGTTTCCGTTATCCATTTTTTACCGGTAAAATCTATTGAAGTCTGACATATTTAAATCTCTCCTGTCATAATTCCTGAGTTAGAAATGGTGAAAATATCGTGGCTCTACACGCCGGTTTCCCTGCTGCCTCTCTGATGTCCGCCCTCTCTCTTGCTCCTCTCCCGATATTTTCATGTCTGACTCTGTGAATTAAGGGTTTATTTTGACCAAACCAGAGTTGATGATTGTAGGAACAGTGGAATGAAGTGTGTTATACGATGCTAAAATTACTGTTTCTGCATGTGGAGCCTGGTGGCTTTGGCATGAGTGATACAGCGGCTATTTCTGGTCGAACAAAAAGGATCTTACTCTACAAAAAGTGAAATACGATAGATACATAATAACAGTCTGAGCCTGTCAGTGGCGAAAACCAGCACGGACATTGACGGTGTGCTCTTGCTCAATACTGGACCACTTTCAAAACTGATGTCCCCATCAGTCACTGAGACACCAAAACATGGCAAAACTGTTTCCAGAAACAGACATTTGACTGGAATTTCTCCCATTTGTCACATTGATATCTTCCAGTACGAACTCAAATCAATGGTCGCTCTAGATGGAACGATCTTTTCACATTTATCTCATGGAGTAGGCCTTTAAGAGATAAGTTAATGAGTGACAGGCAGACATAGAGTTTTCTTTAATGCTGTACTAGTATTGCACTTCACTTTTACACAGTTACTTTGAAGGCATTCAGAGTGCTGGACTAGTCACATATCTGATCGTGGGCTGGTGTGAATTAGCTCAGCATGTGTGCAGAGAAGACCACCAGTTTGCTTCATCCTGTGTCAATCTCTTGGGGCCCTATGCACAGGAGCGTCGTTGAGGCCCCTGTGATAACACTCAGCCCCCTCCTCCCTCTCCTCCTTCACTCCTCCGTCCTCTCATCTTCCCCCCTCCTCTTCATCACCACCGCTCTTCTTTTCTTCCCCCTCGCCCTCCCCTCATCGCTCAAACTCTTCCTCTTACCTCCCGCCCTCACCGTCCACCTCGCCTCGCCTCACCGCCCTCGCTCATACTCATTGTTCACCCTTCTCACATTCCATCCTGTCTTCCTCTTCAACCTCCTCCTCCTCCTCCTCTCCTATAGCTCTTAGTGTTTCTGTTCCAGGGTACATCCCCAGCTACCTGGAGAAGGATGAGCCATGCGTGGTGTGTGGGGACAAGGCGACTGGCTACCACTACCGCTGCATCACCTGCGAGGGTTGCAAGGTACAGCAGAACACCTCGCTCTTACTAAATGATCTTTGACTCAATGGGGCAGATCAGGTGAGTCAGTGGAACTGGCTGTTCTCCATATACAGACAATTTGGATTTTTTTTTAAACTAAAAACACAAGAACAAAAGTGCTGATCACATCTCCAGCTAACTAGCATATTCGCTACAATAGTTACCTAGCTCAGTGCTGCTCCTAAGGCCAGAGCATTTCATACTACATTATTATTATTATTCCAGATTACTTTGAAAAAATGCAAGATTCATGACTAGCACATCTACAGTCTGTCCTGGATGCTACTACATCAGAGTGTACACTAACATTAGCAGCTCTGCCCTGCTCGTCAGTACATCTGGGGAAGTTAACCTACCCCACAGCAACCAAACTCCTTATTCATTGGTTATGATCAGCTAGTCCTCATGAAAACCGATTCTCTTGCAACAATACAAGTCAAACAAACTGACTTCTTGCCATGTATATAGCAATCATGTGCATATTAAAGAGCGTTTAACAGGGGTCCCATGTTAAAACAAGAGGCTGGAAACATTAAACATTAAAAACTTGAACCCACCAACCATGAAGCTCCCTTTTGTTGCAGCTGCAGCTGACCAAAAAAACATGATTTTGCTCATTTCTCTTCATCATCATTTGAAAAATCTGGCTCCAGCTCAGAATGACCACTGGCATGACAAGCAATGTGGAATTCCATCCTTGACATTTTGATTTATTTTGCTGTCACAGTACCATCCTGTGAGCCTTGAGGCTAATCAACACTGGCAGAATTGTCTGAAGCAGTTTCAGTCATTCGCCTCACAGAACAAATGTTTGCCATTTTTAACAAACATATTAGTTGATGCTGCCTTTCCGATGCGCCTCTGACACGCAACTATATGTGATCCTCTGAGCTGTTAAAGCAACTCCAACTGTTTCCCTCATAAAATTGTTACTTTAAACAGAATCACAGTCTGCTTTATTAGCCAAGTATTTGTACAAATACAATTAATTTGACAGGTATTCAAAGTTGTACACAAGACAACATAGTGCAAAGAAAGAACAGACATACATGGAGTGGATGATTCTGTACAGTGTATCCGTGGAGACATGTCCATATTCATTACGTGCAGTGAGCAGGATTTATATCGACAGTGACAGTGTAAGATGATACAGTCTGCACATGTTCAAAACTGTGCGTTCCAAATTGTAAAAATAACCAGTTTGATGGATCTGCGGTGATGTTTCCTGACTCTGGAGGTTCAGAAGTGCTGAATGGACGGCAGGTTGACACCACTGATTTTCTCTGCAGTCCTGTGTGTGTGTTAAACCAGACAGTGTGGGGTGGACAGAGAATAGGCAGTGCCGGACTGGATCAGGAGCTCCCGAGGCAGCTTCGGCTTCCTGAGCTGCTGCAGGAAGTACATCCTCGGCTGGGCCTGTTTGATGACAGTTTGTGTTTTGGACGCCCACTTCAGGTCTAGGGAGATAGTGGATCCAAAAAAGCCTGAAGGTTTCCACAGCAGACACAGTGCTGCTGAGCATGGCGACCTCACATTCGAGGCCTGTGCACCGGTGATGCTGAAGATCTGAAGAAGACTGAACGTCAGACCGAAAAGCTGTTTGGATGTGACCTGGTGCAAGTTATTCTGTGGAGCTCATAGAGCTGGATCACACTCTGGCCTGGCTCTGAAGGCTCTGACTGGACACGGTCCATCAGTTTCTGAAATAAGTGCTGACAGCAGCCCACAAAAGAACCATTTTTTAAGGTCGAGTGTGTGGGATTTAGGGGAATCTATTGGCAGAAATGTAATATGTTATTCATAGTTATGTTTTCTGTAGTGCGTCCATGGAGTCCAGCATCTGGCACCGCCACGTTTCTACAGTATCACAGTACAAATAAACCAAACGCTGGCTCTAGAGAGCGCACTTTCATGCTCTGCAACTGTCAAACTCATAGTTCAAAATGTTGGAATTATGCTCATTTGCTTTCTGGCAAAAAGTTACATGAGAGGATGGATAACACTCTCATGTCTGTCTGTTAAATATGAGGCTGGAGCCAGCAGCCAGTGAGCTCAGCACAAAGACTCAGGTGTGAGCAGTTGCCAGGCAAGCAGTGGAGGCTCCAGGACGTTACTGCTGCGAGCCAAGAAATCTCTGTGCACATAACCTTCTGTCTCAACAAATTTCAAGTCTCTGAGGGCTAATTTTACTACTACTCTAAAGATATTAACTGAGGCAAGCAGCTGCCTAGAAGTTGGAAAAACACACTCGGCTCTCTAACAATCAGTGGCATGTGTTGGAGACATGTTGGCAGTTGTGTTAAGTGGGCTAAAAGTCTTAAGGAATACAGAATTCAGGTTTCTTACTAAGCTTTTGTTCAGATGTGTGTGTTTATTATTGTCACCAGGAAATAAGGCTCGAGCAAAACAACATCATTTTCTTTTGGAAAAAAATGAATTAATGTTTACTGCATTGCTACAGTAATGACTCTGCAGGAGGCCTCAGGATGGCAGGTGTGGGTGTGTTTATCTGCTGAGCAGAGGTTTATTATCCAATGATTGGCGTCCCGTCGAGCAGCCTGTCCATGCTGTCTAAAAATGGCTCCAGCTATTCTTGTACCATTCCGCCGCACTCGGCTATTGATGCAGACTTAAATCCCACTGTGATGTTTAAAATTAAGACAGGATGGATCGGAGAGTGAGCGGTTAGCAAAGATCTTCTCTTTCTTGCTGTGCAGCGTGTTTTGATGTGTATTCAGAGGGATTTTACAAATAGCAGAGCTGCTTCTCTTACATGCCTTGCTGATACTTCAGCCGCTTCCAGAGTGGGATTCTTATCAAACAAAAGTGCTGACTGAGAGACAGTCAGCCATCGCTTCACCCATTCAACCAATCTTGACAAGCAGGACCCTGTCATGCAGTCATCAGCCAGTCATGTGATATGACCCGTTTAATGCACTTGTTTAATGCTAATAAAGACACAACAGCATTTAATTGTGAATGGTGGATTTTACTTTGATGTTATGTAGTTGCATATTTCCCTCACACTGAAAGCTCTTTCTGTCTCTTCTTCTTTTGCACTTTTGCTCCTTCATCTTTCTCTCTTTTGCCGTCTCGCCTCTTTTCTTCTCTTTCTGGTTCCTCTCCTCTCGACAGGGTTTCTTCCGCAGGACCATCCAGAAGAACCTCCATCCAGCTTACTCCTGTAAATATGAAGGCTGCTGCATCATCGACAAGATCACCCGCAACCAGTGCCAGCTGTGCCGCTTCAAGAAGTGCATCTCTGTGGGCATGGCCATGGACTGTGAGTTGTTATGCACTCGTACATTTTTATCACTACAAGTATTTACAAAGACGTCCATGAAGCCAGGGCTGCTACTGTCCCTACACAACTGTTGAAAACGTATTTGAGGCACTGATCAATTTAGCCACGCTCTGTAATTTTGGCTTGTCAGTCGCTCTGTCTGGCCTCCACGTTGTTGCAGGTTGATTCCTGCTCACTTTGGTTATCCCGACTTTTCCTCTAGCGCCACCATGAAGTTGACGCTTTTGTCTTTATTTGAAAACTCTGGACAACTATTGACGGATTACCTTGACATTTGGTACAGATATTCATGTTGCCAGAAGGAATTAGTGTAATCTTTTCTAAGCCTCTGCTGTGCTCTGCTAAGAGCTAACTAATACATGTTAGCATGCTAATACGCTGATCTAAGGTGGTGAATAATGCAGTACCTGCTAAACGTCAGCACGTTTGCATCATAATCGTCATCGACGTCAGCGATTAGCTCACACTGGGCCTAAGTAGAGCCTTATAGAGCAACATATAACCTGTGCAACATCAAAAGTTTCATGTCAAAGCAAGATGCGCCCGGTATAGCTGCACATGTGTCTATATTATGCGTGTTGACATGCGCACACACACAGATTTCTGCACTACCTTGCAGTCTAACGAGTTCAGGAGAGGCTTCACAGAGTACACACACACAAGTTTAACAGTATCATCTAATTTAATGTGACGGGTGAAAGTAATTTAGCAGTACAGCTGCTGGATAAAGGAAATTGTTTCCGTCTTCTCTGGACATTTTGATGAAAACACAAGTTGAGAACATCTGGACTTCCACCAGGCTGTACTTAGATTCTGTTGCTTCAGTTTCATTCACCGTGGCAGCAGTGGTCCTGCTGGAATTTGTTGTAGCGGGGGGGGGGGGGGGGGGGGGGGGGGGGGCAGCCGATTTGAAACAGAAAAACAACTGTAGACGTACATAATCATCACAACATGCACACACACGTACTTTCACATCCTGGCCAGGCTGTAAAAGCTTTTAAATGACAAAAGCTCACAAATCTCCCCACTGGGCATGGTTATCATTTCAGTTTTATCGATTCAGATTCAGATTCAGATTCTGCTTATTGATTCCGGATCATATTGATTCCTGGTTTTGATTCCAATATCGTAAAAAAAAAAAGGTGAAATGTTTAGATGCTTATTTTTTTAGGTAGCGCTTTCTTAACGTTATTCTTAATTCCCTTGTTAGATTTTGTTTTGTTGTTGTTTTTTATTTTGTTGATGATTAAATATTAATGATCAATAACTGTTACCTCCTTTGTTTCAGTTGCTTTACTCTGCTAATGTTTCTACCTAACAGAAATCACAGAACTCTGTCCCTCGAATGAACTCAAATAAATAAGATTAAATAACTCTTATAATACACCCATGGGCTAATTAGGCCATATCAGCCACTGTGTCGATATCTACTGAGCTACGGCTTTTCCCTGCTCTCCAGTCTCAACACACTCTAGTTTCTACAGCCTTACAACTTGCAAATTTAACACAACAAATATTAAATCTACAGTCATTACATATGTCATCTTCTTTTTCTCATTCGCTTTCCTCAGAGCTCCCGTATACGCTTCTAGCGTACAATGTTACAGCTGACATTTCATTCCTCTCCTTTTTTTCACTTTTTGAATGTCATCCAGCTCACCTCTGATAATGCTGAATATCTCGTAACATTTCTTTTAGATCCATCTGTTGTCACATCAGGATCAAATTTGCTGAAAGTCGAAACGCAGGAAACATGAGGTTCAAGTGACTCAGTTCTTTAGTGATGTTAAATGTGCACGAAGCAGTGTGACAGTAATCAAGCATTCAGGCATTCAGACAGCAGCGCTCTGTGATTAAAAGCACTCACAGCACGGGCCATGAAGCCACAGTGCATTAATCACTGTTATCCATGTCATTCAAGGTTTGCTCCAATGGACAAAATGTACAACAAAACCAGTGGCTGACAGTTGTTGCTGAAAAGATGGCAGCTACAGTCCACTCACAGCCCCGCTAATTTTACAGCTATTTCCCACAAGCGTTGGTTTTTTGGGTTTTTTTGTTTTGTTTTTTTAAGCAACAACACAGACAAAACCACAATCTACACAACTCAAGCATTTATTTTCCCTTCAGCAAGGAGAGAGAAAACACGGATTCACAACCGGTCCAAAAAACACAAAATGCTCTACAGAGAGGGAGTTAAACAGACAAACAGTGAGTGAGAAGCAAATGGATGAAAAGAGAGGGAGCATCACCGCGTCAACCTGAATGTTCTCTTCCCCCGTCTCACCCGTCAGTGGTGTTGGACGAGTCGAAGCGCGTGGCCAAGCGGCGCCTGATCGAGGAGAATCGACAGAGGAGGAAGAGGGAGGAGATGGTCCGGACGCTGCAGGTGAGGCCGGAGCCAAACACCGCCGAGTGGGAGCTGATAAGGATGGCGACAGAAGCCCACCGGCACACCAACGCCCAGGGCTCCAGCTGGAAACAGAAGCGCAAGTTCCTGGTAAGTCAGTTCTGAGCAGACAGAGTACTGTTGCATAATCATGATTAGATATGTTCCTAAACAAGTCAATAATGTTCTTAAAACAATAGGAAGGTTAGTTATCGTAGTTTGGCTCTGATTTGGCCGACTCAATAACATGGTTATCAATTACTTGTATAATAAGTAATTAATAATATTATGCAAAGTCTTATTGAGGTGATTAAGGTCCTTTAAGGCCATAGCACCTGAAACATCCCACTCCTTTTCACAGAACAGACAGACATTCAGTGTGATCTACTCCTTCTGATTTTTCTCATTATATTTGTCTGTTCATCGCAAAATAAGCTCCCATAAATCTACTTATAAATGATAGAAAAAGATGGGTCTCATGACTCCAGAACTTGCCTTGGAATCATCATGTTTTTAAGTGTTCTTCAGTGTCACAGTAATCCAGTGATACCTGTTGTCGAGGACAGCCTCAAAAATCTTTCTGGTCCTCTGGGTTCTTTTAATGAAGCAATAGGAGAAGCTGTTGAGTCCCAAAAAATCAGTTTTATTCTAACATCAGTAGAATGTGCAAGGTTACAGAGCTCTGGGTCTCGACAGAACATGAGGAAAAGCTGAAACAGTCGTCGGCTCCTTCTCATTGGCTCTGGGCGCTCTCTCTCTCCTCTGCTTGGTCATCTTCGAGAATCCAACATCACCGGCCCAGCAACCTGTTTGCAAGGACAAATCTAGAGAGACAACCTTATCCCTGACGCCAACCCGTTCTATCTTAAGTCGAGGGGCCCAAGATGTCTCCCATGCCAGGCCTCTATCTCAAAACCTCCTGTTCTAGGTCACACTGGCCTCAGATATATTTTGCACACAAAGAATCACTCCTCGTCTAAATCCCTTCTATGAATAATAAAGGAAAAACTTAACCAGGAGAAGTAGAATTTCTGTTGATTATTCAGTCACACAATCCATCAGCAGAAAATATGAATAAGATCAACATATCAGGATCCAACTATCATTAATGTAAGCATATGCATGTAATCTAACTATTAGCAGAATATATGTGTGTAATCAAACCTATCAAAGTATAGGAATATGACCCAAATGTCCATCACTGTCTGTACCGCCATGGGTTCACTGCAAACAGGAACCACTCGTAGCTGTTTCAGCATACTCCTAATGGTGCCAGTTTGCCTAATTATCAACAAATATAGGCCCGTACATAGGAGAAACTAAAGCAGTGAGATGGAAAACTATACATCAGACTCAGCTCCCCAGTAGCTTTTGAGCTCTGGCAAAATGGCCTCTACTTAATCAATGAAAACACTGAAACCACCAAAATGTAACCGAGAAAAGTTATTAGTTCTGTCATATTTTCTTTCCTAAAAATCTAAATCCTAATGCTCTTTGGGATTATGGCATGCACGCCTTCATCGCACTTGTTGAATCTTCCTCTCTGATATTTATGACTTACCAGCAGTATCTCCACTGTAGCTCATTGCTTCTTTTATGCAGCTCATTATTCCACCAGCAGTAAGTTGAAAGTTGTCTCCACTTCAAAAACACATGAAAGAAAGCGACTTCGTTTCATTTTCACAAGAAACCATTTCGACAGCACTGCTTTTCATCAGCGGCTCGCTGTGTGCCGTCCCGCGGGATCGGCGCCACGTGCACATGCATGTGTCTGCGCAGCCGATGGTTGCCTTGAGGCAAAGGTCAGATGGCAGTTACCAGGCAACCGCTCCATACAGGCAAAGACAGGTTTGCAGTTTTTGAAGGCCTGCTGAGAAATTGCTCAGGGGAGGGCAGCCAGTACAAGAGGAGGATGCCCAAGAGGATAGCACAGATTCCACATTTGGGAACAAGTGACACAGCAGGTGAGGCCAATCAGAGCGCAGAGAGTCTGTTGTTACTGCTGTGATCTCCTGAGACCAAACTTTGGAAGGTTACATACTTTACTGTCTTCCATAAGGGTTCTGCTTACAGTACGCTAAAAAAAGAGTGCATATTTAAATATAACTAATAAAAACACCACTGATGTGATGTGAGATATCTCAAACCTGCACTGTCCACACTCCAGACCTCACACCAGTTTTTTAAAACGTTGTTTAGTTGCTGTCTGATTCTACTGTTTGTAGCACAAGTACTGATGAGAACAGCCAGCATAGAGCAGTAAATTCCCAGGCATAATCTTGTAAATACCACGTCACTGGTAAATGTCAGTGCATGATTTCTAGATTTTACAGTCGTTCTCTCATATTTTCTACGTTTTCATCCTAACATCCGGCTGATGACCCCCCCCAAGTCTCCCTCAAAACAGGACAGGGATCAGCTGTGTGGCTATGAATGAAAACCTGTGCACTGTTTACAGCGTCAGTCAGTGACATAACTTCCTAGCTCGGCTCTCCCTGATGCTGAATCCTCTGCAACACATGAGATGCTTTGTCTGGAAGATGCTAAATGCCTTTAAGTCAGAGAGAGGATCTGATCAGACTGTATTCAAGTCTTGACTAAGTAGATGAAGCTGTTCCGTGCAGGGCTATAAAGGCATCAGAAAAAATGTTCAGACCCATCAGCGTGTGTTTCATGTACCTGCAGTCATACTGATGTTCACATAGCATGCTACTGTTGCTACAACCTTCTAGACTGACTACATTTGTCCACATTGTACCACAACATGGCTCATGTAATTATCTTTACATTATCTTGTTAAACTTACGCAAGGCCTTCCTTGAATACAGGCTAGAATTTTAACCTGTAATTTACTCTCCTGTATGCTGCCCACGCTGTCTTTTATAGACCAGTGGTATTTAAATGGCTTCCATGTGAGTCTCTAAATGGAAACAGTCTATATTTTCAGCTTTTTATACGTCTGCAACCCTTTTAAGAATTTCAGGATTGTCTTCCGTTTGTCAGTGCTCCAGTCAGACAAACTGTGAAATGTAAAATATATAAGAAATGCAAACAGAGTCTAAGGTCAAAGATCAGCTCACAAGCTACCTGTGCTTTCAACCACAGCTCCTGGACTTCGTTCAGCAAGCTCGCTCAAATATCAGCATTCCCCTCTGACATTTTTGCGCCGCATGCCCTGACCTGTGTGATGTCTCGTTTCTAGTCGGATGATATCGGCCAGGGTCCGATGGTGCCCACCTCTGATGGAGATAAGGTGGACCTGGAAGCCTTCAGCGAGTTCACCAAGATCATGACCCCCGCCATCACACGAGTCGTCGACTTTGCCAAGAAACTGCCCATGTTCTCAGAGGTGGGTTCAGTGAGTGGTGCTTGTTTTTTAATCTGTTTTAACACTCAAACATATTTGTGGGCGGTGGTCTATCATCTGCCTCACTACATGGTGCTTTACAAAAACTTCACAGTGTCATTAACGCTTACATTTCTGGCATGGATGGTCTCTGCAGCCATTCAGTGCACTACATGGAAATCACATCGCCATACCATGGACCACAGCGGTTTACTCAGAAAAGACCCACCAAATATGTGTCCAATCATAGCGTAGCAGCCAGGCCTGTCAAGCTTTGCATGTCTCCGTGTGTCAGAGCAGCATGCATGGGACTGAACGTCAAAACATTGTGAGGGGCTGTGTCCTTTCTTAGCCTTTCCAAAAGCAAAAGACAGGAGCAAAGGTGTGAGGAACAGAATAAACACTGTGTTTATTAACATGTAAACATGTCACCTAGTGTTGTTTCCAGGGCAAGGAGCACATCATCAACTGACTGCCTTTTGTGGGGTTACAGAGGTTATACGGGTGACCTGTTAATTAGAAGCTCATCCACTGTGTAGTGTTTCCAGAGTGTATGGAAGCTAGTCCTGGATGCTGTTATACAGCGTGTAGGATAATGTTAATGGCTCTGTCTTGCTCTTTATTGCATCAGTGGAGGTTTATAGTGCCGGAGCCCCATGTAAACCTGCCTTGCTTGTTCAGCTATGCTGCGCATCCAACCATGGTTATGTCAGAATTAAATAAGTGTCTGATCTTACATTTTTCCTTATCATGCATAATATTAGGACTAACTCCACACTGCAACCCAAGAACAGCCTCAGTCTTTTTAGCACATGAAGCCGTCAAGTTTGTATTTATGAGCTTTTTACAGGAATGAATGAAAAAATGAGTCAGCTGCAACCATTAAAAATTCAGCTGAAGACAGTGTTTTTAAAGCATCTTATGGAGATAACATTAGCTTAATTAGCTTGCTACAGCTGATGAAATCTGCCACTCACAATCATTCAGCTGGCAGAATCGACAGTCACCAGCTGGAAATGAAGGAGAAGTTTGAAAGGTCAGTCTGTCATTTTCGCTGTAAACTGCACATGTGCCGTGTGAGAACGGAAAGCTTGACAGGCGGAACAATAGCAGCTGAGGATGGAGGGTGGAGCTTCGTGAATGTCGTCCTCCACCACACAAAGCATCTCCATTTTCAAAATTAAAACCTCTGTAGCTGCTTGTCATCAGCCGATGCATTATCAGCACAGTCACACTGTGTCCAAAACCACTCACTCATTCCTTCATGTACTCTTTTCCACATCATAAACATTCAGTGGTTAACTTTATACTGTGCAGTGGACAGACACTTCATATTATCATCATTTTGCACCATCACTGACGCAGTAAATATGCCCCATAGAATGGAAAAAAATAACCAATAAGCATGTTCCTTGGAAGAAGTGAAGACACTTTATCGTTGAAATTGGACACTCAAATAAAGGCAGGAAGCAGAGATAAGGAAAAATATGTAGGGACTTTGGACACAGCCTCTGTTTGACTCTTTCGAGCATGTAAGCGCTTCTCCCCGTGAACTCCAGACTCATCTCATGAACCCTGTTTGCCAACTAATAAGCTTGTTAGCGTCAATCAGGTCAGCTGATTGGAAAGTTCCTCTTTCTGCAGCTATTACACAAAATGAGAAATCGATCCCTCCCCCCGTCCTCTCCCGCCCTCCCTCTCGAGGATGTGATGACTCACCACTCGCTGGTGTTGCTCCGCTGTCTGCAGAAATGATCTGTGTGAGAGTGTGTGTGTGCCCTCGCCTGCGTTCCACCTTACTCAGCGTGGTCATCATGCATATTGTAGGGGCTTTCCAGTTACATAAAGTGTGGCATGGGATTTGTTGTGAATAGAAAATGATAGCTCTCTGCAAGGAAGCACTCCAATATAATTGTGTTGGGGGATGAAGAGAAGCTAAGATATCCCATCTTACTGTGCATTTCAAAGGTTGGTTTTTCTTCAGTTCTGTCTTCTCCTGATGGCTAATCAATGCTATGTTTGCATATTTCACCACATTGCACAGCAGACCATCACAGTAATAAATACAGTAGCTAAAATACTTGAGGGCAGTGCAGCATGTTGTGACTGCAACATTAGCACATTGTCCCTCGTCATGTCATCATTTTATCCATTGTTAATATGAAGATAGCAGGACAGCTTCAGGCCACAGTGACTTTTTTGGCCACTTGGAGTCTGTTTCTATAAAAATCTTTATTAGTGCAACTTTAATAACCGCATTATAAACCACAGATGATTCTATACTAATCTGGAATACTTCAGCGTTTATGTTCTATCATAAGTCACTTCACTTACTTGTTGCTAATTATTTTGTAAACATAGATGAGAACAGACCTCAAATAGTTGTGTCCTTTTAGAGTCAAATTGTTTTGACGTTCATGTTTACTTCCCGATGATCTCATGGTGTCCTCCAGCTGCCTTGTGAAGACCAGATCATCTTGCTGAAGGGCTGCTGCATGGAGATCATGTCGCTGCGCGCCGCCGTACGCTACGATCCGGACAGCGAGACGCTGACGCTAAGCGGCGAGATGGCCGTGAAACGCGAGCAGCTGAAGAACGGCGGGTTGGGAGTGGTGTCGGACGCCATCTTTGACTTGGGCAAGAGCCTGGCTCAGTTTAACCTGGACGACTCGGAGGTGGCTCTGATGCAGGCCGTGCTGCTCATGAGCTCAGGTGAGGAATAAGTGACGTTGTTGTATGCTGCATGTATAGACTGTTGATGTGTAAAGATGTGTGAGTTCTCCTCCAGCTTAGAATGAAGAAATAGCAAAAGCAGGAGAAAATATTCAATAACACATGACACAAAGAAAAGAGAGAAGGCTTCGCTGCTCAGATCGCTTAACTGGTTTATAGAATTCAAATATATGAATGAATGCCATTCATGCCAATTTTTTCCACCAGTATCAAACCCTCTGTCAGAACAAGGAGTTGTGTGTCTTGCTACATCAAAGTTGAGCTCCACCATTTACACACATCCAGATCATTTTACTGGTCATGTCGAGCACTGCTCACCCTGTGACAACAGCTGCAAGATGTTTTCTGGAGAGGGACTTTATCAAGTCTGAGGAAACAGATCATCGTCACATCAAATTTCATTCTACTCAGACAGCTGTCCAAAATTTGGCAATTAGCCAATTTTCATTTTTGAAAATCAAGGCTTTTGTTCATTATTGCTCCAAATAAAACCATTATTTAGAAAATGATTTAACCCCTAAGTATGGGAAAGTTACATTCTGCTCCAAGATGAGGTGGAAATGCTGCCTAGAAGTCCCAAACATAATTGTTTCTCTCTTCTCGTCCACCGCAGACCGCTCAGGGCTGACCAGTGTGGAGAAGATCGAGCAGTGCCAAGAGGCCTACCTGCTGGCATTCGAGCACTACATCAACTACCGCAAGCACAACATTCCCCACTTCTGGCCCAAGCTGCTGATGAAGGTGACGGACCTGCGCATGATCGGCGCTTGCCACGCCAGCCGCTTCCTCCATATGAAGGTGGAGTGTCCCAACGAACTCTTCCCCCCGCTCTTCCTGGAGGTCTTCGAGGACCAGGAAGTGTGACTTGTAGAGCGCCGAGTCCCCCTAAAAGAACCCTGGACACAGAAGGAAGTAAATGGGGTGGCTTTGGCAGAAGAGGAAATGTGGGGGAAGGACAAGAGGAGAGGAAAAACTAGATTTCTTTTTCTTTAACGGGAACCTACCCTGTAAACGTTTGTTTTTTGTCAAACACCCACAAGATCCCACTAATCTGCCACCAGCAAACACACGTCGACATCACCAGAGAGAAACACACTGACAATCTGGACACAGTTACAAACAGTTACAGATATTCACAGATGGAAATTTCAAACACACTGCCATGAACTACAGTAGATCTATATGCAAATCTCAGCAATTAACTCCTCTTGCACCAGTATGGACAAACAGCTGTACACTGTTCCTACACTAATGCAAACCCACACCAGTTCATCTCACACCTCAAAAACTTTTTCTTTTTTTAACCTCTGGGACCTGTCTCATACAGACAACCCCCCCTCCTCAGCAAACCCCCCACCCCCACCGCACGCCCACCTCCAGTACATGTCCTTAAGTGCAGTGGCATCCTCCGTCTGCGGGTGCAGCCCTCCCCTCACTCCGCCGAGGCCCTGTGAGTGTTTGTCGACCTACCTCCCTCACGTACTGACCTCTCTATCTCTCTGTCTCACGTACATACAGAGACACACACACACATTATGTACATGCACAAAACACACCCCCACACTCTTACCTCATACCTTGTAAAAACGTATTTCCTCATTAATTGTGTGGGTGGTGGTAGTTTATTGAGAAGACATGGAGCCATGCAGTCCTCAGCCGCCCATGTACCTCTGTGCTAGTGTTAGGAGAAGTCACAGTGGGAACACTTTGTATGAAGCCCTTATCTATAACGTATTATTTATGCATTATGCATTATAATAGTTGCTGTGTGCATTATTACATCTCATAACTGCAGCCATAAAACATTATAGGTATGGTTATAATGCTTTCATAGTTATGAGATGTTAAGAACATTATGGTGCTTTCTGTGATTATGCTGATTATTATGGCAGTCCTAGTCTGCTTCAAGAAAGGTTATATAGATATTTACGAGGTTTTGGGGCTTGTATTGTTTGCCTCAAGTTCAGGCAGTAGTTAAGCAATTTGGGAAGTAAACTTATTTGCTTTCTTGCAGAGTTAGATCAGAAGATTGGCGCCACTGTCTAAAATATGGAGCTACAGCCAGCAGCCGTTTATCTTAGTATAACAGAAAGATTGCAGTTATCCAGTTAGCCTGGCTCCGGCCAGAGTGTGCATGCTGTATGTTGTGGAGGGTTTGTGCCGGACTATTTCTTGGCCAGGGTTTTGCTACCTTTGGACAAAACCAGGCCAGCTGTTTCTTGCCATTTTACCAGATAAGCATATTTCCTAAAATAACAAACACAGGTTCAGAGTAATATATTTCAAAAACAGATTAATTGCCATTAAATTACCCCAGAGGATGAATTGTGTAATGTCTTTTCATCAGGTCAAAATTTCTCTGTAATATTTCAGTTTATGACCAAATACCTTCACGACTAATGACATATCCATCAGCCTCAGCCGTACTTTGTTTTTAGTGCTAATTAGCAAATGTTCACATGCTGTTACGCTGAACTAAGATGGTGAGTAAACATCACTTGTTAAAGTTAAAGCAGCTATAATCCATGTTTTTCTGTTAACAACAGATCACATGACCTCTTGTTTGACGACTTGGAAAATGTGTCGCCCGTCGTTATGAGCCTGCAGAGGATTACCACCTCTGCAGCTCCCCTCAGCAGAGTGAACAAAGTGAATGTTGGAAAGACGTCCACCAGGCGGACAGAGAGGTGTCTCCAGATGAAAGCTAACACTGCTAAGCAACAGCATGCTAACAGGGCAGCCAGTGCTGTGTTCACTCTTTGATTCTGCTGCCCCCAAGTGGGCAAATAAAAATCAGTTATGTTTAATATTGTTAGACATTGCATAAGGCCATTCCTCATTCAGTATGTTTACAGAAAGCACTGTTTTATTCCTAACACCTTTTAGCTTCTTTCTGTTTTGTGTTGTAATGATCCATTATGGTTAGCCGTTATTTTCAAAATAAAGTGTATTATAGCTACAGGCTGCTTAGAAAGTGTTTCCACTACTTTTAAAGTACATTGTCGCTGTACTTTAAAAAAGAGTTGTTAGGTTACAACCTTACTTCATTCAAGGAAAACGCAGTTTAACATCACAATACATGTAGGTGCAATATGACTTGAAAGAATGCATCATTTTACTCATTAACTCTAACAAGTAATCTAGATTATTCACATACAGTATATGAGTGTGAGTGTATGTATGTATGTATTGCTAGAATACCTCTCCGACATATACCTCCTGTTTTCATTACCTCACATACACATGCATATTACACAAATCCATCCAGTTGTTTTTTTTTGATGTATTACCTCAGTTGTTCTGTTGCTCATCCCTTCTTTCCCCTCAATAACCACTGGGCTGCACCACACTTCCTGTCTCCGTGCGTGTATGAGAGTGTGTCTTCTCATCGGAGCCCTGCCCTGCCAATCACACCGTAGCCCCGCCTCCTCACCTCCCCGCTGTCTTGTGATAGGTTCAGCGCTGGCAGATGGTGGTGGTGGTGGGAGGGGATGTTGTCACTTACTGTACCTCTGCAGGCCTCCGCTGTCACCTGAACCTGTTTCAAGTCCAGCCTGAAACCGACAGATTCTACCTCACCTCTCATGACAGTGCAGCTGCCCCTCCGTCTGCAACACACTGACATGCATGCGCACATATATAAATATAAACATATATATATATGTACACACGGTGCACATATGAGTTGCCAGCATGGACCCTGGAGTGTGCTGCTCCACCAACAGTGTACAGCAGGTCTTTCAGACCATGGATCAACATTTGACAGCTGACATGGCAAAGTTGGTCATTTTCTCCTTTTTTCATTTTTATCACACACCACGTGGGACCAACAGGCACTTTCTGTTTTTATTTAGAAACCTGAAATCACAGCGAGGGCAGAGGTGGATTTGTGACATTACAGCGTGCCGATTGAACTCAAAGGAAACTGTCAGAGGACAGCTGGAAGCTGGGACTCCAGTGGAAGCCATTTTGACCCGATTGGGTCAGATCAGGACTATTGTGGGTGGCGACTGGGAGGTGAATGAACAGCAAACGAGTCAGCAGTATTCGCCTGTGGATATGTTTTCATCCCGGCCGAGGGGAGGGACGCAGCGAGTGCGGGACTGTGCAGGTGGCGATGTGGCTCAGGCCAAGCCAATAGCAGACTGCCGCATAACGATGGACCCTTGTTCTCTCACCTACACTACATCTCCTGATCCTTTCCTCGCCGCCGCAGCCGCCGCAGAAATGGACACCAAGCCATTTAAAAGACTTTCTGAGCGACAGTCCTATCCCAGAAACTTACAATATAAATGAAACACTGCTGAATTAAGCTCCACCAACCATATCCCAAATTGCCATCCACTACAAATAACTATCAGGTTTTTTTCTGTTGCACTAAAACCACAATGTCTGTATCCTTTAGTAGCCCTGAACCCCATCCTTTAACCCCTCCCTCACACCTTTCCTGCTCCTGCCTGTCCTTAGCAGTCTTAACAATATCCTCACACACACATACAAACACACGCAGTCCATTACTTCTTCTGTTGATTACCTGCGGAAACCAACCAGGACTGTGACATGGCCTTAGGGCACCGCCACTCTCAGTGTTACTAATCTATGTTGCAGGGTATTCAAATAGAACCGAACACACAGGGATATACACACACATACACAGCAGCAGCAGCAACACACACACACAGCAATAGGATGATCAAGCAGTACAGTTTCACACCTGCCACCTCCAGGCCTCGTGTGATCGGACCGTACTCTGCTCACCATCACTGTGAATGAAAGCCATGCTGCATGGCTCAGACAGGGAACCGCTGGCTTAGTAATTCTGACATGTTAATGTGCCTCACAGAGGTTGGTAATACAATATACATTATACAGTCTACAGAAACATATATTTCTAGATATACATATATAGAGATATAGATATATATATAAATGTTACAGTTGTTGTCTGTGGTATTCGAGCTATCAGTGGCTGAATTTGGCTGCCAGCTTAAATCAGATCATGAATCTATCTGACCAGTCATGTAGCAGAGGGTGTCAGAACTCAGTTTACCCAGCTATATTAATATCTGTAAAGTAATATTTATGCATTGTTTGCAGTTGACGTCATATTGCATTATGATGCTTGTTTGCCTTGTGGTGATCACCAACTAACCTTCACAGTTTACCCACCTTTTGCATACCTCTGAATCACTTCATATAGCACAGGAAGTACCTTAGATCAGGTCTGGTCCACACAGCTTGGTGAATTCAGGTTTGGATTTGAGCTGGCAGCACAGCCAGTCTCTCTCTCTCTCGCTCTCTCTCTCTTTCTGTCTCTCTCTCAGCCAAATGATCATCGGAGAAATCCTCCCCGTCCTCTTTGAAAACCACACCAGCACCACAGAGCACACTGCCTTCAGCCATGATCAGTTACACCAGCATAGCAGAGAGACAGACCAATAGTCAGTGACCACCCTCCTCACCGAAAAGCCATTTTACCAGGACATCACTGCTAGCTATGATAATGTTATGTTCACAGTGCAGGCAAATCCAGTTGGTTCTTTAAATCTAATTGGTTAATAGTGTCTTTTTGAATTGACCTAACCAGATTTGGGTTTGGACGGCATATTCATCAGCTGGTTGTCATAACGACAAGGCGGCCAGGCACGCAGTGTTTTTGCGCATGACCAACAACTTGAGATGCTGCAACAAACCAACGACACGGAGCGAGTGAGTCTATCTTTCGTGGCTTCATCACCTCCCTGCAGTGCATCCACGAGAGCAGGAGTATGAAAGCCTCTTCTCCTCCTCCTCCTTCAAGATGTACATCTGAACTCACAGTGAGAAAAGGATTTGCTCTGCGTGTTTGAACACGGCCAGGGCGGTGGTACACGAGGCCGGTTTGCAGGCAGAGCTGAATGGAAATGACATAACAGAGTCAGGAGCGCGTTTCCTTGTGATGGTGCAGCGCTGTTTGCCTGCACACCCTGTGTTACTCTCCACGTTTCCAGCCAGGCTGCAAAATATAACCGAAAAGTCTCAGTCTTTTCTGCACCGTGACCACAGAATTGTGTCTTCTCTCTCTCTCTCTCTCTGTCTCTCTCTTAGATTAAAGTTAGGCTTAAGTTTTATGTTCGTTTACAGTGAACTAAAATGTGAACTTCATGTAAAAGCTCTGTCACTGCAGCATGGCACGAAACCATAGCAACCACTCAGAAGCAGTTCAACTCATGCAAGCTGTTTTCCACAAATAAACTACTTCTACTGCTTTTATTACTTACCCAGGGAAACATATGTAAGTCAGTAACACTCTCTCTCTCTCTCTTCCTAACATCTCTTTTCCCACCCTCCCATCTCCATTCCCCCAACATTACCATTCTAGTTTCCCCCCGACTTTACATCCTCACCCCTGTCCCCTTTCTCTGTTTATTTCACTCTGTCCTCTTTCCCTCCCACACACAGAAACACACACACACACAACACACACACACACATTCACAGAAACCTACCCCAACTCATACGAGCACTCTTTGGTGGAGAAAGACGACAATCCCTGCAGGAATATGTCCACATGTGGAATGTAAAATACTGAAATTGTACGATTAAAGACACGGTGTGAAGTCCCACACTGATGTTGTTTTTGATGTTGTTGATGTTGCTTTCGTTGTGCACCAAGTGTTTGTTGTTACGCTTATTCTAGGCTGGATGAGTTTGCAGGCGGGGTTAAAACCTTGATCGTGTGACAGACTGCTACTGACAAGTCGTTTTTCTAAAATATAGTATGTTTATTAAAGACTTGTGGTGTTGGGACTGAAAACCCTGAGTGATGTAAAGCAAGAGATGAAGTGACTTTATTTTGGATAGAGGAAAAAAAAAGCTGTTTTTTTATGATTATTCTTTTATGTCGTTATTACTTTGCATCTGATTTTCTTGGTAAGTGAATGTCTGTCTGTCTGTCTGTGTTGATGCTTTACTGTGAGAAAATGGCTGTATATGCACTTTCAGACCATCGTTGGTGCAGCGGTAGCTAGTGCTTAAACGTCACCCAAGGGCCAGGGTTCAAATCACCTTCAGTTTAGCTGATTGAAAAATACACTGAAAACCTCCTGCTATTCAGTTTCTACGATGCGGAGGCAGATGTTGCATTTAAACGTTTAAGTTGCCTTATTCTGGTGTTACAGCCTGCAATGAAATGTGTCACACGTTCAGAATAACACTAAGAAACACGCCCATTGGTCACATTACCTGATGGGAGTTTGGGCCAGAGCTAGCTCTGCAGTGTGCATGCTGGCACTTTACAGCCTACACTATGTAGGTCACATGCGTTACGCAAAATATATCCTTTGAGTACCACACACTTGGCATTTATGCTATAGATTTTTTTTTTTTTAGAAATGATTTGAAGCTGATTCTCAAGTTTTGATGTGTGCAGTCGGGTTTTCTCGCCTTTCTTGTCAGTTACCACCGCCGCTGCCTGTGATAGGCTGACACACTGGAAACATGGCCTGATATATACATCCCTCTCAGCCTTAAAGTCCTCTTAATGGAGCAATGGTTGTCACATTTTTTCTAATTAAGAAGAATCTAGGTCCTGCTCCATTGGACTAGTAAGGATTTCTCCAACAGACATTTCTTCTTTCTTCTCATTGGTTGCTTGTAGAAGGTGTTTTAGGCCTAAAAGATAATTGGTTGCTCCCTGTCGATGGACAGCTAGCCACAGGGCTTCTTCAGTTTCTCATATTCACACTCTTCGGGTAATGCTAGTCAGCTATCTGACAGGTCGCCATACTGTCTTAGCATGCACTGCTCAGCTCCAGCACCTGTCTGATGACTGCTCCCACTCTCATGCTGGGTAAGGTGGACCACTGGGCCTCAAAAAAGTCCTAAAGAAGGATGTTTATTTCCTCTAAAGAAAGTCTAGCTCACATCACAGAACAACACATCTGAAGTACAGTTTCACTTCATACTTGTACAATTAACATGTTTTGGGTTTTTTTTTTTAGGGGCTGCATGAAAATTCTTGGTGTGGCGACAGGGGTTGAATGTTAAGTTTATTTCTTGTTTAAGCCACTTATCTTGAGCACAGTGTCACTAAATACTTGTACAATTAATACTTTGTTTTTCTAAGGGACTGTAGGAAACTTACTGGTGTGGGGAGGGGAGCTTTTTGAAAAAGCTGGACCCTTGGTCGTTAATAACGAAGAGGCGTAGCATATAGAATTTTACCTTGCATTATCAATCTGGGGTGAGGAAAGTTTGCAAGAACCCTTCCCTGCTCTTCCAAAACAGTAAGGCTCCCTTCAGCAAAAAGACAAATTAGATACCCCCCCCCCCTGCTAATTTTCATACAGTCCCTTGTGGCTCTCCAGTTAGTTGAACTCAAAGTGAATGAACCTGAATCCTGCTTTCCACAGTTGCTTGGGCTGTATCACTCGCTAAGCTGGGCATTTGCTCCTGTTCCTGATCTGGGTCGATAAAAAAACACAAAAAAAAAAACAACACCCACATCCTCAAAATGAATCTGACCTGAGACCAGGGCTCATTTTACAATGTACAAATCTGCCATATGTTAATCTCAGTGTTGAATATTGCGTTTAATGGGGAAAAAAAGCCTCACCATGCAAGAAGGAAAGAGTAAAGAAACAAAAAAAATCACAAAATACAAACCAAAAAAAGAGAGATGTGTACAACTCTTCATACCTCATAGTCCTGCTGGGTGCCAGAGGAAAGAAGGGGGAGTGATCAGTCTCAAGCAAGGCCCATCACCAGTGGACCCAACAGCGGTCGCAGCAAGAAAAAATGTGGCCCCAAATTTTTTGGAATAAAAATTGGTGGCTTGAATAGTTTTTGTCAGTTTGACAGTTTAGTTTGGAGCTCCTGGCCACGTCCCCGACATGTAGGCTGGACGGAAAATATGAAAAACGCCCCCGATGTGTAGGAGAGGGCGGATGAACTCGGTAAAGATGCTGACAGGATCTCTTCACATTGTAAGATGCATCATTGTAACAATGTTGTGGCTCTAAGAAAAAAACTTGTAAAATTCCTGCACTTACTTTGTTATGTCCATAAGGAACTGATAGCATGAACTATGAAGCCATGGTGTGAGTATTTATCATCAGCTGGCAGATATTTATTGCTCCTTTGCGTGTGTTCTGCCCTGACAAACCAAGAGAGGACGGATGCTTCAACACGATGAGAGTTGGGGCGCGTTGATAAGTTTGGCCAAATTCAACATTTAAAATGCAAATTCCAGTTTTCAGAATAATCGGCAGCGGCCCAGAAATCAAAACTGGTGCTCCCGCCCTCAAAAACAGCTGTGAAGGGAGACGTTATCCTCTTCAAGCCTTCAGATCTCCTCAAGTGCAAATATGCAATTACACGCTCCTGTTCGTGTCCGGCGTACTTTAATATGGGCCAGTAAATTGTGCCTTGAACAAGGAAGGTTTAGGACCCCAAGTCCCAGACTACTGTTCCCGTGATGACAATGTCCTCTCTTGTTTTTGTTGGTCGCTCCCTGCAGCTCCCCTTCACAGTGACTTTATGCAGTAGCACACAGCCCGGCCCGAATCAGTGTATCCGAGAGACATCATGTGAGGCCCTGCACAAGCAGCAGGCTGTTCCCCCATGAGCGAAGCAGCCATAGTTTTTTGGCACAGCACAGTGTTGAATGTAAAGATGAATGCGGGTGGGGTCGAGGCGCCCCGGACGAGCATTTGGCGGTGTATTTTCTAATGCTGGTTGTGGGTTTGTAATGGGCACGGTTGTTGTTTGTCTTGTTTTCTGTGACAAATCATTCATGGCACAATCAGAGAATGGCATCTCAATGGCTCAAAGCTATTTGTGTTTGTGGCTATGTGACATTCATTTTCAACATTAAAAATTATTTGATATCAATTTGACTGCTTTGTCTTTGTCCAGCCGCTCGACAGCCTGACATTTGAGTTCAGTGTTATGTCCGTCACCTCCACCAGCTTCCATGACATTATAGCTGAGTATATCCGAAAGATCTTTTTTTTTTTTTTTGAGGACATTTTGCGTTCTACAGCCTGAAAACAAGAAAAAATAGCTAAATTTTGAACATATGCCAGTCATGTCACATTGACTTCACCTAACACTGATTTGTGCTTTGTGTTAAGGCTGCACTGCTTTGTAATTATTCCTCAGAATAGCAGCTTTCTTAAGAGGAAGCTGTTGCTCCACACAGGCCACAGGCAGCCTTCTCACACAAATTAAGATTAAATGTGAGTGTTGTAACTCAAACACAGCCATCCATTCAAATTTGGGTACGTTGATAAGATTGATGGCGCTAAATTTTGTGTGGACTGAATTTTGCATTCTTATTATAGTTCATTGTGTTGAGGTAGTGCTACACCCACAAAATCTGTGGCTTAATGTGTGTAAGCAATTGGGAGCACCCACAGTTGTTTGCTAACTCATTATCGTGCTGCTGTAACACTTCGGGGGAGGCGCTCCACAGGCCGGCTGAGCCTGGCTGCAGGAATCTGCTCCGCCTCAGGCACAGCAGCCTCGTAGTGAGGTCCAGCACTGACGCTGGCTCACAGTTTCAGCTCATCCCAAAGATGTGAAACAGGTGAAAGAGGAAGGACTCCAGCTGTCTGCGCACTCCAGTATGACCTAGTGCAAACCTATAGTACAATAGCCCAGCTGCACACGTCCGACTATGGATGTCCATCATGGATGTTGCAGCTGGACTACTAACCAGGTAAAGCGTGGAACTGCCCCCGGGGCCACAGAGGGCCACTTACCCGCATGTCAGTCAACTCTGGTAAATTGACTGATCCCAGGAAATGGCAGGAATATGCAGCAATAAAGGTAGATCATGCATTATTACCTCATTTTGTGACCCTGTCTTGCAGATTGACCAGTCTAGTTTTAAGATTCTTTCTAATTGTCCATCAGCATCAGCTCTGTGAGGCTGTACAGCAAATCCAAACACAGTGACTGCAAATTCCCCAAATAATCTCTGTATGTTCTTCATGTATGTGGGATTAAAACTGTTATTGAGCGTAATACTCCTGTACTTCCACTGTGTGCACACTCTCAATGTCTTAGCTACGGTGCAGGTTTGGAAACAGACTCCTAAATTATGACGAACCCTGTGACCCATGACAGCCAGGCGATGTCAAATTTGTTTTAGGGTTGTTGTGGAGGAGATGACGTAACGACGAGCAGCTTTGCTCTCCACCAATCCGAAGTCCTTCACAGTTCACCCACACCACCAACTCCCACCCGCCCTTCCAAAAAACACATGAGGGCACAGTGGGCGGGTGTGTGTGTCCCTGTGTGTGGACATGTATTACTCATGTTGTGGGGACATAAGTCTGTTTCTGCAGTCTCACCTTCCTTATGGGGACCAGTCCCCACACGGTAAATCAACACATTTTAGGGTGAAGACGTGGGTCAGGGTCAGGCCAGTGGTGCTTATGGGTGTGGTTGGAGAAAGTCTTCAGGAAATTAATGTGAGTCCATGTCCCCAAAAGTGATAGAAGCATCACTCTGAGTGTGTGTGTGTGTGTGTGTGTGTGTGTATGACATCCAAGCCCTCTCACACAGACACAGATTGACAGTCTGGGACATCCATTACAGATTTTTCCCTTCAACTAAAGGAAAAGTGCTTCCAGCCAGCTCTAACAATAGAACAGTGTGTTTTGATGATAATGCTCATATTCTCTGACGCTGCATCATTTTGATCGTTTTGCAGATTCTAAGAAAAGAACACGATCTGATTTTAAAACACATGCCGCTGGCTGAAGCACTTGTGATTTGACTGCGCAACATGTTTTATCGTCACGTTCAGAGTTGGTTAAAAAAAGGATGTATCCATCACTGGAGATCAATATTTTCTAATGTTAAATCCACGTTGGGACAAACTCGTTATCTACTGAGATGCTAAATAACAGTTTTTTCTTGCTGTTGCTTTAACTGTCAGTAAGAAGCTACTGCCAGTGGCTGGATAGCTTCACTTGATGTGCAGACTGGAAAGCAGGGAGAACAGCTAGCCTAGCCTCGCCTCCACAGGTAACAACACCCACCTGGCAGCAGCTCTGAAGCTCACTAATTAAACTGAAGCCTCTGATTGCATCAAAAATAAAGAAATATTCTGATTTTTGCATCATTGTGC
Source organism: Chelmon rostratus (assembly GCF_017976325.1). NCBI lineage: Eukaryota > Metazoa > Chordata > Actinopteri > Chaetodontiformes > Chaetodontidae > Chelmon > Chelmon rostratus. Next base: position 21,339,906 of record NC_055674.1, read on the forward strand.
AATTCAGCCCGGCGTGTGAGGTGTGCTTGGAAATTTGGGATCTCCACTAGAATTTGAAATGAATTTCTGTGTGTGTGAATGTTGTTTGGCTGCACAGCAGCAGTTTGTAATAACTGGGCTCAGTTATGTTTAAGAGGATGAACGTGGATCAACCAGAGGTAAACTGTTTCAAACACCGAGGATGTACATGGCGCAGTAATACTTCACTACACACATCCATCTGACTGCTCCAGCACACTCATACACACACACACTCGCGCCTGAAAACACATGGCTGCCCCACCCCCATGGATTCATTCATGCAGACTGGTGTTATGTAAGAGAGTTACCATCCTCTCCTAGTAGACGTGTCCTTGTATCAACTCCATGTGTCACACCAGGACAGAGATGAAGACAGAAAGAGAAAGAGACAGACAGACAGACAGACAGACAGACAGATGGGGACAGACAGAGAGAGCATGTGTGAAAACAGATGAGAGGGCAAAAGAGAGCAAAAAGGACAAGCAGCAGAGAAAACTTGAGGGAGGGAGAGAGGCCCCACCATGGAGCTCACCTACAAAGCCTGTGGAATGTACACGCACACACACACATACACATACACACAAACAGACACACACACACGTTTAGGAGAGGAGGAGGTGCCTATTAAAGGGCCATTGGCAGGATGAAAGGGGTTCAGAGGGAACAACAGGAAGCAGCAGAGGGGGTAGAGGAGCAGTAGCGAGTGATGTTTGTTTTGCTTCATGACGATGCTGACATGTTTAAAAAAGATCAAGTTGCACATTTGAACAAAATCTGCTTTGTGTATTTCATATGAATATTAAGACAGTGGTTTTATGGGTTTAGCATACATTGGAACGCTTTGCATAGCTTAGCAATGGAAAAAACATCAGTTCATTTTGTTTGTATTAGACTGCCATCCCAAAATCAAATACCTTTCTTAGCAGCATCATCTTCATGTGACGTGTGAAATCATTTTCAAAGATCTGATGTGTTCAGCCAAAATGAAACAGAGGTGAGTAAGATGAAAATGAAGATAGTGATGGTTTGATGTGATGCTCGTTACAGATGTGATGGCTACGATGATGTGAATGAAAGTGAATAACTGCTGTAACTGAAGCACAGCTGAAGTTACTCCTCGCTGTGTGTAATCACATTTTCACTCATATCTCATTCATATATCTTATATATATATAGATATATTCTTTTGGTGTTTTGATGTTTTATAATGAATATAATTGTTAAGTAACATCGATTAAAAGCATCCTAACGTATTAGATTTTAACACTGAAGAGCTCTGCTGCTCTGCTTCGTCAGGATTGTGTACGTGTGGCTTCATTTGATTGATTGGTCTGACAACAGAAGCAGACAATGTCCGACAAACTGTCGGCACAGTCTGATTCAAATGTCGCTGCATCCTGATTGGTGCGCAGAAGTACGTGACATGGCGTTTTTCCAACAGAGGCCTGCACACTTTTAGCCAATGAGAAGCCAGTGGTCACATCTTTCTAAATCCGTGCCCAAGCTTGTAACTTCTGTAGCTTCTGGATTATGAGTTGCCTCCAGGCTATCATCAGGTGGTTGTTATGTCAGGCTTCACAAAGAGTCTCCAGAGCCACAGAAGATGTAATACTGCTGTTTACTATTGTTTGACCTGATCTTCACGCTCCTTTAAATCCTACATGAGCAGCTTTTGTTTCCAGCAGTATATAGGATGAAGTGTGATATGGACTCTACTCAGGAAGAGTCACACCAGTGTAAAAACAGCATGTTTTAATCAGGTATTCCACAGCTGTGCTGGACGGTAGCTGCAGCTGAAGCAGTGTGGTGACTCTGCAGTCTGAATTGGTGACCCAGCTGATCATTGGTACCACATGAGCTGACCGACGGCGCCCTCTGCAGGACAAAGTCATTACTAACAGCAATCCATCACTGTGCTGCCTTTAAAAGCCAAAATGCATAAACTACATATTTAGTCCAAACTTGTCCAGTGTTTACATTTATTTTCCCATATATGTATACATTTTAAGAAAATAGTGTATAGTGTAAATTATCACATTAAAGGTGCAGCTACAGCAAAAAAACAGCTAAAAACCAGGCTGAACTGTAACTAAACAGCTAAAGCAGGAGGGTCAAATCCATGTCAAACTGCCGTCACAGCTACCGTTGACTAAAGTTACCTTCCCCCACGCAGCCGAGCAATAATGTCTAATATCTGGGTGATTTAGTTTGATATCTTAAGGTAGCAGCTAAATCCAGTCATGGAAAATAAAACTGCTAAATGCCGCTGAAAAGGGAACTAACCTAGCTTAGCAGAGGAGGCCTGCTGCCACCTCTGCTTTTCACTTCAAGTCACTTTAAAACATGGAAACGTACGACATTACATTCTTTTTATATCAATGTCAAAGTAATTCCGAACACATGGTCAGTGTGAGGCAGGACGAACACAAGGTCATGTCAGTGATTTTTGTTGTAAAACGATACGTCTAAAAATACCGTAATAAAAGACATTATATTCTAACCAGTTGTTGCAGAAAACCCGGTCTGCCTCAAACCTTAAACCTCTTTTCTCAACTTGTAGCAATAAGTATTACATCAGACAGCAGAATAAGGCATTCGTTAAAAGAAAGAAAGGCAGCCATCGTCACTTTCTGTTTATTACCGAATGTACGAAAAGAGGGCAACAACAATCACAAGTGTCATTCGATAAAGTGCACTTGATGTAAGCAGTGTGATAATCTGTGCGACTCAATGAAAGCCTACTGACGCGAGCGGTCACTTCACATCCTACCCGGTAATGCACACGATGATTCACACGTTACAGGCTTCATAATGCACACTGTGACAAGTAATGCACACTCACTGATGCACCATGACTCAGTAACTGCACAGCTGTGCTCACGCAGGAATAGAAACAACACTTGTCTGTATGTTACAAAGCATGCTGCTGTACAATATAAAACTACACGTACTCTGACAGACACACACGTGTGCAAAAGGTGTTGACTGACAACTTTTCCAATAATATCGAAGTTACCGACAAACATATCTGACATTGTGGCAGTGTTTGAATTACAATCAGACTTCAGCGGCTTGGTTTCGCTCACCAGACCATTTGGCATGAAGTCAGTCAGCGACCTGACAGGGTTTGTACAGAATGAATGGCTTGATGCAAGAATGGGAGACACATCGTGTCCCAACGCTGGCAATAAAGCAATATTTCCATGTTTAGGGAAACAGACTTAGTCGCTTTGTTGACAGGAGTTAGATGATTTCACTCTCACGTCTGAGCTGTAGCAACAGCAGGCAGCCTGTTAGCTTAGCTTAGCTTATCTTAGCACTTCAAATAGTGAGGAACAGTTAGCCCGGCTCTCTCCAAAGGTAACCAGCACCTGTAAATCTCGCTAATTCACACGTTATATCTTCTTTGTTTACACTCACACACGTTTTTGAGGGACAGCGGATGTCCAGCACATTTTGGTTTTTGGCTGCATTAAACAGATGGGACAGAACGTGTTCATTAGCTTTACAGCTGCTGGAAGGCAGATTTTGTGACCTTTGGCCAAAGCCAAGGTAGCTGTTTTCCCAGATTACCAGACTCTGTGCAAAGCTAAGCTAATGTTAGATGTTAGCTTTGTATTTAGATGACAGCAGCATCAACATTCTTGATAACATTTGGCAAAAAAAGTGAGTAATATATTCCCCAGTATGCCAAACCAGTCCTTGCTGCCTTTGCTGTCCCAGTCATATTCTGTATCAGACCATCTATTGTTCCTATTAAAATCTGAATTATCTTACTGTATTCAATAGTGTCAAGAATTATTGATTATTTAGCACCATGACAGCAGGACAAACTTTTCACTGAGACATACTGAGGCAGGCTGTGAGACGGGGGTACAACACGGGTCAAAGATTGTGCAGTTTGCTAAAACACACTCAGCACATCAGACAAAAATCTGAAAATCATCCTGAAAATGTGAATCGGTATGAAAAACCACAGTGTCCACCTGAAACCCCGAGCGGGAGCGGCTCAGAGATTTGGCAGTGTTTGCAGGAGTGAGGCCGAGACGAAAAGGACGTGGAGACGGGGGAAGAGGTCGCACCACCAGCGCTTCACCAGCCCTCCCACATTCAGTGTCACTTGGACATGAACAGAGATAAATCTAATATTGAGAAAACAGGCATGTGAACACACTCAGTGAATGTGGCGCAGCTCCATGTACACATGTGGTATCACCGGTGTTGCTGCACGTGTCGTGGTTTGTGATTCTGGACTGCACATGCACTCAGTGCTGTCAGCCTCAGTCCGAGACAAACTGCTTCTGTTTCCACGTCCAGAACACGTCCCAGATCTGCGGCTTCCTAAAGCTGTCGAGCGAGTGAAAGAAAGTGATGTGCACTTAAACATACATCTGTTCTCTCCCGCCGTCTTTCCACTTCCTCATCTGCCTCATTTGTTCCAGATCCTTCCCTCGGCGTCCAGCCTCTGGTTCAGCCGACAGAGCTGCCTGAGAAAGCCGTCGTTGGGTCCGATCTCTCTTTTCTGACGCACCATGGCCAGAGCGGCGTGGACGTCCATGTTTTGGCGAAGCATCAGGTAGGCTATGACTAACGTAGGCGATCGGCTGTAGCCCTCCCTGCAGTGAACGTACACTTTACCTGCAGAAGGACAGAAAAGCGGCCGTTCAAGTGAGGCCAAATTCACAACAGTCGTAACTATATTCCTTTGTTTTTTGTCTGCCTGCACCAGCTCTGGCTCTTTAGCTGCTAAACGCTTCACATTTAGCTCGTCACAAACTTTGTCTGTCCTCTGTGTAGCGCTAACCACGTGGTATTCATCAGGTTTATCACTCACCTTCTAGCTCAGTTTTGGTCTCCACCAGATCTTCAGAAAAATATTTATGTCTTTAGCCGCTAAATGCTGCAAAAGGTTCAACAGCGAGTCGCGACCTTTGTCTGTATGCTGTTAAATATGAATATCTCTGTGTTTGTACCCACAAATGAACCCTTTCACATTACACATAGTCATGTGATCTGTTGCTGAGTGCAGCCTTAATATTGACCTTCAATTACATCCAATCAGGTTTATGTAAGTACAATGATTCCAAAAACCAGAACATGTGTTCTGTGAACAGTATGCATGCACTGTCAATCATTTTGTTATTTGCTCTTGAGCTGTCTCACCACCATCCTGTTTGATTTAATGTCACACAGCTCTGAGCAGCAGCTCCGGCTTATGTTTCCACTTTGCATTGAGGGGCAATAATCAAGTCTCCCAGCAGCACATTTAAAAGTCAGTGTTTTCGATTCTGCATATTGACTTGTTCATGAATCATTCACTATTCCAGCTAGAACATGGAATCTACTCAACTCGTGCTTAGCATTAGCATGTATTTAGGACACGGGTGCAGCATCACTCCTCTATGTCCTCTATAGTGGCATCTGACATAATAACATATGAGTTTTAATAATGTCCTCATCAGATCATTAGTATAGCCTGCTGGAGGTCTCTGGATTGTTTTTGCCTCCCAGTATATCTAAAAATGTCAAAGACATTTGAAAGCACAACAGAGAAACTCAGATCTCCTCTGACCTTTTCCATTTTTGAACGCCAGCGCCTTCTCGATGAAGTCCGCCGCCTCCTCAAAGTACACGCTGATGTCGAAGTGGTCCGTGTCGCTGGCTGGTATGCCGTGGTAGATGATGCCCGTGCCGGCATAGAAGTCGACATCGGTGTTGACGTGCATGAAGGAGTTTCCCTCCGCGGCGTTCAGGACGTGGGTGATGCCCTGCCGCTTGAGACGCATCACGTTCATCGCCACAAACCTGCATCAGAGTGGCAAGCAGAGCAAATACACGCCATACAGCTTCGTTTGCACATATTGCTTACACTGAGCGTCTGTGATATCAAGCAAAATACAATGTTGGGTATTTGCTTCATGCTGAGATGAAGCTTTCATCTCTGAGAGAAAAACGAAGTGAATGCTTTGAACATTAAAAATCTAAACAGCTTTGAGTTCACAAGGCTCTAAAAGCAGCTCTGCAGCAATTCAGTATCAATATTATGAAAGTTTTGGTGAAAAGTGATGCATCAGAAGTCGAGACTGTTCGTCCCTCATGTGGATCAAGCTCCAGAAACCTGGATCTTTCATGTCCCCAAATGCAACTAGACAGCATCTCCCCATTCAGCGCTGGGCACATCACGAAGCAACGTCTGTCCAACGACACAAAGTGTGGCGAACTGCTGTAGCCAGCCAGCTGCCCCAGCTCTGCCGTGCACACCTGCCCCTCATTACCCATCAGCCCCACAGTGTGTCTATCCAGTTTTTAAAATGGTCTGCTGCACATTTGTATTAATTCTCCTTTAATCCAGTCTCCTTCTCAACAGAGCACACTGCATCATACACTGGCAGCAGCTTTGAGAAACAGTGCTAGTTTTGATGCACCCTGGAATGAAGGAGCTCATTTTTCCGTATCCCCTTCACCTGCTCTGTCATCTCTCCGCTGCTGTGCCACAGAGATCTGCCGCCTCTTGTTGTGATCCTCTGGGATCGCTGTACCACTTGGCACCTCCTGCCTGTCAGACGTAGAGAGCTAAAAATAGAGTCGATGCACTCCGGTGCTAACACTGAAGGCATCGTCACGCCTCCACAAAAAAAGAAAAAAAGACCACACAGTGGAACCAGGACAGACACATCAAAACAGAGAGAGCGATGCGTGGGAGCGTGCTGCCTTCACTGGGCTTCACAGAGCTTTCCAGCTTATATCTGTGAAGGCATTTGCTCCATTATAACAGACTCAAGTGTCTGCGCTCTGACCATTACGACTCGATAGAGGAGGCACTCGAGAGGTTCTCTCTCCTGAAATACACCGCTATGACTCACCGGGCTCGAAAAGTCTCCATGTTAAAGCTTTTAGATCAGACCATGTAAAATTCAGGACACGCATTTGTCTGTGAGCCTGAAAGAATGTTCTCTTCCAGCTCGACATCCAGCACAGTACGTCAGGACGTGTCGGGTAGCTGCGATCCACTTACTGCGGAATAAAACTATTTCTGTGCAGTAAAACCCATCGTGAACAAGCTTCTACTAATAACAACTCAGTTAGGAGATGTGTGCTTTCAAGCTTCTGTCCATATGTCTATATATAAGATTCTATAACATATACTGTAGATGTATGTATGTGTCTCATACGAGGGCACATGCACATCCTCCCTTTAATCCAGATGTTCCTGTTGAAGAAATAAACTGGTCATGCTTTTTATGCACACTGTTTCATTCAGATGTTCGGACAGACTGTCACAGACTGTATCTTATTATTTCTCTTCTATTTTAAAGGTATGTTTATTCTTTTCTCACATATATGACGTGTCATGCTGTCCTGTAATGTTTGACAGCTTGCAGGATTACAGGCAACACGTTCTGATGGTGCTGGAAGTTAAAATGATTTCCAGTGAACATGATGTGTGCTTTCAGACGAGTTTGACATTGGGAATGTGATAATTACGCTTATTTCCATTCTTGCAGAGGGTGAGATGAGAAGACTGACACCACTCTCATGTTTGCATGATAAATAACAGCAGCCAGTTACCTGAAACAGGGGGAGCAGCTGGCCTGGCGCCACCTACTGGCACCTCTAAAGAACATGTGATACATGTTTTGTTTAATCTGTATGAAAACCTGGGTAAGAGAATGGCACATTAAACGAAGCTAAGCTAACCAGCCGCAACTAATTCTGTACTTTCAGACAGAGCCGTGCTAGCGGTTTCCCTCTCTTTCCAATGTTTGTGCTAAGCTAACTGGCGGCTGCATGCTTGACTTGGGGGACCAACCAACAGAGGGAGCTACAGAGCTGCTGGTCAGCTACAAACGGTCAAAATCAAAGCGGCATAGGCTCGGATATCCTGACTTGTTTCAACCTCCACATCTCCAGTTTGTGAAATGAGCTTAAATCTTAATGGTTAAATCTGAATAACTGGTGTACTGTACCGTGTGTGTGTGTGTGTGAGAGAGACTCACCTGATGTCAGCACACACACACACACACACACACACACACACACACACACAGAGGTCAGCCCTGTTAATTGGCACAGACTGGCAGGTGGAGCACAGTGGAGATCTTAATTGAACAGGGGACTGACAGGTTCAGCAAGCTACCCCCCCCCCCCCCCCCGCTGGCTCTGCCTCCATCTGTCTCTGCTCCATTTTGCCTTTTCAGAACATTCCTCCACCTCTTCAAAAATTAAAGAAGCTGTCTGATACGAGCCTCGCAGCTCCGTCTGCCTGCATGCCTCCATCCTATGAGCAGAATCACTGTCAGACATTAAAATATGTTTTGTTTTGTTTTTACATATGACCCTAATTAAAAAGAGCCCCCATTCAAAAAATGCATTGTCTAATTATGTTGGGCTGCAGCAGTTACCTCCTAATGACCTTATATGACGACAATCATTTTCTAGACTACTTCTACATGATTTTAGAGCACATCTAACACCCTGATACCCCTAAAAAATGGACACAGTGGGATTAAATTGTGTTTAAATCATTTTAAAGGTGATCCCTTGTTGCAGCTTAATCTATTCTTGTGGTATAATAATAGTAACATCCGTATAAAACCACAATAACGGAGTGTAACAGTCTGTGATCATTGGAGCTGATTGTGTTGACAAATGATCAGGATCAAATGATCGGGATCAGAGGGGACTGTTCATGCTGCCTGACCTGAACTTCGCTGTCATTACAACATCTGACCGTGGGAAAATCATTCACAGCGCGCATTAAATCGATCCAGCAGTGACTCACGCATTGCCGACGTAGATCCTCGGGCAGACCTCGTGGAAGTGTTTTGTGGGCCAGCTGTAGAAGCCGCTGTCGTCCGTCAGCAGGTCGTTGAGCTGCTGCAGAGTCACCTCGAAGCTCGACATGTCGAGTCGGATCGGAGCGTCTGTCTTCACCTGTTGGTCGTGTTTGTTCTTCATGCCCGGAAGGAGCGTCTCCAGCGGGCTCACGCGGAGGCGGGAGGCCGCTGAATGTGGAGGACGAAGTGTCGGCTGCCCGGCTCTCCGTGCGCCTGCAGCGCGGCTCCGCGGCTCCGCACTCAGAGCTGCGCACCGAGGTGGAAACGAAACGCACATGCAGGGCCGGACGGGGCTTTTTGGTGGCCATGGGCCAGTGGATCCCGACCGAGGGGCCCCAAGGATTTAAAAAAGAAAATAAAAAGTGAATATTTCCTTTCATTTTTAAACCATCCCACACTTGTCATATATCAGATACTGTATTTACTAACATAAACATTAAGTTTGCATAATGTATTTCTTTTATTTTGTTGAAGTAAAATCAACTTTCAGTCACTAGAAATGTGTGAGTGGAGGCAAACAAAACAAACAAAACGGGTTCAAAGTGTTTCATTTTGAATGAACAGTGTGAATATATCAGAGCTTTATGAATGTGCTTCGAGGTGGAAAAAGGTTGGAGGGAGCTGACAGAAACAAACACAATCTGTTGCTGGTGGCTGACAGCTAATGTCTATAGAGTCGATAGGCCTACAATGACTGTCTGAGAGTAAAAAAGGCAACAGTCCGACAGCCGGCTTCACCTCTCCACAACGAGCCAGAAGCCAAGCAGCTTTCACCGTATAGTCTGATTTCTGTTCTTTTGGTCGTCTGATGTGAAAAGTCACATTTTGGCATGTTTAAAGGCATGCAGTGATTGTGAACAATTGAACAAGCCTTCTTGTTGCACCCTTGGCTCATCCTCAAGGCACTCGCTTTGACTTTTATACATTTATATCAGTTTGTCAATCAAGCAAATATCAGATTATGGATATGGATTTATCCTGCTTTGCCTCCTCAGTTACACAGATACAGAATAATGTTTAGCACCTCACTGTCTTGTAATATATTTCAAATTATCGGGATATCTGCGTAGTGATACCATCATCATCATGGGCAACACTTTCTGATGTTTGTTAAGATGAAGTGATTTACAGCTCTACTAATAATTTAGTGCACATTATTACGATGCTTTAACACACCAACTCTGGTTCGGTCGATATGAACCTTTAATTCACAGAGTAAGAATGTGAAAATATTCTGGCTCTACGCTGCCTTTCCCCGCTGTAGATTAGTAACATGTTCAGCTTGGTAAGGAGATATTCCTTCATTCTGCCATGTAAAGTAAATCCTGCTAATGCTAGCTACCTCGAATATTAAGTAAAATATGCATTCGGTAGCAGAGAGCAGAACAGAGAAGCTCTCATTACAACACATTCAGCTCAGGACACCATCGCTCCGCTGTATCTTTACAGAGCAAACAGCTGTTTGTTGCAGTGTTCATGTTGAAGCTGTCATATAGAAAACCGTTAAGATCAGGGAACCACCACGGTCATGGTGAACAAAACAATGTTGAGTGAAACAGGAAACAAACACTCGCCTTCTGTGTCAAAGTCAAGGAAAGTTTTGCTCTTGCTTGTTTTGCTCAACACACTACTTTGCTCACGCTGTAATTCCTACAACCACTAGATGGCGCTGTTTCTTGAGCATAAATAAAACGACTGTTGTTTATCTCGGGATGACAGCCTTGCAGCCTCGCTTTCTAAAGAAAAAAAAAAAAAGAAAAACTGACCCAAATAAATTTGCAGTGCACGAGATGATTTTTATTGATATGCAGAATTAAAAGAGCTTTTTGAATGATAGGCATCACATGCAAGATGCTTTCAAGAAAGTGTGAGTAAATCTAAAGTGCAGGAGATAGGAAGAGAAAGTTATTCTCCATTGAAGTCCTGCATCCCAGTGTGAAGGCGGACTTGAATCGCGGCTGGCGTTCATGTGTCAGACCCCGCCTGCCGCTGCAAAGCTCCTTCAGCAGCTTGGCTTTGAGGGTATTGAGCTTCAGCAGAAGGAAGAAACGAGGAGTCACAGGAGAGATAAACACAGATTTACCACAGCTTGTGACCACAGAGTGGTCACTTCATAATGCCAGACCAGCTGGAAACATCTGGGGAAATGTTTAGCCCTTGCTTTGTCCTCCAGTGAGCCATTAGCGAGCCTGAGCAACAGTACAAACCTGCAGGTTTACTGGGCTGCTCCTCTACCTGCCTGAAATGTCTTAACCTGTTTGACTTTCAAGTCAATAAGGAACTGCTTTTGCCCCCTTTTGCAAATATACAAGGGAAATATTTTTTATCAGAATCAGCTGACACCATCCATTTGAATGCTTTTCACAGCTGATGCAGCATCTACACATTCACACTGACCAATGGATTTGTGAGGTCAGTGATTTGGGCAGTAAGAGGGCTAAAACATTTCACTTCAATCAAAAGAAGATGTTGTGTTTGTGCCATGTAACCCCTCCTCATCTTCACCTTCTATACGCACATAATGCCGGCTAATTAGCAAGTGAGATATTAGCACAGATAGCAGATTTCTAGTACATGCTGATCTATATTTGGTAGACAATACAAGCCGTCAGAGCCCTAATTTCCCCTCAGAGTCAAGCTGGCTGCCTCACTCTTTAGCACATCTCTGGTTTCATTTTTGCAGCCCGGCAGCGTAGGACTTTCAGGAAGCTGTCGATCTTGTGGGAGTCCCGGCGGAAGCAGGACAACAGGAAATGGAAGTTGGTCAGTCTGGAAATCCTGTCCTCGCCGATGTCGTTGTCTCCTCCGTAGGGCAGTAGGGAGATGGCCTGAGCTGCTGGACCCATCTGCAGGAGAAAGGAGGGGGGTAATGTGAGAGGGCCTATGTGAGCATTTTAAATGATTGCAGAAGCAAAACAAAATTTGTTTGTCTTCCCGCGCTTGCACACCTTGCCAGATAAAATATCCAGGCCGTCTCCCAGGTTCTTGGAGTGCTCCTGCAGCTCCCGGATCTTGTTGGATATGCTGCTCTGGGCTGGGTGAGGCAGAGTCCTAGCAGAGGTGGACAGGACTACCAGGGGGTCTAGCCAGGCTTGGAGCAGGGAGCGAGCCAATGCCAACAGGTCTGACTCCTATAGAAAAAATCAAGAAGATAAATATTAAGATAGCTGAAGGGGAACTGGGAAGACAAGAAATCAATTATCTGTTATAAATGCAGAAAAACACTGAAATGATTGTCTGTTCAGATATTAGTATTTTCCAAATCTGTTGTAATTCCACGAGATGGCCTGCAGGGGTCAGTAAGTATGACAGATGTCTCAAAGTTAATGTGACAGTGAAAATACGACACCTTTTCCTTGTTAGCTAATTTTCAAGTCTTTAAAAGCACTGATCAGTGGCAACAAGATTAGATAAACTGTTGCTTGTGCCTGCATCCCCTCTAAACTAGCTGATTTTACAGAAAGCCCATTAATGTTTGCACTCATAGAAAACCTCAGTCAGACTGAAACTACAACAAAAATTTTGATTTGTAGGATGAGCTCGTCTTTTAGGGACATAAAGAAACTTTGCACTGATCAAACGTCCTACTCCTGATGGACAGGAAATACTCTCCGATAGAGGCAGAGGAACAAAAGGGAGGTGAGGGTGGTGAAGAGAGGACTGCAGAGTTCAAATGAAAGCAAAGAAGAAAGGAGGAATAAGAAGAGAGGCAGCCACTTACTGATACTTGCAGGGCTTGCTCCTTGTCAATGGGTGTCTGCAGAGAGGAGGTGTGGCACATTGAGGGACGGGGCATGAGCATCCGGCCTATAGGAGGAAAGTGAGAGTCCTGGAAGGGAACGAGCACGATTATCATTTTGTACTGTACAATCATTGCCTTAAAAATAAATGCTTCACTCTAATGGGAAGCAAGTTTAAACATTTTGCGTGTGAATACATAAAAAAATGAAAATGAAAATTTAAGTCATGCAGAACCACTAAAATGGTCTTTTAAAGTGATGAGCTTCCAAGAGCTTAACCAGATCTTCACTTGCCTTATTTTGCCTCATGTATTCCCCCTGTGTTATAATGAGGTTATACATGCAGTGCAATCAGGAAGCAACCCAAGACCCCTTCAGACAGTGCACACACACACACACATGCACACACGCACACACACACACACACACACGCACGCACGCACGCACACGCACACACACACACACACACATACACACACACACACAGCTACTGACCAGGTCTTGGGTGAGTGTTGTGCTGAGGGAGTGCAGCATGTCCGAGCGCTGAGACGCCCGGTCCAGCAGGTCACTGATGGGGACGGCACTGCACGCTGCCACCGTGCACATCACTATGGAGCATGGACATAAACAGAGATGAGACACTTTTTTCTTCATGTTTCAGTGAAGTCAGCCGTGCCGTCACAGATTTACATCAGCAGCAGTCCCCAGAACAGAAACACACCGCTGAGCTTCAGGAATCCCAGCACTCAGACAGGTGGTCATTTTACTAAATGTGAATTATGCTCATCCCAACCAGCAGCTGTAAGAGCTTTCCAGCATGACACTCATGCAGCATGATAGTTCAGTATCCTGCAGATTCCTCTCCAAGATAGTGAATGTTTTCGAAAGAATGTAATGAATGACTGATGATTGATAATTTTTTATGTATAAAAAAGCTGAATTAGTGCATTTTTTAATGGTACGTAGCCCAACTGATGCTGGATTTTTGAGTTTGATGCAGGTGTCAATTTTTTTTTATCAATATATTGGCTGATGTTCTTTTTTGTTGAACATAAACACGCAACATTAACAAATATTTGGGATGAGGATCCTAGAAATATGGTTATCAAAACATTGTATTGTGACCAATACAGTATGTGTGGGACATCTTACAGTGTAAAAATGACATCTGTGCTTTTCCTGTGATACAGTTTCTGTGATGAGCAGGTGTCGGTCGATATAACATATCGCTCTGGCTCTAGTAACTGCACAGTGTTTCCAGTCTGTGATTTGAGCAGCAGAACATAATGTCAGTTTTAATCAAACATTTTTCACTGAGCAGCGACCTGTACAGAGTTTTTGAACACTCCATTTTTCATTTATTAGAAATTTATTGACACTGTAAAAATAGATGCATTTCTTCTGATTTTACCTGATTTTAGTGTACTAGATATTATTGTATAAATTCCAGACAAATACTTCAAATAAAGTCACATTTTCAAGCAGTTTCATAGATAAATCAATCAGCTCAGCTCACCCGTCATGAAGAGTTTGCTTCCATCTGTGTTTCTGCGCGCCATCGCTCTTCTTCGCTACCTGTTAGTCGGCCTTTGCTTCTTTCCCCCGTCGCTGCTTCTGTCTCTTTCTCCATGTTGCCTCCATCTTATAGTTCCTTGGCTCCAACCGTTTGATTATGCAGCAGCCGGGTGAGTGTTTTTTGGTCGAGCTCATAATGAGAAACATGGTCAAGGAGATTTGAATGGATGCAACAGGTTGATGATGATGATGATGATGATGTGTGTGCGTGTGTGTGTGTGTGTGTGTGTTTGGAAAGATCCTGATTAGATGGATGAATAAAAACACTGATGTTCACACGATGTTTTGTGTCTTGTCTTGTGTCCATGTCACTCCTTACCTGACCTGATCTGTCCATGTGCAGTCGGTGGTGAAAGAGGGATCCAGATCTCAAACCAAAGCAGACGGATCAACACCAGAGTGCAGAAATACTAAAAAAAACTGCATTCAAATGCTTTTAACTTGACTTAATTCAAAGTACAAAAAGATTCAGAATCTGTAGCAAAAGTAAAAGCACTCGTGTCAGAAGAATCCAATTTACAAAAATGTTCAGTATATTATTAGATCTAATCACTGATGCATTAATGTGTCCATGCTAGTTTTAATTACATTACATTACACAGTGCAGAGCTCAGTACAGGAGAACACTGATTAACTGAGGACTTCATGGAACTTTAAGATGTTAAGATAAAATAATAATGCTTCATGGGGTGCATATGAGGACTGTATTTGTATCTATGTGTAAATTACTTCATACAAATCTCCAACTCTTCATGTTGTGGCGGTTGGTATTGTCTGTGCTGTTATTTTGAAGGTCCATTTCCTGTGTTCTGTTTTGTGGGCTGTAACTTTACGTTTTGGTTTTCCTGAGGCTCCCTTCCCCCCGATGCGTCGAGGAGTGATTGGGCACACCTGAGTTCACTTCCTGAATTAGGACGCCTATTTAACCTCTGCGGAGACGCTCCTCGACGCCAGAGTATACTTCCACGTACCGTGGTATCAGTTGGTCTCAGTCTCCTGTGGTATAGTACGTTTTGATAGCTTGCTGAACTTTTTTTGATTAATTGTTTGTCTCTTCTCTCTTTGTTCCAGTGCCTCCCTTGCCCACACAGCCCAGCACTCTCTGGACCTCTCTGAGTTCGTGTTTTGTTTGGACCTCACGCTGCCAGCGATTGTTTCAGTTATTGCCTGTTGTTGCAAAATAAACTTTTGTTAACCTTCTCCGTTTCCGCTCCTGGGTCTCTCTCTGCACCCGCCGTCACAGAATACTCTGGCCAATCATGGACCCAGCGGATTCGGACCCCTTTCGAGCGGCGCTCGCCCATCAAGGACTACGTCTCGGCCAGCACGAGGACATGCTGCGGGGAGTAATGGAGGCAGTACAAGGTCTCAGCGTCCAAGTCCGTGACCTCACCGCTTACCTCAGCCGCACGGACACCCGTGGCTCTCCTTCCTCCCCAAGTCCCACACCAGCGCCACCCCCACCGGCAACCGCTGCAGCCCAATCTACCTCTCTGTCTGTCTCTCAGCGTGAGCCGTATGTGCCGGCCCCCGAACCCTTTTCAGGTGAAGTTGGTAATGCTGGGGGGTTTATCTTGCGCTGTTCACTAGTATTTGATCAACAACCCCTTAGTTATCCTTCTGATAGAGCTAAGATAGCTTATACAGTTAATTTGTTACGGGGCAGGGCAGCGCAGTGGGCTACAGCGTTATGGGAACAGCACTCCCCCATTCTCTCGTCTTTCGACAGTTTCTCGAGGGAACTTAGTCGTATTTTTGATCATTCACGACAGGGGCAGGAAACTGCCAAACGCCTATTCTCCTTGGCGCAGGGAGCGAGATCAGTGGCAGATTACTCTATTGACTTCCGTATCGCAGCTTCAGAGAGCGGGTGGGGGGAGTTAGAGCTACGAGGTGTTTTCTTACGGAGTCTTTCTAGTGAGTTAAAGGACGAATTAGCTTCCAGAGATGAACCCGATTCCTTAGAGTCATTAATCTCCCTCGCCATACGCATAGATAACCGCTTGAGAGAAAGACAGAGAGAGAAAGCCCAGACTCGCCTCTCTCATGTTCACGAGCCAGCTTCCCTCGCTCCCCCTTCAGCCAGTGGCGGATCCTCCGGCCACTCCGCTGCTCCCTCCACGTCCTCCTCTCACCCTTCGGAGCCCATGCAGTTGGGTCGGACCCGTCTCCACCCCAGCGAGCGGCAGCGACGTTTCAGCCAGCGGCTCTGTATCTACTGTGGCCAGGGAGGTCATTTTCTCGCTAACTGCCCTCAGACGCCAAAAGGGCAGGCTCACCCGTGACGGAGAGCGCACTGGTGAGTCAGACATCCCCTAATCCCAGCTCTCCCTCCCGTATTACCGTGCCCTCCTGTCTGCTTTGGGGTCGTGAGTCGCTTCCCATGAGGGTTCTGATTGACTCAGGGGCAGACGAGAGCTTCATCCACACCGAACTAGCCACCCAGCTTAAGCTCCCCCTTGAATCCCTCCCGGTGCCCAGAAATGTAACCGCCTTAGACGGCCGACGTATAGCTCAGGTCACTCAACGTACGGTCCCGGTCACGCTCATAATCTCTGGGAATCATAGAGAAGACATCCAATTCTTCGTCATTCCTTCCCCTCAGATTCCCCTGGTGTTGGGCCTCCCCTGGTTGCTTAAACATAACCCCCAGATAGACTGGACTACAGCTAGTATCTCCACCTGGAGCCCATTCTGTCATGCCCACTGTCTTCGTTCGGCCAACCCCTTTTCTTCCCGTGTTTCTCCACCACCTCCCACGCCCCCTGTCCTTACCTCCGTGCCTCCCGAGTACCATGACCTAGCCCCTGTGTTCAGTAAAGAGTTAGCCCTGTCCCTGCCTCCTCATCGCCCCTACGATTGCTCCATAGACCTCCTCCCTGGTGCTCCTCTCCCTTCTAGTCGGCTGTATAACCTGTCACGCCCCGAGAGGGAAGCCATGGAGACATACATCCAGGATTCTCTAGCCTCTGGACTCATCCGCCCCTCATCCTCTCCGTTAGGGGCTGGCTTCTTTTTTGTTAAGAAGAAGGACGCCTCCCTTCGCCCCTGCATCGACTACCGTGGACTTAACGACATCACCGTTAAGAACAGGTACGCTCTCCCTCTCATCGACCCCTCCTTCGAACCACTCTGCTCCGCCACCATCTTCTCCAAGCTTGATCTGCGTAACGCTTATCACCTCGTCCGGATAAAGGAGGGTGATGAGTGGAAGACAGCTTTCAACACACCGTTAGGTCATTTCGAATATTTAGTCATGCCTTTTGGTCTCACCAACGCCCCCGCTGTCTTCCAGGCTCTCATTAACGATGTCCTCAGAGACATGTTAAACCGGTTTGTTTTCGTTTATTTAGATGACATATTGATTTTCTCTCGAGATCTAGAGGAACATAGACAGCATGTAAGACTAGTGCTTCAGAGACTTCTTGAGAATAAATTGTTTGTTAAAGCGGAGAAGTGCGAGTTTCACTCTGACTCAGTGGGTTTCCTCGGCTATATCATCGCCAAGGGTCAGCTAAGACCCGATCCTGCCAAGATCCAAGCTGTCACGGATTGGCCCGTTCCCACCACCCGGAAGGAGTTGCAGAGGTTTCTCGGCTTCGCTAACTTCTACCGCAGATTTATCCGTGACTACAGTAAGGTAGCTCTTCCCCTCACTAGACTTACTTCTGTGAAAATCCCCTTCCAGTGGTCTCCCGATTCCCAACAGGCTTTCGCCCAGCTTAAAGCACTGTTTACCTCTGCCCCGGTGCTCAAACACCCCGATCCCACTCGTCAGTTCGTGGTCGAGGTAGACGCTTCCGACTCCGGTGCTGGTGCCATCCTCTCCCAGAGAGACCCTCAGACTCACAAACTGCATCCCTGTGCTTTCTTTTCCCGCCGCTTATCCCAGGCCGAGCGGAATTACGACGTCGGGAATAGAGAGTTGCTGGCTGTGGTTTGGGCGCTTCAAGAATGGAGGCACTGGCTGGAGGGCGCTACGGTTCCCTTTTTGATCTGGACTGATCATAAAAACCTCGCCTACTTACGCACCGCGAAGAGGCTTAATCCCCGCCAAGCCAGATGGGCTCTGTTTTTGAGCCGGTTCAATTTCACCCTCTCCTATCGCCCCGGCTCCCGTAACACTAAGCCCGACGCCCTGTCCCGTCTCTATGCCCCTCCCCTGGACTCGGAACATCAGGATGTCATCCTCCCGCCGGCTTGCATCGTGGGTATGGCTACATGGGAGATCGAATCCCTCGTGCTCCAGGCGCAGAAGCAACAACCGGACCCTGGTTCCGGTCCCCCCGATCGCAAGTTTGTCCCGGATTCGGTCCGGTCGCAAGTTCTCCAGTGGGCTCACTCCTCTAGACTTACCTGTCACCCTGGTTTCCACCGCACCCTCCAGTTCCTCCGTCAGAGCTTCTGGTGGCCGAGGATGTACCGCGACACCCGTGCATTTATTGCCGCTTGCTCTGTCTGTGCCAGGGGAAAAGCTTCTCATCATCCCCCTGCGGGGTTACTGCACCCCTTGCCCGTCCCAAGCCGCCCATGGTCTCACATCGCCGTGGACTTTGTTACTGGTCTTCCTCCATCTGAAGGTAACACTGTCATCTTAACTATTATTGATCGCTTTTCCAAGTCTGTGCATTATGTTCCTCTGCCTAAACTGCCTTCTGCCCTCGAGACTGCTAGTCTACTCGTGACTCATGTGTTCAAGCTTCACGGAATTCCCCTCGACGTGGTCTCGGACCGGGGTCCACAGTTCGCTTCCCAGGTGTGGCAGGAGTTCTGTAAGGCGGTGGGGGCCACGGCAAGTCTGTCCTCTGGTTACCATCCCCAGAGTAACGGCCAGACAGAGCGAGCTAACCAACATCTGGAGTCCGCTCTTCGCTGCGTGGCTGCTCATCATCCCGTCTCTTGGAGTACACACCTGCCTTGGATAGAATATGCCCACAACTCCCTCTCCTGTTCGGCCACAGGTATGTCACCGTTTCAGTGCTGTTTGGGTTATCAACCTCCCTTGTTTCCCGAGCAGGAGACTGCGGTATCCGTCCCTTCTGTGAAGGAGCACCTCCGGAGGATTAAGGAGGTATGGCAGTCTGCCAGAGCTGCTCTCACCCGCTCCACGGAGAGGAACCGACGGCTGGCCGACGCTCGCCGCGTCTCCGCCCCCGAGTACCGACCGGGTCAGCAGGTGTGGTTGTCGTCACGGGATCTTCCGTTGGATGTCGAGTCACGTAAGCTCTCTCCCCGTTTTGTCGGTCCTTTCGAGGTGTTGAAGATCATTAATCCGTCTGCCGTCAGGCTCAAGCTACCAGACTCTATGAAGGTCCACCCCACCTTCCATGTTTCCCTGTTGAAGCCGGTGCATTCCAGCGAGCTCAGCCCGCCGGCCGCCGCCCCACCTCCCCCCCGCCTCATTGATGGTCATCCCGCCTACACGGTGTCACGGATCTTGGATGTCCGTCCACGCGGCCGTGGTTTCCAGTTCTTGGTGGATTGGGAGGGTTACGGTCCAGAGGAGCGTTCCTGGGTCTCCAGGGGACTCATTCTGGATGACTCTCTCCTTCGGGACTTTTATGCCGCTCACCCGGACAAGCCGGGTAGAACGCCTGGAGGCGTTCGTTGAGGGGGGGGTACTGTGGCGGTTGGTATTGTCTGTGCTGTTATTTTGAAGGTCCATTTCCTGTGTTCTGTTTTGTGGGCTGTAACTTTACGTTTTGGTTTTCCTGAGGCTCCCTTCCCCCCGATGCGTCGAGGAGTGATTGGGCACACCTGAGTTCACTTCCTGAATTAGGACGCCTATTTAACCTCTGCGGAGACGCTCCTCGACGCCAGAGTATACTTCCACGTACCGTGGTATCAGTTGGTCTCAGTCTCCTGTGGTATAGTACGTTTTGATAGCTTGCTGAACTTTTTTTGATTAATTGTTTGTCTCTTCTCTCTTTGTTCCAGTGCCTCCCTTGCCCACACAGCCCAGCACTCTCTGGACCTCTCTGAGTTCGTGTTTTGTTTGGACCTCACGCTGCCAGCGATTGTTTCAGTTATTGCCTGTTGTTGCAAAATAAACTTTTGTTAACCTTCTCCGTTTCCGCTCCTGGGTCTCTCTCTGCACCCGCCGTCACACATGTGGGTATAATAACCAATCAAATCAAAATAAGTACATGTACACTAACTTGACTGAACCACTAATGACAATATTTTACTGGATTATTGTACAGCGAATATTCACTAGTGAGTTACTCATCTGTTCTCAGCTTTTATTTTATTTTATTTAACCCTGTTTTGTTGGTATGACCTCCTCATTGTCTGGAAAAAAAAATCTGATTTATCTATCATCACATAACAGAGGTTTCAGGTTACAGATGGAAGTGCTCCAAGTTTCAGTTATTTTTTCCAGGTCAAAAAGCTGCATTTTAACAATCTTTTACAATCAGGGAAATATGCACTGCAGACATTAGTTCTGGTAAAACAGAGGCAGGAGCTCAATGGCGACGTCTGGTGGGCATGTGTGGAACGGCAGACCTAATTTGTAGAAGAGAATTGAAGAGGTAAGCCCTCCCTCTGCATGATAAAGGCGAGAAAATACAGGAATGACCACAAAGTTTTGAAATGACACTATAGGGGAAGTATTTTATGTTTTGTATGTTACATAGATTATATAGATTAATTTTAGTTGTCAGAAAGCCATTCACAGACAGGGAAATATACAGTCATCCTACACTGTGACAGTAGTTGTGTTTGGGGTCTAGTGGCCCACAGAGAGGTCAAGCCTCCTCTTCATCTTCTTGTTACTTAAAATTATAATTACACAAATCCAAATAGACTTATTGTGGAAGGTTGAGGACAGACCTGTCCACACCAGCCACAGATCCAGAGCATGTGAAAATCTGTTGTATTAACCATGTTTCACAGCTGACTGAAGTAACACAACACAAATATCTCTGTAGTTCAAAATCATAGACTTTTTACTTATAGTTCATATGCAATTCTCACAAAATTCTCATGAAACTAGGAAAACTCATGAAGCATCAAGCTGAGAAAACAATGTTCAGTGTGTGTTTGAGCTGTTAAAGAGGGCTCCAAACAGATCATATGGGTTGAGTTCATG
This sequence comes from Chelmon rostratus, assembly GCF_017976325.1. Classification (NCBI taxonomy): domain Eukaryota; kingdom Metazoa; phylum Chordata; class Actinopteri; order Chaetodontiformes; family Chaetodontidae; genus Chelmon; species Chelmon rostratus. Next base: position 21,361,172 of record NC_055674.1, read on the forward strand.
GCAGCCTCAGCCCACTTCATGGTCCCGGTTCCTCCTCTTCAGAAGCACACAGGTGACCTTTATATTGCCCTTCCTCCATTTAATCTACAGAGCCACACATGAAGGACTGTACATGTGTAAACACACATGCGCAGCAGGCCTCCTGTGTGTGACCTACAGGCTGACTTTGAAGACTCCTCTGATTGTATCACCTGCAAGGTACCACGCATACCTTGCAGGTGGCACACACACGCACACACATTCTGTTCTAATCCCTAGTTCCGGCAAGCATATGCCCACTTGTTGTCAGGAAAACAGGTTCATGTTGCAGGCTTCGGCTTACAAAACAAAAAAAAGGGTGTGTGTGTGCGTGTGTGTGTGTGTGTGTGTTGAGGGTGTTTGAACATGTAAAGTATGGTTTTACTTGTGCAAAGTCAGCGTGAAACCTGAGGGCCTTATCTTTATGCATATGAGGGAGGAACCTGCACGCAGACACAGATAATGCAGTCTGAAGTGGAGAACAGACTGTGAGGAAACAACAGGAGAACCTCAGGAGCCATGTTTGCGACCTTGCAGACATGTATGTGCGATCATGAGTACATGTGGCCTCTTTTATGGGACTGTTTGACCCTCATGGAATCCTCTCTGTCAGTCTGCAGCTCTCTCCTCTCAAGCCTCCTTCCAATTCCTTCTCCCCACCCCCCACCCCCCCTCGTCTTGGTCTTTGTGCTCCTGGCAGTGCACATACCACGAGCAAACACATGCACACACACGCACGCATGATCGTAAACCAGAGCAACACACCCCCTTTCAGTGAGCTCACACTCACAACAGAGCAGCCGCAGGACACTAAAGCCCCCCCCCCCTTGCATTTTCTGGTGATTCCTGCACACATTTAGACTCACTTTTTGAGTGTCCCACTCAGGACCAAGACGTCCCATCTGCAGGCAGGTAGGTATAACAGCATAGCTTTCTGAATTCAGTCTCATGTGGTGGGTTTGTGCACAGGAAGCCACTCATGGTACTTAAAGTACATGATGTTCCCTCTCGCCTCTGAGTGCATGGAGTCTCTCTGTGGTGTTCAGTGAGAGTCCCACTGAAGTATATTACTATGGGATTCAAAGAGAAACTTTTTGTTGCTCAAAAACTTTGATGCATGATTTGAAAACTGTGCACTTTGATGAATAATCCAGTGTTCTGTGATACTACATGACTTTTTTTTTCTACTTTGGGACAGAAGTTGTGCTTGTTTTATCTTGTGTCTTCATGCCAAAGACTTTATGCATGAGCGAGCATTATTTCTGTTAATGGAGGTGAGAAGAGGAGGTTTTTCCATGCTGGGGGGTAATTGGTTGACATTTAATGCTAATGTAATTTAGGCACTGCACGCTTTTTTTTCTATGTGGAATATGAATGAGCTCTAATTCAGGAAACAGCAGAGGCCAGTGAATGTGAGCTGAGTCTGATATAACAAACACGTCCCACAAGTGTCGTCCCTTTAGCCTTAGCTGCTAAATCTACCCAGCAATGTCTGCAGCCTGAGCTTGTGAACCTCGCACCCTCACGACTACATATCCCACAATTCATAGGCTTGCGTAAACTTAGGTTCACCAGGTGTGCAGCCGCGAAGAGCGGTGGATACGCACGACTCAGGTGAGAGACGCCAGTCCAGGTAAGATTAGATAGAAAGGTTAATGACGTGAAGCAATGCTTGGAGTGTTTTCGGATGAGAGAAGCTGAATGGGGTCACTGGTGTCTGTACAGGTGTGGAGTCTGAGTGCAAACTTTGCAGAGGAGGTGCCGAGCTGGTGCGTTTTCCAGCAGTGTGTATGCAGGGCAGCGGCGGTGCGTTCACGTGTCTTGTAGGTTGTTGCACAACGTCTGTTTAATGTAAGGGGCCGTTCACCCAAATCACATAATTAGGGTTTATTTAGGTGGTTTATTTGCACAGTATGAGGTAGGCTGATAACACAGAGGCAAATTAATTCCACATGTGCTCCATGTGTTGAAAAAAATGTTGAAAGCAAAAAAAAAAAAAACGAGTTTTTTCTCGCCAAACGCTAGTTACTGCAGGCAATCCTGTAGTCATTCAGACCCAGTTCCATCATTTTCCTGTGAGGAGAGAAACTATTGAACACCGTTGAGGTTGGTGGCTGCTGGCCTGGTTGTGTTTGGTAGGCCCAGATAACAAATCTTACTGAGAGCATTCAGCATCACAGGCTCAAAATCTCATCTGACAGTCCAAACTAAAACCACAGTCCACCGCTGTCTGAGTCCAAACTAGAGCTGGAGCGATTAGTCGATTAATAGATGAGAACAGAGAGTAGAAGAAGGACGTTCGCGAGCTCCAGCTGTCAGTTTTCTCAGTTTCGTGGATTTTAAGATGAAAGTCACTGTGAGAACATTTACTGAGTCAGAAGAAGAGAAATCAGCAGAGTTACTGATGGTGACAATGAGAGTTGGTTACAGTTCAGACGTTTCCAGGTGACGTTCTGACTGTGACCTTGGAAAAACAGTGAGTTCGTCCCTACAAGGACACATGGGTCAATGAGGCCACTGCTCCCACTTGGTGTTGAATATATGCAGTATATACACAATATACTATGATGTATATAATGCAAATGATTACTGATTATTAAAGACACTCATTAGAGACACATTTCCTGCCACTTTGTCATTTTGCTGTTGTGTTCCCTGACCTTTGAAGCATGGCTGCCATGTGCTGTGAGGAAGACTGCAGCAGCACGATGCTGCAACCTCTTGCTCAAAGCGGCCACTAGGTGGCACTGTTCAATGGACAGGTTGAGCTGTCAGTCTGATCATGTTGCAGACACACAGACACACACAGTGTGTGGGCTATGAAATATATGAATGTCTTTATTTAGAGTGTCAGTCATTTTTCAAGCACAAATGTTTAACGCTTGTTCCAGCTTCTTCTTAAACGTAAAGATTAGCTGCTTTTCTTTGTTATTTATGAGCGTAAATGAAGAGTCTTTGAGTTTTGGACTGTTGGTTGGACAAAAGATGCAATTTGAAGACCTCGCTTTAGGCTCTGGGAAGTTATGATCAGCATTTTATCTTAACATTTTATGGACTAGTGGAAATTTAAAAAATCTTACTGTGTAAATAATGGGCAGATGGATGAAAGTAATTGTTGGCTGCAGCCTCGGTGGTAGCCCTGCTTGATGTTTGATGATCGGTGTTGTAGTCCTGGAGGCATCAGACCACATGATGAACCTGTCATCAGTGAGGAACCTCAACGCGCCACTTCCTCCTTTTGTCCTTGTTGGCCAATCCTCTGCCTTTATACTTCAGACGAGGTCACTGCCCCTTCACCCTTGTACCCCCCCGCCCTGACTGCTGTGTGCACACGTGTGCTACCCTCTCACATGTTTATCTCCTCCCACCTCCTCTCGTGCGCCCTCCCCTTTCACCAACTCACTCTCAACTCCACTATCTCTCTGTCTCTCTGTCTCTCTCTCTCTCCGTCTCCGTGGTGGCTCTGGGATCCATAGGCGTTCGGAGGACAGGAACACGCACCCTCGACACCACACAGCAGCACCACAGACATGTCGGACTCAGAGACCGCCGCCGCCCCCGCCGAGGCCCCCGTCCCTGCTGCTTGTGCCAGCATCAAGGCTGACCTGGACAAATGGTAGGTGACCGGGTGCATGTTGCATTGAGGTGTGCATAAGAGAAAAAAGTGTGAATGTGTGTCTTTCCCCTCCATGAAGAACAGTCCTTCATCCAACACCAAGCTCAGTGGGCGCATAGAAAGCTCCTGCAGCCATTGGACCACCTCCGAATGCTCCACAACTTCTCCTCAAGCTTCAAGAGTTCCCTTTAAACGTTCATATTCGCTGAGATGTTGAACAGCTGACGGCGGAGAAGCCCCACCATTTGAATCGCTGGTGATGTGCTTGAACGTGACCTAACGAGCTGCCCAATGGCTGCACATCACGTCCAAGCTTAGACTAAATATTCCTCAAAATTCTGAGCTGATCTGTCGCGGCGCCGTTCTAGCGACTGAATGAGAACCGCAGCATCCTAAAATGCGCCATGTTAAAATGGAGTCTGCTCATAGGAAGCGATGGTTAGTGCTGAAAACCGCCCAGACAGAATGAAGTGTTGCGTGTTGAAACGTGACTGAACTCGACAGCGCAGCTGGGGGCAGGGGCTAAGGTTATGAAAACTTGGGGTACCCTCTTTTGGGTGAGTGATTTGGGGATTAATAATGCGTGGCAGCGGGGTGATGCTTGATGCTCGTCCGTACGCATGGATGAAGGCTGGGAATCTGCTTGCGTCACTAGCCTCCCCTTCCCCAGAATACCTTGCGTTAGCTTGTTCCGTTTGTCCCCGCGGCCTCCCGTCAACGGTCAGGGACACCAGCTCAATGATATTTTGGGGTTTTGTTGCATGTATTTGCAGCCGACGTTTTCCGTGCGTGTGCAGCTCAGAGAGACGTGCAATGACATAACACTTTGCTGCACATCTTCTTGGCTTCTGCACATTAGCCATCCACACCTCTTCTCTGGAGCAGTCCATTTTGACTGATGGGGGTTTTGGTGGATGGTCACTAAGCTGGGGCTTTAAGCTCTGATGAAATGGATTATCATGATACATGTCTTGAACACTTGAGGTGTAATTGAATATTGTAATTTAGCCTTTTTGTGATCATATTTGTGTGAAACACACACATTTCTTTTCACAGTAAAGGCTGCAAGTCTGTTCCAGCCTGACTGTCAGGCCTGATAAGGTGGTGGTGGTGGATGTGTGAAGCCTTTAGATAAGACAGCAGGTTGAGATGGAGGAGGGAGGGCTGGCAGGGCAAGGTGTGGATGGTTGGCTAGTCGTGTCAAATTTGTACATGTGCCAACTTTGCCCTCCCCCCTTTTCACTTCTTTATTAAGCGTCTGAGGACTTCAGGATCCCTTTGAATTTACAGGCTCGGTAGTTTGATATTTCTTTCTGTGTTTAGGCTTTTTAATCTAAATGATCCACTGTTACTAAATAACTGGAGCTGCTCTTGTCAAAGCTGCACACATTGTTCTTCTCTGTGTTCAGTCCCGGGGCAGTCATGGGGAGGGGCCATGCCGTTTACTGCAGCTTGTTAAAATCTAAGTCTGGGAACTCTGGGAACTCTGGTCAAGGCCGTTTTCCAGCACAGTTCAGTGGGTTTATGGTGATAAGGCGTCGTGGTTTCAAGTGATTACTGTATGTTAACATTACATGCTGAACCCTGAAGGTCGGAAATCGGGTGGCAGCTGCATAAGCAAATGGGGCCTTAAGTTGCAAGTGTTAATCTGAGGGCCACAGTGGCCCCTCACAGTATACAGTTAGATACCTGCTAGCTCTTGATCCTTGTCCCATGACCTTTAATGACAGATGTTCTCAAGTGGTGGAAGAGACCAAAGCCAGAGCTGGAAGAGAGTTAATATTTGTCAGGTTGACACAACTCCAAATGAATGATCCAAGTGGCGTTACTGTGCAACTGCTGGATATGTAAATAAGCAGCTGTTGACCAACAAATCAGATTTATGAAGCGCTCTACTGAGGTTCAAAATTGGCATTTGACCAAATAGGTTGTGGTTGTTTGAAAGAGCATTTAGTTTAACATCGCACTGCTGTGTGGACAGATGGAAAATACTTCCAGCCTCTTTCAAACTGAACAGACTGTGATGTGTAACATCAGTGGCATTACTCCAGTCTGCTCTGTCAGCTGGAAACACGTTGGCTGCTGAGAACCTCTTCTCCTCTCAACTTAGGAAGTTAACCGTGTTCCTCAGATTCCTTTGTTCCATGTGACCGGTGGTAAATTTAATATGCTGCCATTTTTAGTGCCATTTAAACGAGCAGCTTTGAACTCTGACAGCAGTGTGTCAAGGTAAGAATTTGACATCGACTGAGGCTGAGGGTGGTCACTATGAAAGTAACCAGCCCAGAATACTTTCAGTGCAGGGTTTCTAATCATTTATATTCTGTTATTAGGTCTGCTTAAGGAAAACTGTATTCAAATTTCAACTCCTCACCTCCCACCTGGACTCCTGCGCCCCCACTCAGCACTCAGCACGTGGCCTCTTATGTGTCAAATTCTTCGACATATTTGCTGAATGGAAATGTAGAGGCAGTCTGAACACTGCTGGCCTGTCAGGGCCTTTCATTTTATTCCAGCTAAGACGGTTCAAGCCAGCTGTAGATTCAACATGGCCGATGCTGCGTAATCAATACCATAACCCCTATATATTTATAGACAGCGTGGATAGACGTGTGTACAAATGAGCCTGTACGTGCAGGACACCGTGACATGTTCCCCGCCGCAGATCACGTTGCTGCTCCATCCGACACCTGTCTTTTAACCAGGCCAGCCAAATGAGCTACAGCCTCACATTCGCACTCAGCCATGGTGTATGGAGGCATGGCCATGGTGGGGGCCTAAAGCCAACGCGGTGATGAACACCTCTGTACACGCACTCCAGCTCAGATTTGATCATTTGTCCACAGTTTCAGGACAGGCTTTGTGTGTGGTTTGATGGAAGAGTTCATTTTTAATTACACTTTTCTTTTCAGTAGCAGTAGATATGACCTTGTCAAGGTCACGCAGGCCCAGTCTCACAGAGATGAAGACTAGAAGCGCATGTGAGACGATAAAGCATGGCATGCCTTTAAAATGCACAGCATATAAACCATTTTGACCCTCTAACCAGTCATTTGTTTGGCAGTTCTAATGCCTTGTCAAGGTTTTGGCTACAAGCAGTTATGCACTATCCAACTGCCTGAACATTGCTGTAGCAGTGCTGTTTAAATGGCAGAAATCTCCATATCAAGTGATTTTTGTCTTACTTTCTTTAAACAAGCGAGAAAATGTGTTGCAGTATGAATATTTCAGCTTGTTTTTAATGCAAATCAGCTTCTTTCAGGTTTTTTTCTCGCTTCACTCTAAAGCAGAGCCCTGCCTTATTGTTTCAAGATGCACTTATTTATTTAAGAATCTTCAAAAGACCTTCTGGATATGAGTTGAAATATCCTCAGCATGAGATAAATTTCACTTTTTAAACAAATGCACAAATGTCCTGAAGGTATTTGCAGTGTGTCTGTGTGTTGAAACTTGTATGTAGGGCCAGGATAATCGATGTGTACACACACACACACAAACACACACACACGGACAGGGTGGATCTATAATGTCCATGATGACCTACAGTGCAGAATGTGACTGGTTGAGCTGTTAGTTCTTTGCTATTATTTGTCATGAACAGACAAACTCCTATAGCTGACATGTTGATTGGTGGCTAGCCTGCGTACTTTGACACCCCAGGCTCTTTCACAAGAGTTGAACATAAGCACACAGACCCTTTTCCCTTTCTTTGCCCTCCACACACACACACACACATGCATGCACACACTTGCATGCATGTGTGTGTGCAGACATGCACTGGCCAGTGGAAACTGTGCTGGTTTTCATTATGGAATTCGGTGACTCGGCAGAAGTCAGTAATCTGAGTGCTGTGCTGTAGTTGTGTCACACTGGCACCCGTGTGCCCCCTCCCTCTCAACCCCCCCGTGCTGCACCATCAATCATGCTTCCTGGTTAGCAGACTTAATATTTAGAATTCTTTTAATTGTCTGAACGTCTGTGTCACTCCAAGAATCTTCAAGAAAATATGGAGAGAAAGTGTCCACAGGGGGGCTCTCCCTGCAGGATGCACATGTTTAGAATCAGCAGCAGTTCAGATGACTGTGAGAGTCTCCATTCCAATAAGATGTGCTGCGATAAAACAGAGATAAAACGTGGTGATCGTCACCATCTGAGACCCCAGCCCCAGTCTGTGCCTCTCATTTGTTGCCATTACATTTGAGTGACAGAGCATCTTCTCCAGCGGTCCAACACTTAGCTCTGTTCTGGAGGTATTTCCAGAGTCCTCGAAGATTTTGAACCTGTTTTTCAAGTTGCCACTGACTCCTAATCCCAAAAAGACGCTAGACAGAAGTGACACATGTCAAAATGAATATCTTTTTCTATAAGTTATGACTATTGATGTCACATTCAGCTTGTTTTTAATGCAAATCAGGACATAAATTAGTTCCTGTGTCTGACTGAGGAGATACGGTTACATCTTGGAAAGCAGGCTCAAAATCTTTTCTCATGGAATCGAATGTGCTGATAATACATGAGAGGCATGAACTGGGGATATAGACCCTATCACTGTTATTTCTCCCAGTAGGTCTCAACCAGGGTTGCAAGGTAAATCTGAGGGGTCATGAGATTATTAAGTATGTCATGTTAAGAAAAACTGAATGATTTATGATTAATTTCAGATCTTTGGCAAATTATTCAAAGAAAGAAAGAAAATTAGTCTTCTTTTTAACTGGTAGTCACAGCAACCTGTAGTAGACACTGCTTTGTTTTAAGGGGTCACAAACATAAAAACATGGAGAAACACTGGCCTAAGGTGCCAAAGCATACTGTATCGATCCTTGTGCGCTCCTCACTAGATAATGACACTGCACACTCAGCCTTAATCACACGGTCTCTTGACTAATGTTTGGCCTCTGCATCAACTTTTACTGCTGCACCTGCTCAGTGATCCATTATGCATATTTGTCCCAGAGGACAGTCTACAGCTAGCCCAGTCTAAATAATTCAGCCTTCGTTTCCTGATTGTGTCCAGCATGGGAGGACGACGTCACCCTTCCAGCCGGCCTGAGCGGTGATTGGTCAGACCTGGACATGCTGACATCACTGCCTCAGGAGTGCTCAGTGGCACGAGGTTGGTTTAGGTTACAAATCATGCTGGTCAGGCTAGTGTTTCACCACTTATGCTAATTCCCTGGAAGGCTGAACGTCTGAATACGCTTTGTTTCATATAATGTAATAAATATAATTGAGTCCGGACTGGCCGAAGTGTTCAGGTCTCAACCGGTCACCATGACAACCCGGCTTTGCCCCATGACCCTGTAGCGTGACCTCAGAGTCGTGCTGTGTCTCAGATTGCATGATGGCGGTGGTGATGTCATCGGCTGCTCTCCCTTCTCCGCCTGTGCGTGACCACCCTGCCCTGCTCTCGCTCTAATCCCCCTGTGTGCGCTTCATATGTATGCATCTTTATCAGGACTGTGTGCATTGTGCAACGGTTGAAACGGATGAGAGAGAATCTGCAGCACAGCCAATTAATGAGGGTTAATGGTGTTGCATTTAAATTAAAGGAAGAGGAGATGAAATGGAACGGTGCCTTTATTTTGAAAAGTAGGAATTTGAGGAGAGCTCACATTTGCACTGCAAAGACAGGAGGAGTCTGACTTCACTGTTGCGTAACAAAGCCCCACCTGGTACGATTCCTCCCTCCACCTCAGTTCAGATACACATACAGTATGTTGTGGTAGACCAATGGTGTGAATAAATTGGCGAAAATGTGATCTCAGAACACACATCATCTGACAACGATTTAGCTTTTCAGTATCTTTTTAAAAAAAATAATATGCAGATATCAGTTTACAGAGATTAGTCGAAATGTCAAGTTTGAAACTCAAGTTGCTTGTGCGACTATAAACAATGACCGCTGCTCAGAAGTCTCAGCCTGGACATCCATTATCTGGATATTTGCCGGCTACACCGTAAGCCCCGAAGCATTGTCTCCTTACCCCAGAAGCCAAATCATCATCGGACGATAGATTAGACGCTGTGATGTTGGGTCGTCAGTGCCGCGCGTCAATCATAAGCACTCATTGACTCTGTCCAAGCACACGAACACACCACCAGAAATGGACGCCTGCAGTGACACAAACTCAATGGCTCTCATTTTCCTCACACACACACACACACACACACTCCATCCCTCCTGGCGAAGTAAAGCGCTGAGTGATAATCTGCAGCAGCCAGCTGTATGTTACATCACTAACAGGCACCCGGCCACAATACGAAGAGATAAAGCAGCACAGAGGGCCCTGTGTGGCGCAGTATTTGCAGAATACATGTTACTCCACTGTGTGTGTGTGTGTGTGTGTGTTCAAATGATCTCACAAGGCTGAAAATGAAACTGATTGCTGTTTCGAGTTGAGAGTGGTCTTCTCGTGGACCATCTCCTGGCTCCAGCTTCATATGTAACATACAGACATGAATGAGTGGTCTCAAGCGTCTCCTTCAATTCTATAGTATAGTGACTATTCCTTTAAAGCTGTCAATCTTAAAGGGAAACTCGCCAATTCCATACACCCAAGTCTGTTTACAGGTCCTAAGAAGTGTTACGGCATATGTGAAATAAGTTGTTTGAAGCCTTAAGTGACAGCAGTTTGAAAATGACTAAATCTGGAGGAGTGCAGTTAGAAAGAGGTGAGGTTAACAGACCTCTGCAGCCCGATCCACAGCTCTAAATCAGTGCAGCTCTCATTTAGGTTTTTGGCATTTTTGACACCCTTTTCTGAATGATTGTGGACAGTGTCCTGTGACTGCTACACGGTAAAAGCCACCCCTGTTTCACCAGCTGAACACTTTTAATGTGAAGTAACTGCAGTAGGACATTAGCATTAGCAGAAACCTGATGCAGATCCTGATGCAGCTGTCGGAGTGAGCAGTAAATGGTGAGGCTGATATCAGTGAGGTCAAAGTAGAACATGCTGGGTCACATGCATACACTGTGTCCTGTCAGTCCCCTGTGCGTATGTAGGTAGTTTGAATCTGGCGCCGGACTGGCGGACCCCACCACTAACGATGGAATGTACTGTGACAGGTGTTTTCTGAATGGTTATAACTGGCTGTTTAACCTTATCCTATAAATTAGAACTAGATGCTGGATCAATTTAGAAAAACTGAGCAGGTGCTGCTTTAAGATGAAATGGAGCCGGGTGGGGGGATTGATAGGAGATGAGGATTGCTGCCCTGCTCTTCAGTGGGTTGAGGAGGGAAGAGCAGAACAGAGGGATGATCAGCCCTCATGAAGCGACAGGAGGAGCCAATGAATGGCTTTACATCGGTGTATATGAAGCCCCTCCTCCTGTGCACTCGACCTCCAGCCCCTGTGTCCTGTCATCTCTGCATTACCACACAGCCTCCCTCCCCCCCTCCCTTTCTGCTGTCCTATCAAACAGATGGCTTCATCTCCATTCTCCACTCCTCCCTCTGTCTCCCTCCTCTCCCTCCCTCCCTCCCTCCCTCTCGCTCCATCACCCTGATGCTCTGTGGCAGTGTCGGCTGCTGTGTTTGCTCCTGAACGGGAGCCTGAAATAATCTGTTAGCCCGCATTCCCTCTTTCTCTCACTTTCATGCCACTTTTTTCTCATCCTTCCTTCATTCATTCATTCATTCATTCATTCATTCTTTTTCTGTCTTTGTCAGCCGCTGCTTTTCAAACGTACAGAACAGTCGTCATTTGGGGGAAATCTCACTGGAAATCCACTCATTGTCAAAGCTTGTAAACGAGAAGATCACTTGGCGGCCTGTCAGCATGAGTCACTTTCTGTGTCTCATTTCAAGTGAGCTCCAAACAATCCTTCATATATCTACCAGAGGAGTGTTGGACAACATGTTAGCGCGTGCAGCTAGCATTTGTTGTGTTAACAGAATTAGTCTGACTGGGACTCAGTTGAGTCCATCCCTGCTGACAAAAGCTACACTAAAGCAGTCCGTCATTCCTCTCTCTGCTTTCAGCTCTCATGCCATCTGTGTGTGAGAAGGTGACATTGAAACACAGCAGCCATTTGTGAAATGAAATGCTAAGGTATTGAAATGTGTCTTGACTGCGATCTAACTGTCACGAATGTCTGTTCCAGTGTGGCAGAGAAGGGAGGCGAGGGCTGCAAAGATCTGATGGAGGCCTTTGCTGCTTGTGTGAAGAGTGCAGCCGAGGGCACATCATGAGGAGTCGCCCTCCAACCTGAAATGTGAGGATGTCATTTAATTTGCTGATTCATTCATAGTCACAGAAAGTAGCTGCAATAAAAACTGTTCATACAGAAGTGTGTGGATTGTCCACCAGGGCAGTTTTTTCTGTTGTTTAATGTCATTGTTCATTGTTTGGAGCTCTAAACTGAAAATCCAGTCAGATGTGATGGAGTGGAAGAACAGCAAACCTATAAAAACAGAGAAGCCAGATTTTCTCTTTTTAATGAACCATAAACTGCTCGATTTATAATATTAATTCAAAGCTGGTCTGAAGGTCGCCCATAATATCTTACGAATAGCTCATGAAAAAACATTTAGTGCAACATTTGAGTGGAAGAACTCCATTAAAGAACAGAGGAAACAAGACCAAGAGCCTTCCGCCAAGTTAACAGCTCTGAGGCGGTGCTCAGGGGCAGCTGGGCTTTTGGACAGCAACGTAGGACTAAGATACCATTTAAAAACATCTGTTCATACCAGGTACAGAGCAGGCAGAGCCCTTTGTGATCACACTGATCGGACCATCCAGACCACCTCTGGAGGTGCTCGCATTGTGCTCGGATTAGATGTAACTGCAGTCCGCACAGCGTGTCCACATTCTTTAAAGTGAGTGATGTTGAAAGGTCGACTAACCTCACCTCTTCTTGCTTGTTTAGTCCTGCAAAAGCTAGAAGCAGCAGTGGATACTCAGCCTGCCCTGCCGAACTAATGTGAAAATCAAGATCTGATAAATCGGTTTATAAAAGAGTTGCTGATTATTTTTCTGTCGCACTAATGGACTGTCCAGATCATGTTAATATCCTGGTGTGAATGGCGCCTAAAAGCATCTGTTCCTTCATTCCCTGTCTTCTTCATCTCATCTCTCTCATCCAGCTCCACTGCACTGAGTCCTCCAAGTTCCCAGCATTCCCTTCTGCACAACAGCACTGGACTGAATGATGACAACAACGATGATGACGACGATGACGATGGCGTGGCGAACATTGTGTTGACCTGGGCTGAATTATGGATCTGGCGGCAGTAACCACAGTTTCCTCCCCCTGTGCCCCCCCTGTTTTAGGCTTATCCGGTGTCCCTCAGTCTTTCCACCATTCCCCCTCTCCCTCTACGGCTGACACACAGCACCTCCACTCGTAGACTATTCCAGTGAGTTGACGGGCTGTGATGTAAATTGTCGACTTGAGATGAATACTTATAAATGGAAATAAAAGTATCAAATAATTGGTATAAAAACAAATTGTGATCTTTGTTTCACCATTTGGAGGGGGTGTCTACTTTCTTGGAATATGTATAAACCCTGAACATTCAATTTCAGCGTTTCTCTTAACCTGATATTTACACACAGACACACAAGCAGACATCCACACCGTCAGCTGTCTTAATCCAGCCCCACAGCGTAAACTCGAGCTCCTTCTGGCATCACACGCACACATTCCTGGATGAGCCTGTCGTTAGGGCCTCGCTGTCAGGGGTGTAGACTTAAACTATATGCACATCTAGAATGCGTGAAAGCCATGTATATAGCAGTGTACAAAAAGTCTTACACCCCTTGAAACATAGAAAAATCAAATATAGCAGAGAAGTGAGTGTTCATTACATCAAAAAATGTAGTCATGTTTCACCACGCCTCATCTCTCTTCCTTTCGTTTTTCCAATTAGCCCTGAATCCAATTCTTTCCAAAATTTCCCAATATAGTCATTTCTAAATATATCTCCATATGAAAAAAAGGTCTCATTTTTGACATATCCACCAGTGAACACAAGAGGGAGCTCTGCGTACAACACCCACTGTGTATTACCTCTTTCTGTAGTCAAATTATACAGTTGTAATGGCCTGCAGGGCACAAAATGTGACCAGTATGGTATCCTATAAGATGAGGTGTGCACTTACAGTATACAGTAACTGTGTGTGTGTGTGTGTGTGTGTGTGTGTGTGTGTGTGTGTGTGTGTGTGTGTGTGTGTGTGTGTAGTCATGTGTATGTATACACAGTACTTGACCTGTGCAAACAGGCGTGCTGTGTTTCCAGGAATGTTCCCCTGGTATCAATATGTGAAAGAACAAACTTACTAATCACCTGCATCCCAGCACACACGCACACACAGGCACACATGATGGATCCACAATGCCAATGCACACACACAAACACACACATACGCCACCTGTGATGACATTTTGACTCAGAACAAATAGATTCCACTAAAGCCAGACTATAATCCTCAGCCTTGTCTTTGCTGGGCCCCTGCTGAACACGAGCAATGGTAACATCAATCATTAATTTGCACACACAGACAGACTTCACGTGTTGCAGTTACATGAACACAGTGACAAACTGAACCAGTCTGCACTTGACATCAGATATACCATCCCCCAACCCCTTCACAGGGGTGTCAAGCTAAATGCCTGAAGGAGAGTCTGCTGAGGGGAGAGGAGATACTTCTGCCTGACTCTGCAGAGAAGAGCCAGAAGGGCAAAGGGCCAGGAGAGCTACAGCAGTGTGTGTTCATCTGTGGGTGTGTAAAAGGCAGAGTTGGGTGGAATTTGATGCACAAATTAAATCTGTATTACTAAAAATCACAATGAAGGGAGCATTAATCACCACTTCTATTACCCTGCTTTACAATACTTAAAGTGACATTATGAAGCAGTAGCTACCAGCTACTGATCGCATAGCCACATTTTAGCATTTGTGAGCACTTGACAGCAGCAATTCTATTCATTTTAGTTGAAATCTGATGACAAACACATCTAAACACCACCGGAGTGCATCAGAAGTTGTCCTCCCTTTTGCAGTGTCGGCCTTTGTTCAGGCCCTCGACAAATGCACGGACATTTCCACCACTGAAACCAGGGCGCCAAGAACCTTTTGAGGAACTCTGGAGCTAAACTTGTGTTTTTCAACCAGAGGAACCAGGAACTACATTTTGGTCCTGTACAATAGTTACAGGGCTGCAGCCAAGCGGAACCTCTTCTTTCTTTCTTTAACTTTCCCATTCCCCTAAATCTGTTTTATTGGAGACATTAGAGAAATAGCAGCTTAAGCTCTTCCACTTTCCTTTTTTCCGCCATTCGTTTTTCTTGACAACACTGCTTAATCAGAGCGTGATCACTGTAACACAAGTGATAGACAACGGACAAGAATCATACATTATTCACCTCATGCATTATTACTAATCAGCGATGCTCTCAGCGTCCTGCTGCTGTTACACTCGCTTGCTAGTCTAGGTTAACATGTAATCATTATGGTTTATAATTATCAGTGCCGTTGGATAACACAATAATACGTGTTATATTTATTTCTTTAAAGTGATCACCACTGTGGTTCCACCAGCACATCTTTTGAGTCATCACACACAGGTGTAACTAATAACTGCTGACTGCTGCGTTGCTCTGCGATCATTACTGGAATGGAGCCATGGTGATTGTTATCAGTTCCACCTATGCCTTTCCTACTATGACAAGTCCAAATATCTGCAGTGAAAATGGTCTATAAACCTGATTGTTAAATTTCCAATTCATTGACACATTGGAGGAGCATGAAATGCTTTTGTGGCTTCCAAAGAGGGGCATGCCAGAAACAGATAGGACACCACTGGATCATTGTTACATGTGAGGAAGTAGAACATAAACTCAGGTCACAGGTTGTAAGACTAAGACTAAGTACAGGTGAAACTGTTAAAAAGCCTGTTGTCTTGAAAAGAGATAAATGAACCTCGATATGTTCATTTTCAGTTGCCTTTTATGTTAAACTCATTTCACTTATATTACTGGTAATACTGGTTAAGTAAATGTATCAATGCTGCAGAAAACTTCATCACAACTTTAAGTCATGCATTTGAAATCCTACTTACTGTAGAGCAGAAGTATTATCAGCTAAATGTACTTAAAGCAGCAGAAGTAAAAATACTTATGCAGCAGAACAATGGCCCCTGTGACTGATTCTATTCCATTATCAACAATGTGTAACTAGCTGTTGCAGCTGGTTCGAGGTGGGACCAGGGTCCAAAGGGTCATAGTGTAAATTATGTTTATTTGAGTGGAAGGAAGCAAAAAAGAAGTTCTGCCGCATAAAATTTGCATTCATAGTTTTTCTCTTATTTTGCTTTTTGTGGAATATTGGACAGTTGTACCTTATTTAGATAAAACCATCTAAGATGTTCAGAGGGGAAATCAGACTTTGGTAGAGCTGTTAACAACTCAATGCCAGTAAAAATGTTGCTGGAAGTGAATGGATCTGAAAACTTCAGATTAGAATCTCTACAAATCACACGCTGGACCCACACTGGAACAAACCCGGTCCAACTTTTACGGATCTGTCAGGTTTCCGGGTTTCTGACATGTGTCCCCCCAATGTTAAACTCATTCCTACGCCCTAACAGAGACGTGAACTGTTTTTTTTTTTCCAACCAGAAACACGGGGAGTCATGACTTCAGGAATGGTCCAACCAGGTGTTTTTGGAGCGTTCCACAACTTTCCCAGTCTTTTGTTGCTCCTGTCCAAACTTGTTTGAAATGTGTTTCAAACAACACCAAATTCAGAATAAGCAGATATTTACAAAAATCACTGAAGTAAATGATATAAAACTTTAAATCTATTGTCTTTGGACTGTTTTTAATTGAATATATGTCAAACAGGATTTGCAAATGATCATATTCTGTTTTATTTATTTTTTATACAACTGATAAATTGAAGTGTGACACCTTATTGCAAGACTAAACTAAAACGGCACTGTCACCATAGTGTTCTTCACTGTGCATGCAGAATTATCACATTTTTAACCATTTGTTTAAATCTATGACTCAAACCCTGATGTGCTCATAAAACTGCAAAAACAGTGCTGCGTACTGTCCACACGCCGTGATGTTTATCTGGGCATGTGTCTCATTAGCTGCCCTAGAACAATAAAACAGACCTGTTTTGTGTTCCAGCTGCAGCACAGAGGACAGCAGCTTATTGATGAAGCCATGAATGAAGCAGCAGATAAGAAAAATCGAGGAGCAAAACATGACACTATTGACCAACTGCTTATTTGCATCATTGATGCTGCACATACTTAATAAATGTATTCAATAATTCTTAAGTACAACCATTACATCACTATCTTACTGCTAGAAAATGCCATTACATTGTGAAAACAAATGAAAGTGTATAAAATAGCATAACAGCGCCATCCTGTGGTGAGAAAATGCACTTACATTAGCAGCTGCCACAACCTTACTGATTTACTGAAAAATCCCAGAGATTATAACATGCTCCTTCATACAGCATATTTCTCTTTGTAAATGAACCACCCAGAGACTTTTATTATCACAGTGATGCTTTAAGAAGCATTTTGAATGTGGCATGTGTGGATGGAGGTGTTCACTGTACATCCTACTGGAAAAGAAGAAAATTGATATTTCTGTGACAGAAAACTGTGTTTTTTGTCTTGTGACTTTTCTCTCGTCTGGGCTTGTTCATGTGGAAACCCATCTATTGCACACAGATAAACTCATGGACGTGGCCTCACATACCACCACTCAAACACGGCACCATTAGATAATCTGAGCTGCAGCAACCTTACAGCATCAAGAGATTAAGATTAAAAGAGATTAAGACTTGTGAGTCAGCGTCATACAGATATCACAATGTGAACCTTAATCACAGCACACTCTGAGGAAGCACCCAATGCTTTTTGCATATTATGGTCTGTCCCAGGGGTCAGTGGCTGTTCATCAGTTACATGTTTTTAATCTATGGTGTCACTGAATTCTATTCAAGGAGAATTAAACACATAAAGATCAAGAACAAAAAACAAAATAAAATGCTGTTCCATGAATACAGTAGATACTGTATAGTCAGTGGAATGTGTTACGAAACAGTGATTTACTTGAGTTTTAACAGCTGACAGCACAATCCACACTTAGGGTCCACTCTCTTATTTGTCCTCTTGCTGTGGTTTTTTTGTGACACAATGTAATTTTTTAACAAAGGAAATATCACTTTTCCTCTTGCTAAAGCATCATTTAATTCAAAAGCAATACATCACACCTTCACTCAATTCTGTGCAACCTTTAAAGGACCAGTGTGCAGGATTTAGTGGCATCTAGCAGTCAGGTTGCACACTGGAACAGACTGAACCCCCCCTCACCTCACTCCTCCCTCTCCAAGTGTGCAGGAGAAGCTTCACGAAAAATGTCAAGCCAGTGTTTGGTTT
The DNA here is from genome assembly GCF_017976325.1 of Chelmon rostratus. Taxonomy (NCBI): domain Eukaryota; kingdom Metazoa; phylum Chordata; class Actinopteri; order Chaetodontiformes; family Chaetodontidae; genus Chelmon; species Chelmon rostratus. The sequence goes on from NC_055674.1 coordinate 21,379,219, forward strand.
GTGCCCTCTGGGCTACTGTAGAAACATGGCTGTGCAACATGGTGGGCTCCATGGAAGAGGAGCTGCTCCCTCTGTAGATATAAAGAGCTCATTCTAAGGTAACAAAAACACAGTGGGTCTTATTTTCAGGTGAGTCTGCACTGCTGAAAACATCTTTCTAAATATTAGATTCCAATTCTGTCACATTCTCCCTATAGATTCCCTGAATTTCACACACTGGTCCTTTAAGACAGCATTTAGATTGAAATGTATTTCACTCTGTACTGTAATTACACAGTTTTGTGGAAAAGAAAAGAACAAACAACAAATGCAGTTGCTCTAAACATAACAGTGAACTTTGTTGGGTTGAATGAAACGACTTGAGGACTCCTTCATTTTGTACAGTATTGTGATAGAATTTGACATGTTTGAAAAAGGTTTTCCAGCACAATTATTTAGATTTGTTATAATTCCCATAATAATCAATATAATTCTCAAACATTTGGTTTCATACATTCTTTTGTAAATCTTTTGCACAAACATCACAGATGATTAATTGAGTTGTGCTTAAATTCAGTTAGTTTGTTAAGATCAGACCTTTAGAAGTTTTCTGTTCTTAGGCTGCAGCATCCAAAACTTGCTTCAAACTCCTATCACAACATAAATTTGTGCCATTTGCAAGGGGAAAAGATTTTCTGGAAACATTGCAAATCATTTGTGTACAAAATAAACAAATGGGGGCGTTAGTGTTAAATATATATTTTTTAAATCTAAATGTAAAATCTTTAATAAAATCTTTTTTTATATATGACTAAAGCTCCCATTGCAGAGCTGACCTTTTTTTTCTCATCCAACACATTTCACAGTACAGCTGACCCTGTGTGAGCCTACCAAAAAGCAATAAAACTGAAACTGAACAGATATTTATGAGATTTGTTAATAAAGAGTTGAATGTCACATAAAGACAGCTGAATCATGCAGCATCATGAAGTAACGTTTATTACGCGGTCCAATGCAAACTCATCATATGGACCTGATCATGTCTTAATAACTGCGGAAGTTAATGATACATCCAGAATCAGTTCATGCATCAAATGATCATGAGTTATGCATTGGTGAAGCATCGCTTAGATATCCTCATGAGAAAGTGTTTCTGTAACATCTCCGTCCCTATGTTCGTTTGCAGCGCACCTGTGATGCTGACTTTGTCCAGGTGGTACTTCACAGTCTTGTTATGCTGATATTTTCTGTTGCAGTCAATCACATAATGTGGAACTTTGCTGTAGTAAAAAAAAAAAAAAAAAAAAAATGGGTGGGGAGGGAGAAGCGGAACCCGGATGCTGATGCTGACCGATGAAGAGTAGGAAGCAGAGAGGAGGAGGGGGAGCGTGAGAGGCGGGGAAAAAGAGAAAGGGAAACGGGGATATCACAGGCATCAGCGGAGTGGAGGAGACCATCCCGTGGATGATGGACACCCCCGTGGATGCGGGCAGCCTCTGACAAACTGAGAGATTCATTTCTTCAAGGCGCCCCCCCCCCTTTTTTTGTCGTGTGTTGTGGAGGCAGCAGTGAAGCGCCGGCTGAGGGAGGAGATGCGGTGATTATCATGAGCATAGCCGGCCCGGGAGTGAGAAAGAGACACAGAGAGGAAGGGAGGGAGGGAGGAAGAGGGAGCACGGGGAGGAGAGGCGGGGAGTCGGCAACCACCAGGCCAGCTGAGGATGCTTGTTGTTTCTAAAAACGGGATTAATCACCGGGCCGAGCGCTGAGCCTCCACCGGCGCACCGAGCGCACCTCTCTCCGCCGCAGCCGTCCTGACAGGGGGCGCATCGCGCCTGTCTCGCCCGGTCTTGCCCGAGGCTGTTTGCCTCTTTGATGCTCTCCCCCCTCTTCCTCTATTTCCTGATGCAAGGCCGGGGAGGGGTGAGCCAAAGTGTGCACCGGATATTGGAAAACCCATTCTTCTTGCTGATGCTGTTGTGATAATAGATTATTATCTGGACAACGCCGCATCTGCACAGAAAGGCAGATCCTGACCAAACGAGGCCTGGCCGGTGAAGAAACTGGAAATGTGCGAGCTTGGGAGGATTATGAAAAACATTTTTGGACGGTAGCAGCAGCGAAGAGAGGGGGGGTCCCTGATATCGATCAGAGAATGGATTCAATCAGGGTGTTCTGACTTGGGATATTTGAGACTCTGCTTACGGAAATCAGTCTGTGGCAAATGTAGCCTTCCTGTCCAGGTCTGAATGAGATCTGTCTTTTCTGCCCCACTTTGGGCCAGCTGTATAAGCTACATCGGATCAATCAGCTTTAAACTTATTTATAGCAGGGGGTGGGTTTGATGTGACACGTTACTGTGGGCATCTCCCATCACTGGCACCGGTCAAACCTCACGCGTCCTGATCTTTCTCATCTTTTCTACCTTCCCTCTCTGAATGATGCTGCTTTCTGCGCTGTAGTCAGAGACCCAAACCGAGACTGGGAGATACTTTCCTCTAGGCCTTACAGAGTGGCAGCTGGGCCGGTTCTCACTCCGAGCACGGACCTGACCGCATGACAAACAAGTGCATGGGAGTAGCCTGCAGGGCCCGGCGTTAGAGCACGTCCTCCGTACCTCTCCTCTCCTCTCCAGCGCCTGTGATGTGCGTTACGGCATTACGCACGGAGCAGGAGCGACCGCTATCTTGATCTGCCTTATATCAGGAATAGAATTTCATCACGGCAAGGATGAGCAGCAAAGAGCTGACGGTGGGCCAGTCCAGCCAGTATGTGGGGCCTTACCGGCTGGAGAAGACCCTCGGGAAGGGACAGACAGGTAGGAGCCTCCTCTTGCAGCAGGGCGAGCGGGACGTCTGCACGGCGCATCAGCTGATTCAGGAATCCTGGATCCCTTTAACACATGATATTCACAGCTCATGCTTCTCATCTTCATTCAGCAATTGGTTTTATTCTGCTACAAGCTTCTCCTAGAATTCATGAGAGGACATAGATTTCTTTAGCGTTTGGTGAGACATCACAGCAGGCCTCTTAACACAGATTCATATCAGCCAAGCTGAGTTTGGTCAATGTTTGTGACAATGTCAGTAAAGCTTTTTGAATTATTTATGACAACCCCTCCTTCCTGTTTTCAAGCTGCATGATGATTTCTGATCCTCAGACATTTTCTTCCTCTCTCTTTCTCTCTGACTCTGTCTCTGTCTCTCAGGACTGGTGAAGCTGGGTGTCCACTGCATAACAGGGCAGAAGGTGGCCATAAAGATTGTCAACAGAGAGAAACTCTCCGAATCAGTTCTAATGAAGGTAGAGTGCCTGTAATGTAGCCCGTCATCTCGGTGGCTGTCACTGTCATTATGGTGACTACGGAGCTCAGATCACAAGCTTGCACCCTCCAACCTGCAGAAATAGCAACAGAAATGGAGTCTGTATTTTTGTCAAGAAAAGCCCATCTGTGTGTTGTAACTTGGAGCTGCCAAGTGTGTGGGCACTGCTTCTGTATAGCGAACAATAGAGATGATTTCATTCTGCTAATTAAGCTTTCTGATGAAAGCTTCTGCAGCTGAAACACACACAGGACTGAATTCAAACTGAAATAGCTTTTTTATGTTGCCGCTTCTAATGTGGCTTGTGTCTTGCAGCTTTGAGCGGTTTCTTTTTTTTTAAAGTACAGCATGTTGCACGGGGAAAACTTTAAAACACAAGCCGTCATGGGGGTCATATGTTTTAGAGCACACCAATGTCTCGGTGTCTTAAAAACACTGATGCTGATTGTGGTTTAGAGAAAGCGAAAGAGCCGCATAAATCTGTGGGTTTTTGACCAGATTTCTTTCTATAGCCAGATGTCAAACACAAGTGTGGAACAGAAACATCTTTTGCACCAAAGCCTTCATCCCCTGCAAATGTCACTGGCCCCCAGTCCTCCGGTTTATACAGTATTGCTTTGGACAGCTGCCCATTGCTTGCTCTGTGCTAACCGTCAGTAACCGCATTACTGGGCCGCTGTCTGCTAGCTTTAGCCGGGACAGCCGGCACAGTGAAGTAGCCTTTTCATGTTGACACTCCAAGTGTGGCTTTACACTCCTGCTCGAGGGCTCCAACATGACACAGTGGCTAAACATAAGAAGTCTGGAAGCATGTTATTGCCCACATTTATCCTCTCACATCTGTCAATGTCCACTTTATTAGGTGCAGTGTAATGTAGTCCAATATACAACTGTGCTGACGTAAGGTCTACTGTTGTGACGCCTGTGATGTGGTTTAGCATTGAGGTCATAGTGAGTGTTGTGGTAGACTCATGCAGATGACTGCCAATGGGCCAAACATGGCTTTAAATCAATACAGTTTGGCCCCATGAAAGGATTCATCAGAACTTTTAAGCATGTTTTAGACTATATGTTTCAACTCCGAAGACCTTGAGAGACCTCAAACCACAATGAGAATGACGTACCATCCAATAATCAATCCAGCCATGTGGAGGCCAAGCCAATATCACGCCTCATTCTGTGCCATGTGTGAGTTTAAGAGGTCATACTATGGATGCTGCTGGTGCTGAAATGAGATCTGATAAACCTCATTCATTCCTTTGATTCCATTCCTTGGATATTTGCATAAGTGCATCTTAATACAACATCCAGATCCTTGTGTAGGTTTGCGATTATGCGGCCTGATATAGACTAATCAATAAATGTCCGTCTGCCATTATCTTTAAACTTGCATCAATTGATTTTTCGGCCACTTTGGGACAATACAACAAGCTGTGAACACAGCGCTGACATAACGTTACCTTAGCTGTGGCTAAGCAACTTAGCAACTGAGCTTAGTGTTAGCAAACAGTTGCTTGTTTACACATTTAGCAGAAAGCGAACAAAATTAGCATTCAATCGACGTCATTCTTTGTGCCATATGTTGAATTTAAGCCCAATATTCACTCTCTTTCGCCTTTCTTTTGGTTTCCACCAACACTGGAGGGAGATATCTGTCTCTTTAGCTGCTTAGCGCTCCGCTATGCTCACCAGCGAGTGGCTAGCTGTGTCTGTCTGCTGTTTGGTGCAGGGCAGGCAGTGAACAGTGAGTTTTTAGAGCTTTTTTTTTTAACTGAAAACAGCTGCCTGGTCGGCTGGTGTTGCTGCTGGAGACGAGCTTGACGAGAGCGCTGACAGTAAAGTTATGGGCCGTAAAACCAAAGCAGTGAACTGAAAGATGCTAACACTCTAAAGCTGAGGGCGACTGCAGAGTTGGTGATAATTCTCTGTAGGTTCATCACTGTGAGTGGCCCCTTTTACATTTCGCATAGTTTTATTGGGTCATTGCTTACATAAAGATACTCATTAGTGCAGCTTAAAGTCTACATATGAATGTTAGGAGCTTTGGTGAGGTAAGTAAGCTACGTCTGAGCTAGCTTTCTGTACAAGCTTTGACAAGGAAGCTTGACAGCACAGGCTGCATTTCATTCAGAATTTCTAACCTTTCCTTCCCTTCTTTCTTCCATTCGTCCCTCATGCTTTTAAAAACACACTTCATCACAGTTAATACTTATTTGCTTATTCTGGCCCTTCCAACGACTTGTTTCTGCCTAGAAATGAATCCTGAGGATTTTACAGCAACATTAACAATGCCTGCCTCTGCTCCACATTTCACCTCACTCATTTCTCCCCCTCTCTACCTTCCTCTTCCCTCTGACATTTCAATCTCCATCATTTCTAACCTCGCTCCTCCTCTTTTCTATCTTAACCTTTCTCCGTTTACCCCCCCTCCCTCTGTCTATGCAGGTGGAGAGAGAAATAGCTATTCTCAAACTAATAGAGCACCCTCACGTTCTGAAGCTGCATGATGTCTATGAGAATAACAAATACCTGTGAGTATCTCTTTATCTTTCTCCTTTCCGCTGTCTGTTTTTTTCTTCCCTCTCTGCCTTTGGATCTCCGCCAGAGCAGAAACAACCTTGAATCTGAAAAGGAAAAAAGGTTCTGTAAGACAAAACTGAGATAAATATGCACATGACGTGGTAGATATAAAGAGCTGCAAGTTTGTATGTATAGAACAAGCATCCATGACTTGCGTGTGAATTTGGATGGCAGGTATTTTATCTTACACGTAGCTGTCAACAAAGATCCTCCCGTTCCTCACCTGTTCTCATCTGTCTGACCTCTCTGCCCGTCTGGCTCTCAGGTACCTGGTGCTGGAGCATGTGTCCGGTGGAGAGTTATTTGACTACCTGGTGAAGAAGGGCAGGCTGACCCCCAAAGAGGCCAGGAAATTCTTCAGACAAATCATCTCCGCCCTTGACTTCTGCCACAGTCACTCCATATGGTCTGTGAGAGCTAATGACCTTATGAGGCCTGGCCTTTTGTGTGTGTGTGTGTGTTTGATCAGATCACATGGCCTACTATAAATTTAAAGTATATATAAAGTTGGGAACACATGTCCACATTTATGGGGTGGTCATGTGACCTGATACCACCACATCCAATGTATATATTAGATTGGAAAGACAATATTTGGCACCATGTTACCCACACATTAGCTAGCTTACGACTTTGTGTTGCAGCTAGCGTTTGATGTTTCTATGTTGAAATACTTCACCGGTGTTTTTTCCCCCTCCTCTGCTGGCACATAACTTTCTTTGGACATTATCGCCACCTGTAGATCAGTGAAACAGTGCAAAAACCATTGGCAGGCTGTGCTGTGTATTGCATCATTCGCATGCATGCACATGTGTGTCCTTGTGCATGTGCACATGCGCCTATTTAAAGAAAATCTGCTCCATAGCAGTCCAAAGAGTAATTTAGCTTTGTTTTACTAAAAGCTGAAGTTCAAACACGAATGAGACTCAATTATGTAAAGTATAAAATGCATTTTATTGATAATATGAATTAGGATAATCAGCTTCTTAGCCCATGTCATAGAAAATATGACAGATGTTGTTAATTGTTTGATTTGTTGAACCTCATACAGTCTAGACATATGAGTTGGTATGAGAACAAGCATTCCCTGAAACAAGTGTTTGGTGGAAAAGGTTTGGTTTGATCATCAAACTTCTGATATGCATCCATATTAGATCCATCTGAAAACCACCTTTACGTTAAAAACCTGTTCATAACCTCGTGTCAGAACATCAGAACGGAATTATCATCAAGCTTACTATGTTTCTGGAAAAGCCAACATTTTTCACACCAGCGTTTCCACTGACGTCAGCCAAAGTATTAAACCTAGTTCCCCGTCAGAACCAGGACACACACACGACTGCTTTCTGTTCAAGATCACTTTACTTTAATAAACAGCAGATCAGTGTTGACGTGCCATGTTGAAGTTAACCAAGTGTGCGAACAAGGTTAGTTTAGAAAAGACTCAAGCATTTTCACTGAACATGTGTGTGTGTGTGTTTGTGTGTGTGTGTGTGTGTGTGTGTGTGTCCAGTCACAGAGACCTGAAGCCGGAGAATCTTCTCCTGGATGAGAAGAATAACATCAGGATAGCAGACTTTGGCATGGCCTCACTACAAGTCGGGGACAGCCTGTTGGAAACCAGCTGTGGGTAAGTACTGGGTTAGATGGGTCAGCTTGTATTTACAGGTGCATCATATTATCACCACCCTTTGGTCATCCACCTGTATAAATAACAACTTTAATTATATATATATATATTTTTTGTACTGTACCTTATGATTAATTAGAAATATTATATGTTCATAAAATGTAAGTTATTATACAGGAGGTCAAGTTATTCTTAATAACTCCATGAGACAGCTGTGTTCATTTTAATGTTACAATGTGTGAATTGCCTTTAAATGAAAAAAAAAACAGGTGCATATATATCATATTTATGATATTGATGTATAAGACTGTAAGATTGAAACAGCTGATCACATTGTGTGATATACCAAAGCGTGTGCAGAACATCCACTCACTGCTCTGCTGTGCTTCTTTTCACATAATCGATGGCTTTGTCCATTAAATGCTTAAACATTTTGACAGCGCCTGCCCATCAGGAGGAACGTGGATTTAACCGACAAATTTAGCAGGGGATTGTAGCGTTCACCTGGGTTCACCTATTCAGTCTGGTCCATGGAGCAAAGAGCAGCTGTTCTCAGTTTTTGTACACTCAGGCTGCAGTGCTTTTTTCCATGAATCAGCACTCTACACTCACAGGAAGTCACTGCTTCCTTTGTCTGTGTGTGTGTTTGTGTCTGACGAAAGCATTTAATAATTTCTTCTTCTTTATTTATAGATCCCCTCATTATGCTTGCCCAGAGGTCATAAGGGTAAGTTTCCTTCTCATTGTGTGTGTGTGTGTTTGTGTGTGTGTGTCTAATGCCACCCTGTCCTTGCATTTGTGTTGCAGGGGGAGAAGTACGATGGTCGCAGGGCAGATGTTTGGAGCTGTGGAGTCATCCTCTTTGCCCTCCTCGTGGTAAGAAGATCCCTCTCATGTTCTGTTTGTTTCTTTTCTTTCCTTCAGTGTTTCGCTGCATGTCTTTCTCTCCCTGCCCTTTCACTGCCGCTATTCAGCTCAGGCAGAACAATAAAACCAACGCTGGCGACACCTTGGAGCAAAGTTGTGATGAGCTGGCCACCATTTTGTTTGTTGTATCTTGTGCTATACTAGCAAGGTAGTAGGATGCAGAGGCATGTGGGTGACACAGTACCCGGCTGCTGACGGCTTTACACTTTGCCTCTGAATGACAGTTGGTGGGTGGAACCTGCCAAGAGATGCAGCAATGCGCCAGCGAAAAGCAGGGAAGAAAAAGAGCGCTAGCAGACATGGATGTCGACATTTGTGAAGCCTTAAATATAGATACAGTGTACAGAGAAACATAACACAAAGACATCGCTCTGCAAGAAAGCTGCCCCTGTCAGCCCGTCCAAAGCTCCCTAATTAACACATTATATCTCATTTGTTTAAATCCATAAATGTAGAACATAGTGCTCAGTAAAAATGGATATTGTTATTTTACACTTCAGTTATTGTACGGATTAAACAAACAACATGCGGTACAACATAATCATTGAGCTTTAGAGGTTACCTTTAAACAACGCCAGGCTAGCTGTTTTCCCCTGATTTCAGGCTCTATGTTAGCCTAAGCTAACTGCTTATTGTAAGTTAGCAAATCCAAAATGGTGAACTATTCCTCTAGCCATGACATTTTTTACACACAAAACAACCAGCCACAGACTGTGCATGGTTCCACTTGCACAACCTTCACCTTTTTCAATGTCTTCTTAATCCGTTTCTCTCTCATAATGTCTCTCCATCTTCTCTCTTTACCAGGGTGCCTTGCCCTTCGACCACGACAACCTGCGGCAGCTTCTAGAGAAGGTGAAGAGCGGGGTATTCCACATGCCCCACTTCATTCCTCCTGACTGCCAAGCTCTGCTGAAAGGAATGATAGAAGTCAACGCTGACAAGAGACTGACGGTGAGGAGCCTGTGCAGGGACACCTCATTACCTGGCTAATGGCAGCGTGCTTTGAATTATATTGTAGAGAAAAACATCATCATGGACTCAAAGAGTTGCTAAACCTCTCAACCCAACAAGTCATAGTTCAGCAAACGACCCGTCAAGCGTCTCCACATGTTGAAGTGGTGCGCAGGAGGCTGTTGTCAGAGTGATGCTCTGTATTTATAGAGTTTAGCAGCCTTTCTGAAACCAAAACACGAGAGTGTAAGGAAGGAATGGGTGGTTATCTAACGTAGCTGCGAGCATTAGCATGCCCGGCTAACTAGCTGACTGCCTAACCAAGCGCTACTTCCAACACCAAGGAGGCTATCAGTAATTAGCTTGTGGTGTTCCCGACTAGCACATGCGCTGCAGTATTTTCTCACTGTGTGGGCTGCTCGCTTTCCCCTCAGATAGTGTTTGTTTGTAGCTCCGTCCTGCTTTTTATTGGATTTGGGGAAGTTTACAGTCCAGCAGCCCCATCCGATGACACCCTGCGGTACCTTTGTGTTTGCCAAACAGACCAGCAAGCCTTCATCCTACAAGTCTTTCCTCCTTTAACGTTAAAGTGAAAATGTGCTGTTTGAAAATACCAACAATTTACACTTCAGTACAAGAACATGCTGTTTCTTTATGTCCATGTCTTCTACACGGATTATCAGCCTGGAGCATGTAGCGCTAGCCTCAGTCTTTTAGCAGGTATCATGTATGCAGCCATCAATTTCAAGATGCTATCAAGACCACTTTCAGAGCGTTTTCATTTTAATAAGAGTCAGCCACATGCAATAAAATAATCAGCCAACATTTTTAGCTAACTCCTGGAACTAATGCTAGTTTAATTAGCGAGCTACCGCTTATGTAACCTGTCAGCAACTGTTCGGTCATTGGTTGCTGACTAAAAAATGCTGGTGTTGACTGCCTCTGTTTGAAAGAAGGGGCCCAAAAATTGCGAAGCATTTTGATCTGCCTCAGTCATCATTCTAAACTGCACATGAACGGAGAGCTTGACAGGAAGTGACAGTAACAAGTGAAGGCGGGTCAACCGTCGCCACTCACATTGTACCGCATCAGTTTCTGCAGCACATGAAGCATGAACCAGGCATTTAGGGAGGAGGGAGGAGGAAGCAGAGAAGACCCAGCCCCAGGCTGCTTGAAGATGTGACAGAAATTGACCCTGACGCAAGACCTTATACAGGGGGGAAGTGGGAGGCGAGGCAGGTGGAGAGACAGAGCGGAGGGACGGGCCTAAGGTGCTGCTTAAAGGCAGGAGTGGAGTCAGCCATGACAGGACTGGCCTGAGCCTTTATTTCTGTCCTCAGAGGCAAGTGCGCAGTTTATGTGGAGACTCATGGAAACTAAGACATATAAAGGATGAGAGTCATATACGGATACATGTAGAAGAGTGAATGGATGGATAAAGCAGCTTCATCGGCGGCTGTGGAGAAGGATGGAGCCACTGAGGGTGAAAAAGACTCTGCACTGGCTTCCTTTTCACCTTAATGCCAGCTTTCCCTCCTGAAAGCAAGGCGCAAAACGAGACTGGTAGTTCAGAGCGAGCTGGAGGAGAGAGGATGATGAATGAATGAATGAATGAATGGCTGAGTCAATGGGCTGCTAGAGGAAATTCCAGTGCACTCAGGTTATGAAGAGAGGCTGGGATAAAGCAGGCATGTGGGGTGGAAATGAATTCATGTTTACGAGGCAGACAGCTGTGATAATGTGGTTAGCTACATGCTGTAAAAGAAAGACAGAGGGAAAGAGTAAGTCCGGTCAGTTAGTCATTCAGCTACAACAGAGCAGATGTAATCAAAGCTGTGGCTTCGTCTGATGAGCAGTTGATTAATGGAGCCTGAAACCAGGTCAGACTGTCTCTCCCTCTGTCTCTGTCAGTCTCTAGCAGCCTCCATGGTAAACCACCTACCGTGCAAAGAGGCAGAATTCAATCCACTTCAACAGTATATGGGTAGCTGGCAAGGAGAACATTAGGATGTGAGCCCTCATATTAGTGAGGGTGTCTCCTCTGTGCTGCATGCATTACTTTATAAGGAAAGTAACAAATGCAAAGCTCTCACTGCATGCAGCTGCTTGCTACTCTCTTCTCTGCAGATGTACAAATACGGCGTTCACAGCAGGCCCACTTTTGACTTTTTACATGCTTGCAGAACTGCAGCTGCTCCATTACTCCAACCCCAAGAGATAGTGTGCAGTATTGATGCAGTGGCTACACTGTATGCAGTCCAAATGCAGAGGGGGGACTTTTTACAGAGTACAGTATATCATGTGCTAAGGGGATTTAGGACCGGACTTTCTGCTGTTGTGACAGTAGAAAAAAGAGTCTGTGGCTATGCTGGTGGCTCTGTGAGGCTGTACATGAGCTAAATGCTAACACGCTGCTACTTAGCAGGTGTAATGTCTATCATGTTCATCACCATGTTAGCCAACCAACTTTTGCTAATTAGAACTATGTATAATGTTTTACCAAGGCTGATAATAATGATAACAATAATGCTAATAATATTTAGAATAATGATAATAATGAACTTTATTTCTATAGCACTTCTTTTAACAATGTTTAAGCAATCAATAACTAACCATAGAGTCATGCCACTGGCATGACGAAAAACTATGTCAAACAAATGGGACAGTCAAGTCATAGATGTTCAGAGCTGGATGCTGGACCCAAAGATGGCATCTATTCACTTGCCTGGTGCACACACTAAAAAACGTTTCTAGCTTTCATGTTTCCTCTGGCAGTGTTTATAGCTAGAGGTGTCCTGCCCACAGTTTTACAGATGTCTCCATTACAATGTGGTCTGTGTGGTGGGGGATTTTCGGTTGCAATACTGTGACTGGCCACCGGGAAAGATTGGAAGGCAGGCTGAGTGTCGGCGCCACATCCAGCTCTTACAGCCCATATAGAGAGCTCATAGGAACACACCGAGACAGGCTAACTCCTGAGACACATTTATTACTCTCTGGCCAATACTGTGCAAAAGAGCAGCTAAATGTAGTGTTGTGATTGCATCTGCAATGCTGGTGCGCCAGTGATCGACTCCCATAAACGAAAATACTGGTTTGGCTATTTTTCTTATCTTTCTCCCTTTTTTATATTTTACACAGAACCCATCATGTCATTTGTTTGACAGCAGCTGCTTAATCTTTGTTGACTTGTTTCATGTTAGGGTTATATGATCAGTGGTAAAATGGGAAGACATGTTTGGATCAATGCTTCATTATTGTTTTTTTTTTTGTTGATTACAGCTTGAAGCAATACAGAAACACGCCTGGTACCAGTAAGTACATCTATTTTTCTTTCATTCTTCTTTTTTCTTACTCCCTTTGCCTTTTCCCTCCAGCTGCCTATACTGACATTAAAATTATTATTCTATCTCTACCTTATTTTTGTTAGGAATTATCTGCACCATCCATCTATCAGTGCTTGCTGTAAACATTAAGGTGTCTCTAATGTTTGTAATTGCAAACATTAACCACGTGCACTGACTTTTCCCTGTCAGGAGTGGTCGTAATGAGCCTTGCCCAGAGCAGCCGCCCCCTCGCCGGGTGTGTGTGAAGAGGATCCTGTCCTTAACAGAGCTGGACCCTGATGTCCTGGAAAGCATGTACTCCTTAGGGTGCTTTAGAGACCGGGTCAAACTCACACAGGACCTTACAAGTGAGGAGTGAGTAAATATAACCATCTACCCATTTCCACTTTGAAGAGATGCAATGTTCATGGAGGAATGAAAGAACTGAAAACACTGTCTGCGCTGCACCTGTTGATCTCCAGGCATATGCAGTCATTAAAAGACTTGAACAGACATGTCAAGTCTCACACATGCAATTTGCAGGTTTTCTTGCATGCACGCTAAACAAATATTGCATAATTGTGTGCGTGGTTGATTTAATTTCTGTCTCATAATGTCTCACTCTCTTGCTCTCTCCCTCATTGTCTTTTTTGCCTCATTGTGGCCAGTCAATTACTTACTTCATTAATCTGCCTGGCATGGCAGGAACAACAGCAACAACATCAACAATGGCCCTTTTATCTCTCTCCCCGTCCATCCCTTGTGTCCCACTTCTCTCCCTAACTGATTTGGCTTCTCACTACCCATAATGCACTGCCGTCCTCTTCAACAGGACAAGCCAACAAGCATTCATATCAAAGCTGCACTAGTCAATGTTTTTATATTAACAATGGATCAAATGATTATGAGTATGTAAAAGGGGCTGTCGTGACAAAAGCACAGATGATTATCACCCGACTCTCTGTCTCCTCAGCTCTACGAAGCATTTTAGTGTCATGCGGCTCATTGTTTTGTTTGTTTCTGGTCCAACTCGACTGCTTTGACTGAGCCTTGCAGCTCTCATCGTCCTCTTTAACAGCCACAGTAGGCAGCTGTTGGTACAGTTTTTGCCCAGTTTTTGTTTAGATGTGAACCTCCAGGATGATGTCAGCTGTAGCTGACAAGCAGGCCTGGAATTTTATCATTTGAGGGGCAAGGCCAAAAGAATGAAAGAGGCAATGTGTTTGGTGTTTTCTTCTGGCAGAAAGGCCAGCAAAGCAAACAATGATTTTACGGGTTAAGGGTGATTTTATTTTTAATAAACAGTATGATTATCAGTAAAATAAATGAATAGGTAAAGCTGTTAATTTCACAAAATAACTTACTGGTTACAGTAATGTTACAAACATTGAGTTAAAATAGTGATTAGGCACGTAACACTTCAGCTAAGTCAAAGTTGTAGCGAAATATGAGCAATGTTTAACTATATATATTATATATGTGCTGAGAAATTCACTCAGTCACAGCTTTGCAGCATTGGCACATCAGCATTGATGCAGTTCAGTGAAGTCTTCTGGTTGGCCGGTGCTAGATTTGTGTCACACTATCATCATAAATAGACGGCAGGTTTTCCGCCACTGCTTGTGTGCACACTGGATGTTGTCCAATGAGAATTCAGAGTCATATTGACAGGAAAGACGCAGAGGAGAAAATGGTTAAACCAGCAGGCAGTACAGATGGGGCATCAAGGCCACCGTGGCCACAGGACATATAACTTTTTGAGGGCATAAGGCCAAAATGAAGGAGGGCACAGCAGCTGTGGTCCTCATGGCCTGTGTGAAATTCCTGTCCTGCTGACAAGCCTCTGTCTCATCCTGTGTTCTCCAGCTCCGTCAGTTTAAAGCTTTCTCTGACCTTTGAATTCTGTGTCTGTCTGCATCTTCTTTTGCAGGGAAAACCAAGAGAAGATGATCTATTACCTCCTGTTGGACAGGAAGGAGCGATACCCCAGCTGTGAAGACGAGGATCTGCCACCCAGAAATGACATAGGTGAGACAACGTCTATAGCCTTGCCGAGGACAACAAGGCAAAAGCTTGATTATGAAAGAGAATTTGGAAGTTATTACTCATCTGATCTTTGCAGATTGCAAATAGACTAAAATCATACTTTCTATTTTTTTAATAAACATTTTGTCCTTCAAGACCCACCCAGGAAGCGCGTGGACTCACCCATGCTGACGCGTCATGGCCGCTGTCGTCCGGAGAGGAAGAGCCTGGAGGTCCTCAGTGTCACAGAACAGGGGTCTCCCACCCCACCTCGCAGGGCCCTGGACACTAATGCACACAGCCAGAGGTACAAAGCAACACTGACATACCATGCAAGGTTTTGTCAACCTCAGTAGCAAGTAACATCAGTTATAAACTAGAGAATTAGTTTTGGTTGTTGCACCTGAAACTCTCATTCACCTCCCGTGAACCTCCTTGTTGTTTGTTGCTGTCTTCAAAAGGTCTCGTTCAGTCAGCGGAGCATCCACAGGTTTGTCCTCCAGTCCTCTCAGCAGTCCCAGGGTAAGAACTTCACTCCGTTCTTCTCTTACTGTCTCCAACTATAGTATTGAGCTCTTTGTTTCTACTAGTACTATGTGTTACCTCTGACCCAGCTGCCTCATGTGAAAAATAGGGTTTGACTTGCTGTCTACAGACACAGATACAGACTTTTAATCAACTGTCTTATGGTGAAGGAACTTGTGAGATTTACTTGTGAGTTACACTGCTCCAACATCAGATACCTGCTGTCTCTCATCCAGTAATCTCAACCATCTTAATCTCCCTATGCCTAAACCAGTCCTGGCCTAGCCTGTAAAATGTGCTGTTCTGTACTGTACATCACATAATCTGACTAAATAATGACACTCGTGAGAGTGGGAGAAAGGCACAGAAAGCTGTATTAACATTCAGATATCACTTTAGCAGCTATTAATTAAAACAGCAAATTTTGCTGTTGTCACTGTTTTTATATAGTTTCATATGGCAACATGTCATAATATACCAGTAGGTATGTATACTGCATTTCTTGTTAGCCATTTTCCCTAGGTTAGCCATGCTAATGCAGCTAATGCAGATTCTCATAGATATTATTGCTGCTGTTTACAAGCAGCTGAAGCTCTAATTTCCTTTTTTAGATGAGAAGATCAAAACCACTCTCATGTACCGTATGTACAGTAAAAATGAAGCAACCGCTAGCTCCCTGTTAGCTGAACCTAACACAAATGCATGAAACAAGAGGAAACAGTTAGCCTATTTCTGTCCAAAGGTAATAAAATCACCCTACCAGCACCTCTGAAGGTCACTATTTATTATATCTTGTCTGTTCAAGTCCGTATGAAACCTACATGTAAAAAACAACTGTTCGTGGTTGCTGTTTTATACGTACAGTAAGACACAGTAATTGCAAAATATAATAAAAACCATGTCTGCAATCTGTTGTGGACAAGCCTTCCACTCTGTCTGTATACGCAGTGGAGCTCACATGTCAGAAACTGGGATCATAGTTTACCTTCCTCACATTAAATGAGCACATTTGAAGGACAAGGATGATAATATGTTTCTCATCAAATCATCAAAGAGACCAAAACAACAATGAAATGACCGTTCTGTGCAGCCAACGCCTGTCATAGCTAATTCCTCCATAGACTTCCATTTTTGTCCAAAACCTATTAGAACACATTACTGTTGCTCTGGGCGACATGCTCCGTTATTAACACCACCCTGGGCACTGTGGTTTATTTTAAGTCAGTGCCACATACGCCCTTTCTTCCTGTTTGAGTAACATTGAATAAAACTACAGTGTGCAGTTGTTTTACAACATCCTGAGTCTTGAAACTACATATTTGTGGCCATCTTCAGTAGAGACCAGTAGGCTTGGAGCTGTGTGCCAAAGGCAAAGAGGGGAAGTCAGGTAGTAGTGAGAGATGACTGAATGTGTTACTTTTGGTCTTTTTCTTTGTAAGTGTTGACAGTAAGAAAAATATTGAATAATTCCAGCCTCATCCTTTAACTTGCAATAATTTATAGATTTATACAGGTTCCTGCAGGCAACATAGTGTTAACTAACATGATTAAAAACAGTTGTCAGATGTGTCAGAAATCTGTCTTTCCAGTCTTTTCCTATGAACACACAGTAAACACGTTTATTATTGGCAGCTTCAATATAGAAATATCAGTTCTGGATATCAAAAGCACAAAACCAAATTTCCTGTGATGCTGTTTTTTTTGCTGAGAGCCTTACCTTTCCATCATACTGTCACATTCTGAGTCATACACATTCCCATTTCACAGATACATCATGCTTCCTTGTAAAAAAAGTCTGTGTGCACATGCTGACGTGGACAAAAAGAGACTAAAACACGAGTAACTATACCCAAGAGTAGAGATCACCGAATCCATCTTCCATTTGCCGCCTCTGATCGAGGATTGTTGAAGAATCATTTCCTTGAACCATAATTCATGACCATTGCCTTCTCATCTGTCCACCCCCTTTCCCTCCTTCTCCCCATCTCTCTCTGTCTGCCCATCAGAGCCCGGTCTTCACTTTCAGCCAATCAGAAGTCACCCCCACCTCTGCTTCCTCCTCCAAAGACCCCAAACCAGGAAATGCCACCACCTCTCGGCCTACCCGCCCAGCGCCTGACCCAAAAACCCAAACCCTGCCCTCAAAGGGCCCCACTGACCGGCCCCAGCTCCACTCCATGAAGTCCCTCCCTCTTCAGACTCCACGCTCCCCCTCTCCGTCCCCCTCCCCACTCCTCTCCCCCATTCCACGCTTCTTCAACTTCCCCTCTCCCTCTGTGTTCAAGTCCAAGAATGTCCACTCGTCCTCTAACTCCTCTGCCACCCCTCCTCCTGTGTCACAGGTCACGCCACAGGGCTCACCGCTGCCCACCCCGCTGGGCACACCTGTGCACCAAATCCAACACCCTTCCTCCACCACCCCTCCCTCCTCTTCCTCCTCGTCTTCTTCTTCCAGAGCGGACGGAGCCGGCGGGGCCTCGCTGTCGCTGACCCCGCCCTCGAGCCCGGGTGGCAGTGGCGGTCTGGCCGCCTCGAGCTCCGCCCACTGGAGAACAAGGCTCAACTCGTTCAAAAACAACCTTCTGGGCTCGCCGCGCTTCCATCGTCGCAAACTGCAAGGTGAGGTTGAATAAGTTCAGCAACCATAACATGAAAGGTGATGGTGTGAATCCTCTGCACTGATTGGTTGAACAAAATCTGTTTGACAGCTGTAGAGTAAGTAACATTTTTCTCCATCAGTGTGAATTAGACGCTCTGCTAACAGTTTAAATAATCTAAATAAAGAGTTCTCCTACTCTGCATTCGCATCCAAGATAGAATCTATTATTACCAAGAAACTTGTGCGTGCCCCAGCCTGCAGCCTGCGGCTGTGATGAGTAATGTCTGATTCTGTGATAATCTGTAATTAGAGCAATTAGATTAGAGCCTGTCATCAAGATTCACTTCCCTTTCCCTTTTCCTTCCTCTCTCCTGTCTCTGTTTTTTTCTTTTTTTAGTCCCCACATCAGAGGACATGTCCAGTTTGACTCCAGAGTCCAGTCCAGAGTAAGTCCACGCATTTTTCTATTTTACATCTAAGTGCAGTACAGAATTTAAACAGTTTGTTGTGCTCATTGATGATGATGTTCTGGAGCTTTGGACAATTCTTGAAACACTGGAAATTGTACAGGAAATATTTTAAATGATCTTACCCACTTGTGAAACCATGCGCTTTTTCACCAATTAATGATTTAAAGTGGCTATAATCAAACTTTTTTATATCACAATGGATCACGCGACTTCATGTTAAGTTAAAGTGTCGCCCAGCTTTACAGTTTTCTCAACTCTACAGAGCTTTTTAGCATTTTTTAGCTAATTGCTATGGTTTTCCGTCAGGCAAGGTTTCTGTTTGGGTCTGTTTGGAGCAGGCAGCTGTTCTCAGTGAAACGTTCTGACAAACCCACTGCACACTTTCTGTCCAGCACCACACTCGGGTAGCGACTGGCTGGTGAACATAGTGGAGCATTCAGCAGCACATAGCTGAAATAAGAGTGAATACTGGACTTTAACTCATTGGGTGGTCAGAAACACAACTCCAAATCAGTGCTAATGTAGCTCTGTAGCTGCTGGATGGGAAAAGAAACATTTTTTAGGCATTTTAAGCATTGTTTGCTGGCATGGATTGGCCCATAAGTGGCCAAAAAAATCTGTTACTGCAAATTAAAAGATTGAATATGAAAATAAATGACTTGATAAACAGCTTTGCAGAATGTGCTGTATTTCTAGTTGCTGTGCTTTTGCCATCAGGGCCCCTCAGCTCTGGAACAACACTGTAGCACTTTCACCCTTTATTTTCATGTTGTAGATCCCTCCACAACCTCAGGCTCCTGGAATTATTCAGTTTTGAATGATTTAATGATCATGCATGTGTTTTTTAGAGCGTTATTTGTTCTCCCATTTATTCTCCATACTGCAGAACTCTGGTCACTGCTCAGATTTTTTTATGCCAAATTTAACAGTATGACCAAAATGCTATAAATAGTCAATTCCTTGACGTGAGTGTCTCTGACTGAACACTGTGTCAGTCATTACAGGCCAGTTAAAAATATAACATCCAATCCGAATATTTTGTACTCTAGTTCATTTGTACTTGTGTGAAATGTGTGAATGGAACTAATCTGTCGCATATCAAACACTCATTTATTTGCAGACTGGCTAAGAGGTCCTGGTTCGGTAACTTCATCAGCCTGGAGAAAGAGGAGCAGATCTTTGTTTTGATTCGAGACAAGCCGCTGAGCTCTATCAAGGCCGACATCGTGCACGCCTTTCTCTCTGTGAGCACAATTAAGCTTAGATAAGCCTTGACAACTTCCAGCAATGCGGTATAATGCCATTTGTGGCTTTAAAGGCACAGATTTTATGTTCTTTTTTACTGAACGTCACCCTTTCCCTGTGCCTCTCCAGATCCCATCCCTCAGCCACAGTGTGGTGTCTCAGAACAGTTTCCGGGCAGAGTACAAGTCCTCCGGCGGCCCCTCTGTCTTCCAGAAGCCTGTCAAGTTCCAAGTATTATTACATTTTCTACCTCTTCAGCCCTGAGCGCAATGTTTACAAATGCATGTTGGCCGCTCATTGTTTGGGTCTTTGTAATGTAGGTGTCCTATACCTGAAAATTCAATAATGCAGATACACAGTTTACATCTAATACTAGAATACAATCTGGAGAAAAAAAGCTTTTTTTTTGCCTCCTGTCAGGCAAGTTGTAGTTTGCAGTTAGTGTATGTTGTTATTGTTGGATGTATGTCTGATATATTCTGTGCATATATTACAACCCTGATTCCAACAAAGTTAGGAAGCTGTGTAAATGTAAATAATTACAGAATGCAGTCATTTGCTAACAAACTGTGTTTACCACCAACAGTTTTACAAAGTGTTCCTGAGCCCATGTAGTAATATCCTGTTTATATATTTAAGCATTTTTGGAGCATTCCACAACTTTTCCAGTCTTTTGTTACCTGTGTCCTTACAGTTACATACATCAACAACAGAGAGCTGTTTGTTTAATTCATTTCTCAGTGTTATCCTTAAAGCCACTATGTGTAAATCTGAAAATTTCCAACTTTGGTGCCCCCTAGTGGTTGTAGTAAAAACCCAACAGATCCATCCCAGTGAGATGAATTAACTGAAGAAAACATACAGACCAATAATAATCACACAGAGCCTTATAAAATTCACCCTAAGGGCGCCTGTATCGTTTCAGTTTTTGATGTTGCGTGAGACAGCCTTATTAATGCTACAATCTTGGTCGTGGGTTCAAGGATATGTGGTCCTTTCTCTGCCTCATAGGTGGACATTGCCTTTTCTGAGGGAGACAGGGAGCGAGAGAGGGAACGAGCAGAGAGGGAAGGAAGAAGAGAGATGGGCATCTACAGCGTCACCTTCACTCTAATAACAGGTAGGAGGATCACTAGCTAAAGTCTTTCTGTTAGGATTAAGCTGTGCAGCTACATGCAAAGGTTTCGTAAATTGGTGCAGTAGTCAGTCTGCGTCCTGCTTACATTGGCACATGCTTGCTAAGTGTATATTAATGGTTATGTGATATGCGTTTTCAGGTGTGTTAGTCTGGCCAAGGATCTGTTTTAACTTCTCATATTTACGGCTTGGCTTCAAAGCAATCTATACATTATTCAAAAGATCCTGAAATATGTGGGATACGAGGCTAAAAGTGTGTACCTCAACTGTCTTGAAAGAAAAAAGTTAGCATT
This sequence comes from Chelmon rostratus, assembly GCF_017976325.1. Taxonomy (NCBI): domain Eukaryota; kingdom Metazoa; phylum Chordata; class Actinopteri; order Chaetodontiformes; family Chaetodontidae; genus Chelmon; species Chelmon rostratus. The sequence goes on from NC_055674.1 coordinate 21,400,232, forward strand.
TAGTCGCTAAAGAGCCGGACGTTTCACCAAGGAGACAAAAAGCGGCTTAAAAAGAGCCAGGTGGCTAGAAAGACGTCTCCACGTGAATGCTAATGTTGCCGGTTAGTGACAAAATATAGGCAACAGCTTGCTTCAGCTTGAAAGCTGATAATATGTTTTGTGTTCACAATGTATTTCTGCTGCACCCAAGTTATTGCAGGTTTATAGATCCTGGAGTATATGATCTGAGAAGAGATATCCTGTCTCCTCCCAGGTCCCAGTCGCAGATTCAAGAGAGTGGTGGAAACCATTCAGGCTCAGCTCCTGAGTACTCATGATCAGCCTTCTGTGCAGGCACTGGCTGGTAAGTTGCACACACACACAACCAAACACACTCACACACACTGCATGTACCAGTAGTTCAGTTGTTGGTTTCACTTCTCCTCTCCCTGATTTCACCCCTGGCCCCTCAGATGAGAAGAATGGCCAGCTCTCCCGGCAGCCCAGCACTCCATCGCGTCAGAATTCCCGGCGTTCCGAGAGCGGATGCGAGCGGGACCGCGGAGAGAAGGAGCGCACGGCAGACGGGGGAAGCGGAAGCGGGAGCAGCAGCGGGACCGTCTTACAAAGGCGAGGATCGGGGAAAGACAAGACCAGACTCCTCTCGTCGTCCAACGGGACGCAGTCTCATCCCTGAGAAGAATGTTGTGGAAGAGAGGCGAGGGTCATCTGCCTGGCCTTTTTCTCTTCCTCCCCTCAGTCCTTCCCACATTCTTTCCTTCCTTATTCCTTATTTCCTGCCTTGCTTCCTACCATTATTCCAAAGTAATGGGATGTAGAAGGGGGATGTTTTCCCTTGAAGCTGATCTAGGGTTATGACGGAGAACATCCCACAAATTGCTGATTTTAGCAGAAATGTATACTTACAGGGGTGGCAGAGGGAGTTTGAGCTGATCTCCAGTCAGCCTTCAAGAGCAGCTTCACACCAGAGGGGCAAGTCCAAAGACAGCATGTCCAAAAAGTCCCAACTTACCAGAGAAATACAGGAAAAACTCACAGCCATGGAAACAGAGTTCACCTTCTCCGACGAATCAAGAAAGCACATGTCCTTCTCACCGACCAATCACATGCAACACATGGTTCAAATCCAACAGCAAACCGCCCACCAGTCACAACGCCACAGGAAGATCCCGGCCAGCAACAAAGCCCCTTCAGCCATTCTCTTTTATCATTTTCTGACCAGCCAGCTGTCACCTGAGTCATCAAGTCTCCTCAACACCACCTGACCGGACATGATGAGTCACATGACAGGAAGCCCGCTCGCCTCTCGTCCCCTCGCTCTCCATCTGAAGACAGATGTGTATTCTCAAGCAGAGCGACAAAATGAGGTTGTCTTTTGAGAAAGTTACAGGAGTCAATTTAGACCTGATTGTTCAAGTGGATATTATGTCTAAATAATTAGCAAACTTAAGGCTGTCAAGGAGTCTCAGAGCAGAGGAAAAAACTGAGAAACGATGGAGAATGGATCAGAATAAGATAGACAAGACACCACTTTTCCTTGAGTGTATGAGCAGCATTAAGTCCCACAATTACTTCTGATAAAGCTATGATACCGTATTGCCTTTAACGGAGGAGAAAACAGTGGATAGTTTAGATTAAGCCCCATTTTGAGGACACTAGTCACACCACAGGTAGAATGTCTCACAAGTGAAGATTCCCACAAGAAGACGGGGGGATGAATAGATAGACGGAGAGCAAACAGAGGATAGCTAGCAACAGGTATCCCTTTGGTAGCAAAGGAAGGACAAAAAACAACTACAAATACTAGCCAAAAACTTAAGATAGCTTAAAGACAACAGTGAAACAATAGGTGAGGATTTGTTTCCTGGTCTATCTCAGCATTCGTACGCCTTATGTACATTGAAAAAGCTATTGTTTGCTGTATTTTCCTGTTGTACGTTCTGGCTGTGAAGCTTCCATGTGTGAATCCACTGCAGATGATAGGGGACATTTGTTTAGCCGAAGCTAATATGAGGCCTCTGCACTCTGAGTTAGCCTAAATAGCTAGCCATGGCAGGCCTGTTGAAATGCCGTACATGGGGCTGTAGCAGGCGAGATACTCTGCTTTTTTCTGTGTTCGTAGCACAATTAGCCTATCATGTAAACAGCGTATTTAAGACCCGTTAAAAGGTTCTCAAATTAAAATGAGTCAGTCTGAGTTTTCTACCACTAATGAAAAATTAGCTCAATTAGCTAGCTAACTAGCTAAAGCTGATTTTGACGGTTGACTGTGAGTCAGCAGCTTGAAAACAATAAGCCTGCTTTGGTCTACTTAGTAGAAAGGTTATTTTTAGTAGTTCTTTTTAGCAAGTGGCAGATAGTGTTACTGTTGAAAAATCCTGATATAACTGACTCAGATTAGATCTAGAAAGCTCGTTTGCTGCTTATACTCAATACAATGCAAACGTGGCACAAGCCGACACAAGACAGAGATACACATTTCATTTGGCTAACTTGGACTGCTTAGTCCTCAGTTTAGCCTCAGCTGACCATCAGAATGCATTTTGTCTCCTATCTCTAATAATGGAGTCACTTTAGGAGGGGATCACTTCATGGCCAGTGTGAAGAAGAGGTATGATTACAGCGACCAGTGGCTCCTTCAATTCACTGTACACATGTGCATGTATGTGTTGTCAAAAGGCGCGAAAAAAGTCCAAATCTATCCAAACAGAGAAGAGAAGTCCATGAAGCTACTGTAACTGAAGATGGATGATGTGGACTAGAAAAAACAAGGCTGGTCAAACAGGACAACCGAGCGTTTGAGCTTCTTAGACCCACAATTAGGCAACTGAAACCCTTCCTACGTTCCTTGCCGAATGATGCAGGGCGACTCAAAGCCCCAGCAAAAGCCTCAGCCTCAGAGATGGGGGGAGGACGTGAACAAGAAATGTACTTTTCACAAGAAGGAAAACAAGAAAGCGAGATAGAAAAAGGACTCGGGTGTGTCTGTCGTCGTAAAAACTCTGCACACGTACTGCCTGGAGGGGGGTAAGGAAAAATGAAGCCACACATAAAGAATGAAGTTTTGCTTGTTTTCTCTTTTCTTTCCGTATGTTCTTTTTTAAACTGTCGTCTGGTCTTTGTGTGTGTTTTTTTTTAATGTTTACGTGTTTGCCACCAGCAAAATAGAGGGCGGCGCTAACCATGTGAATGTCAAAGACTTCTCTGAAATTGTTGCAAGAGTGTTCACATATTTTTGTTCCATATGTTTATTGAAAATGTATTTATTTATCTATTTATTTATTTATTCGCCATGTATTTGTTGCAATTGTGATTTTTTTTTTTTTTTTTGAAAAGCAGGAAATGGTTGAAGACAGGGAAATGTCACTTTCAAGATGTCTGACACTGCAGAACAAACCAGCTTTCCCTGAACTGAACTGAAACTGAACAACTCCTCTCCCTTTTTCTTTAACATTATGACAATTGATGCTGCAAAAATACCTTCCATCTTTATATTGTGTTTTTAGCTGCTGGAATTTTACATAATTAGTTGAAAGACGCCTGTGTGTATGTAAGACACACACACACACACACAGACCTTTCAAATTAGAAGTCTTTTTTAGTCAGGCTAATGTCGTGGCTCTAGAGATAGCAGTGGTTTAAAGGTTGATCCACCACTGGGACAACTACTGGATGGATTGCCATGAATCTTTACAGACATTCATGGTCCCCAGAAAATGAATACTAATGACTCTGGTGATCCTCTGACTTTTCCTCTAGCGCCACCAGCAGGTCAGAGCTTTCATTTATCCAGTGAAATATCTCAAAATCTACCACTTGTTTTGGCACCTAGGGTTGGACAGAAATTCGTGATGTATACGCTCCTTCTGATCCCTCATCAGCCATCATCAGGTCCAAATTTGTCCGATTGTTTGGTTTGTGAAGAATTACCTGAAAAACTGGCGTTTCTTCTAGCTGCAGCTGCACTTTATGCTCAGAGCTAACTTGCACTTGTTAGCATGCTAACAAAACTAAGAGAGCAGACAGGACCTGCTAAAAATCAGCATGTTAGCGTTGTCTGTGTGAGCATGTTAGCATGCTAACATTAGCATTCAACTCAAAGCACACCTAAGCACAGCCTCACAGAGCAGCTAGCATGGCTGGAAACTCGTAGTCTCGTGCTGAATAATTCATGAACAGTGACTGCAAACACAAATGCGTTTTTTTGTCATATTCATTCCCTGTGAAACACTGTTTATTCATGCAAACCCACACTCTGCTGAAACCATTAAACATTCCTAATTGACTTTCTATAGTCTCTTCACACACTGTGCACACTTAACTGAAATAGCTGAACAAGAACGGAAAGAAAGAACATTCATTTACATTTTCATCAGCCCTTTTTTAGTCTTTCACAAATTTCTGAGTAGCTGGAAAATGCCGTTAGCAATTGTACTTAAACATCCTAGAATCTGTTTACACAAGATTAGGATCCAAGTGCAAACAACTTCATCAGAATATCCTGTTTGATGAGTGTGTCATAGCCACAAGGGATGTTGTGGAATAGTTTCAGAAAGCTTTGCCTGTTGCCTGCCTGTTTTTCTGGACAGTTTTGCAGTTGTGGCACAGCACTCAGTCTTCACTGGTGTAACATTAGATAAAAATGGGCTTTATTCCCCCTCTCATGCAATCAGAGGTTTTCTTTTCCCGCCCTGGCGCTCTAAGTGGGCCTCTTAGAATCCAGCAGTGAGGTGACACATCTGAGAGGTCAAAGGCCGAGGAGGTTTAAAGTAACAGTCTCACATGCACGAACAAGTGTTATGTCAGTCTTTTTTTTTTTTTTAAACACGAGGTCAGGGTCAAGTTCACCTTCCGTCCATTTTTAAACAGAAAGGAGCTAGTTAAAGGATAGTAATGGGCAGAGCAAAGACAGACAGAAAGGCAAAAGAGGCTGCTCCAGACTGTGCTCCACTCTGAGCAAACTACACCAAAATCCATTCACAGACACAACGGGACCCTTGGCACGTTTGTGGCTGGGAGGCTCTGGTGTTCGCGAAACTCTCCTATTGAAAAAACTCTCACCCCTCCCTCCCTCATTCCTCCTTTACTCCCCCCCCATTCACCCATTCACTTCACATTTTCTACACCCCCCATTCCACCTCTTTGTATCTCTTGAATCTGCTCCACGCCCGTCCTTGTCCCAGCTGCACATATCTCACCCCTTATATAATCGCCCCTCCCCCCGCCCTTGTATACATTTTATACACTGTATACTTCAAAGCAGATGCTGTATACATTTGTATACACTGTATGCCTGTCTCTGTCTCCATTGTATGCCATCCATATCTATGTAGCGTTCACTATCTTTTATCGACACTGTAGTCACCGTACATCTCTTCTTCTCATCATTATGGCCCATTCCTATTCTGCAGTTAGAGTTGTACGACTATAACCTCTTGTCTCCCTCTCATATTCCCCTCCACTCCCACCCTGCCCAGCCACACCCCACCCATGACTACCCCCTCACCCCCCATCTTGTGAACCTCCACACCACACAGTAGAAAAAGTTTTTTTTTTCACTCTGGAGGAATTCGTGATGTCAGAAAAAACCCGAAAGAGGAGGAGGTGTGTGGGGGAGGGTGGGTCGAGAAAACTGCTAAAACGATTAATGATGATGATGACAACGACGAAGAGAAATGTCTGTAGTATAATTACAAAAAAGGAAAAGTGCACTATTATGACAATGATTATTATTGCCTGTGAGAAATACTGACCAATAAACGACAATGGAAATATATGTGGGTGTTTGCATTCTTTTTCAGAGTCGGCTACATAGAAATGAACAGTAATTATCTTTACTTACATACAAAGACTTGTGCAGAGCTGCAGCTACTCCTGAGGACACGTCCTCAGTATGTGTTTGTAGAATTAACATTCTGCAGTAACAGGAATTGCACATAGTTTTTTTTACGGCTGATTCTGGCATGACTTAGACTAGGTATCTTTAAATAGTTCAGTTTTTTTGGGGGGGGGGTCACTTATTCACTTCCCTAACTTGTATTATGTCATTTCTTTAATCACAAAGTGTCAAACTGACACATTTTGTTTTACAGGGGAAGTCGCTGTGCTTATTCTATAACTTACTATAAACACAAGGCGCTGTTTTAATTAGTTTTTTGTACACATCAAACCAACCATATATACATTATATTGTGTTAATTAATGAGCTTTGCTGGTACTGGTGGGCACATTTTGTTTCCTTTGGATAAATTAGCATTATTTACAGTGGTAATTTGAAACAGCATTTAGATCATGTAGTGAGAGAAAACTTACAGAATATCTAACAGTCAAATTCATAATTGGAAAGGCAAAATTTCAGTCTGAAAATCTGATTTACTTTTTGGTGTCTACTCAGTGGTCTTTAAAGTGGAGTGGGGGAAGTGGGACTTCTGATTTAACTCCACAACTTTCTAATTGTGGCTACGGCCATGTTCAAGTTCTTTGCACACAGTAGCAGAGGTTTTGGATATCTGGATTGTGACCGAGTTTTTTGTTTGCCATGACATTTGTTCCTGTATACTTGTAGAAAAACTAGAAAACGATATAGAATATATATAATATAGAATGTATAATAGAACAAAAGTGCTGTAACCTGTTTTCTAAAAAGGGTGTGGTAAGGGGGCATTCAGAGATAAGCTGCATCATATTGACAGTTCCAAGCAAAAGATAATGAGTCATTTGGACAAAGAAATACAATAAAATCAGTTATATGTGTCAGTTGCAGCCCGGCCAATTGTACTAACTAGACATACCTCTTTTGGGAAAAAAAGAAAAAAAAAAAGATCCTCCATGTGTCAGAAGTGGGCGTGTCGCGGTGTCACGTGTAGCTTCCTGCAGACAGAAGAAGAAAGTGAAGAGCTCTCACTCTTATACCAATATAGTGTCCAGATGTTTTTATCTGTACAATTGAAGGTGCTCAGTGGAACAAACTGTACGTTTTTCAAAAATAAGCTGCAATGCAGATGAATTTACCTCACAATGGCGTAAAATTATTGTAAAGAAAAGTCTTAAATTAAGTTATTGTCGCTTCTACAAAGTGCTGCAATTTGGGCCAGTTTCAATACAGAACGTGTCCGAGTATGGAAAAGACAGTGTTGGTTATCTTTATACCGTCCTTCAGGACCACTACACTATCCTATTGCACAATAATAATACATGCTGTCTTTTTTTATTGCATTATGCTACTGTGTGCTTCTGCTTTTGTATTCTCTTATCTAATATTGATTAAATATCCTTTTCACATAATGTTTCTTAATGTTATATATTTGTTCTGCATAAATGCTGATGCACACATAATAATGTACTGTTTGTAGTAATGCTAATGTTTTATCTATGTCATATCTTGAATTATCTCATCTTGTGGGCTACAGTGCGCATGCATCAACGTAAGTCCTGCAGTCCGCCCTGCCTCTCAGAGGGAGTGCCTCATCTTGTCACACCCACACGATCTTTGTCTGCTGGCGCTGGTAGTGATTTCCTCGCCGCTTGAGGAGAAAGTCTGAGTGAGTGCGCCGTGTTGCTGGCTGGAGAAGAAGGGAGGGGTGCTGACAGACGTGTTCGTATCAACCTTCTCACCGAGAAAGCTTCTCGAAAGACACTTCAGGTACAGTTTAAGTCGTATTTAATCATTTCGCATCGAACTTTTTGGCCCAGTTTGCCTCAATTCAGTTCTATCCGCTCCTTTTACTCTCTGCTGGCTTTTGTGCATCGCAGGGGTGGGAGATGGAGCTGGGCATGAATGGACCACTGTGTGGTGAATAGCATATTACAGTAGGCTACGGTGCATGTGTGCTAATACGCAGTACGTTCACAAAGTTAGCTTAAACGTGTCCAGAGTTGCTGGTGTCTGTTTGTTGTTTTGGCAGGCGTGTGTGTGTGTGTGTGTGTGTGTGTGTGTGTGTGTGTGTGTGTGTGTTTCTGTAGTGATTGAGAGTAGCATGGTTACGTCGCACACAAACCACTTTCTTAAACCAAACTGGTCTGACCATTCAAACCAGTCCTGGAGCGTCTTCAACGTTACTTTGCATTGATGTTGTTCCTCGCTGACATTAGAAACTGTGGGCTGCTCTGAGACCTGACAGCGCCTTGTCCTGTTAATATATTTACAGCCAAATAATAGCGTTATGTAGTTTGTTTTACATACCAGCCCGTACATTTAAATAACATTTATTGAACATGAAATGCTATTTATCGCAAGAGGTATGATAGATAATTGTGGCACTTACGCTGAGATAAAATATGATGTTAGCCAGATATTTGAGCAAATTCTTTGTTAGTTGGGCCAATAAGACATAACACAACAAAATAAACAAAAAAACATCGAAAGACGTGAAGATTTGTGTGTGTAGTTTAGCCTCCTTAGTAAAATGAACAGCCTACAGACTGTTATTTGTTATACGTTACGTTAAGCTAACATGTAAATGCACTGTGTGTGAGCTCGTGCACACGCGCTTCTTCTTTCCCGCCGTGCTCGTGTCCGCGTGCTGAGCCTGTCAGGCTCTTCTGGAGTCCCCCCTCCCGCTCCGACAGGTAAAACTTGTTGGTCTACCTAGTCTTGACAATTAGGAATCAAGCACTAATTTTTAGTTTTGGTGTGAAAGTTCAGGTCCGTGTGGTTGCTCGTCAGACCCGGAAGTCAACATCCCTTTGGAGACACAATATTCGCAGCCTGAATAACTAACTGGTCACCATAACAACACAGATGTTAGCATCCAATATTCCTAAAGAATATATACCTGACAATATTTTGTTATTTAATACCACTTTCTGCTGCTCTCAAGATGTTTCCAGTATACTCAAAGTCTCATCAAACCACCTGGATCTAATAATTATTTTGTCTGCTGTGCAACAAAAAAATGTAACCTGTTTTCCAGATTTTCTAAATCAAACAAAGACGATAGCTGGAAATGACATATCTCCTGCTCAGTGAGTGCAGTGTGAAGTGAAACAATAGCATTTATTATCAGTCATGATAATGACTTTCCAGTATTTTATATTTTCATACAAAATAAGTGTTTGTATTTTTCTTGTGTCATACAAAAAGAGATATAATTTCTGGCTTCCTGGACCAGGAAATACAGCTGTAACTGAGAAACAGGTTATAAGTCTTCTTTTATTGTTCAGCAGACTGAGTATTTGTTTCCTTCAGGTGGTTAGAGTTGAAGAGTCTTTGAGGATTGTTGAAATACCTTCAGATCAGCGGTTAGTTTTGTTAAATGACCTGCTGTGTTTTAAAAATATCTCCAGGCATGTATTTATAGTAAAACCACATGCTCTATAATTGAAATATGACGTTATTTGTAATGGTGAGAGACACAAACTGGAGCTAGATTTAGGTGAGATGTGTCATGACATAGAGTTACTGTTGCAGACAGCTAGGATATATATATGTGGAAAGACTGAACGCTATGCAAAGAAATCATATTACAAGTATTTTGACAGATACTATGATTGTGATATGAGTCACAATTTTAGTGGGAATTGTATTTTTGCATTTCATTTTCACTGAAAAAAGTATAATAGTCTTTAGTGATTAGATTTTTTGCTGTACCGAACAAGCATGCTCCCTTACGTCTGGAGAACTTAATTAGCAGGCTGGGGCATCTCTGTTGCACCGCAATGCTTCATTTATAATGTATGTTGTGGTACATTTTACCGTAATCAAAAAACTGCTGCTCCTGCGATTTGGATATTGCAGCCATAATATGTAGCCATCAGACAAGACTTTCAGAACCAGTGTATTTTGACTGGATCCTGTTTGTAGTTTTAGAGACAGGCTAGTCCTTACCTACCCAGGAGTGACGGCTGGACTGGGGTCTGTATAGACATTCCCAGGCAACAGTGAAGATTTTGGAAAAGTGAACCTTTACTTCTTTAATGTGCTGCTTTACTATGGTTTAAAATTATTTTAGGCAAGGTTAAGGCTTTTGGGTCAGGCTGGAATGGAGTTTAGTTTTTGGGATAAATGATGTTAGATGTGAATGTAAATCACATGGAGGTCCACCTAAGTATAGTAAGGGTCTGTGTGTCCATCTCAGTGTCAACACCTACAACTGAATGCTAGTTAGCATACCCACACATTTCCTCCCACCTTCATTCTCTCTCTTCTCTTTCTGTGTGTTTTTCACTTCGCTCTCTCTCTTTCATTCAGTCACACACTCACTCGCACAAAGAGCTGTGTGAAATAGCTGTGGGAAGTGAGAAATATGCAGCAATCAGTTGCTTGGCCGGATAGAGAGAAGGGGAAGAGATGAGAGAGGTCCCCACACACAGCTAGTGCACACACAAACATGACTCACAGCAACTATATGTTGACCTACTTTCTATAGTTATCGTGTCATCATCCAGTACTGTATGTACCAGAGAGAACAGCTGTGCATTACTCTGCCGTTTAACAGTACAGGATGCCAGAGCTCTCAGGCTTCCCTGTCCCGACACACACACACACACACACACACACACACACACACACACACATACACACACATACACACACACACACACACACACATACACACACATACACACACACACACACACACACACTGCTGCAGAGGGTTAGGCGAATAAACGGAGAAATTGAGCTTTTGGACCTGGCAGATATGTTTCCATCTGAGTTGTTATTATCTGTTTAGCTGGAAAAAGTCAGCAGCACAGCAATGACTAAGCATTTCCTTTAGTTGGAGCAAAGGAATTCAAAACAAACCAAGCCAGCAGTGACACTGTCAGATTTCTGTCCAATCTGTGGCTGATTGCTTTGGCAGCGCCCTGTCTGCTGCCTGAAGGCTGACAGATGAATGTTCCTGTGCAAACTTTCTAAACATAGATTGTAAATTTAAAGATACCAAACCATATGCTGCTGTAGAACAAGGATGTTCATGCGATGTCATCTATAGGCTTGTGAATGGATGTTTTAGACTGGGATTTGGAATGACGTTTGCCATCTTTGTTGTCTGAGTACAATAGGCTGGGTCTGGAGGAAAGTGTCCAATCATCAGCAAGTGTGACAACCCCTAAGATAAAGATGAAGACAGAGGAATAAAGTCATACACACAGGTCTTAAACGTTGAACTCGCTTTTGATGGATTTCAAACATCATCCGTCATCAGTTCACATCCTGCTTTTCCCGTGCACACTAGTCTGTTAACATGCCCTGCTTAAGGGTGAGCTGTAGCTCAAGGAATGTTAATTGATGACATTCTGTGCATAGGTTTTAGTGTTTCGCTCTCTGTCTCACAGCAGTCAGTGAGCCAGCACGAACAATGCCAGGAGCCTGAAACTGAAGCAGCGAAATGGAATTCAGCCATCCTTATTGTTATTGTTTGTACATGTGACATGTTTTTATGAAAAAAAGCCTGTTCATAGCTTGCCTTCAGGGGCAACTGCTCCTCAAGCACTGCTTTGGAAAATGTGGATGTTGTGTGTTGTAGAAATGACGACTTGGAAGAAAATATTTACGACTGCTGGGACACTAAGAATGGCTTCAATGGCTTTTGAAATGTATTGTATTTTTCACAAAATGTTTTTAGTTGAGGTTATTTTTCACACAGCTTTACATGAACAGAACTGATGACAGTCTGCTGGCCTGTTGACGGTGTAACTTGTATGAACCTGTAGGTAGGCTCATAAAGTAGGTGCACATTTACACAGTGCAGCGTTTAAAAAAAGAGAATAGTCTGACTGGCCAGACTAGGTACCAGGACAGTAAACACTCTGTATTAACTGCATGCCATACAGCACTCTGTTTTCCTGAGCGGAACAGTCAGTATTTTTACATCCATAACCTAAATCAAGCCTGCCACAAAGAGAAATGGCATCCCATTAGTTTGATCATTACCTCTGCACACTGCATTCACTCCCCTTATATAACAATCACAGTCACTTGGACAATAAAATGCAGCAATTTGGCATGGCAACCTTGATGAACCAACGGTCAATCAACAACAAACAGACGTGTTTATATAGCAGTGTAGACATAATGGCTGTTTTTTTATAGACTACATTGCCAATACTCAGTGCTCTATGTGGTGGTTTTTCCAGGTACAGTGCACCTCAGCGTTTAATATTTTGTGTGTATAACCAGGTTACAAAGTTAGTGCAAATTTGTCTTTCAGCGCTTAGTTGAAGTTGTATGTTTACCAATTAAAGCTACTGTATAACAGAGGGCTTCACACAGTATCTCCTCCCTCAACAGGAGAGCATGCTGTGTGCAGTTCTGTACTCCGTATTCTTGGTTGCTGCAGCAGGACTCAGTGAGACAACAACATTCCACTGACACATTAAATTACTCAAGTATTGTCGCACAGAGCGTTTATACAAGAGAGAGCAAACACTGGTGTCTGCTGGCTTATAAAACCAGCTGCTGTGTAAAGTTCATGCCATAAACAAACAAATGCCACAGTCCCAACAAGGTAATGAACATTTTCTAGCCATCTGGTTCAAGAAGAACACACATAAAATGGCAAAAAACAGACTTGATTTTTGAAAATCAACAATAGATTTGCAATGATGAATTTTATTTATACATTACTCTCTTAACCCTGATAAATGATTCATGATTAACTAATACAAGGAGTGATATTGGTGTTAACATTTTTTTTCATTTGTGTTTCCATAGTGATGGCGGAGGCCCACCAGGCGGTGGCGTTCCAGTTCACCATAACGCCAGAGGGGATAGACCTGCAACTGTCCTATCAGGCCCTGAACCAGATCTACCTGTCTGGAGTACGATCGTGGAAGAAACGAGTCAGCCGCATGAGGGTGAGGATGATGGCTAATCCCTGTGTTTGTCTGTGTGCGTGCACGTGTGAAAATGTGCCGTCTTTGTCCTCATATTTTACATATCGTTCAAAACTAACTTCAGCTAAACATCTTGGCATTTCAATATCTGTTTAATTTAACCACTTTAAAGTGTAAATGTCTTTAAATTAGATGCTAATTGAGCTGAGCCAGTCAGCGCATTGAGGGCAGGTGTGGGTTATCCTGAGTCATGGTGCCCAGACAAGGCAGGACAAATCCATCTGAAAAAATCAGCTGTCTGTGATAGTTTGGTCTTTGTTTTTGTGTCTTTCTTGTTGTTGTTGTCATGGGTAACTGGACACGTGAAAAATGTGTCATACATTTTTTCTTTGGGCGATATGTTAAAATTTTCCTACTGGCTACTGTCTGCCAAACAATTGGCAACTGCTGCTAAATAAAAACCTTAATTCACGAGTTAGATGTGAAAACATTCTGCCACTACATCCCCGCTGCCTCTCTCTGCTGTTGCTGGCGTTTTTGTGTGACTGGGTAAGCTTGCAGAATGAGAGTCTGTGGCTGGCTCAGCCGTTATTCATTAATGTTGAAAAATAAAACAACAAAAGTCAGTCCAAAAAAAATAAACAACTGGCAATTGACTCCGCCAATTGCTGACAGCCGATACAGTATATTTAACCAGTCCCAAACCCAATCGTGTCTGTCATGCATCTCTAGCTTAGCCACAATGGACTTTGTAAACAGAATTCAGAATGAGCATATATGTATAAAAATCAGTGTTGATGAGGTCAAACATTAAATATATTGTTTTTGTGTTTATCAACTATAAACTGGGGGGGATGTAATTTGTTGCAGGGGTAACTGAAGGCCTTATTACAGGGTGTGAATTCCCATCGGTATAAGTGAGGAATGGTGAGCCTTTCCTAACATGTACAGACATGCATTTTTGCCACAGCCGTTTTGACGACGACATGATTTATAGACTGCACACTGCGTACTGTAGCTGTGTTGGAGCCTCTGTTTTCAGTGACCCAGTGTAAAAGAGGGGGAAAGTTTCACTAATCACAATACCTGCTGTTTCTTCTTCTGTGGTAACAGAACAGCGTGATAAAGGGAGTGTACCCTGCCAGCCCTTCCTCCTGGCTCTTTGTTGTCATAGCGATCCTGGCCACCATGTATATGCATTCGGATCCCAGCATGGGGCTCATCACCAAGATACAGCAACACCTGCCACTGAGGTACACAGACACACACAGCTTTGCTTTCGGCTTGAAGTTGCTGATCCATGACTTGAATGTCATTTTATTGAGAGCCATCCACAGTCAGTTATAATCTCTACAGCAGCATCTTGGCCTTGCCATGTGTTAACTTCTAACTTCTCCTTAAAGAATGATGTTGTTTTTTCTGTGAATAGATAGAAAAGAAGACTCCCATATGAGAGTTTGAGTATATTTATTTAAACCCCACAAACTGTCTGCTTACACTCTCAAAACATTTTTACATTTATGATGCCACATCTGACATTCAAAAGCTACGATGCTGTGGTTGGATGATGGAGATAACCGGGAAACATTAATATAATTTTTTTACATACAGCATCCTCACATTGCTGCTGTCCAAATTAGCAAAGCAAAGCAATTACTAGTTCAAATGTTTAAAAGAATGTTTGTGTAATACCTGAAACTAGAGTTAAACTGATAAAACAGCAGCCTGATTTGTGTCGTCAGTTAAGTAACGAGAAATTGTCCACTGGAAAGCCCCTCTTAGCATCGAAGATTAATATGGAAGGGATTCGCAATGATTAAAAAAATTACGATTGTCTCATACATCATGATCAAATATTGAGAATCCGGTATTTGTTGAGCAATACTTAGAGGTGATGCTGGCTGAAAGTCACAGCTCTACTTTAAAGTTTAGTTAGGTGATGGAGGCTGATCCAAAAAAACATTATAGTATATGTGGGTGTGGTGCCTTCACTTGAACTCTGCCCTACTTACTACCCTGTCTACTCGCAAACTGTGGCTTTAGATGTTTACAACATTGCTGACTCATTGCCTACCTCATATGCAGACACACAAAGAAATACACACACACCTGCCACATTCTACCGAGCTAATGGAGGTGATGGAGGCTGTAAACGGTGGCATTTCCTTTGAGTCACGTTGCTACTTGAGAACACTGCCAGCTGAAAATGACAGCTCCAGTTTGAAGGCCAGTCTGAGTAGCAGCAGCCTGGCAACTAGTTCTGGTCCATATCAATATTAGGGCATTGAAACCACCATGGGGGCTTCTGTTTGTGCAGTGCATTATAGAGCACTTATACCATTGCCACTTACTGCAGGATAAAAATAGACTGTTTAATCGTCTTCCATTTTTGAAAGTGCCTGTCTAAGCCATGGGTCATGTCCCCTTCACCAATGAGTCAATGGGTAATGCAAAGCAAAAGTGTTGCCGCTGTGGTTACCAGCAGTTTAGTGTCCCTGTTCCACAACAGTGGAATAGTGTTTCCCAAAAACAAAACAGTCACCTCTCAGTCAATCAGAAGCACATATGTGCATACCTTATAATGGAGAGTCACGTTTTCCTTGATTTCACTGCATACAGTATGATTTTCTGTTTATTACACTCATGCCTTTTATATTCATATTATCTTTTTATTATATGTGCCTCATTTTATTTATTCCACATAAAATTATATTTTTTTCAACATTTTTATTTCTGTTTTTTTTCGTGCTTTGTGTGCTTCAGAAAAAAATTATTTCAAATTCACTTCCTGTTCCTGAATCTACACTGAAGAAAAATATGAACACAACACTTTTTCATGAATTGAAATAAAAGACTTAAGACTTTCTCTGAGCACACAAAGAGCTTCTCTCAAATTAGTTCACAAATATGTTAAAATCCTGTTAGTGAGCCTTTGCCAAGATAATCCACACGTGACAGGCATGGCATGTCAATATTCAGATTGAAAGCACGATGATTACACAGGTGTGCCTTGCCAGGTCACAATGAAAGGCCACTCTAACACGTGCCATGACATCTTGCGTTGTGTTTTGTGTGTTTATTTATTTGGTTCCAGGTAACATTAAAAATTAAAATTGAAACCCTAAGAAGTGCTGAATTGAGCTTTTTATCACCGTCAGACACACTGTTGTATGTTCACAGCCAGTCATTGTTCTTTCCCCCTCCCTGTCTCCAGTCTCCATGTCTCCCTCAGTACCCAGGGTCAGACCATGGTGTCTGCGCTGGTCTTCAGCACTCTGCTGTGGCTCTCCCTCATCCTCGCGCTCAGATTCTGCCTCAAGCTGCTGCTCTCCTACCACCAATGGATGTTTGAGCAGCACGGCCGAGTTTCCAACGTCACTAAAGTCTGGGTGGTAAGCCTCGCTATCACAGCTCCCTCCAGTGGCCGCTCTGCAGAAGTCGCTTTGGGCCATAGACACAAAATCAAATTTAATTTTGTTTCGTGGTAGTTGTAACAGCTTGTTTTTCAATCTAACACCATGTAAAGGATTACAGTTTAAAGACCATTTTTGTTGAAATTATAATCCCACTAAATTGTGTTGAATTTATTTTATATTTAAAATCAATAAGATAAAATAACTAAGTATATTAGTATGAGTTAGTTATATAAAATATCCTGTGCAATGCGAGTGTGTGTAGACACCATATTTTGGCCAATATTTATTTTTATACTCTTTCTGTATAATGTACATAGCCTTCTATAGTCTATTTTATTTTGTATCTTTTGTTCCTTTTGTTGTACTTGTTTTTCTACCTCTCCAGTTTTTCATTCTGCTGCTATAACAGGTGGATTCCCCTGGCATTGGATAAATAAAGTCTCATCTTATCTTTAAAGTGTCACAAATATCTGTCATCCTTTGTTTTTCTCAGACTCTGCTGAGGTTATTATCAAGCAGGAAGCCTCTGCTGTACAGTTACCAAACCTCTCTACCTCACCTGCCTGTTCCTTCCATCAAGGACACAGTGAGCAGGGTGAGTGCACACACATTATCTTCACATACAGTGTTTATGTGTATACTGGGTGTAAATAATCTATATGGAGAACAAACAGCAGAACAGGAATTGCTAATCATCTAATGCCCACAGACGCAGATTTTGACTGATGCTCTGTTTTCTCTCCGTCTCAGTACCTGAAGTCAGTGCGCCCTCTGTTGACTGATCCAGAGTTTAAAAGAATGACCGAACTGGCCAGTCACTTCGAGTCTAACCTGGGAAACCGCCTGCAACGTTACCTGAGACTCAAAGCTCTGTGGGCCACCAACTATGTAAGTGTACCCAGTTGCACGCAAATTTGAAACTGTTTTGAAAAGTCGACTAACCGTTCCAGTAATTCTTTCAGCAAAATGGTACAAATTCTCCAGCTGCAGCTCCAGCTTCTGAAATGTGGATATTTTCCTGCTTCTTTTTGTTTCTTGTTATAGAATTTAAATATCTTTGGATTTGGACTGTGAATAGAATCTTTGGGAGTGTGCGAGGTTGATTCACTATTTTTTGACATTTTATATACTAGGTGATTTAACATTTGAAATGATTTAACACCACACTTGTTACGTTTTCCAAATCAAATGTTTACACTGTGTTAGAGAGGCATTGATTTAACTATATGATCATTTTGGAGGATGCACTTTGTGTTTTTGTTATTTATTGCGTGACACTCACAGGCGTTTGTGTTATTTTGCCTCCCCCATTTATATCAATGGCAGCAGGGAGAGCTTGCACAGTTTTGCACACCACCTTGTGCACAGAGGCTCTTTTACATTGTCTGTCTGCAATGCAACAGTTGTTGATGTTTTCTGACAAATGACTACAGTATAACTGTGTTGTTGTACTACTAACTATATTTTAACTGTATTTCTGCACTTTCCTGTTTGAATAGAATGCTTTGAGCCTCTTGCTCTGCAGAGTCCTCCACAATCTACCCTACATAGTACCGCTTAGCTCATGTCATTATAGTGGCCTTGAAATGGTGTGTTCAAAGAGCATCACTAAGCTAGCATTAAATCAATGATTATTTAAATAAAGGTAAATACAAACTTTTTGATGCCATTGTGAAATAATGCTATTTCTAACTCTAACACTGTTGAAAAGTAGGTTTCCCAAATGGGTCAGTAATCAGTGTTCAATTCAGATAAGTATCAGTATTTAATGTGCTCAACATGATCACAAATGCAGGTATTTAAGACCTCAAGGCATGGGCTGCCAGCATTGTTCATGCTGGTCGCCTACTTGATTTATGCACATATTGAGCATATTAAAGTTTTTCCTGCATTTAATGGTTTCTCCTTTTTCGCTTTGTGGTATAACTGAAACCAGACCCTTTAATGTAGTCCTGCACTTCAAAGCGTTGTTGCATGTTTTTGTTACTGGTCACAGACTTCAAAAAGAGGCCCACACATGCTAATGCACACCTCCCAACTTTAAAAGTGACTTTAAAGCAGTAAGCTGTGGCATGTTCATGTTTCTATTTTAAACACAAACAAAGTCAAAATAAAGGTGTACAGGAAGTACACAGTTTTGATTTGTCCTCTTTATTTCGTATGGACAAAAGTACAACCTGTCTTGTTTTGGTTTCAGGTGAGCGACTGGTGGGAGGAATACATCTACTTGAGGAGCCGAGGGCCCATAATGGTCAACAGTAACTACTATGGCATGGTAAGCAGCTACCTTTCACAGTACAGTTTAGAAAAATACTGGGCCATGTGTGTTTTATCTTTTTGCATATTTTAAGATTAAGTTTAGCCAAAGTTGATGGAAGCTTTTTTCATTATCTTCCTTTACCTTTACCATTCTTGCTAACATCTTTCCTACATTTAATTGTCCTCTGTTTGTTTTTACGTCTTCAAAAGCAGACATCTTAAGTCTTTTTTTTTTTTTCATTTTAATGTCCCATGTACATGCTTTCTAGGACTTTCTATATGTGACCCCGACCCCGGTGCAGGCAGCCAGAGCAGGCAACACCATTACTGCCCTGCTGCTCTACCGCCGCAAGGTCAACCGGGAGGAACTCAATCCAGTAAGGCCACATACGTACACACTCAATGGGTTCATGTGCAGCTTACGTTATTGGCCTGTAAATGTGTATTTGATTTATGTAGATAAATTACAACAACCGTAACGTAAATGTATAAATTAGGTTGTGGTAGTCTCCAGGAAATTAATGTGATTTTTAATCAGCAGCTTGATATTCCATACCTGTCAGGTGGATGGATTATCTTTACAAAGGAGAAGTGCTCACTTATGCCAGGATCAGACTACATGAATCTAGCCTCATTTTGAGACGATTCGTCGTGGCCGAGGAATTACCAGCATCATTGCTGATCCTGAACGACAACTGGGAGTGGATAGTTTAGTGTGACATGCTAAATGACCTGTCGTGTAGCGTCTGCGAAGCCTCACGACACCCTGACGAAAAGTGTAGCATGGCAGAATATTCTTTTCTTCACAGGCATAGTATGACATCTCCCATGACATGTTAATCATTGAGCTGTGGGAACAGTACTCCTGCCTGTTTGATGTTTCCTCGAGTGAGAACCATGACTGACTCAAAATAGAAATAGCAGAAGCACTTCATCAGCCATGGGCTGTCATAACATTAACCCCGGTCCTAACTGCGGGAATATGGCTATCATTACTCCAGTAGCATGTGGTTGATACCAGCTTAACATTAAAATAGCCTGTTTGATGCAGCCACGCCTGCTACCTGTAGAATAAATAACTATGGAAGTAAAATTATTATATGTGAAACTCGTAGCTGTCCTAGGTGTTATCCAGATGCAACCCAGTAGATGTATCAATAATGGATTATTTATTTATTTATTTATTTGGTACACAAGACCCCCAGCATCATACACAATGCCTCTGTCAGTTTGATTGACAGTTGCTTCACCTGCCTCCCCGATGACGTCTGAACTCGCATGATCTTGAAGACGTGCTGTGATTGGTCAGGGTCATATGTGTAGTCTTGCCAGTCGACCGATGAAGACACAGCAAGAGTTTATGGCACTGTGATTGTTAGATCTGACGCGGTGACCAAAGACAAAAATATTGTGTAGTCTGATCCCGGCATAACACAAACTCTAACACGTTTTTGCTCAAAATTTAAGAGAAATCATCCATTTGTGCTCACAGAGGCATTTTTTTCAACTTGTCCAAAGTGGGAGCAAAAACAAAAGTGTTGTCGAGGTATTTGCAGAGCTTGCTCTCTCTGAAGTGTCAACATCATTTTCATGATACCATCATGAATTATTGGCCATGCTAGTAGCACAGCTTTGTGGATGGCAATGTCAGTCTGTCATCATCAGTGGCTTTGTTCATCACTTTGGTTCAGATTAAAATATCTCAACACTATTCAATTAGGGCTGAACAATTATTCAAAATGTTATGAACATCAGTGAGTCATCCATCAAAAGAAGAAATGACAAAAACATGCACGAGCATCACTGAGTGAAACTGGCATTAAACTGAGAGAATGTTAATTAAACAATGAGTTAATGATGGACATGTCTGTGTGTGTGTCAGAGTCGTGTTCCAGGCACCGTCATCCCTCTGTGTGCCGCTCAGTGTGAGAGGATGTTCAACACAACACGCATGCCAGGAGTCGAGACAGGTAACACACACACATACACACACACAAACAGCATAGCAAGCTGATGCTCATTTTACATTGAGATGAAATGTGTATTTATAAAGTAGAAATGAATTAGAACCCAAAAAACAAGACAAACACATAAATAGCAGATATAGAGCACGAAAAAATATCCATCTAGTGTTTATTCACTGGACTGGCAAGCTTCAGTAACATGTGTTTTTTTATTGAGTTGAGCCAGTGAGAATAATCAAGAATAATCCTCTCTTCCTCCACAGATGTGCTCCAGCACTGGGAGGACAGTGAGTTTGTGGCAGTGTATCACAAAGGGCGCTATTTCCGCCTGTGGGTGTACCGTGCAGGCCGCCTCCTGTGTCCCAGAGAGATTGAGTACCAGATCCAGAGGATCTTAGATGACCCTTCACCCCCACAGCCTGGAGAGGAAAAACTGGGAGCACTCACAGCTGGAGACAGGTAGGAGCAGTAGTTGTCTGTATGATGCATATTTAAATGTGTGTCTCTCTTAGCAGGATACACATGGCATGTTGTAATCTATGTTTGTGTACAAGATCTAATTGCAGCATGAGTGACATAATCTGTGTCGTCTTGTCGTAAACGTTGCTCACTTGGCTGCTTGAGAGATGACTGTGTGAATTGGTGTTTGTGTACATTTCAGAGGACCCTTGAGTATTTAAGAAGTTGGGATGTTCTTTGTACTCCACTCCTACTTCATAACTTTCTCTAATCACAAACACCACTTTGCATAGATCACATTACACACAAGCACATTTCAGTAATGGAAGATTATCTTATTGGCTACAGCAGTCAGATTTTATAAAGGCCCCATTAGCGGCTAATAAGGCAACAGTCTACTCTCCCCGGGGTCCATCAGAGTGGTCTCGTACTACTCTTAATGAATGTAAGAAGAGGACTTTCATTTTCAGATTAGAAAAGGTTGAAGTCCTTATTATATCATTTGTTAAAACATTTGGCTTCAACTGTTGATGCCTTAACATTAGTGCTCATCACGCTCTTTGTTTTGGATAAAGGTTTAGAACGAAGGCCAGACAGGGTAGGATGACAGCTGGGTGTTGTAATTTTTAGGGAACATCCCTTGACATCTCTTGGAAAAAGGGGAAATGGTATTTTGCTTTGTCAGCCAGTCTTCCGTCAACAGTGACGTCCTCGCCAGATTCTGTCTGTCTGTACCTTAAGAATCTGCAGCCACTAGGTGGCTCCAGAGGAAAAGTTGGAATCACTGAAGTCAGTGGGATAATCCTCTGGGGATCATGAATGTCTGTGCAAAACCTCATGGCAATCAGTGCAGTTTCAGTTGGGCCTCTTTTCCAAGTCACTGTGACAAAGAATAGAGTAAGAGAATCTATAGACCTAAGTATAATGACAACCCATTATTTTACTTCCACATATCCAGCTTGTTGTTGAAGTAACCCCAAATACATCTTAGATGCTGAGTTCTTAATCATATCATCATCTTAGTCTTAAAAGGACATCTGCAGTTTCCTCTTTCATGATTTTTTTTGTGCTTTTGAGATTCTTTCTGCAGCCTGTGCTGTTACAGCACTACACATCTGTGTGTGGATGTGTTAGAATAGAAGTTATAAAATAATATTTATCATGAGTCTGAAGTGTGTTCCTGTGTGTCACCCCGTTCCAGGATTCCTTGGTCTCAGATGAGGAAGCAGTACTTCAGCTCCGGCATCAACAAGCGATCACTGGATGCCATCGAGAGGGCAGCCTTCTTCGTAACCTTGGATGATGAAGAACAAGGCATGAGGGGAGAGGACCCGGCAGGAAACCTGGACCGCTACGCCAAGTCCCTGCTCCATGGCAAATGCTATGATAGGTGAGGAGGACACGGGGGAAAGATGGTCCCAACCAGAGATACTAGTTCTCTCGTACTGTACTTTGTGCTTTTCTGCTGCTTCTGAATCCCAAAATATCAGCCTCCAATCCTGAGCTGTACTTCTTCTGAACTGATCCAGAGTCCCCAGTAATCAGTCTGCAACGCCTTAAAAACTTAAACACTAATTAAACTGTTGGCAGAAAGGTGGCGTACCTTATCTCATACTCTACCTGTTAAATGTTCTCACAACCGTCCCAGACAATGAAAAAAGATTTTTTTTTAATATTTTATTTTCAATCTTGTGAGCCCATAAAACAAGTCAGAAAAACATAATGGTACCCACACTGGCAGAATCACCACTGAAGTAATTTTGGCAAGATTCCCTTTAAACACCAGTGCAGAGTTGTGAACGGGAGGAAGCTGTAAGATGAGGTGAAACCACTGTGTCATTGAGAGCATGCTAGCATGCTGATTCGTTTAGTTAAAAGCACTGCTCAGTAGAGCCTCACAGAGATGCTAGCATGGCTGCAGAGTCTTGTTAAAAAAGGAATTGTTGGAATCCACTGTAGCTGATGTGCAAGGCTCTGCCTACAGGAAGCACTGCATATCCCCTCTGTGTTTGTAGCGGTTTTAGATTTTATTCAGGACATTTTGTTCATTTTTCCAAATACACCAAGAGTGTGAGTGAATATGTACTGCAAATAAAAAAATCATAATTCATTTCCTAGATTCTGAGCTGTTTCTCTTTCTCTTGCCATTTCCTCCCTTTCATGTCTTGTCCCTCAGGTGGTTTGACAAATCCTTTTCCATTGTGATCTACAAGAATGGGAAGAGTGGACTGAATGCAGAGCACTCCTGGGCTGACGCACCGACAGTGGCTCACCTATGGGAGGTGTGTGTGTGTGTGTGTGTGGCCATGTATTACTGATGTTGTGAGAACATAAAACCGTTTACACAGTCACATTGTGGGGACTCACCTTTCCTGTGGGACAAGTCCCCATAATGTAAATCATTAAATTTTATGGTGAAGACTTGGGTTAGGGTTAGGGTTAGGCAAGTAGTGGTTTTGGTTATGTTTAGGGTAAGTCTCCAGAAAATGAATGTAAGTCTATGTAATGTCCCACAAAGTGATAGAAACTGTGTGTGTGTTTGTGTGTGTGTGCGTGCGTGCATGCGTGTTTTCATAGGATTTTGTCCCATAAGTGTGAATTCCTGCTTACCAGTATTAATCCACTGCAGTCTGTTTCTCATAAGTCCCCCTTTTCGGAGAAATGGCTCTATTTAGAGAAGGAGGATGCAAAAAGAAATTGAGATCATGTTGCCAGAAACAGGCAGCGTGGTCTGTGTACATCCCTGCTTCCTAGCTTTGTGCTATTTTTAGAGCTCTGTGAGTCAGAGGGAATGAAAAGGTAGTTAATGAACAGATTACCACTGTGACCTTTTTGATTCTCTGTATAAAAGAGAAAACAAATAAGAGCTCTAGAAATGAATGGGTGGAACATGAGCATATCTCTTCCCTCCTCCAGTACGCCCTGGCCACTGATGCCTTCCAGCTTGGCTACACCGAGGACGGACACTGTAAAGGCGAGGTTGACCGCTCACTGCCACGACCCCAGAGGCTAATGTGGGACATTCCGTCAGAGGTATGTACACCCTGCAACATCTGTGGGTCTGTGTACGTCTGTTGAAACACTCTGTTTCACTTACTCAGTTATCACCACTGTGCACTCAGGCCTAGACGGACCCATATCTACAGTTACATCTAATGATGTTCCTCTTTGTGAGGAAATTGTGCATGCAGTCCCACGTATTAGACCTTTCTGACAACCCATGACTGCCAATTCTTAAAACTCCACAAAGTTAAAGATGCACCTGTCGAAATCAGTCAAATCATTCTATTTTATATATCACTTTAGATATATTCCTGCTTATCCTTTCAAGTTTAACTTCATTTAGAGTAATATATCAGTGATTGTAGAACTTATTGATATGTCTGCTGTGAGCAGGAAAAGCACATGACTAATGATATTTATCATGGCTCCATTTCATTTATTTATGCCATGTTACCTGGGTGGCTTACCTTGTGGCTCACTGTACATAAAGTACTTTCATTTTGGACCAGCTCATGTAGCCCGGTCTGAAACTGCAACAGTTGTCACTGGATTTGAACTATGTGTTCGTGAAACTACTTTTATGCTTTCAGGATGCTGATAACTAAGCAAGTAGTGTACAAATACAAAATTGACTCATGTGAGAGCAAGTTAAAACACTGATTATACACTCACATTTCCATTTGACATAGCACCAAATAAAGGACGTCACCACAGTACCCATATTTATCTCTACGTGTACTGAACAGTGTTTGCACTGTTTTCTACCCATTAATCTAAATGCTTTTGAGCCACATGTGACTCTCTCATGCATGTCTTTGTGGTGGTCCCACCCCTCATCTGGGAGTAATCTGAATTTCCTATATAAGCTACAAGTATTTTACCTTTTACTTCCCTTTCTGTTCTTCATTTTATCATTTTTTTAAAATCTGAAATTGCTACTGAGCTATCATTAATGTTACGTAACTCATTGTCTTATAACAGTTTTGGTCATGTAAATACATTTGTGCAGTACCTCGATGGCTTAGTAGTTGGGAAAGTTTGCATCACCCTCAGCATAGTTGATGAACACTTCTGATTGTTGCATTTCTAAAAAGCATTAGGAGTTTCAGACTGGGACAATGGGCCCAGTGTAACCCAGTACAACATTCTGGAAGTTTCTCCTAAATGTAAGATAGTAGCTCACGACAAACATAACAATGAAAAAGTAGTGTCTTCTTTTTTTTCTGTTGAAAATCATGGGTTCTGATCTTTTACTTTTAGTATTTTAGTCTTGTACAGTATGTTCTTTTCTAGTTCATTAAAGCCAGAATTTCTGGAATGTCCAGAGGAAACATAAGGTAGAGTTTTCTTGGTAAACATAACCTTATCATGACAGCAGGTACCAACAGTGGTGGTCCTGAGGAAAGTGGTGGTGGTCCTGAGGAAAGTCAGCCAAGTTGTCCATGGTTTGATTGTCTTTTGGCACGCTGGGAACATTTTTTTTTTTTGTAGTGCAAGATTTCATAGCAGAGGAAGAGTCAGCCACAGTCACTTAACCAAGATGGAAAGGTTACAGTATGTTAAGAGAAAGGGAAAATAAGAAGGGAGTATAAGATAAGAGGAAAGTTAAATAAAATACAGAACTTAGCAAATAAATATTTAAAAGGTATATAAAATAATAATAAAATAAGAAACTACACAGTGCAATTAAAGTCAGAATTCCATAGGTATTAGACAATGGTAGTACACATACAGTACCCACAACTTGTGTTGCATTTGAACTAATGTGAGTCATATCATCTCAAGCAAAGTGACAGTAGTGACATAGTGGTGTGTCTAGTAGCAGCAAAGCGTAATATGCAAGAGTAACATGATACTCGGCCTTAACCATGTACACCAGAATATCAGTGAGTATGATTATAGATTGATAGTCCCAGCAGGAAACACCAGTTTAGAGCCAAAGCTATACAGACTTTATCAACAATAGCTTAACACAAGTGGGAGATTTTATGGGTCACATGATTGAAAGAGTGATGAAAGCTTTAAGCTATTTCCTGTGCAAACAATGAAGACTTTTATTTTTCAATTGAAACAGGGAAGCAGGAGTGTCTGCCCTTCAGTGAGAGTGTTAGTTAATCTAAATATCAATCGGTGATGCAAAATAAGGAAACAGACGTGAACGTGACTTGGGACCCGAGGTGGTTTCCCATGGCGAAAGTCCCCTTGTAGTCACTGCTGCAGCATGCGGGCTGTTCAGCTATTCAGAAAACTGCTGAGAGGAGAGGCAGGGATTTTCCCCACACTCTCTCTCTGAGCTGGCTGTCTATCTGACTGTCAGTTTATTACCTGCACCTACTGAAAAGGCAAACGAAAAAGGAATCAGGCCTGAGAGACCCATAAAACCTGTATATGACTAGTTTCTCTTTGATTTGTCGTCCATTCACTGCTGTCTGTCCACGGAATCATGTAACAGGAACTGAAATAGTCACAATGTGTTTATGTGTGTTTGGGAGGTAGGAGGTATTCAGTGTTAATGTGGGATAGAATGTTAAATGTAGTTTTATTCTTAGTTTCATACTGAAAATTGTCATTTGTTTGAAGTCACATTTTGTTCAAAACGTGGACAGTGGAATGGATTTTTCTCCTGGCTAAAAGAATACCAATGAGAAGTAAGCATGACTTGAAGTATGTGTGAAGTCATTCAGGCATGAATTTATTTTCCATGTGTATCTACAACACAACAATCCTTTCTGGCCTCTGCACGTTCAAGTGTGCCAAATAATTCCAACTGATATTTTAATGTTTTTCTCAAGTCTTCTGCTGAATTCAGCGTGCTTCAGTGCTTCCCTCGATAGAACGATTTAATGAATCAGCAGTTATTACCATGGGGAAATCTTTAATGCTTTAAAGCAATAATTAACTGTGAATTGTGGTAAATGGTCACTAAATGAGTGTCTGTGTATGAGCTGTAAGAAATCTAAAATTATCAATGATAATGTTTTCATATGCTCACTCTAGCTTAGCCTTTCCAACCGCACAGAGGCAACTATGTTATCTTATCTTACTCATCAGAGCACAATGAACAGAGATTTATTGAGCGAGTGAGTCACTTTCTCTGTCCATGAGTTGCTTCACATCTAAGCATAAGACCTGTACAGGATATGTGAATGATAAGATATCAAACTTGACTGTGTGTATCAAAGAAGGTTCACTGAAAGCACTGGACTCTGGCTCACATTTCTACTGTGGGTGTGTTTTAGTAATGTGTTGTCAGATTTAAAAAAAAAAATCCCTGTGTTTTGTGTTTGTGCACTGCACCTGTAGGTCAATTATTATTAATGTTGTATGGAGTAATAAATCTGATATCTTAATAAATAATTAAAATGATTATCTAGTTTGTTAGGTTAACACAAACACACACGCATGCGCACATCTGCCTGAAAGCAGAAAGCTCAGAGAGTGTGTGCGAGAGAACAATAGGCTCCCCTCCCCTGTTTATATTGGCATTCCCCTCTGCCCTTATCAGACTCTCAGGAAATGTGAATGGGTGTTTACACCCAGCTCTTTTTCTACGTGCAACATTTGACTTACCAGGTCTCATATCAGGGTGTGCAGTAAACCCAACCAATCCCAAAGAGCTGTTGAAAGGTGCTCTCTAAAACTACTTTTCCTGTTTTCTTTTACTATTTCCTCTCCTCACTTTCATTCCTTGATCACAGCATCCCGAAAAAAGAAGTGTTTCTTGTGTATGCTCTGAGCTAAATGCTCCAGTCAAAATATACATACAGCAAAGAAATCAAAGTATTATACTCTATGAATGTGTGTGTCATGATTTGTGGGCAGATTTAACCAGAATTTGGGGTGCAGCTCAAAACATAAATCAGTGTCACATTTCTGACCAATTCTGTCTGGAGACATGTGTGTTACAGTATTTTTCAACCACACACAGCAACCTAGAAGTGTGAATTGGCTGCCATTCGTCACACTATGTACATAAGCAGTGACTTGTGCTTCTGTTACTGCCTGCGCATTTAAGAGAGGATCATTAAAAAAACCAAAACATCATAATAAACATAATAACTGACTGATTTACCCTCACAAAGGGTCACATGATTTGTGGTAAGGTCAGTTTTTAATTGAACTCCCTGGCTCTGAAGTGCAAGTGCAAATTGCACAGGGGTAATTAAGAGGTCAGATATGTGGACGATTTGAAAAAGGAAGAAATGAAGCATGAATTAATCTTCTTTTACAGAAATGTCAGTGATACTAGACAAGGAGTAGGCCTGTGGTAGTTCTTTTGAATTCTAAATCAACACTGGAATGCTGTGCAGCTTTTTTGTTTGTTTTTTTAACATATCTATTCATGCTGTTGCTTGCTCTGTCATGCCCCAGTTGCTTTGCTAATACAACTAGCATTATGCTATTTGTGGAATTACATTCTGGTAGTGGCTGTGTGGGATTGTTTCTGGCTCGTGTGATCCAGTTTTTCACATCGTTGAGAGTTCTCAAGTCCAAAAGTCAAATTTTACTGAAAAAAGTTTTAAAAGATTCAAAAATTTGTATTAAAAAAATTAATATTCTGGTTCTGCATTTGCTTGGCGCTCGGCAGTCCATCAAGACGTCCTCTTTCATACCGACTGTAGAAATCGGCAGTTTGAAAGCATTTTAAGATTGCTGATGATAATCCCAAAAAAGGCAGCAAAAGTTCTCTGAATTTTCTCTGCTTGGCTAACAATTAAATGGCTTCTGAACTCCCATCAAAATTCAGCATGCTAACATGCCCGCAGTCACAATGCTGACATGCCTATGGGAATTTAATGCCAATCCATCTGATAGATGTAGTAGCAGACATTCACTCAGTGCCACAAATTTCAACCTCATGCTGGTTTATTGTTTATTGTTTATTTAAAAGGATCCCCATTAGCTGACGCCAAGACAACAGCTAGTCTTCCTGGGGTCCAGACAATACTTACAAAACACAATAATTATCAATACAATATCAATTGCTCACAATCTCGGTTAAAAGAGAAAAAACACTGAACACTGAAAATACTTAAAAAATTATAAAATATAAACACTAAAACAAGGAAAAGCAACACACCCTTCATGTATCACATGACAAACCTCACTCAATCAAATAAGCAAGATGCTTTTATGAGAACATATACATTCTTAATCGCTTTTTTAAAGCAGTTTTTCCCTTAATTTCACGAACCACCACTGGAAGATTGTCCCAAAGCACAGTTGACCTGTAGAATACAGTCCTCTTCATAGAGTCAGACTTAGGGAGGGGTAGAGTAATCTGTCCACTATTTGCCCCTCTAGTGTAATGTGAATGTGTATTTGAGCAGTAAATTATATTGTCGTAAAGTAATTTAGGAGTCTGGGTGTTAATAATACTATAAAAGTATATTAATAAATTAGTAGATAATCTATCCACGACCATCAGCCAAGCAAGACATTCATGCATTTCTGCAACACTAGTTCTTGAAGAACAACCAAGAACCAGTCTTGCAGCCTTGTTTTGAGCCACTTGTAATTTCCTTAGCAGACAGTTTGATGCAGCAGACCATACAACTGAACAGTAATCTAATGACATAAAACCAATGTACAAACAACACGACTAAACAACTGAGAATTGAGAAATGGTGCAACAGCTCTACCCATTTTGGCAACAACATTGTTGATGTGACCAGACCATGACAATGTGCAATCAAGCCAAAGTCCAAGAAGCTTTACCTTTTTTACTTGCTGAATAGTTTGAACATTTATTTGTATATTCATTTTAGGATTATCTGATAATCGATACTTAGAACCAAATATTATACTCATTGTTTTCGATATATTTAGACTAAGTTTATTTGTATTTGTTTGTTTTGATCCAGTTATATAATTTGCTGATCTCACAAGACAGAACCTGATTAAGCTCTGAGCATGTAGGGGCTGCATAATAAATAGTAGAATCATCAGCAAACATAGTCAATGTGGCCTTACTGAGTACATATGGCATATCATTAGTAAAAATTGAAAATAAAAGAGGTCCTAGGCAGCTTCCTTGGGGGACTCCGCAGTCCAGGGATTTGCTACAAGATAATGCACCATTAAAATAAACTCTTTGCGACCTCTCAGACAGGTAGCTCGTGAACCACTTAATGGCAGAGGAAGTAAAACCATAACTAATAAGTTTGGAAATCAAAATGTCATGGTCGATCACATCGAAGGCAGCACTGAAGTCAAGTAATATTGTACCCACGAGCATTGAGTCATCAATTGATGTTAACCAGCTATCTGACATTTGTGTCATTGCTGTGCAGGTGGAATGACCAGACCTGTAAGTTAATATAGATCTTAGTGCCCTTTAATTTCTTGGCAGAAGAAAGAATCAGCTCTCTGTCTTTAATGCAAAGAAGTTTGACAATTTTCCTTGGCCTTCCCCCCCTCCTGGTATTGACCAAGCCTCTGTGCACGCTCAATGTCCATATTGTCTAAAGACTTGGGCTTGGATGGAACAAGCCCAAGTCTAAAGACTCTACCATGGATGGTGGTAGAGGAGAAGTCAGGGCACCACCACATTAATTTGGATTCAACCTCTGGAGTAGAATGTATGTACAAAATGATATGTGGCAGTAGATCCAGTAGTTGTTGAGCTATAGACCGACTGTCAATCAGTTCATGAACACAGTTTGTGAGGGCATCTTTACTGAAAGGTACATTAATTTGCCCTGTGCATTTTTAATGTCCAAAGGTTTGTCCCAGAGGTTGTAAATGTCACAATAGCACCGACCCACACACAAACCAAGGCAGTCATGCTTCAGGCACATATGAAACTTTAGAACGTATTTACGCCTTTGAGCTTTGATGCTAGTCTCAAGCATCTTTCACATATTGCAGTCTGTTATGACAGAGAATGTAATCTGAACTCTTTTACACACACGGCCTGAGGCTTAAGGCCTATGGCAATACAAAGCTGGATAGTGGCAGAGGCTCTTAGCCTTAAAAAGTCATATTATCACTTTTGTGTATTTAAGTCTCTTTTTCTCTGTCTGTCTGTCTGTCTGTCTTGTCTATCAGGTCCAAGCTCAGGTGTGCAGCTCCCTGGCTGTTGCCCAGACGCTGGCAGATGATGTGGACTGCCACGTGTTTCCCTTCAGAGAGTTTGGAAAAGGACGTATCAAGAAGCTGCGCGTCAGCCCCGATGCATTCATACAGATCAGCTTACAGCTGGCTTACTACAGGGTAACACACACCAAACACACACATTGCAGATTGGATTTGGAGAGGTGTAATGTCTAAAATGTATACTTTATGCATTGCATTTCAATCAAGAAATGCAATGAGTATGTAAAACAATATCTAGCTGGAGCTGATGAGCCTGTCCTGAAAGCCGCAGTGAAAATGAAACGACTTGGCTCAATCTTGTCAGGCGCCAACATATTCAAACATTATTCCCTGTGTAACTGAGGTACAAGATCTATGAATATAGATAGTTGACTTGTAAGAAATGGTCTTAAGAATGGTCCTAACTCTGAATTATCAGTAAAATAAGTCGTGGTAACAAGCATGACTTTTATATCAAGAAGCCAAAAGCAACTTTAAATAAAGTCTAATTATGACTACAGTGACCCCTGTTGTAAAATAAGGACTACAATCATGTCTACCCACACTGCCTTCCCTGAAGCAGGCAATAACACGCCTCCGTGTTATGGCTGATTCCTGATTACAACTATCTGTCATTCATTCAATGTACTGAAACATGCACGGGGAAAGCTGATATAAGGTATTTATCCAACACTCATGTTGACTATACAAATACATGCAATTTGGGATATAATTAATAAGAGGCCATCTTACGATGGGATCACAGCCCCCATCAGCATGTTGACATTCTGACCCATGAGTACTCAGTCGTCATCACTACATTGTTATATGTGTACTCAGTACTCATGGGTCAGACCATATTTGAACTTGGCCTTCATTTTGACCTCAACTAGATGTCTGTGAAGTTTCATGACTCCATCTAGCACAGTTGAGATGCTATTGAGTGTCCACAGACAGACATTTAGTGTACTGTAGTACTTTAGTACTGAAAATCCCATCAGTGGTCCTGCAGGACCATAATATAAGATAATTTGCACACACACACACATGCACAAGCTAAACATAAAAACCCAGCCACAACAGCTAGCTGGTGTAAATCTTAAATAAGTTGAAGTAGGATATAGAAAGGAAGCCCATGTCGCCGAATTGTTAAGGCACACACCAGCAATGGAGAGAGGGATATGACAAGTGTAGCTGCCATAGCTGCTGCCTCTGCTGCTCACTCCTTCAAATGAGTTTTACAAACTGTCCTGAGGAAAACATGTTGCTGTTGTAGTCAGACTTAGGTGGAAATGTGTTATGGACACTGGCCCGTGTGCCCCTCTTCTTTTACCATTTCTGTTGTGTTCCATTTATGTGTTGCACATGTTCTAACATGTGAAATAGTTTTTTTTATGTGAAGCTGCTCATGCTGGCGTCTTAAACAGGACTCTGTAGGAAGAGATCTTGTATCTCGATGGGACCTACCTGGCTAAAAAAAGGACAAGAAAAGCTTACTCACTAAAGATCAAAATCTTACTCGGATTGAGCGGCTTCGTACAAACCAGCCCAGATCCCATTTGTGGCCTCTGCATTGTTTAGTCTATCTGCGATGGTTGTAGCAGCACAGAGCTGTATGCTGACTAGAGGAACACACAAATGCATGAAGATATTTCTTCAGCTTGTAGACACAAGCCTGACTTAACCTGTAAATTGACTTTAACAAGCCAAGAAAACACAGACGTGACGTTGACAGTTCTCGCATCCTCTTAACACTGACGCTTGTGAATGTCGTTTCTCATTAAAAGGTTGAGTTATTAATGGTGCCTCCATAACAAAAAGCAGTTTGATAGCAGTTCTAAAGATTTTTTAGTGACTGGACATCTTTGTGTTTGGCAAAGGCCGTCTAATTTATCATTTTGTGGATATGATCCAACTCATTCAACGTTCTTCCACACATTTCATGTTCGTGCAAGAGAATGCGTCATATAGGCGTTATTTGTGTCTTATCCAGCCAACAGCAGGGCAGAAATCTGGGTGGAGGTTTCTTCAAGACCTGTTCAGCATGTGCACTCACCAACTGTAACATTGTTTTCTTACTGTCTGTATATAGCTTGCAATCTTGTTGGATAATTTCTGTCCTGGTTACAGTGTAACAAGCAAAGGATTCTGGACTTTGAGCATGCACTGTGAACTTATTGATTGGCTGAACTCCTGCTTCAATTTGATAGGGTTATTGTGGTTATTAAATAAGCTTGGTGTGTTGTCCAGTCCCGTGTCCAGACCAAGCAACAACCACCATGGCTCAACGTTGAAGCAAATGTGAAGTGCATCAAGATTGAGAGTTAAGATTAAGAGCTCTGCTATCAAAGCTCAGATTGAATTGATGTCAAATGAAAAACCTCTTCAGGAAAAATCCCATTTTTTGCACATGAAGTTGTGTCTGTGTTGTGGAGACAAAAAGAATCTGTTGACAGTCTAACAAGTAAAGTAAGTTAGATATTGATTGAGGCACAGGACAGTAACTTTGGTCATAATCACCTGTTTTTAGACCAACAGCATAATTCCATAATTGACTTTCCTGTCTCTAAGATTCTGGCTTTTTAGTCAGACAGATGGTTAGATTATCTGCCTGGAAACATGTCCTTAAATGTCCTTTCCTGGACCGGTCTGTGTGGTCAAGTTGTTCTCGCGTTTCCTGTTTATCTTTTATGTGACTTCTCTCGGCTGGTATTTGTATTGAACTTTTTTTTCTTCCTATCTTTGATTTGTTTGTCTTACCTTGAAACTGGTTTCATCTCTCTCTGTTACCTCTGTGTCTGTTTTATGACCTTATGGACCCTGACTACAACAGGTTTAATGTATCCGTTGCCTGATAACGACACTAAACAACATTGTTAGACAGCAATGTTAGCTTAGATGGTCAGTTTTTATGGTTTTTATTAACTCTGCAATCTTCAACAGTGTCTTTAACAGTGACCACATGTTTACATCTCTGTCATCTTCTCTCATCTTCCTCTCAACCCTCCACTCCTCCTGCTCCTTCTCTTCTTCCTCCAGGATCGTGGTGGTTTCTGTCTGACTTACGAGGCATCAATGACCCGTCTGTTCAGGGAGGGCCGCACAGAGACTGTGCGATCCTGCTCCAACGAGAGCTCTGCCTTCGTCAAAGCTCTAGAGGATGGAGAGGTGCTGATAAATTCCTTGATTCCTTGAAAATTTTAAATTCCTGCTGACCCCAATGACCGTCCAAACTCCTGTCTAAAATCATCTTGTCACAGTAAAAATGAAAGTCTAATATTTACTCAGACTCTCTAATAGTTAGACTGTTTTGTGGTGTATTTCTGGTGAATTTACAGTTCAGAGATGATTTATAGCTGATTCTGTTTCATAGATGTCATTGAAAGTGTGATTTGGTTCGACAGGCAGGGGAACAATGCAGGCGTCTTTTCCGACTGGCTTCAGAGAGGCACCAAAACCTTTATCGAATGGCTATGACTGGAGCTGGAATTGACAGACACCTCTTCTGCCTCTATGTGGTCTCCAAATACTTGGGGGTGGAGTCACCCTTCCTCAAAGAGGTAGCCTTTTACCTTGCTTCAATGTTACATTGCTATTTTAGTCTTTTCTCTTTTCATATACAGAATGTGTGTGTGTGTGTGTGTGTGTGTGTGTGTGTGTGTGTGTGAGACAACGGTGGCAAAGCAATACTTAAATGCAGATTAACAGTAACAACACACTTCACAAGTGTTTTTTCTGATCTGTTATTCAGCCATAGTGCTGATTCAAAATAAGAATGAGTCACGGTAGTTTGATGATGATGAAAACCTGTCTGATGTGACTCATGTTCATGGATAAGGTATGGTATTAAAGTCTAAATCACATTAGGTTTAGTGACGTTCATTAGCTTCCTTTCTCACTCTCTGACCTGTCATCTGGTGTTTTTGTGTTTCCCCAGAAGTTATAGCAACAAGTGACCAAATGAAACCCTCTGATACCTGTTACATATTAAACCTTAGATATGCACACAGGCAGGTTTTAGACTGATTGCTGTTCGCTATCTGAGGCTGTATTTTGACGCACTGGTGCTTTGAGCAAAATTCTCACAGACAAAACGCAAACATATTGAAGTTTAGCAGGTAACACAATCTTAGCTTCTTAGCACGCTAACATTGGCCAATTAAAGCTAAACATAAAGCCCAACAGATGCTGGTGGAAATGTCATTAGTTTTCTCGTCAGTCAGCGTGAGATCACAAAAGGATGGCGATGTAATCGGCCCCCTCAATTAACCGTTATCAAGTGTAAATGTAAGTGTAACATAAACAGCATGCAGAGAAATATGATGACAGCTTGTTGAATCAGTCTGATTGCCCAAAGAACATATCAGCTGCAAACTCTTTCATATATCAGTAAGAGCATCTGTAGATGTCGTTGTAAATCTATCAGCAGAGATGAAAAATGAAAATCCTCCAACAGGTAAAAAGCTGATGGAGAGGTGTGTGTTCCATGGCATGATTTACTACCTGCTCTCACCATGAATGATGCCTGTAGGGCAGATTTATCTTCACACGATCTGCTTCACCACACTCGTTTTCTCTCTCTCTTCCCACTCACATTCCAGGTTTTGTCGGAGCCTTGGCGTCTTTCCACCAGTCAGACCCCAGTGCAGCAGATGGAGCTGTTTGACCTGAAGAACCACCCCGATTTCATATCGCTGGGCGGAGGCTTCGGACCTGTGAGTGACACGCACTTTCCTCTGGTTGTGACTGCAAATGTGAATGACAAGAATGTACTGGGTGCATGCGTTTTATAGTCAGAAGACTGTGCACTTGTTAACACACACACACACACACACACACACACACAGGTATGTTTGTACAGTAGGTGGTGTGTAAAGCATTAACACTGATCTCATATGATCTCTGTTGTCGTGTCAGGTTGCTGATGATGGTTATGGGGTTTCATACATCATTGTGGGTGAGGATATGATCAACTTCCACGTGTCATCCAAACACTCCTGCAGTGACACTGTAAGTAAAGCCTTTTCCTGAAGTAAAGCATGCTGGCATGATGGTGCACTGAGATGGTTTGTAATTTAAATAGCAATTTAAAGATTTTGTATCAAACGGCAGCGAGTTACCATTTTTGCAAGGTAAATGCGACTGTGTGCAGTATACTGGGAGGAGGCAGAGAAATCATACTGTAGTATTTAAGGTTTGCTTTTCAGTTACTTTTCATGAAAATGGCTGCACATTGGTACATGATGCATCACCCGGCTTGTTGAGACATGCAGGGCGAGCATTCAGCTTGACTCTTCACTTATTACGCAATAACAGTTCTGATGAGTTTCCCCCAGACATTCTGCCTTGCCAAGCAAAAGACAAAGTTGCATCAGCGTTAATTCATTCATACACCACAAAGCACATGACAGGACAGGAGAGACTGTGCTGTGCTTAGCTGTGTGTTTTCACTTCCCAATTCATTTTTATTGTAGAGTCCTGCATTGATGAAAGTAGCCAGGTCAATATGTGGACCACTATCAGCTTTCAGATATGTCACAGAAGGAGGTATATCTGAAATTGCTGTGCAGAAATGCTGAATTCAGTTTGAGATCATTTAGAAACAGTGTTTCCATGAAATAGTTTGTCCTCCTGAAGTCACTGGCAGGTTCATTTACACTGTAAAATGTAAACCAAAAACAAATCCAACAGGCCTGTATCAAGCTTCTTAATGTTATGTGTTTTAATAATAAATTACTATCAGCATATGTCATTACGGATTTTTTTCAACTGTCAAACAGCCTCAAAAGTCCAGTATGAGCAAGGTTATGACTTATATTACTTCTGTACCACTTCTCTCTGTCCACATCCTGCCGGCTCTTCCTTCTTCTCTCTCTGTGGCTTTGATTCTCCTCCCACGGTAGTTTGTCTCCACTCTTTCCTTTTTCCGTGCTAATTTTCAATACTTGATTTTCTCCATTTCAGGACTCCCACAGGTTTGGAGCTCAGATAAGTCAAGCTCTCCAGGACATCATGACTGTCCTCTCTGCTGACGCCAAAAGCTCCTCGTCCGCCAAAGGCACGGCCCCGCCTCAGCCCAAGAAGCTCGCCTGAATGTGGCAGAAAGCATCTCGCCGTGTGGGCAAACGTCCCCCCTGACAAAAGAGAATTTAATGAGTAAAATCAAAGGGAGGTCCCAGCCTAGTTCAGGGGGGCTTTGTTTGCGTCTGCCATCATTTTAAGTCACACCAGTAAGATAGCTTGTAGGCCCCATTCAGACAGAGAAACAAGGCACACTGAAAATGCAAGGAGCCCGTTGATTTTGACAGGTGATCTGTGGCTCGTCCCCCCCCAAAAAAAAAGAATAATTAGAAAACACCCACACCTGCTTCAGAGCTCTGCCACACCTCACCTGAATGTTATGATTTGCATTCCTCCGTTTAAAAAGCGCGGAGTTCAGAAGCCTCTCTGTGTGAACAGGCACTAACATATTTGACAGCTATTGAGCATTAATACACGTACGTACGCTTCAGAGAGACTCAGCTTGACGGCATGTGAGCCTGCACAATGCCTCCAGCCCCTACTTTCTCTGAGAATATGAAACCAGCGATGGGTGATTTTCAAGAAAGAGGGAGCAAAGGTCGTCATCTTAAGAGGAAAGTCTTAGTAGACAGGTATGAAGCAGAGAAAGGGAGACACATCTCCCCGAGCATTAGCAGACCATAAATCTCAAAGAGAGCTGAAAGGGAAAGTTTTTTTAGTTTGTCCCCAGTGTGAAATGATGCTGTGGAGAGATAAATGTCTCTGAAGGGAAAGAGTTATTTACAGACCTCCACCCAAAAGAGCCCCTTTTTTATATCCTTTAACTTCATGGCGTTTAGAACGAGGCAATGAAAGTCCCAGTCCTGCCTTTAAAACGGCAACTATATAATCTTTGATGTTTGGGTTCCATTAGCGTCACCTGATCTCTGCACGAGCCTGAATCAATCGTTAACCGCTTGATGTCGTAGTTAAATTTTCAGTAAATCAGGAGGAAGCTGTTGCTGTTTATAAATAACTGCTTATATAGTTACATTTCTCACCAAAACGCACTGAGTCTGTCCTTTACGTCTTCAGTTAAAGTAGCTGTACCACAATGTAAAAATATTCCACTCCAAGTAGACGTCCTGCATTCAAAATATTACCAGCAATTGTTTGCATTTCAAGTATATAAAGTACAAATACTCATAATGTGGCTGGAAGTCAATACATATTATCAAAAGTACATTATTTTTAATAAATCATGTATTTGGATTTAATGTTGAAACATGTTTATCTCCAAACTACAGCTCTCAGATCTGATCTGTAGTCATGTAAAAAGTACAAGACTTTCCTCTGAAATGCAGTGGAGTACAAGTATAAAGTAGCTGGAAAAGTACAAGTATCTCAAACGTGCACCTTAGTATAGTGAACTGCGGTTTCATGTGTCATCGGTTATGATTCAGGTTATAACTGGAGGCCTCCAGCTCTTCTGAGCATTGCGTAGCAGTGCTGTGCTCACAGTGCAGCCACAGGAACACCAAACAAAAAGTTTCAGTCCTCACATTATAGAATTTAAATTCACTGCAGATTTATGCAGTTCAGGTACAGTCTCTGTTTACAGTAACTGTCCATAAAAGCAAATACATGTTTTTCAGGCTGACTGAGATCAGGCGGTAACTTACGATGTCACTGGAAGTTTTATTTATTTATCTGTTGAAAGGATGGAAGAAAGCAAGAGAGGGCGGCAGAAGAAAAGGAAGCGCTAATGACCTTTTCATGATTTTCTTTTACTTTTAATTGTCAGTTCAGTGCACTGAATTAATGAGTTGTTGATGTTTTAGTTCAGAGGATTTACATGATCGTAAGGACATGCTTCAGCTTACCAGTCACAGCTGTTGAATGAAAGGCAATTCAAGTGTTGCGGATGGTCACAAGTAGACTGTTTATATGTGAAATGCAGTCACGTTGCCTTCATTATTCTTACTGTCACTGAACCAGTTACTTGGAAACATTTGAGAGGGAAAGTGAAAGGGCTAAAAGGCTCCTGCCAACTCTATATATTTCCTTTTAAAGGACGCACACTTATTAAAGCAAAGACAGACAGCAGTAAGTTCCCCATTTGATCAGGATTCAGGTTTACATATGGTACACACAGTCCACCTCTGGGCCAGTGGCACTTTATTCCAGGGGAGGACATCAATAAGGTGGCACCCACCTCCAACCATCCGCCGTTTTAAAGCTACGGCTTTTATGAAACACCCTCGTGCCTGAATTCAAGTATTCATTAAAACACTTTCAATGCAATTTCTTAATCAATGCAATTCCTACAGGAAACCGTGGAACACGTGTTGTTCTGTGTTCTCTGTGTGCTAATGAGAATGTACTACAGTTTCTCAGTTAGTTAGGATGTGTTCTCATGTGCAGCGATGTTGTGGTTAAACAAAAAGCAAGTCAACTATTGACTCCATCTGTCACAAAATGGTACATGTCAGAGCCTCCACTCCAACATATTCATGGTCTCATACAGACAAACATTGGCTAAAAAGAGGCAGCGTTGACCTTCCACCACATCTCTGCTCATGTTTTCTAACTGTACCCTAACTTTATGCGATCTCTTTTTAGAGAGATTTTTTTGGCTTAATATTTTAGTAACGTCAGACCACAGTGGCTTCAGTCTCACTTTCAACATTTAGCAGCTCATTTCCCAAACTGTTTACGGCCGAGCGGCCGTTTGTTTTTATAATCGCTCTGTTATGCAGCCACAGGGCATGAATCTTTTTGTTTTGTTGCAGCTGAGATAACTGTAGCAGTGTAGACCAAAGTAGAACAACTTGTCTACTTCTCTCCACTCATGACTTTTCTAACAGTTTCACTTTGTGGAAGGCCCACAACAATGTGTGTACAAAATGTGTATTATTTCTGCCTTTCCTTTTCCTTTTATCACAGTATTTACAGTATACTGAAACAACAATCATTTTTAACATGAGTTTTGTTTACTAGTAATCACAAAATTCACAGAATTCATGATCACAAAGTATTCAACATTTACCTACTTGATAAAAACAGACCTAAACCAGTTTAACCGCTCTGTCACGCTTTTGTCGTCGAGGTCTTGAAATACAACTAATGGTTTCATTGTGATCACAGAACAATCAGGCTTATGTTTGCATCAGAAACATTTGTCAGGATCACACAGACTTCTCTAACTTCCTCTCCTGCCTTCCACACTTACATGATGTCCTGCATGTTTGGGCAAATCCTCGAGAGAAAACTAGAGTCACTCGTCTCTTTAACAAGGGCTTCTGATAATGTTGGTGGATCTAAGATCACTCTGTTGTTGCAGTTTGGATAAGAGCTTCAGCTAAATGCATCAAATGCGATACAGATGTTGTTTAATCCTCACTACTCTCCGTTGTTCACTTTATGCCTCACCTGTCTACACAGCCAGTCAAACCATCATGTGCCTCAGTCCACTCCTTATACGTGAGGGAATCAGTGTCCCCGGGCTGTCAGCTGTTCGCTCTCACAAAAAGCAGCAAAGCTAGCATTTAGCAGCAGGTTTACAATGTGCTTAAGATTCAGATCAGCACCGTCTTTTCTTACTTTTTAAAATTTGGGATACATTTTTATGTTTATGTCTGTGTAATCTGTAAAACTGCTGTTTATACTCCTGGTTAATAGTGATGCTTGAACATTTTTGATGAATTTGTGGGTATTGTAGTTTTGTGTTATATCCCAAGTTTACTGACTTTACACTCCAGACAGTGCTAATTATTGAAATGTTTTTGTCAGTGATTTTCGTTCTAAAACTTATTTAAACGTCAATTATGAACTTGTAAAGGTCTTTTATACATGGTGATGGCGTGAAATAAAATACTCTCTGACACTACAGTGCATCTGCATTTTGTCTTTTGTTTATCAGTGAAGTAATTGATTTGTTTACATAACTGTCAAATTAAAACAAACATTGAACATTTCTCAATACAGAAAAATGTCAGCTAGGTGACAAAATGTCAGAAAAATGGTGCTTTTCTCACATCACTCTGAAAGTTTGCACAACAGTTAGTACATTTCTCAAAACAATTAGTGCAAACTGCAAAGCCTAGTGGCTAACCTGCATAATCTCATCACTTGCTAAAAATGGATAGCCCATCCCTCAAATGCAAGTATTTATGTCAATGAAACTGCCAGTGTCATCAAAATGAGAAGTCTTGACACCATCGTGTATGAACAAGATAGTCAAACGGCTTTGTCACGTTTTCATTATGAAAGTTTATTCTGTCAGTGTTTTCCAAAAAAGGCCAGAACTCGGTGACACTACCTGAAAATGCTCAGACAGCACTGTACACTACCTATACAACCATTGAAAACAACAGTAAAGTTACTCATTGCTGTAGTTAGAGGAGGAAGTGAGTACAAGACACTGATTACGTATGTTTCACATTTTTACTGTATATGTGCTTTGCAATTCTACAGCTTGTGCAAAAGAAGAATACACTGCAGTCACTTATTTAGAGCAAACATAATAAACATTCTTTTGGTAGAGCCGTGCACAATGTGAACAATATCACAGCTAACTGAACATAGGTAAATCATTCTGCCACATCCAGACGGTCCTGTCTGTCTGGCCACATAATTTCCAGGAAAAATGATAAAGAAAGGTAAAATTTGCTTTAAAAAAAAGACTATTAAATTTCTTAAGAAATGTGAGTAAAACTTTTTCCAGTAGCGTCTCAGTGCAAAAGTGTCCTTGTTCAGTTCAGGTTATGTTTTTCAAATTTTGTTGTCAGTGCTAAAATTTAAAGTCACTGTTCTGGCTCCATACATATTCCTCACTTATCTTGTAAAGACGGTGGGGGACAGTGGATCTCCCCTGGATGGATGGATGGATGGATGGATGGATGGATGGATGGATGGATGGATGGATAGATAGAGTACTGTACTGATCCCCTAAGGGAAATTACAATGTTGCAGCCACAATGCACAAAACACACAATTTACAGAAATTGGGAAAGAAAAACACTATCTTTAAAAGATATGCACATGCATAGAAACTAATGAACTAGATAAGAAGTAAACTAGAATAAAACATAGATAAACTAAGCTAAGATGGAGCTCTCACAGTGCAAATGAAAGTCCCTCAGAAGCTAAGTCTCCA
The DNA here is from genome assembly GCF_017976325.1 of Chelmon rostratus. Classification (NCBI taxonomy): domain Eukaryota; kingdom Metazoa; phylum Chordata; class Actinopteri; order Chaetodontiformes; family Chaetodontidae; genus Chelmon; species Chelmon rostratus. Next base: position 21,442,345 of record NC_055674.1, read on the forward strand.
TGCACAGAGGAGAGACATTCTTTTATCTGTTCTCACCTCGACTACGACACTGGGCTTCACTCGGTCTCGGCCGGGTCTCGCTCCACCGTCTCCACTTGGCTCAGAACGCTGCAGCTCCACTCTCTGCTGGAACAAAGAGGCACGATCACATCACCCCTGTGCTCGCATCCCTACTCTGGCTCCCTGTTTGACGTCAACTTGACTTTAAAATGATATTGCTTACTTTTAAGGCCTTAAACTGCCTCACTCCTAAATACATCTCTGATCTGCTGACCTGGTACGTGCCATGTTGACCAGTCAGATCTGTGGATGGAGCCCTGCTGGTTCCTCCCAGGTCACAGTTTGTGGCTAAGAGTGATCAGGCTTTTCCTATTAGAGCCCCCACACTGTGACCTCTGACACACTGAGTCTCTGTCCTCTTTTAAATCTCTTCTTCAAACTTCCCTTTTTGTGAAAGCTTTTGGAAATGTTTCTTATACGTACGTTTTATTTAAACTGTTTTCCTTTCTATCTATTTGATCTTGTTCAGTTCTTCTTACTGTCTTTACTTCCTCATGTCCTCAGACATTTTTCTCATTTAATCTGCCTCATCTGGTTTGGTCTTTCGTACAGGTCTGTGTAACATTAAGAAAAGCGCAATATAAATAAAGTTTATAGTCATTATCATATCAAGTGATCATTATCATTACTGGTAGCCATATGCAGAAGGAGTGGAAAGTGATGCTGCAGGAGTGCTGCGAGGAGTTTCTGAATATTTGATTCTTTACAAGTTGACAACAAGCTGATAATTCACAGTAACTGTCAGAGAAGAAGCCTCCGAGTCTTCATAGCTACCTTTCAGATCAGCACAGGAGGAGAATTTGATACAGATATATTTTGTCTTAAAACATGTTTCTCTCTTTCCCTGTACTGGTTTGGATGCTGACAGTCGGCTGTGTTTGAAAACGACCCCTCTAATAGATTACAACGTGTAAAAATGGCTGACGTTCATTCTAATATCTTAAATATCACCAAAGATGCTCCGCAAGGTTCAGTGTTAGGTCCGGTGTTGTTCTCGGTTTACATAAATGCTAATGTCCCCTCTCCTGAATCCGGTAAACTCCATCTTTATGCAGATGACACAGCTTTTTATCGTACTGCAGCTTCTACACAATCTGCCATTCAGCGTCTGCAGGCTTCATTGATTCACTCCAACTATTCAACCGCTAGTTAGTGCTAAATGGATGCTGTTCACTGAGGCTGCTCATACCGAGTCTCCCAGCGTTCATCTGGCTAACAGATAATGGCGTATGAGATAATTCTGTCTAAACTCACATAATCTTTCAGAGAATAAGTAGCTGGAAAAATAAGTCCCTCAGACCCTCAGTTGGCATAAGGCCATTCAAATGTCAGATCCTGTTTTAAGTGATGTAAATATGTTTAAATATGCTGTAATGTTTTCTTTTTATTACTCTTGTATCATTTAATCTTATTTTAGATTTAATTGCATCTGCTTTGTTTTCATTTATCACTAACTACAGTAGGTTTATTTTAACTTTTATCTATCATACATGCTTGTTTTTATCGGTCACTGCTCCACACCTGTGGAGGCAAGGACGCCTCCTCTGCGGTGAGACAAAGGTGGATGAGGTATCAGCCAGGTAAACCGTGGTGAACCGCAGATAAGGCTGCAGCCAGCCACCGGCCATAACGCGCGTTCCGGAGAGCTTCTCCTTCGGCTCAACCGGGTCTGAAGTCGACAACTCTCCGTTGTGCGGGGGAGTGAGGGGTTTTTTTTTTTTCTCCGCGTCTTTGGTTAGAAGAAGTTTCAGAGGACGCGGCCCCTATTCTGGAAACTCCGGGGGTGAGATCACAGTGGGAGCTGACGACTGAAAAGGTGGAAAGTGAAAGTAAAGCCTCAGAAGGAGAATGCGCGCAGGCCAGGAGCAGAACGGAGCAGCGCGGCCAGCACCACAGCACGCCAGACGCGTCCGCACTTAGTCACCGCGAAGGATCAGTCGCCATTCGGTGCGCGCCCGGACCGTCGTTCTGAAGCTGCCGGACCAGTGAACGGGTGCGACCACACCGACGCGCGGCTGCGCACTGAATGCGTCTCCTGCAGGCTGCGCGGAGGCTTCCTGAGGTCCGCGGAGCTGCGAGGGCTGTCGCGTGTGCAGGAGGGACAGGTGACAGACATGTTCAGCTCCTGACAGTCATCAGGAAATACTGTGTGTGTGAGAGTGTGTGTGTGTGTGTGTGCGCGCGCGCCCTCTGTAACGCCTGTGAGAGCACATGCATGGAGACAGAGAAACCAAAGGCTGTCTTATTACAGTTCAGTCTATTATCTTAAACCAGGTCCAGCCAGCCGTCTGGCCAGAGCTTTCTCTTGTTCGTTATTTATTTTTTTTATGCCTTCCTTCCTTCCCTTCTTCCTTCCTTCCTTCCTTCCTTCCTTTTTTCTCAGCCCTCCTGCATGTGTGGTATTTGTGAATCAACACGTCCCCTCACATTGGGCTCATATTGTAGTCAGAACAGTAAATTTCACCCATTTATTTAGAGAATTTGGCGAAATGTTTAATTTTGCACAGATCTGATCACTTCATCGCAGCGCTCCAGAGGCATGTTCAGACTGAACTGAAGCTTTTTTTTTTTTTTTTGTGCCTGGATTCGACCACTGGAGCGCTTTTGGTGAAGCTGTAGCTGGTGCCATGAAAAACAGATTAGTGGAGAGACAAAGTGGTTTTCCTGGCATGGTTTGGTTGTCCATTTAGATCCTAAGATAAATAATTTCTTTGCTGGTGAGAGTGCCCCATTATACAGGGTGGGAGCAGCCTCTGAGTGGTTTGATGTGGGGTTTTTTTTGTTACTTGGTTGGATTATGAGTGGCCTTGCCCTGCACAGACAACAGTCTCTGTCTCTTATCATCGCTACAGACCCAGCAGCACACCCACATATTGCTGCGTCACCTAACTTTCATTTTTCTCCTTCCTCTTCTCTAGTGTGAGTCTGGTGGTGGCAGCATGACATCATGGAGATACGTGACCCACCTGTTTCTCTTTGTAAGTGGTTAAATGAAGCACTTTCTGATCAAAGTGCGATAGAACCAATGATGCACGTTTCACATGCTTTCTGCCAGGTGCTCCTGAGCAAGATCAACCTGTCGAAAGGGGGCTGTCACGACTACTTCAACATAAATTCATGGGTACGTGTTCCTCGCTTTTTGTCTCGGTTGCTTGGTGTCCACAGCAGCATTAAATGCTGTCAAATAGAAGGTTGATGATTCATATCTTCTGTGTGTCCACTTCTCCGTTCCACTTTTAAGGCTAAAAATCTGACAGAAACCATCTCCCTCGTCAAAACTAAGAACTCCGAGGTAACATCCTGGCACAGATTCCGTGTTGATGTGAATACATTTTTTTCCGGACAGTTTTGCATGAGACTAAGTGTGCTCTTCCCGATGCAGGACATAGTGGAGTGTACTGTGGAGAGAGAGTGCCTGCAGGGAAGGAACATATGTCACATACTGTATCAGTGCTTTCAAAGAACAGTAAGTGAACGCCACCAGCTTTTCACTGCCTTTCTCTTCACCTTGGCATCGTGTCTGTTTGTGTGACTTTTGTGAATGACTCTGAAGTCCATGCCTCGCTTTTCTGAGGGCCAAGCTTATGAATTGTTGTTGTGTCTTTTTCCATTCCTGGTCGAGGTAAAGGAAATCAGCGAAAAATGCAAAGGGACCACTTTTCAGACCGTCCCGTACTATCACTTCATGTGCCTGACAGCCAGAGCTTTCAACCACATTCCTGAAGGTATCACTCGTACAGATGGTACAGATAGCGCTGTAGCTAAGACACTCACTGAACTGAGACTCCCGCTGTGAAACTGTAAAACTCATTGTTATCTTTTCTTTTCTGTCCTCTCTTGCATCACAGGCTGTAAATACGGTGAGTGCACGTGCTGCATTGTGTGTGTCAGTGTGTGGTTTCTGTTCTGTCAAGTGTCCATTTTTATGGTGTGTTCATGACCTTCAGTGACGTGATGCTGAATTGATGTTGACTTATTAATTTTTTTTTTTTTTAGAGACCGTGTGTGAGCTCTATCGGAAAGAGCCCAGCACTGGTAAGTCACACCCTTTGTTTGTTTCCCATGCACGCTGAACGGCAGCTCTCCCCCTCCCCAGCCACGTTCCCACAGTCCAAATGCACGGACAGTCTCATCACTCAGGGAACCATGGATACATATGTTACCTCATCTTTGCTCTGATTGATCATGAATCCATGATCATTGATCATGTTACGTTTTCATCTTAACATGGATTCAATTCATTTCTTTCCATCATTCACTGATCAAACACACAAAACTCCACAAAGCAATTCATTTAATAAAAACTGACTAATAAAAGACTGAAATATCCCTTTCACATACAGTAAGTATTCGGACCCTTCACTCAGTGCTTGGTTAAAGCAGCTTTGTCAGCAGCGACAGCCTCAAGTCTTCTTCGAAATGATCGTACAAGCTCAGCACATCTTTCTTCTGGAGGTTTTCTCCTGGTCTTCTCCCGCTCATCCCAGTTGGATGAAGAGCGCCTGACGTTTTCAGATCTCTCCAGAGATGCTCAGTCGGGTTCAGGTCCAGACTCTGGCTGGGCCAAATGTAAACCTTCGCTCCAGCCTGAGATCCCGAGCGCTCTGGAAAAGGCTTTCACTCAGGATCGCTCTGTATTTGTGTTTGCCTCCATCCTGACTTGTCTCGCAGCCCCAGTAGCAGAAAAACATCCCCACAGTATGATGCTGCCTCCCCCATGTTGGACTGCAGGATGGTGTTAATGAGGTGAAGCTCAGTGCCTGGCTTCTCCTTGGTTTCATCAGACCAGAGGATTTCACTGCTCATGGTCAGAGAGTCGTTCAGGTGCCTTTTGGCAAACCCCCACCAGGCTGTCATGTGCCTTTTAGTGAGGAATGACCTCCGTCTGGTCACTCGACCATAAAGGCCCGATTGGTGGAGCGCTGCACTGATGGTTGTCCTTCTGTGAGATTCAGATGTTTCCACAAAGGAACTCTGGATCTCAGTCATAGTTGACAGGCCCGAAGGCACGAGGTTTCTGGACTCAAGGATGCAGACCGAAACAGCAGAGAGATTTTCAAAATAAGAATAATTTATTTAACAGAAATCGCTCAGGATGTAATACAAATAAACGTTGGCAAGAAATCAAAGTACAACAAAAAGCGCTAGGGATAATAAAGACTGGTAACTAATTAACTATGATACAAAAGACTAGGAGGAAAAGTAACAAACAAAAGGCTTAAGGCAAAAACTAGGCACTAAGGCTGGTTAACAAAGTATAAACAAAAGACGCAAGGTTAGACTATTCACTAAGGCAAAGTTCAAACAAAAGATATAACGCTATACTAAAGACAAGACTTAAAAGGGAATCAGGAGACACGGATCATGAAAGCTAGACAGCAAGGCAGTACAAGACATGGCACGAGACAATCTGGCACAGGACAAAGGGAGACGTGGACTATATATACACGAGGTAACAATGAACAGGTGGAGACAATTAGGGCGGGGTAGACAATCAGACAGGCGGGAAACACACCGGGAGGTCAAGGGCCTGAAACGAGAGGAGAGTTAGGTTTCACAATAAAACAGGAAGTGCAAGACATGACGCTCGTGAACAAAACAAATTAACACATCTGACGAGACATGACAGTAGTGACCTTTAGCTGACCGAACCTCTTCATCCCTGATTGCTCAGATTGGCTGGGCGGCCATGTCTAGGAAGACCATTGCTGGTTCCAAACCTCGTCCAATTGAGAATGATGGAGGCTACCGTGCTCTAGGCCACTGTTCTTGTATCGTTCTGTACAGATCTGTACAGACAATTCTCTGGTCCTCATATCTTTTCAACATGTCATACACCATCAACTGTGAGACCGTATGGAGACAGGGGTGGTGTGTGTCAGGAAGGTGGGGACTTAGGGGGATCTATGAGGGGAACTATGAGGGGAAACAAAGGGTTGAACCCAGGTGCAGACAAACAAAGGGGACGTAGACTATGGATAAACAATAACACGCTACACAACGAGACAAGACTAGGGCAACACAAGGGACTCACTAACACACAGGGCAAGACTATGGACAATACAATAAAAGGAAAACTCAATCAGGACATGAACACAGACAAACCAAGGGATAGGCTAGATTCAACTTAAATAAATTTATTACTCACATCAAAAGACACAACTATGGGAACTAAAATTAACACACTCTCTAAGGTCAAGGGCTATATATACACAACAAGGCAACACAGGGAAAAGCTGAGCAATGGAAACACACTAACTCAAGAAACACAATGGGGCATGGGTGAGACAGGGGCAATACAAGAACTCTAACACGAAAGGTGGCGGACTATAACAAGAGAAGAAACTTAATTACATAAACTTGGGGCAGAACTAACACATTGACAAAACTAGAAACAAACTTTCAGTGAATAAAATAAAGAACAGAAAACACTCCCGAAGGAGGAAAGGACAATGGGCTAGGAAAACGGAACTGACTACTGAAGGAACTAGATATGAAAAACTAACAACTCAAAATGCACTACTAGTAAATGGAAGAACGAGAATCTAAATTACAAAAGTAATCTAACAGAAAATCGCTCTTAACGAGGAGGACAATCCGGCTAGGCAAAAAACTAAATTATAAACTTTTCAAACAACACACCTGAACAGAACATGGCATGGGACTTTAACAATCAAGGGAAACACAGACAACACTAAGGACAGGGACCCTACATAAAGCAAGACATGAACAAAGGCAACGCAGCAAAAACACACTTACATGAAACACGACTCGGACATGACACGGAATCACACGACAAACACTTACTATGGGACTAGGGCATGAAGTATAACAAGAACACAGACTAGGACTATGACTTTTGTTCCTCAGACAACGAACCGACCAGGACAAAGGGAAGACACGGACTTAAATACACTAGGGGCAAACACTAATGACGCACAGGTGGAAACGATCAGACAATCACACGGGAGGGAAAACACAGGAAGTAAAGTAACAAAAAGACACATAACATGAACCTTCAAAATGAAACAGGAAGTAACGAAAACCAGGCAAAGACAAGACAATGGGAAACTTAACAAAAATACCAACAAGACAGGGCAAGGGTAGAGAACTAAGACAATACAAAAACTCTTACATAAAACGTGGCATGACTATAGACTAAGACAAGACTAGAAACTCAAGCACATAAAACATGGCATGACTAGAAGACATTAGGAATACACAGTAGAACAGAAACGAACAAGAACTAAGAACACTACAATGAACACTTACAAACTGAATAAGGCAAAACATCGAGAGGAAAACTAAACAAAACCGCCGTGCATGGCACGGGTCATGACAGAACCCCCCCCTTAAGGGACAGATCCCAGATGTCCCTACATGGAAAAAAAGGAGTCCAAAAGTTCAAGTCAAGCAGGGTGGGTGGAGGGGGATCTGGAGGAGGGACTCAAAGTCCAGGCTAAGGCATAGTCCAAAGAGTTCAAAAGTCCCATTTGGGCAGGGTATTTAAGTCCATGCTGAGGCAAAGTTTTTCTGGTGGTCTGGCCAGTGGCCAAAGACCAAGGCAGAGTCTTTCTGGAGACCAGCAGCGAGGGTGGAACCCCTCTGGAGGCCGGCGGCGAGGGCGAGACCCCTCTGGAGGCCGGCGGCGAGGGCGAGACCCCTCTGGAGGCCGGCGGCGAGGGCGAAACCTCCGTTGAAGCCGGCGGCGAGGGCGAAACCTCCGTTGAGGCCGGCGGCGAGGGCGGAACCCCTCTGGAGGCCGGCGGCGAGGGCGGAACCTCCGTTGAGTCCAGCAGCGAGGGCGGAACCCCTCTGGAGGCCGGCGGTGAGGGCGTAACCCCTCTGGAGGCCGGCGGCGAGGGCGGAACCTCCGTTGAGTCCAGCTGCGAGGGCGGAACCCCTCTGGAGGCCGGCTGCGAGGGCGGAACCCCCGTTGAGGTCGGCAGCGAGGGCGGAACCCCTCTGGAGGCCAGCGACGACCAACAAGGTTGGAAGCTGGCGATGAGGCTGCAGGACAGGAGGCCGGCAGCGGGGCAGCAGGACAGGAGGCCGGCAACATGGCAGCCGGACAGGGGACCGGCGACATGGCAACAGGACAGGGAGCCGGCGACATGGCAACAGGACAGGGAGCCGGCGACATGGCAACAGGACAGAGGGCCGGCAACATGGCAACCGGACAGGGGGCCGGCAACATGGCAACAGGACAGGGAGCCGGCAACATGGCAGCCGGACAGGGAGCCGGCAACATGGCAGCCGGACAGAGGGCCGGCAACATGGCAACAGGACAGGGAGCCGGCAACATGGCAACAGGACAGAGGGCCGGCAACATGGCAACAGGACAGAGGGCCGGCAACATGGCAACAGGACAGAGGGCCGGCAACATGGCAACAGGACAGGGAGCCGGCAACATGGCAACAGGACAGGGAGCCGGCAACATGGCAGCCGGACAGGGAGCCGGCAACATGGCAGCCGGACAGAGGGCCGGCAACATGGCAACAGGACAGAGGGCCGGCAACATGGCAACAGGACAGAGGGCCGGCAACAAGGAGGACTGTAATCCTGGTCGAGGTGGTCGCTGCAGCTCCGGTTCAGAAGGCTGCGGCGGCGGCAGCAACTCGAGGTCAGAAGGTGGCGGCGGCAGCAGCAGCGGTGGCCGCACCAGCTCGGGCGGCGGCGGCAACAGCAGCAGCAGCAGCTTGAGGACAGGAAGCAGCGGCAGCACCAGCAGCTCGAGGTCAGGGGGCGGCAGCTCAGGTTCAGGAGACGGCAGCATCAGCTGCTCGAGGTCAGGAGGCGGCGGCAGCGGCAGCTCGAGGTCAGGAGGCGGCGGCAGCGGCAGCTCGAGGTCCGGAGGCGGCGGCGGCGGCAACCCAGGAGGCGACAGCAGCTGCTCTGGCGGCAGCACCAGCTCAGACGGCGGCGGCAGCAACGGCTCTGGCGTTGGCGGCTCTGGAACTGGTGGCGGCGGCAACAGCAGCAGGTCTGGCAGCAGCGGCGACGGCGGCTCTGGCGGCAGCAGCGGCTCCGGCGGCAGCACCAGCTCAGACGGCGGCGGCAGCAGCAACGGCTCTGGCGGCTCTGGAACTGGCGGCGGCGGCAGCAGCAACGGCTCTGGTGGCTCTGGCAGCAGCGGCGACGGCGGCTCTGGCGGCAGCAGCGGCTCCGGCGGCAGCACCAGCTCAGACGGCGGCGACAGCAGCAACGGCTCTGGCGACTCTGGAACTGGCGGCGGCGGGAACCGCAGCAGCTCTGGCAGCAGCCGCGACGGCGGCTCTGGCGGCAGCAGTGGCTTTGATCCGGGTGGTGGCAGCACCGGAGGCATGGTTAACTTGGGCACTTGAGGCGAGGATAGCTTGGGCTCTGGTGGCAGCTTGGGCAGTGGAACTGGTGGCAGCTCGGAGACTGGAAGCAGCTCGGGCACAGGAGGAGAGGAGAGGCTAGCAGGCTGGCTAGCCGACACCTTCAGTCGTCGGGATCTCCGCTTCCTCCGTGCAGGTGCTGGCTTGGTCGCTGGGGGTGGCACTGGTGACGACGGGAGGCTAGCAGGCTGGCTAGCCAACACCTTCGGTCGTCTGGATCTCCGCTTCCTCCGTGCAGGAGGATCGGGGTCCAGCGGAAATCCCCAGAAACGGGCACCTGGGATATAATCCTCGTCAGAGCTGTAGAGGGGGTCTGCCCGGTACAGGACCTGGGGTGGGCAGTTCTTCCCCGCAGAAGATCTAGTAAGGACCAGCGGAGGCCCCCAGTATGGGACACCCAGGAGGTCGTCCAGATCCGAGTCGAACTCGGAGTCAGTGGTGAATCTTATGTCTGCTGGGTTCATACTGGTCGGTTCGTTCTGTCAGGAAGGTGGGGACTTAGGGGGATCTATGAGGGGAACTATGAGGGGAAACAAAGGGTTGAACCCAGGTGCAGACAAACAAAGGGGACGTAGACTATGGATAAACAATAACACGCTACACAACGAGACAAGACTAGGGCAACACAAGGGACTCACTAACACACAGGGCAAGACTATGGACAATACAATAAAAGGAAAACTCAATCAGGACATGAACACAGACAAACCAAGGGATAGGCTAGATTCAACTTAAATAAATTTATTACTCACATCAAAAGACACAACTATGGGAACTAAAATTAACACACTCTCTAAGGTCAAGGGCTATATATACACAACAAGGCAACACAGGGAAAAGCTGAGCAATGGAAACACACTAACTCAAGAAACACAATGGGGCATGGGTGAGACAGGGGCAATACAAGAACTCTAACACGAAAGGTGGCGGACTATAACAAGAGAAGAAACTTAATTACATAAACTTGGGGCAGAACTAACACATTGACAAAACTAGAAACAAACTTTCAGTGAATAAAATAAAGAACAGAAAACACTCCCGAAGGAGGAAAGGACAATGGGCTAGGAAAACAGAACTGACTACTGAAGGAACTAGATATGAAAAACTAACAACTCAAAATGCACTACTAGTAAATGGAAGAACGAGAATCTAAATTACAAAAGTAATCTAACAGAAAATCGCTCTTAACGAGGAGGACAATCCGGCTAGGCAAAAAACTAAATTATAAACTTTTCAAACAACACACCTGAACAGAACATGGCATGGGACTTTAACAATCAAGGGAAACACAGACAACACTAAGGACAGGGACCCTACATAAAGCAAGACATGAACAAAGGCAACGCAGCAAAAACACACTTACATGAAACACGACTCGGACATGACACGGAATCACACGACAAACACTTACTATGGGACTAGGGCATGAAGTATAACAAGAACACAGACTAGGACTATGACTTTTGTTCCTCAGACAACGAACCGACCAGGACAAAGGGAAGACACGGACTTAAATACACTAGGGGCAAACACTAATGACGCACAGGTGGAAACGATCAGACAATCACACGGGAGGGAAAACACAGGAAGTAAAGTAACAAAAAGACACATAACATGAACCTTCAAAATGAAACAGGAAGTAACGAAAACCAGGCAAAGACAAGACAATGGGAAACTTAACAAAAATACCAACAAGACAGGGCAAGGGTAGAGAACTAAGACAATACAAAAACTCTTACATAAAACGTGGCATGACTATAGACTAAGACAAGACTAGAAACTCAAGCACATAAAACATGGCATGACTAGAAGACATTAGGAATACACAGTAGAACAGAAACGAACAAGAACTAAGAACACTACAATGAACACTTACAAACTGAATAAGGCAAAACATCGAGAGGAAAACTAAACAAAACCGCCGTGCATGGCACGGGTCATGACAGTGTGTGCACAGAGCTCAGCTTTGAGTGTCATAACAAAGTGTCTGGATACTTGTGTGCGTGATGGGATGTTTCAGTCTTTTCTTAAAGGTACAGGAAACTTGAGATTCAGATTCGGCTTTACTCGCCAAGTATGTGTGCACATACAGACTCCAGTTTAAACAAAGTACTTGCACAGGAAAAAGACATACAGCTCAAGGAGGACAAAAAAAGACAAAAAAAAAATAGATTGAGCAGTAAGTTGAGGGGAAGAAGATCTCAGCTGAACTGTTGGTTTGGATTTATCATATTTTTCTTATTGATTATGTTGCTGTGTCATTGCGTTCTGTACTTACTGATAGGACCACAGAGCAAATTCATCTTCTGACACTTAACGCTAAATGAAGCTGTTAACCAACAGCACTGTCTGATAGATAAGAGCTAGTGTGAATACCACTGCATGAGGCACTGTTGCAACATGATGCACTCATTAGAGGATGGCCTGTCTGCTGTCTGATTAGATGTCAGCAGAGGAGCTTCTAGAGCAGTTGAGATCCAGGGCTGAGCCCTGAAATCTTTGATTGAGTCTGGGGTCAGTAGATAAATAGCAATGAATAAATATCGCAATATAAGTAAGTAATATAAGTAATATACGAATAAAAACATATTATTATCGTTAGTCATTTTATTAGTAGAAAAATATGTAACACAGTAAAAAAAGTAAAGTAAGTGTAATATTGCACAAGATATTTGCACAAATGTAATTAACTTGAGCAAATAACCATCACAGAAACAACGGGGAGGTGTAGCGTAGCTTACTGTCGTAATACTCAGTTACACTCAGCATCTGACAGAAGTTGGCGTGTCGGCTTGGTCTCAACACTAATTGGCGTAATCGCTGTTAGCGACGTCAGAGGAGTCATCCAGGCGATAAAACACAGCGTAACTGATGTAAAAACCAGGAAATGAAGATGATTTTAGTTAAAGTCAAACAAATATGGCGTGAACACAGTTCAAACATATCCAGCACAGCAACACATTCAACATTTTTGAGTTTCCTGTTCCTTTGAATACTGTCTTTGATTTTTCAAAGTCTACAAACATTACAAACATTATTAGTTCTGCCTCATACTCTAAGATGTTATAACTGACTGATTGATGGCCTGCCTGCAGTTTTTGATCAGACAACACTGGCACCACCACCACCACCAACAACAACAACAACAACAACAGCCCCAACAACAACACTGCCAGAAAGAACAACAGCACCACCAACAACAACAACAACAGCACCACCACCAACAACAACAGCCCCAACAGCAACATTGCCAGAAAGAACAACAGCAGCAACAACAGTATTACCACCAACAACGGCAGCATCAACAACAATGGCACCGTCTGCTACACTAAAATCAGCATCACTGTCGCCATCACCGACAACAGTCTCACAGCGTGCAGATAGCAAAGCCCATGGTAAGCTTCATTAATGGAACATTGTACGGCCACTGGAAATACTCATTCACAGTTTGCTGATATTTTCCTTTATTAAAATCATACATCAGACACCATCGGCACCATTTGACAGTGGTGGATGCTTTCTGTGCTGAAGCTCAGCGCAGCAGCTGTGCGTTGCTCTTCATCAGAGGAGAGAAAGCTAATCAGACCAAACCAACCTGTCCTCATCCTTCATGTCTCTTCATGATGATGATTTTCCCTCATCTTTCACAAGCGAAGCAGTGAACCCATTCCACACTCCAAGACAAACACAAAGGTCTGATTTCTGCTTTTCTAACGCCACGTTTCGGCCTCACAAGACTTCAAGGATGAGGACTAACTGGTTGGTTTGGCAAATGCACATCTGGTTAACTTTCCCAGCTCAGTGGGTAAATAACCCTAGACCATGGCAAACTGATTCAGTTTGTTTCCCCTCTGTGGCCTTGTGTGCATTCTGCATGCAGAACCTGCAGCATGTATGAAACCGTATATGCATCCATGGTTTTCCAGTGGTTGAGACATTTGTCACCTGTGGCTGCATGGGCCTTGCCTCTTTTAGCAGGCGCTGCATGCAGCAGATTAAATAGTAAACTGCTTTCTTCTTGTGAGCTTTTTTTTTTATAATAATATTTCAAGACATGTCGTTTTCTGTGTTTACAGAACCACCCATTAGTCCCTTGATTTGATCTTGTTTATTTATATTTAAATAGTACTCAGGAGACCTAAAAAAAAAAAAGGAATCCTTGGGTTGATGAGATTTACATGGGTCAGAATGAAGTTGTGTAACATGTTGGCAACGTCTTTGTCCTCTGTGTATCAGAAGAGACACTGAAAGACACAACTCAACAGTAGTTTGCTTGTCATACACTGTACACTTGCATTTATAATGAAAAGTTTTTTTTGTGTCTCATCTTTCCAAAGGCCAAACATTGCAGTCCATGAATAAAACAGGTAAGCTTTTTCCCTCGATTCAAATGTATACATTTGAGTCAATACAAGCATGTCAGAGAGTTCAGTCTAGAAAATGTCAGAAAACAGCGTCTTCACACTCACATGTGAGCTGTGCAAGTAATGACCACCCATACCCATGCTTAGATAAAGCTTGCTTTTGCCTCCTTTTATTCATTTTTATGTGCTGAACAGCTCTGAAAAATAGAAAACAGCAGCCAGCCTGTGATTGACGTGGTCCTTGCTGGTCAAGATGAAGTGATGGTACAAATGGCAATTACCTTATGCTGTAAGTTTGTACTCACAGTGTACTGATATTGTTTTTTTTTTTGTCTTCCCATAGGCAATAATAATGCAGAGAACACAGGTAACTTTTTCCCTTCATTAAAATTTCACATTTGGGTTGTATTTTTTTCATATTTCAGGTAGCTGCTCTGGAAGCAGAAATAATCCGAATAGTTGAGTTTAACCCCACAAAATTAGTATCCAAGTACCAAGCAGCCACTGCAATGAAAACTCTCCAGGTTTTTCATTTTCTTTGTCCTGTAATTGTTTCCTTGTTTGTGGCTTAAACAGCATCTATTTGTTCTCTGGCGACATAAAAATGAGCATTTGTGTATTTTCGATCATAAGATGGCATCATTAGGCCTGAATGGAGATTCAAATCTCGCTCAGCAAGTTTTCTGGGTATAACCACGCTTCCGTTCTGGTCTGTGGCAGCGTGCAGTCAGCTTGGCGACATAAAAACACCACGACCAGGCGGAGGAAGGTGAACTGTCGCCGCACTCGGAGGGAGATTAAATCTAGCAGCATTTCCTGCGTGCTGCAACACAGCACGCAGCATATTTGTTTTGTGGTGCTGTTTGCTAAATGTCAATTGTGGAAAACAGTCAAAGAGAAAAGTGATTCTTTTTTTTTATGAGTTTTTTAAAGGTCAGCAGGTGAGCTGGCGAACCTTGTTGGCTCGCATAGCTTTAGACAAGCAATATAGGACATCAGCCGGCTCTAACTAATGTGCATTACTTCATATATATAGTACATTTATTTGCATGAGCAGTTTTTGTTGTTAGTGTTGAACATTTTTTACCTTTGCTGCCCCTTCTCCATCCTGATACGTGGCTGTTAGTTACTGTGTAGAAGCAGTTTCATCTGTTTGCCAACATTAACAGAAGTTTCCTCTGTTCTTTCTTTGACCAGAAATCTTAACCCTGAAGATATTATTAATGATCTCTGTGGCCTTCCATGTGCTCGTGCCGCTGGCTGTTTACCGGTACATGAGGAGGCAAGTCAGCGCAGAGCTGGTGAGTGTGAGCAAAATCACGTCTGTTGTTTGATGGTAATGGCACACAGGCTAAGACCAGTTTCGGAGCCTTGCTTATGGAGTGTAGCTCCAAAAGAGCAACTTAGCAGCCCCTGGAAATCTTGCCTTTGCTGACTTCCTGTGGTTTAACTTGTCTCCATGCTGCATTGCGTTGCAGGCAGTAAGTGATTTAAGGGAGGATGAGGAGGGAGGCCATCTAGTAGCAGAGATCTTGCTCAGTTGAATATGTTGGTCTGGTCTGCCTGGATCACTGGTCCTGATCTGATTGAGGTGTGTACAGGTAGACTGTATGGCTCTGAAACATCAGCAGCCTGACTGTGCTCCACGGTGCTGTCTGTGGTGCTGAAGTAACCCTTTTCTCTTAGTCCTGCTCTTCTGTCAGGTTCCTCTTTGATCTATAACAGTCTCTAAACTACGTATATTCAGTTCTATACTGTATTGAAGCCTGTATGCTCTATAGAGTAGTGTCGCCTTCATGATCAAAGGGATAAGTAGCAATGTGTAGTTGCATTAGAGTGAGAGGATCATAGAGGCACACTGCTGCCTGTAGTGTTCCTATAATAATCCCCCAACAGATTGAGCCACCTCTGGAACAAAATATTTTAGGGGAGACATGACTACAGATAGAGGTTTTACTGCAGGGTTAGGGTTAGGGGTTAGAATTAGGGCCATCCCTCATCACAGACTGGGTGCAGGAGCAGTCCAGGACCCGGTGACAGCACTGCTCTTCAGCCTGGTGTTGAAGGAAAGAACAGCACCACAAACTTTCAGCGTTGAGGAATAAATGGACCCTCGCTCATGGTGCACATAGCAGTCTACACAGTGTACACATTAAAGCAATTTTTATTTCCTTTTGTGGAATGACTGTGGAATGTCGAGTGGTAATTCAGCAGAAGCTCAGCCAGTGGAGCTGACGGTACTTTTAGATATTGTTCAGTTATGTGAGAAATATACTCTGCATGCACTGTTTCGCACTCGTTAGTCATGCTAGTTCAGCCATGCTTTTCTCACTAATGATTACAGCTGCTCTGTATCTGATCTTTTTACCCTGAAACCTGGGCAGCATGAGTAATTTAACTGCAGGGGGTAAAGATGAAGCCATGCAGGGGTGATGTTAAACCACCTCTGTCACTGGGCCAAGTCCAAAACGTAGTGAGTCATGTAAAACTCACTTTAGATGCAAAGAATTATTAACAGAGAGCAAGGGAACAGGTCCACCCTCCAGTGCTCTGATCACAGAAGAAATCTGCTTCAAGGACAGGTGAAAAAAAAAACTGCTAGAATTTTGTTAGCACTCAACAGCTACATCGCTCAGAACGTTCACCCTTTGTGTTGTCAATCTGATTTATTGATTTATATAAGTGACTTACTTTCAAGACAATCTGACAAGCTGTTTCCACAGCACCAACATTTTGTGCAGATAAGTTGGTAAAGTGCTTGCCCGTACGATATTCCAGTAGGTTAAACACAGATAAATGAAACTGTTGCCAAGAAACATTTTATATGTACAAAGAAAACTTAATTTCCTCATAATCACAAAAGACTTAATGACCTTACTGCAAACATCACCAACTGGTTCTCTTAAAGAGAGTTTATCATCAATCAGAATCTCTAAAAAACATGTCGGTGAAACTTATTTCCTCATTATGAATGTCAAGTTTTTTTTCTGTTAAGACCATGCACACATGCATGCTACTCACATGGAAGCTGTATCTTTACATTTGTGAATGGTTAACAGTGTCATGTGCTTTCACCTGGTCTAAAACACACCTATTGCATGCTCACTGTTATCTAAAGCTGTACGTTCTAAAGGTGCTAAAGGAGTTGAATGATTTCTACCAAATCCATACTCCTGATCACAGGGAATATGTCTTTAAGTGTGCCAGGATTCTTTTAGACACTAATTTTTCCAAAACCTTTGAAAAACATGGCGATATTGAAATTGGAAGATAGTTTGTAAAGGATTCCGGGTCAGCTGTTTTAAATAGCGGAATAACTTCAGCCATTTTTAGGTTATAAGATGTGATGAATGCAACAATGAATGTTAAAGGCTCAATAATAGGACTCAGAACTAATTTGTTTAGGGAGGCGCAAATTCCATTATTACTTGGGAAAAAAGTGAACCTTTAAGCCTTATCTAATGCTTTTGCAAAAAAAATGGTTTTGACTTGTGTCATAACCTTTTGTGAGTGACTGAACCACTGCAGGGTTGTTACAGTTACTATAGATATTAGAGTACTACACAGTAACTTTGAGACTGACCATGTGGTCATATTTAGGTGATAAGACCGTGTAACCAACTTGTCCAAACCTTCTGTTCCTGTAGTGAAACACATTCAGCTGAACTGAACTGATGTGTCTGTTCACCGCTTGCCTCTCTTTCAGTCAGACACACTGCCGGCATCTGTATATGGGAATCAAGTGGAGAACTCACATCTAATGCAGGTAATTATAAGTGCAGAGTGTGTAAAATACTGTATTCAGCACTTTCATACACACACACACACACACACACCCTGTCATACCAGCATGTCCCCATGTTTTTGACCTTTATCTGTAGTCTGAGCCAACAATTCCAAAAACAAAAAAGAAATCTGGGTCTGTAGCTGCTAGATGCTGGACCACAAGCTGCGTAGGGCTGCAGAGATCATACCTGAGTGGATCTGACACCAGCAGCGACCCTTTGTTTGGTGCTAATAATCTTGTGCTAAACATTCCTTAATGTAGGTTAAACTATTGAATCATTTTCTTTCTGCATGTAGTGGCCATTAGTGTTTGTTAGTGAGATTATTTGGTCAGTAATTATGTCTTGATGATGGCGCATCACTGTGTGCATCTGCTGCTGACTGCATTATAGCTACTGGATGGATTGGCACCAAATGTGGTACAAACATTGATTGTTCCCACACAATGTATGCAAGTGAGTTGGCGATAGCAGAATGTTGTTGTGCCACCAGAAAGTTGACGTTTCTGGTTGTGAAATGTCTCGACAGCTGTTGGATGGATTTCCACAAGCAGTTCAGTACTGATTAGCAGATGTTAGCACACTATAATGCAATGCTAAGGTGGTGAAAATGGTGATATTTTTACTTGTTACACATTAGCATGTTAGCATATAGACAAGCGCTGCTGTGCAGCCTTACAGAGCTGCTGGCATGGCGCTAGACTCGTAGTCTTGTTCACTGATAGACCCTTGTCTCCGTCTCTCTCTTTGTCACACAGCCCCTTGGGTGTGACTCCGTCGTCACACAAAAAGTTCAGAGAAATGACTGCTCTGTCCGCTCTGAAATCCTGCATTAAGGACCCCACTGTCAACATTGCCTCTGTCTCTAAAATCATGACAAATAAGCATCAGATTGGAGAGGATGAACTCTAAGGTGAAGCTACACTTCAAATGCGAAGAGGAGTGAGAATGAAGCATGCCAGTCCATTCATCCACGCTGCAGTCTCTCATCAACATGGAGTACTGCATCACCCAAGTCAAAGGGAAATGAAGTGAAACATCAGATCACTGTGATGAGTATTGAGCTCCAAATATTGCGAAATTTGTCTCCTGTGAAACACAGAAAAAAACTGGGCCACGCTGGGTACGAGACTATTCATGAGGGAGGTTTTTTTTCCACAGACAACAGAGAGGACAGGGGGGTGTAATTACCTGAATGAGTATTAGAAGTATTTGTCGTACCCAGATTGATAGCATAATCACAAGGAAGAAAATGGTACAGGCCTCATCAGGTTGTCTTTTGGTGGATCTTTATCTCAATAGACAGGTAATCATAGGGTCGGCAGAGCTCCCACAGGTGTGCACAGCTGTTTGTTTGCAGCAACATTTGTCAAATACGCCAGCTGTTAAGCCCAACGTGATACTTCAGGTGTTGTGTTGTTTTTCATACATGGAGAAGTTATGATGTGATATAGAGTAGCAACCAGGACAGGCAACACCCGACTGGCCCGTCGATACTTCAGTCAACGTGCATGCAGTTTTTGTGTTACATACGTCTTCTGTACAGGTTAATATGTTAGGTATAAATGAAAAACATTACAGCTTTAACGTCCACGTTAATAAGGTCTGCTTACTCACTAGCTTCTTCCTCTGGGACTCCCTTACAGTGCAGTTCAGCTAAAGCAGGCGGTGCATGTGAAGTAAGCTGCACAAGAAGAGAAGGAAGAAATGTTTTTAAATGTTGGTTAGAAAAATGCTGACTGTGTGACTCCAGGTTTCCTTTCTGTAACAGACAGAGCAGCTAATCAAGTTCTCAGACCCAAAAAGCACTGGTGTGTATTGCAAGCGCTTGTTTTTCTTTCCTTTTGAGTCTGATGGAGATAAAGTTGAAATGCTGGTCATGCACCAAAGTAACAGAAATGCATCTTTAGTTGAGTTTCCAAGAGACAATATATTTTTTGCTGTGTAGGAGCAGTAGAGTATTAATATATATATATATTCTTTGGACATGTTTGAAATGGCTCTTACGCATATAAAAGCTACACAAACAAACTTTTCCGGCCTTCAGATACATTTTCAATGTCAGCATGTTGACACATGACAATGACTGATGATAGCATTGAGTAAAATAACACTTCATTTTGTGTTACAGCCCATCTGCTGGTCACTGTGCTTGGAATACTGTTAGACTTGTGGTCCTGCTCTGCTTGGCTTGTGCGTTTTACATTGATTGAATGTGTTTATGGTTTCATTCAGGTTCAGCCACAAGTGTGATGCCTGATTTTTCTATTTTTTTGTAAGTCATCTGGGTTATTTATGGTGTCTTTAACAGACTGAATTGCCACAGTGTGCATGTGTGTGTGTGTGTGTGGTGTGGTTTTATACACTTTGCTAGGATTAATGCACTTGTACATACTACTTAGTCGTGAATAATAATGATGTGCAGACTGAAATGTGAGAAAGTTGAGTAGGCAGAGCTGACCTGGAGGCAGCCCTAATCTCACTGGCTGAGATCAATCTCAATGGGCGGAGCCTCTAGGTAAAGTCACAGATTACTAAAGGAGTCACTAAAGTACTGAAAAGTCACCTCAGTTAAAATCGTCCAGTTATCCAGCTTCCACTCTGAGCCTCCGGCCACTGAGGTTTAACTCGTCAGCCCTTGCATGTGTTCCAGGAGACCAGGACTAATTCGAAGTTTAGAGTGTGTATCATTTCGGCAGCACATTTCATTTAAAGATGAAATGGACTGTGCTCCATCACGTTGTGAACAGGAACCAGAACATCTAAGCTATGCCTGGTCTCTGTTTGTGGTATTTAACATTTCTGAAATGTATGTGTTTTGTAAAAATGTGAAGAAATGCATCCTCCCAATGGTTAAACATGCTACGCATAGAATTGTTATGTGATTGTAGCTTCTCTCAAACTATTCTGATAGCACTCCTATTGGTTTGCAGAAAAATGCCACAGTCCAGGTAAAGGTCAGGGTATCTGTGAGTGTTGCATCAAATAACAAAACAAATAAAGTCAACAACTAACAAATAAAATCATTCTACTCTGATGTTGCTCATTGGTGGTCATACATTTCCCCCTCACGATTATGAACAGTCTAATAACTTTATTTATGAGTGAAGAACACCATTTGTTGTGTTCCTTCATACAGCACTTAACACTACATTTTGTTCTATGTTCTATGGTCACCAGCTAATCACTAACTGTGAGTGTCTGCTGTTTGGTGCTGGCCAGGTCGTGTACAGTGGCTTTATCAGAGCACTTTGCTGAAAACAGCTGCCTGTGTCTGGAAACCACGCTGACAAGAGCCATTAGACCAAATCAAAACAGTAAAGCTGCAGACAGCTGTCAGCTGAGATGTACTGCAGAGTTCGATGGTAATTTCTCTGAGAAAGCTTTGTTGTCCCCAAACAAGTATCACTGATGAATGGCTTCCAGGCTGTTAGCCAATCCAGACCTCAGGGTGTTATCTGTCACCGTGAGTTCATTATTATTTCCTGAAAGCCTCCAACTGCGTGGGCCATCGCATGCTGACAGTTAAAACCTGGAACTCGGAGCAGCCACGCTCAGTCAAAGGTCAAGTTACAATACTGACTTGAAGTCATGGTCAGTGCTGTCGTGAAAATTGCATTATGTTTGCCCACTGCATACATATTGTTTCCTCTTACTATAAACTATGTGATCAGGGTATAAACAGTATTTCGTGAAGAACCATTAAACAGTTTACTCAAATGGTAAACAGTTATATGAAGGTATTTATAATGAGGCCAAATGGACCAAATTCCTGTAAGTATCCATCCATTATCTATACACCGCTTAATCCTCTGCAGAATTAAAATGAAAATAGGATTAGACATGGCTTTTGAATGGAAAATTATAATGCTATCTGGAATTTTCACATTATCTAATAAAGTTCACTATGGGCTTATGTTACACCCACCCAGAGAGGTACTTCAACATTCTTTAAAGTGTTAAAGTTTCACGAGTATCATTGGTACTTTCAGTTTAAAGCCATAGTTAGACATTTTAGGAAATACACTTTAGCTTGCTTGCCTAGAGTTAGAAGAGGAGACTGATACCAGGGGTCAATCAATTAATCTCCATCAGTGAATGAATTTCTCCTGCCTGTCAGATCTGTATGGCTGAATCCTGACAATGCGGTGATATCCCTTCAGATGGGGCAGAAAGCATGGCAGGTGAAGCTTTCAGACACATTGTGACCAAGCAAAAAGTTTTTCCAGATTAGTTAAATCACTTTATTTGCAGAAGAAAACTATTACGTAATGATGATGATGATGATGATGACAGTCTGGGTACTAACTTCACAGCTCTTAAATTTCTTCAGGACCCATATGTCTTTACACTGAGAGGCATTTTGTTACCAGGAGAAAAAAAAATCATACTTGTGTTATGGTCTGCAGTTAATCACAAACAAACAAGCTGAACACACAGCAGGAGAGTTATGGGATGGACTCTTCACAGGCTGTCATCCATTTAGTATTTACTGTTGTTTGAGTGGCTCTTGCAGCTACTCTGCCAGAACTGCAGCTCCTCATGTGAGTAAAATAGAAAAACCCTTGTCTATGTTACTTTTCCCCCTTCGGATAAATGCAGGCTATTCTTTCATGACTAGCAGACTAAAATAGCTACATCTCACGTTTCCTGAAGAAATCTGAGCTCTACAGTCGTACTGCTTGTGCACAGCAAATCTGTTCTTGTGAGTGGTTCTTACACAAGTCTCAGAGTGAATGATCAGGGAAAGGGCAAGTCAAAACAGAGGACATCTGTTTCATTCAGTTCCCCTTTCACTGATGACGTTTATGATGATGTGGTGTTGAAACAGTCGTACCGATGATGATTGTCATTCCATTCACATGAATGGACAAAACTCAAAGCTCTGGAGATTGCCACACATCATCACAAGTTTCCTCCAACACACAGCAGTGTTTTAGTTCTGTCTAAAAAGCTGTTGTATGCCCCCACGGACACATGTAATTAATTTGATTGCAAGATAGAGAGAGAGATAGAGATTGTCATCTCTATAATGCAATGGCCCACTCAATTATTACAAATGCTGATTTTGCCTTTACACTCCAAAACATTTGGTTTACATTAGAACATATGGGTATGATGTCAACCATTGGCTTATTTTTCCAGGTGATAGAGGATCAAGTCAAGGTTTTCCACTTTCGCTATCTTCCTTTGCCGTAGCACAAGATCCCTTGGCACAGAAGATAAGGCACCTACAACTGCCTTATTTTCTGTGCAAAGGGTTTGAAATGCCATCATGATGGACTATAAACCAAATTTCATTTTGCTGTATGCTGATGATACTGTGTTATATCTAAGTAAAGTAGTATGTGATTTCTGATATGCTATGGAAATATTTTTATTACTTACAAAAAAACCTGCATAAATCTGTAAAATTACCCCTTAATAGCTTATTGGACTATTCAGACCTGCAAACATAAATTCCAGTGGTTCAGATTGTCCAGACTGTGTCATTCTATTCTGGGCCTGCATGTAATATGCATTATTTAGAGAGCAATAAACCAAAAAATCTTTAAAAATTCAAGGTTTGTCTTATTTTATGTTATATAAATTAATTCATTTTCTTCACTCTTGTAAAAAACAGCTTTTACCAAAGGCATAACGTCCAATAAATGGCATAAAAAACATATTCTCACACACACAAAATACACAGAACATCACTGGGAATTTATTGGTATCTCTGCCCAGTTGTTTTTCCATTAAACCATTTACACTGAACATTTTATACATTCAAGAAATTCTAAATAGATTTGGAAACTTATTTCAATTACTGTTTCAACAGTGTCAGATTTAGTGGTAATGTTTTCATTATTCATGATGTAGCAAGTAGGACATCGGCTTCAGTTTTCTGCTTTTTTGGACAAAACAGTGTCATCAGATGGTATATTCATAAACGCTTTTGCAGAAGCTATTGCATTTTCATGCATATCTCTGTTCATAGTTTATAGCTAGTTTATGCAAAATGACCACAATTACATCACTTTTATGGAGTTTAATGTCTTTAAGATGACCTTCCATCTCTTGGAAAGCCACAGATTGAAACACAATATTGCATGCAAACAGTTAATGTGAGATATCTTGTGAGATTAATGACTTTATCTACCGCCCAATACAAAGACACACGTATAACTCTTGCCAAGATCTTGTAACTCAGTGTGTGATCAGAGAGGTATTTATCAGGCTCACAACAGAGTCTTTTGACTGAGGAAGGAATTCTGTTGAAAAAAAAGAGACAGGAAGAGACACAAAAGCCTGAACTTATCACGTTAGAGTAGAGAAGCTGTCCAAATTGAGAACATTCCGATGTGCAATTTGCATATTAATTTGTGCTGACATCAGAGGTGGCAACAGAGTCAAACGCCTCGAGCAAGTGACAGCCAGAGCTGCTTCTGTCATGGCAGAAGGAAAATGCTAGAGGCGTAGGGTCACTGTGGAGCACACAATGGTAATACGAAATAAATAAATTCTGAAAATACAGAAATGTATAGATGTGGCCTAGGGTGCCACTCAGGGCTAAGGTCAATACTGTGGTTTACTCCCCGGCTCCTACGTCCATATGTTTAGATGGACTTGAGTAAGATACTGTACTCCAAACAGCTCCCAGTGTGTCTATCAGTAGCTTTTGGACAAAACTTTCCCAAGATGAGTGTCTGGTGCTGCGTGCTGGTAGAGAAGGCCATTGTTTCCTCATTCACAGTCATATTTATGGGTGCAACACAGGAAAGCCCCACTGCCAATTTTCTCTGACACTGGCCTCAGCTTTTGGTATTTATCTGGCACCATGGGTTGCTAATGACACTGACTAACAATAAGATTTTTTTGAGGCTTTTTTTCCTGTTTGTGAGACCACACACACACAATGCCAAGTCACACACAAGCAAACACTGCAGCTACACAAGCCACAGGATCAGGGGAGAGCAACATGGCATGAATCACAATAGGATTTAGCTTTAGTTCAGTTGACACCCTCCCCTGAAAACACATGCAAAGAGGAGAAACAGAAAGGAGACGTGCAAACAATACAATATGTGATTTCTCTTTGAATCAGACAATTTACAGGATTTTAGTTTCTCCAGATGTTCAAACCATTTTAGCACAGATGTGCTTTAACTCTGTGAGTGTAATACTGCAGTTAACTTCTGCAATACATACCAGACACGTTGAGTCTGGCTTGTACAGCAGCAGCCTGTTTATGTTAGCCACTTGGTGTATATCTGCATTGACAATGTTGTTTCAACAAAATGGTCTGCTAACAACACAAAAAAAAAGGGTATAAACAATAGGAGAAAAAAAATTCCTCGCTGCTGCATTTCAGCTAACAATGTCCACCTTGTCATAGTGTTGAAATATGTTCAAGTCATGTAGGTTTAAATATTAATCAGTATGTTTTGTTGTTTTTCTACTTAGCCTTTAATTCTATAAATCTGCTCAGCTCAAAGCTCTGTCTGTTGCTAACGCATATGATGCTTTTATTCTGAAGGTTCCGTGTCAGAAGTGTTGCTGCGTTGAACACCTAAGCGACATCTCGCAGCAGAAAGTAGTACGGCTGAAAAGGTAAACACACTTTTATTTCGCTGTGTTGAGAGTAAGGACACTATAACACAGTACAGACAGCAAAGAGTGAACTTGTTTATGTAGATAACTACGAACGGAGCCAGTCGGCTAGTATGCACAGGCAGGAAGCTAAAGCTATGCTAACATCTCTGTACGGGTAACAACATGGGCCAGTTTATGTGGCTTGTAACCAAGACGACGAGCCTTCCCTAACTTAAACCGGTAGGTTAGCTGGTTAATGCCAATTTAAGAAGAGAAACTCCCGTGGAGATTAAAAACTAGCATAACATAGATTATAGGTGGTAAGTTATCAGTTAATGTCACGTTCACTGTCAGTCCTGCTGCTCGGGTTCCTCAGTTCTGACTGTCTGTTAGCTGCTCCAGTAACAGCGTGTTGTTGTTCGTATGTCACTACATATAGCAGCCTGCACACAGAAACTAATGTCCAGGCTCACAGCAGGTTTCAGTTCTGGCTGTAGAAATCACTGTCTTTGCTTTTTAACATGAAGCTTTATGTTGTGTTTACGTGACTAAAGCTATTTGTTGTGCTCGTCAGTGTGAGTACCACCCAGCCTGTGACAGCCTGTATAATTTCCCCACAGCTCTGGAGGAGCTTGTTAAAGTCTATAAAAATATGTCTGATAATGTCATCATCCTACATTCAGACAGTATTTTTGGGAATCTCATGATTTGATAATGATTCTAAATGGCGTCGCCTGCAAAAGTTGGTAATTTGAAGAACCTGAAAGGCCAGGCTAAACCTGCACCTCGCGTCCTCCCCAACTGAAACAGTGGAGGATATGTTTCCATTACACCTGCCAGGGTCTTTTATAATGGACTTGTTTATGGTGTGCAGTGGATTATGGGATACTGAGGGATGCAAAGAATATACTAATTCAAACCAAACAAGGCTGCATTTCTTGGCCTAATGTGGAGGAGCTTTTGTGATGGGACATGCCTTACCAACACCTCATGGCTTTGGAGGCGTCATCTCAAATCATCTCAAACTTTGGCCAAAAATTGTCTGACTGTGTAACTGAAAGACCTGAGAGCTGGACAAAAGGAGAGTGTGAATGTCACATCAGAAAAAGTCACTTTAAAATCAAATTCATTCAGTCATTCACCAGTTAAAACCTGTACAGAGGCCAGCACTGGCACAGTGCTGCAATTAAATAAGTAAGACAAGTAACACTGGTCACCTAAACTAGTTGTGGATGGTGGATTGATGAACCTGTGTTATTAAAACCTTAAAAGAAGACAGCCAGTTATCTTGTTCTCATCTGATATAGGAAGGAGTAGAAATTAACATCAATGAAGTAATGTGAACATATCTGAAAGTTGTTCCTGCAAATTATTTCACATTTGCCATGTTAAATTGTATTAAAGTCATGCAAAGTACTTTTTTGATGAGACATTAATCGATTTATGTATGTCAGAGTTATGTGATTTCATTGTTAAAATAAAAAATAAGTTATTAATTGATAATTTTTGGATTTGAAGGTTGAATTCTTTGGCTGATTTCTGCCCATAGCCATGACGACAGATTCCTCACTCCTCAACTCCGAGCTGGAGTTACAGCAGCAGGAGGAGCTCTATCAACAGCTGCTGTTGGAGGTAATGTTGCTTTAATGTTAACTGGGTCAAAATGTGACAGTGTGAATATTGCTTCACAGCAATCACCGTAACCCCAAGTGACACTTGCAGGATGGTAAATAGTCAGGCATAGAGTAACAGAAGCAGAAACAGAGAATAATCATGAAGCTAGCACGCTGACTGAGTAATGTCAGCTACACAGCTTTATCCTCCAAAGCATTAGCTACTGGTGATATCAGACCAAGTAAGGCTTCAGCAACAAAACCCATGAGTGTATAGAATTAAGCAAGAGACACATTTAATGCTAATGAATTCACTTTAATGCAATTGTTTGCTTTCTTGCAAAGTGTTATATGAGAGGATCAATACCACTCTCCTGTGTGTAGGTACAATATGTATGTATGTATGCAGATTAAAATACGTAAATGCAATAAAAATGTAGCAGAAATGAAAATATACTAAGACAATAAAAATATACTAAAACAATAAACAATGAAATATACCAATGAAAAGTACCATCAGCAGCTGAAATATACTAAAATGTGTGTGCGTGCAAATAGCTGACCATTTAGTTAAGCGTGTGTGTACTTAAATGTTAAGTACAGAGAAGGTGCAGGTGGAGGTGAAGGTGAAGGTGAAGGTGTAAAGTGCAGTGTGCAGTGGCTCATAGTCCTCACAGCCACTCCAGTGAGGGGCTGCTGGGGGTGATAGCTCTGACAGCTCTGGGGAAGAAGTTGTCCCTCAGTCTGTTGGTGGTGGTGCAGATGTTCCTGTACCGCTTTCCTGATGGAAGCGGTACAAACAGTCTGGAAACGGGGTCACTTCATATATGAGGTAAAGAAATGAGAGTGGTATCAATCTTCCCACCCAGAAAGCCAGTAAGTGTTTCTATCAAAATGTCAGACTATTCCTATAAGGCAAAAAATACATTACAGGTTTGTTTCATTCATGATGATACACAACATTAACACCATCTTTTTGGTGTTGAGAAACAGATTTGTTACTCAGCTTAGGTGAAATCATTTACATAACTAGTTAAAGGCTGTGCAGGAATGCTTGCTGGTGTAAAAACAGTTTAAATATGTAAATATGGAGAACGAAGTGAAGTCTCAGTTTTATGTGGCCTGCTCTGCAGCTTTCCAAATCCATTTGGAATTCCTAACCGAGTTTCACATGAACACAGAGGGCCTGTAACAGGCTGTAAAAAAAAGCCTGTCAAGTAAAAAGAAGCATGTTGTCTATCACAAGCATCTAATTATGATCCATCAATGAACATGGCATTGATTATGAAGTACTGGGGGTCAGGCCAGTTTGAAATGTAGCCTGGGAACTTATTGCATCACTTGTTTGTCCTTTGTTTGAGTTCAGTGGAGGCATATTTGCTGAAAATGTCAAGAGATAAAATGGCATGCAGAAAGCTCCATGTAGTGCAAGCCTTTCAAACACAGATGACCATTTCTGTACTTTGTGTTGGCGTATAATTAGCGCGTTGGTGCTCATTTCATTTCTTATGTGTCAGTGTGTCTTGACCTCCTCCTCTTTCCTTTTCCGCTCTGTCAGTGGCTCATGTTTTATATAACAATGTGACACTCAAGCGTTTTACTCTACAATAGTTCTTTTTATGCAGTTGAATATGTGTAAAACTTTCCAATAGGTCTGCAAACCACCACTGAACTTAAAATAAACTGCTGGTTATCTGTTTAGACAATGGGAAAGATGCAGGCTGACAATCCAGACTCCAAAGTAATCCGACCACAACCTGGTAAGTAGCTCTGCACTACAGCTTGTATCAGATCTTCAGATTTGGAAGGCAGTGCACATAAATCATTTATTTTTTCTTTCTCTTTTAGTTTCTCTTTGTCTTTCTTTAATTTTGCTTTCTCTTTTTCTTTGTCTTTCCATCCCTCTCCTCCTCCCTCCCAGGAATGTGTGTGAAGACTCTCTCAGAGCCGGGCAAGGAGAAGGTCTTCATCAACATCTGTCAGTCGAACTCAGTCCCACTGCCACCAGAACTGTCCAGAGAGGAGCTCGTGGAGCTGCTCCAGTCGGAGGATCCCAGCGGTTACAGAGTTCCCATGAGCCTTGGCGAGCCACACACAGAAATGGACAACAGTACGTAACTAAAGCCAGAGATGCTTTTTCTTAGGCATGTTACAGTGCTGTGAAAAAGTATTTGCCCTCTTCCTGATTTCTGTGTTTTTTGCATATTTATCACTCGCAAAGGTTTCAGTTCATCAAACCAATTTTAATATCACACAGAGACAACCCAAGGATATATAAAATGCAGTTTCTAAATGATGATTTTGTTTACCAAGGGGGGAAAAAATCCAAACCTATCTGACCCTATGTGAAAAAGTCATTGCCTCCCCTTGTTAAGTCACAAAGTAACTGTGACTAACCACAGTTTTGGGAAAGCTGAGTTCAATTTCACAGGCCACACCCAAGCCTGATTGCCACCACCTTTGTTGAATCAAGAAATCACTTAAATAGAATCTGTTAGACAAAGTGAAGTAGGCTACAAAATCTTAAGAACAAACGCATCATGCCACGATACAAAGAAATTCAAGAAGAAATGAGAAAAAAAGTGACTGAAATCTGTCAGTCTGGAAAAGGTTACAAAGCCATTTCCAAGGCTCTGGAGCTCCAGCGAACCACTGTCAGAGCCATTATCCACAAATGGAGAAAACTGGGAACAGTGGCAAACCTTCCTAGGAGTGGTCGACCAACTAAGATTACTCCTAGAAAAACATCCAAAGCACTGCAGGCCTCTCTGGCCTCAGTTAAGGTCAGTGTTCACGACTCCACTATAAGAAAGACACTGGCCAAAAATGGCATCCATGGGAGAGTTCCCAGGCGAAAACCACTGCTGTCACAAAGAACACAAAGGCTCGTCTCACATTTGCCAAAAAGCATCTTGATGATCCTCAAGACTTTTGGAGAAACATTCTGTGGACTGATGAGTCAAAAACTGAACTTTTTGGAAGGTGTGCAGCCCGTTACATCTGGTGTAAAAATGGCACAGCATTTGATAAAAAGAACATGATGCCAACAGTAAAGCATGGTGGTGGCAGTGTGATGGTCTGGGGCTGCTTTGCTGCCTCGGGACCAGGACAACTTGCTGTGATTGACGGAAAAATTAATTCTGCTGTTTACCAGAAGATCCTGAAGGAGAACGTCCGGCCATCAGTTTGTGCCCTCAAACTACAGCGCTCTTGGATCATGCAGCAGGACAACGATCCTAAACACACCAGCAAGTCCACCTCTGAATGGCTCAAAAAAAACAAAATTAAGGTTTTGGAGTGGCCAAGTCAAAGCCCGGATTTAAATCCAATTGAGATGCTGTGGTGTGACCTTAAATGGGCAGTTCATGGTAGAAAACCCTCCAATATGGCAGAGTTGAAACAATTTTGCAAAGAAGAGTGGGCCAAAATTCCTCCACAGCGGTGTGAAAGACTCATCACCAATTATCGCAAACGCTTGATTTCAGTTATTGCTGCCAAAGGTGGCACAACTCGCTATTAGGTTCAGGGGGCAATTACTTTTCACATATGGCCAGACAGGTTTGGATTTTTTTTGTGCCTTAATAAATTGAATCATCATTTAGAAACTGCATTTTATATATCCTTGGGTTGTGTCTGTGTGATATTAGAATTGGTTTGATGATCTGAAACCTTTGTGTGTTATAAATATGCAAAAAAAAACAGAAATCTGAAAGGGGGCAAATACTTTTTCACAGCACTGTATATTCATTCCACTTGTGACGACTTGATTCATAGTTTGTCTAACATCCGATCAATTATTTAGAGTAGTTAAATGAACAGTTATAATCCTCCATTCCTTTGTTTTCAATGCAACTTGCAATGAACCTCACTGTCATCATTTCAGTTCCAGTATGACTGAGAACAGACTCGAGCAACAGACAGTGGATCATCAGCCCACAAACGCAGCTGTGCTCCCCCAAGTGCCTCAACAAAACTAGTAATTAGTAGAAAGACATGTTAAAACTACTACTACGAGTTAGTAATGCTGCTTTCAGTAGCAACTACAGTGGTGTAGTTGGTGACAGTAATTAACATATATCACCTTGTACTGGAGGACATGTGAAAGCCTTGTGGTAATGTCTTGCTTCTTTGTTACGGCCTGCACGGTCAGATATTCAGTCATGTCATTGAACTCCTGGCACAGGCTAAGATAGCGCTTGGTTATGTTAAGACATATTTCTGCTGTAGTCACATAATACTCCCAAAAGGCTCTACACCAACCACAGCCAACATGCAGGCTTTGAGCTATTCGTACCGTCCTGATTGCATCAGGAGTTCACATCTCGCAGCTGCAGACAGATGGTGTCAAGAGAACTTGACAAACAGATGTCAGAGTTTATGCATCCAGCAAGCAGACTGCAAGAGGCCAAAATATTCAAGTGAACTTCCTGTAACGGAATCAAGGACCTGTGAGGTCAGGAAGACTAAAAGCTGGAACTCATCAGTTTCATCTCTCGATTTCATTCTCGATGGGAAATGAGGTGCATGTGTGTATAAGACCAAGTTCAATTCTCGGAGGAAAAACTGAAAATGCTGTTTCCTGTAAGCACATGTAAGCTGCAAATATGCAGCCTTTTAAGCACTTTTATGAACGGAAAATGTTAAATAATCTCATTTAGATCTCTTCATCACACCACGGGCAGAGGATTTCTAGAGGGTTACACTGTCTCAGAGTATCCGGTGTTGATACATGTCGTCATCTGGAATTCACACACAGCATTTCAGACAGCTAAGACCACCATTTGTACAGTATATCTGTTGGTTCCTGCATTTTATTTTGTCCTGTATATTGCTTACAGAAGCACAGCATTTAAAAAAATCATTGTTTGGACCAGATCTCCATTTCCTGTGATTTCACTCAGAGTCCCAAGAGCTTTCAAGAGCCTGCTGTACTCCACTCTGTACAGAATCCTGCTCAAGCTCACAAGATAGACCACTGACCTTATGTTGACTAGTAATGTTTCCACCTTTCACGCCACAAATTAATGTGTCGGTCAAGTGATTCAAACGATGTAATTATGAAGTGACACAAGGTCCTCCTCTTGTTTTGAAGCATTGGAACAGATGTCTGTATGTATTGTAATCACTGTTAACTTGTGAGCTGCAGTGATTACACCTCTGTTGTTGTCCTTGTACTGCATTTATTATCTTTTTCTGATACGCACCTATGAGTCTGAAATAACATTAAATAGAACTGAATTTTCTGTTTTAAAAGTTGTGTTTTGTAAGTTGTTTCATTTCATGAATTCATCAGTCTTTCTCTCTGTTTCAGGCTCTCAGGGTTGCACAGCGTATGATGTGGTCATCAACCAGGAGTTCTTCCAAAAGTGCCAGGTGTGTTTGGTGTCTGTGTGAGTCTCTAGAAGAGATATTATAATTGCATAGATTGTTGAAAATGTTAAAGAATGGAGGTTTATGTTGAAGTGCATGTATGATTTCAGAGTTATGTTATGTTTTAAAGGTTTTTTGTACAGCTGAGTCACATTTACATGATCTACTGTAAAGCTGTTCTTTTAAAAATCACAGAAACGAATCACAAACAAAAAGAATCAGACACATTTGCTAAACCCCTCTCCTGAAGCTAAGATAAGATAAAACTTTGGGCATTACAGCAGCATGTGATAGTAGTGGGAAGTGGGAAGAAAAATAGCAGAAGAGATAGAGAACATTTGAAAATAAAAAGTAGACTAAAAAAAAAAGTAGCCTGAAAAGCAATTGTCCAATCATAGCTTAGCAACTGTAACTGGGCACGGCAGGCCTGTCAATCTTTGGACTTCTCCACATGTTGGAGCATGTTGTACTACTTCCAGTGATAATTTTGCCAAAAACTCACAGCACAAGTGTAAGGAATGGATTAAATGGTGCATTCATGTTAGCACATCAGGCTGCTAGCTTACGAATATGTGCGTGCACATGCTCACACTTTTAATATGCTTCAGGGGCTAGGTAGCTTCAGCCGATTAAATCTGACCGTAATTATTTCAGCCGGCAAAGTCAACAGTTGGAAATGGGAATCCTGTTTTTGTCTCACTCTCTTTGGCAATAGGGACCCATTGTTTCAAAAAAGCAACAACAGAGAGCCAGAGGTATGTGCGAGAAGGGGAAGCTAGATACATGTAGCAACAGTAGCTGTGGAGTGAGAGGTCATTCTGAGGCCACACTACTGCAGTTTTATGTTGTCAGTTATACAATGATCAAGTCAGATGTTAATGTGAGCTTCAATGTAAAGAAATATTCAGATTGTTTTCCTTAGCAATCACTGAAACATGAGGCTGAGTTGAAAAATCAGAAATGTATTTGTCTGGAATGTGAAACAGTGATCATTGTGCTAAGCTGTGTTCTGGAGTCATCTGTGTCGTGCTGATCTGTAATCTTCCACACTTGACCAACAGAGGACCTCACAACCTTGACTCCAATATAAATGACCTCGTCTTTTTAACGTGGAACAATATGAAGTGTGGATTAATGTGTGTTTCTCGTAGAAGGATCCATTATTCCAGCAGTTTGTCATTCTGGTGTCTTTAGAGGGTTTAGAGAACAAATACAATCTGGAGCTAAGTCGAGGTAAGTGTGTGTGAGTGTGTGTCTGTAACCTTTCCTTCATGTTGACAGCAGTTGTCAAGATTTGTTCTTGTGTTCCTGCAGACTGGAAGGTGCTGAAGAACCGAAAGTTCTTGGGTTCTGTTAGCGAGCAGAACATCCGGACGAAGAGCAGGCCGGTGATCCAAGAGCTGCCGCCTCAGTACGTCCCTCCGACTGCCTCTGTGCCTGACTGGACAGGTTAACAGAAAACATGTGTGGCATCTGGAGACTGTAGCAGGGTTCTTATTTTTCTATCAAGTCACAGAGAATCCAGAGTAAACTGTAAACTGACTTACAAAGCACATTCCTTACAGAACAGTTTCATCTTATAATTTCTACCAGCTGCTAAAATGAATTGGCTACAGCTGATGATAAATACCCCTCCTGTACTCCACTAATTATCTTCGCTTTGATGTGGTTGTTTGGTTGTAGTTTACTCCAGTGTCGATCCAAAAAAGTCTACTGCATGAGATTATTATTAATTTGATGTGTTCACTAAAGCGCTGAAACATGTGCATTTCTCTAATTTTCTGACTTTAAACAACAGAACGAAACACTGAGCCGGGACATTTTCCAGAGAGTGAGATGTGAGTTTCTGATTTGATGATCTCTTCCTGTTCCTACAGGGAGAGCTCCACTGCTGCAGCCAGAAGGTAAACCTGTTATCATCGGCCTGTTTCTGGGTTTTCTGTGAAGTCAAAGCAACTTGCCGGACACATTTCTGTGTTTTCTTTGGCCCTCTGTTTTTCCTTTGTTTTGCATTCCTGTGTTTTCTTTCTCCTTGTATGTTGTTTATGTTGTCTGTGTTTTCGTTACATAACCTTAATGATTTCCTCTTACCATTAACTTGTCACATTCTTTTCCACCTCTTCTTTCCTTTCATCCGCATGTTCAGACCAGAGTTCACCTTGCTTGTGGAGCCCCCTGCTGGGGACCCTGAGTTCCTCATTGCAGAAATAAAACTGCCTGGGATGGTGAGACACACACACAAACACACACACATACATAAACACACTTTTGTCTCTCCCCCTTTACTCTCCTCTCCTCTGTTTCTTTCTCTCTTAGAAGCTGGATAAAAATGCATTCAGGAGCTTCACTTATTGGTGATTTTAAGTATAACATTTTGTGATTCTATACAAAGTTGTAGTGGGTTTTTGTTTGGTTGAAAAGATGAATTCATATAAATTCAAACTGTAATGTAGGAGACCTCTCACAGCTTGTAGCACCAGGCTCTACACTTGTGTAAAACTACAATTGTAAACCCAGTCAATGCTCAAGTAGTGAATTAATTGTTGACTGTAACGGAAGGCTTAACTGTGAAGTAGCTGCAAGCAAATGATATACACTAAATAGATGAGCTAGCTAATAGCCGCCAAGGCTACCAGCTAAATAATCATTGGGCTAAATGTAGATTCATTCATATTTCTGCACTTTCTCTTGGAGGTTCAGTTGTGGTGCAAAGGCGAAATAATGTTCATGTCAGAGTACATCAGCGGGAAACCAAGCTGTTATTTACTGGTTTGCTGAAACTGGACCCTCAAGGAGCACTTGATGCTGTACCAACGTTAGTTAGCAGGGTTCCAGGTCACATTACAAGTCCATTCTACGGGAGCTAAGATGCTAATGTATCAGAGTTCAGAGTAATAATAGCAGCTGTGTCCTGTTTATTTTTCTTTGAACTTTACAGTCCAGCTAAACTTGTGCTGCATTTGCCAAACTCATCAGTTATTCCTCATTCTCATCACATTTTCTCCAGTAAAAGTGAAGCATACTGTTTAGTAGAGTGTCAGCTGGGTGAACTTGTCTCCTTTGCAGACGTCGTCCCGCTCTTTGGTCCTTGATGTCGGAGAGGACCGACTGGTGTTGACGGCTCGGCCCTCGCTCTTCCATCTCGACATCTTCCATCCCCTCCTCGTCGACCAGGAGAACAGCGTGGCTCAATACAACAACAGCACTCAGGTACAAAACACACAGACATATAGTAGACGTGAACGCCACATACACACTGCAGACTATGCACCTGCAATACTGAATTATATTTACTCAACAAACCTGATATGTACACACACACACACAGTCTGTACCTTAACCTAACTTGTTCCTGTTTTTCCCCAGATCCTCACTGTCACCATGCCTGTGGTGTCTTCATGAAACTACAGAAGTAATGCCCAGTTATTTATTTTTTGTTCAAAAACGAGGCTGTGATAATAAAAATGTTTTTTATAAAGTCAGATTTCTCTCTGTCATTTCATTCATGACCTAAATAATTAGAGAAGCTGCAGGTCCTGAAGTCAGTCAAACGTTTCTCTTCGTGCAGAAGCTGATCTGCAGAGTGTGCAGTTTCTGTTTCTGTTGTTTTGGCTTGGACACTGGCGTTGGTTACATCATCTGGTAGAATTAGAAGTGAAGAGCTCTGTGTGCGGCAGTTTGAAATCTGTAGTAAAACATTTTACGAGTCTGCTTACAGAGGTTTCAGTCACCGCAGGCGAATCTTCCAGCAAAGTAAATGTAGCTGACAGGAAGGGGTGACGCTCAAAAAGCAGTCAAATCCAAATATTTGAGCCAAGGGTAAAAAAAGAAAACATGAAACATTTAAATTTACCCCTAAACCTCAATACGTATCATATCATTCAGGTTAATGATTTTTTAGCTGTCACCACCACATTTTTTCATTACCTTCTATGTGTTGACGAGAAAGTACATCGTTCTGTTATCTTTGGCCACAGGTAACAATCCCTTTGTTACAGCATACCTGTCATTCCTAAATTGACAGCTGGAGGTTCCCCCTCATTTGCGGTTGGCCAGTTGGCCACCGAGCAGCTCAACAGAAGCCCCGCTCCATCTCAGTGATCCTGTAGCTGTTGAGGGTTTGTCTTCCATGAACCACACCCAGATTTTTCAGCCTTCGGCAGCATGCTAGCCTTACAGGCTAAGTTTAAAAACAGAAAGCGATCATTTTCTTGTGTGGACTGTGTTTACCGACAAAGGTTTTACAACGTGTTCCTGAGCCTGTGTAGCAATAGTAACAACATGAGAACAGACCCAGTCAGGATGCATTAAAGCCAAATTAGATCAGTCTCAGATGTGGGATGGTTACTCCCTGTGTGGGCTCCTTCTGTCTGGAGCTCTTCCGGCGAACTGGGAACGTCCCCTTTCATGGAAAAGCGAATGAGTGAAGCGGTCACTTCTATTTTCGGTTCTTCTCTGGCCATCATTCTGCCTGACGCTCCCCTCCTTTCCTCTTTTATCTCCCTCCTCCTACTGTTGCTGAGCGTCCACATCTGTTCGGCTCGCTCTGCTCTCACGTTTCTTCCCTTTGTCATAGAGTTAGGAGCTGGGTGGGTCCAGAGGTAAAAATTCCATTAATTTTTTCTGTAGATATTGCTGACCATAGTCTGTTCTCAGACTGACAATGGCTGGCATTTCCAAAAGGAAGCTCACAAAACTTTCTGGGTTGTACAACACGCAAGAAGACGATGTGTTGAGAAACCTTGACGTCATTGAAAAAAGAAAGTCCAGAGAAAAGTGGACCATAAATCCCAAAAGCTTTGCAGGAACAACTGTCTCATTACTGACCTTTGTTACATTAATTTATTAAAGCTGCACTAATCAATATTTTGTCTTGAAATATATCACATTAACAAGTGTAATGTAAAAGACAAACCCACTGAGAATTCTTGCCTGGCTGCAGTTCCCGTCAGTTCTACAGAGGTTTCAGTGCCTTTTAACTCATTATTGTGCTTTTACACCACACCACCTTCCTATTCTGGTTCAGTTCCACAGCTCTCATCAACCAGCAGGCAGCTGCTTTTAGAGAAAGATCTCTGATGAATCTGCTGTGAGTTTCCCGCTCAGCACCAAACAGCAAACAGACAAAGTTAGTGACTGGCTGGGGAACATAGTGGAGCATCATATTTATTGTGTAGACGTGAGAGTGGTATCAATCTTATGATCAAACTCTCAGCAGGAAAGCAAATATGTATATTGTGCAAAGCATGAAGCTTTTCTTCTCCTCACTGTAGATGCTGCCATCGCCATAGTAACAGCTGCTGAGGCTCATGGGTAACACAGTATTCAGTACTTTGATATTCCTTTATCTTTGCCGCTGTTCCTTTTTTTAACGTTCATCCTCTGTTCTACTTAGTCCACACACACCTCATCCTTCCACGTTCTACTTCCTGTTTCCTGTGCTCGTCCATCCCTTCCTCTGCTGTGTCGGAGCTGCCAGCCCTGTGCCTAACTCTCATCCTCGTTAGCTACTCGCCACACAGCGTGTCGGGTCAGTTTTAATGAATGAAAGTTTAATGGCCATTGTCCTCTAACACACTGCTTCGCCTCTCCCCGTGCCAGTTCTTCTCTGCCAGCTTTCTCCCCCTCCATCTGTCACACCCTCCCTCTTCATTTTGTCATCCCCCTCTCCACCTGTGGCACCCCTCCATTTGTCCAGTGAGGTCATCCCTCTATGCTCCCTAATCCTGTGAGGTGCTCGTCTTTCTGCCTCTGCTTAATCCACCAGTGGCCCCCAGCCCTGACCACACACACACACACACACACACACCAAATCTGCACATTTGTGCACACAGACTCACAGTTATTCCTGTATTGTACACTGGGACGCTCAGTAATTCTCACAGCATGCATACACACATAGTCATTCAGACAGCACACACACACACAGAACCCCTCCACCTCTCTGTATAAAAAACTCCCTCTGTCTGTAGCCATTCTGTCTGTCTCTGTCCATCTGTCTGTCTCTTTTGTCTGGTGATACAGCACCTTCATACAGGTACGTCTGTCTCTCTGTCTTTTAACAAGTCTTCTGTGGGTTTGATATATAACCAAAGAATAAACCATTAACGTCACATTTCTTTTCAGTTAGCCATTGTTTTCTTTTCATTTCACTCGAGTGTCATCCATCACAGTGGGCATTTTGTTGCATGTAGCCAGTTTAATCAGTTCTCTGAAAACTCGTTTGTGTTTGTGTGTTTAAGGATGCCACCAGCCAAAGAGAAAGAAACCTTTTTTTTTTTTCAAACAAAAAAAAGAAAGAAATTCAACTGTCTGTACTTGGATGTAGGATGTCCTACATTTCATGTGTCTGTTAACTCGATCTTGCGACTGAATCCTTTGTCAGTACACCACTTCTCAGAACTTAAAACTTGACTGTCTGAGCATCCCTGAATGTACCACCAAAATTTAGTTTTAAAAAAGTTAATTCATTAACCAACTCAACATTCAGGTCTCAGCAAGTTCATACTTTTGTGAAATGAATGGAAATCAATGGCTACCTTGAACATGAACCAGTTTAGCAGTTATCTAGCCGTGCAGCGATTCTGCTTAATGTTCTCAGGTTTTTTAGATATCTCTGAATCTTCTGCCACTGCACCAACATAATGGAGGTGAATGGAATTTCATTTGTGTTCAGCAATGTCTCTCTCCTGAAACAATGCCCCTCTTACCCTGAATAAGTCACAGATCGCACTGTCAACAGTTTTATAGCGTGCTCTGTGGATTACCCAGAGTAAGTAGACACTGTTCACACATCAAACTTTCCCTGCTTTAAGCACCACGAAAAATCCATTCACCTCCGTTTTAGTTTAGCAGCAGCTGAAATGGATTAATAGATATTGCCAAGAAGTCCACAAATGGAACAAGCAATAGTTTATGTGATGAAATATTTAGATATGATATGCTTAAGTGTATGTTTTAATTTCATGAGTTACTCTTAAAAAAATCAAATTTTTTAAGATGAAAAGTCTTCATTTGTCATTTATAACAGATAAATATAATGGATGGATACAATGCAAGAACATCTGTGCTTCGAGTGTTGATTGCTGCGTTATGTGAACTGTCACCTCTACATCTTTGTCTGTGTTAGCATAGCAGACACTCAGACTGACAAATACACACTGCGCCGTTATCATGTAGGTGTAGACTGTTTATATGTACTGTGGTTTCTGTGCACTGTGGTCTGTGGGTGGGGGTTTCGTTCTGTAGCTCAGACACAGGATGAGGACTGACGCTGAACACTGACCTGCCAAACTATGTCCACATTCCTTATCCAAAAAGCTTTCATAAAAGCTGTCAAAGGTCTGACAGCTAATTAGGCTGTGTGTGTGTGTGTGTGTGTGTGTGTGTGTGGCCTATCACCCTTCACATTGTTCCCTTGCCTCCATGTTGAACGCTATCCACATTCACAGATGCTAACAGTCTGAGGTCAGGCGAACTAACTTTAGCACTCAGGGGAAAGTAGAAGGTACGAAACAGCAGTCTGCATACACAAATGTAATCTGTGTGTGTGTGTGTGCGTGGAACATTTACAGTGACTAGTTCAGGTCAAGATTAAGTTTCCTGTTTTGTTCTCCTTTGTTCCCTTGTGAGTGTGACATTTTCATCCTACCACACCTTTAATAACATCCAAAACAGCCAAAGTTGGCCCGCCATGACGTTCGATGTGGCCTAGAGATGTTTGTAGTGAAAAAAAAGAAAAGAAAAACACTGCAAATCACTCTTTATGCTATTTTATTTGCTATGAGGTAAACATGTAGGATCTGTAATTACTGGTTAGCATTATTAATGAGCATGGTACACAGTGACCAGGACGTAGGTAAGTTAAGGAAACTTGGTTACCATTTTACATCTAAACAATGCAATGCAGTACAACAGGTGTAACAAGTCTGGACACCCCTGACCAAGACCACACTGACACTACGGCCATGGTTGAATGCTAATGTTAGCTGTTGTCTAGCAGTAGCTAATTTGTAGGTGGGGTCAGGGGTGCCCAAATCGAAGAGTCAAAAACATACACCTATTGTCAGGTACTTTATTGTTAAGATGCAGAATGGTACAAAGATCCCAAGTTCCCTTCATCGACTGACTTCCTCCATCTGCCCACCTGTAGGAAAACTAATTAATAATTAGGGATCGTACATTTTTGAAGTGCCTTTTACCTCACAAAACAAAACTAGTTATTATGGCTATTGTCCCTAATTGTTTTTTAAATGATGAAAAGACATTCCTCAATATCAACCAGTTTTGTCCACCAAAACACACTGTTAGACTGCACATTAGAAGGACACGTCCTGCAGCCCATCTTCTAAGGAGTTTTATCCAAGCTGGATTCTTTTTCAAAAGCATTTTACCGACATGCTTCCCTCTCCTCTCTAAAATATATTAATAGCCCACAATAGCCTCTCTTTAACACTAAAGAGGTATTGTGACACACCCGTTCCCCTTCACTTCATACACACACACACACACACATTGCCCTTGACTAAAATTAACCTTGCTAAGGCCTGAGCCCATTGCCCGTTGTAACTTTACTCTTCTTCCAAATCCCCTGCTGCGCTCACATCTCCATCCCCCCACCCTCCATTTAGCAGTCGGTTTCTGACTGTCCCGACGGAGGTGTTGAAATGTGCACCTCTCATTCATCTATCTGTCATTCTCCCCCACATCCCCCTTTCACCTCTCATGTACTTATTCATTGGCTTTACCTTTACATACCTTTGGTGTAAAGGACAGCCTTCCCTCTTCATTTAATATTATACAGACAGAGCATTAAACGTGTGCTGAAGGCCCCAAAAAACTTAAAGTGCCTTTCTAATGTTGGTGCTTCATGTCCCTAAGTGGATTTCTCTGCCAGTATATACCAAATAAATATAATAAGACACATATTTCTGATCAAAATCATACTATTTTCTGTCCTCAAAGACGATGTCCAGTCTTCATGAGCAGATCAGTACCACTCTCATGTCCGTACAGTAAGCTTAAGACAAACAAAGCAGCTGGTTAGCTTGGCACAAAAACTACAAACGGGGAAATGGCTAGCCTGGCTTTGTCCAGAGATAACAAAACCCACCTTCCAGGTCCTCTAAAGCTCGTGGCTCATCCTGTTTGTTTCAACCTACAATCCACTCGGGGACAGCGGATACAAGTTGAGAACAAAAGATTGACATATCGTCACCTTTTCAGATGATGCATGAACAGCTGCAATCAATCAGCCTTCTTGTTTAGCTCTAGCAAATTAGCGTATTTTCCCAACATGTCAAACTATTCCCAACTATTCCTGTTTCTTTCGCTGATGCTTTGGATTTGGAGCAAGTGAGCGATTTTGAAATTGACATTTAGAACTATGAAGACTGGAAGTGCTTGAGTCTCTGTCTGTCCAGACACAAACAAAGAGAGGATCAGCAACAGGGCATGGAGGATTGGAGAGCCGCTGATTTGCCGTTGAAAGGACCGACGGTTATGCCGAGCTGCTGGGTCTGGCACGTCAGTGGGCACGACAACAGACAGAGGAGAGACGAGGCAGAGCTTTCGACGACAGTTACCGCCTCTATAAATTCAACCGCACAGTCACGGGGCCACTATAAATTCACCCTGATGACAGGAAGCGAGGGAGAGTGGAGGAGATGGCAGGGCATGACGTGTGCTATAATATTGTTAATAATGTTATAATAATAGAAGGAAATTGAGAATCCTTGTTACAAGCAGCTTTTGTTCGAGGTTTTAAATGATGTCTAATGGAGTGTGGAAATATATTTAGGCACATAATAGAGTGAAGGGACCTTTGACCTCCAGCCAAACTGATGACTTAGTTGAACATGTCAACCTGTGAAGCTGGTCATTAGGATGGGGGTGTTAAGTTTCAGTGTACTCACAATGGAAAATGTAAATAGCAGTGCGAAGGAATGCCTGTTATTTTTTTACGATGAGAAGGTGCAGACTCGTTCAACACAAACGTTCAGTAAATCATCCCGTCTAATTTGTCAAAGACACCAGGACGGGGGGGGGTGAGTGAGGACAGACGTGGACGGGGAGAAAGAGCGATGGATGGGTGGAGGAAGGAGAAAGTGAGAGAAACCCTATCTCTCGTGGTCTTTCTGTGTTTAACCCTTGTCACATTCTCACCTGTTGACGCTCCCTCAGCTTCCCAGCGTCCCCTGCCAGGGAGGTGTCAGCACACGCTCACTGTGTACGTCTGTCTGTGCGCGCTTTCATGTCCTGACGATGGCAGCTCAGAGATTTAGACAAGTTATTGCCAAAACCAGCTCAGTGGGGCCTGTGTGTGTTTGTGTGTGTGTGTGTGTGTGTGTGTGTGTTTTTCTATCTCCAAAGTGATTAATCGCAGGAGAATCAGGACTGTGGCCACCTGTGATTTAATGATGATGACTCACTCATGTGCTTATGCCCTGCCGGGCCTTCAAGCCTGTATATACATCACGCTGGTTGCTCAGCAACTAAAAATAAGCACCTGAGTTTAGATGTTTTAATCCAGGCAGCCGGTATCTTTTTTTTTTAATCATTTGTAATGTTAGCAGACACACCTATCAGCATTAAAACGGGCAGTGCATGCTGTGTTTCTGTCCTGTAAATCTTTCCATTCCAGATACAGGAGCTGTCACAGGACTTTAGGCTTTACAAACAGCTACGCTAGCAGCTCTGTGACGCTGTACTCACCTGCTAACAACGTA
This sequence comes from Chelmon rostratus, assembly GCF_017976325.1. Taxonomy (NCBI): domain Eukaryota; kingdom Metazoa; phylum Chordata; class Actinopteri; order Chaetodontiformes; family Chaetodontidae; genus Chelmon; species Chelmon rostratus. Next base: position 21,485,201 of record NC_055674.1, read on the forward strand.
TAATCTTTACAATGTTCACCATGTTAGTATGGCCTTAGTACAGTCATTAGTTTTGCAGGTTTTTGCTCATACACCAAAGTGCTGGTACTTCGTTCTGAGGGAGACATAGATGTCTGGACCACGTTTCATGGCAAATGTATAGCCAGACGTTAAGACGTTTATCCTGGATAGCCTAGTTCCTTATTTTTACTTCACAAATTTTTCTTATATTGTTATTTTGTATTTTGTATTGTATTTTTACCTCCTACTTGAAAGTTGTTCTTTACTTGTGAGTTGATCTCTACTTGTAAGTTGCACATTACTTGAAAGTAGTTCTTGTTCTTTTTTGCATGCCCTTGTGTGTCCACCTTTTGAGCTGCTGGAACTGCAAATTTCTCTTTGGAGATGAATAGAGTATCTATCACCACAGTTCAACAGTTGTGGAGCAGTGAGGGGATAACCACCGTTATCATCACATTCATCCTCTGGAAACCATGAATATCTGTCGCAAATTATCACCTCTACACACCCAACCATTTGCATAACCGCAGTGGATGGAAACACAATGATTCACTATTCCTTTTGCTGATTTTCTGGAAATGATGCTAAAATTTGGCCTTCTTTGCATTGGATAACTGTCTACTGATGTTTTTTTTTTTTTTTTTTTTATAAGTGAAATCTTTTACCTGCTGGTGCAGCTGGAAGAAAAGGCGGGGGGTCAGCAGGCTTTATCCTCTGTGGACTGTGAATGTCTTCCTGGCAATTCTTCCTACAGCTGTTGAGATATTTCAAACTGATGAACCAACCAACTGACAGACTGACTGACAGACTGACACCGCCATCCCTAAAGCTAGTCTGCTAGTGTGGCTAAAATGATGTATTAAATCATCAATCAAATAATATAAAAGACTTTGAAGGACCATCCATTTCTCAAAAAAGGGCTGCAACTAATTCATGTTTTATTATTATTATTAGATTATTATTTCAATGATGCAAGTAATCATTTTCGAGAAGCCAACAGTAACATCTTCAAACTGCACGATTTTCAAATCACAAGCATATGAAACTCAATGAAAAGCTGGAACCAGCAAGTGTTTGGTAGTTTTCTTAATCAGTGTTTTAAAAGATTACTTGCCTGTCATAATAGTTACAGTGCCTCTGCTCTCCTCCCCTGACATGTTTCTCTGTATTGCAGCCATGTCAGATGTAGAAGAGGAGTACGAGTGAGTAATGCAGCTTCCCTCACTGCTTATCATTTGACATGACTTGCTCATTTCAGTGTAAATGCATCAGCTGTGATGTTACCTGATAATTCTGTGTGTCTCATCTCTCCAGGGAGCAGGCAGAGGGTGAGTTCAGCAGGATGTGTCCATATTTGTCAAACACTTTGTGCTTTAGCAGACGTGAATCTGTGCTCATGTCTCTGTCCTCCTGTCTCCCAGAGGCTGAAGAGGAGCAGGAGGGCGAGCCTGAACAGGAGGAGGAGGCTGAGCAGCCAGAGGAGGATGGAGCAGGTAAGGTTACGAAGACTCCCAGAATGCAAAGCAGACAAAACAAAAATGTAAACAGTGAGACTGAAGGGGCTGTGATCATAATAAGATGTCTGTCATGAGATAAATGTCTGTCCTTGTTGTCTGAAGAAGAGTCCAGAGATCTTGTCACTGCACTAACTCTTACCTATCGACTTCCCCTCTCTCCTGCTTTCCTATTGGCTGACACTGCTGGTTCGGCCTATCAGAGCAGCAAGAGTACCAAGGTAAGATGACTGCATGCCAGTCATCAGTCACATATTAGACACCATTTATGGCTCGCCCTAAAACCCAATGCCAATGAAATTTGTATTTAGATATGTTTTTAACATTTATGAAAGAGAAGAAGATATTTATTGCACCTGATTTTGAATAGCACCTGGACCTCTGGATAGATTTTACCTGCACTGTATGATGAAGTACTTTTCCACATGTATGGGTCGACAAAACAGAAAAAAGGACTCCCACAGTACACACCTGATGAAGTTCTGTGTACAGAAACATCATTTTGACTACATTTCTCAGATCGGTAGTCTTTTGTTGTGGTTTGACGACTCATGGTCTTCTCCTGCGCACCTGTCGATCCACAGGTGTGCAAAGGTTTAGCTCTTTTGACGCCACATGTATCCTGTATGCATAACCTCACATGTCAGACCTGAGCACATTTCCACTGACATGCTGATGGTGCCTTAGTTACTGCTGCGGACATCGGATGGCTTTTTTTCCATTGCCTGCTGTTGCAGCCAGTGTTTTAAAGGTACAAACAACCAAAACAGAAATCAAATCTGATATTTCTAGAATCTTGTCTTGCATCTTGCAACTTTCATGTCAATGACGGATCAAATGGCCACGTGTAATATGAAAAGGATTGCTTGTAGTGACAAACCCACAGAGAATTAGCAAGCAACTATTCAGTCCCCCTGAGCTTTTCTGGACGTTTTAGCTTCTTTTAGCTCAGTGTTTGGGTTTCAATAGACTTCGCTGTTTTCTGGCTTATTTCCAGCAGTAGCAGGCATTTGTTTTTAGCAATAGCTTGGATAAAGCACTGTAGGCTACCCGTGCTAAGCAGCACAAAGTTAGCGACAAACAATGTTAGCAACAAACAAAGGTAGCAGCTAGCTCGTGACCCTACTGGCGTATTTAGAACTTAAATAAAACATTTTTCTCAGCAATGGTGGAGACCCAAACAGAGCTAAAAGGGGAGTGAACTTAAATTCAACATAGATTTTATCACGAGACCAGAAACACGTCCCCATTATTGATCTGTGTGTGTGCTGGATGTGTAAATAAGCAACTGTTTGCTAGTACTTTAGCCATAGCAAGCCTCTGGTGATGATATGTCAACGTTGTGTTTTCAGCTTGTTCTACTGCTCCCACTAGGCCAAACCATTCATTAATGTAGCTTCAAGAGATCCAAGAGATTGTGGACCATTCTGTTATGAGACAGGCTTTATTTCTGGACAGATTTCTTTTCCATAAATAGCATTAAATCATTTGAAACAGAAAGGTTTTAAAGATATCAGAAAGTTAGGCGTGTTCATATTCACCTAAAGTGAGCAGTCCAAGACAATAGAAATATCACACTGTTATACAGCTTCTGTTTACAACATGTTTTACCTTTACAAATTGTACAGTTCAGCTATTCATCTCTACAGCTGCAACCACTGAATGCATTCTGACAGTTGTTATTACACACATGCACATAACAGATGTGTTTTACTTCTACAAGAAGTTCTCTGAGGATTTACACCTTGATGAGCAGGGTCAAAGTTCCACCATGTTTTAGACCACACGTAAAGGCAAAATGTACAAATAACTGGCTGCTAATTGTTTTCTCTGCATTCACGTCCACGGTCTTGGAAGGTGAGAAGGTTTGCCAGATGGCTAGACTGTGATTCTTTGGCCACGCCCATTAAGGTTTAACTCAACCAATGAAATGATTCTACCGCAGAGAAACGCTTGTATTAGTAAAATTCCAATCTGCATGTACACAGTTATCCATATGTGCATATGTATAATTATCATGTAATAATGAATGTTCACAGAATGTTCCACAAAACTACATTTCCCAGCAGCTACAGTGGGTGGTACATATTAGTGCCAGTGAATGATGTGGCTCTCATTGCATGATGGGAAATGATAGTTTTAAAGTAATAGTTCAACATTTTGGAAAATACGCTTCTTTACTTTGTTGCTGAGAGTTAGATGAGAACATTGATACTGATCTCATGTCCGAATGGTAAATGTATAGCTGCAGCTAGCAGCTGGCTAGCTTAGCACAAAGGCTGGAAAAAGGGGGAAACGGCTTGCTAGCTGCCAGCTACTCTCCAGTTGTGTTACTGACCTTTAAAGTTGCCAGTAGGTGGGTTTTGTTAGCTTTGGACAGAGTCAGGCTAACTGTTTCCTCCTGTTCCAGTCTTTGTGCTAAGCTAAGCTAGCTGGCTGCTGATGGTAGCTTCACGTTAATTGAAGGTGAAAGAGTGGTACTGATCTTGTCATTTAACTGTGCAAGAAAGCCAAAAAGCATATTTTCCAAAAGGTCTAACTATTTCTTTAAGCTTGCTGCCTTTGCAGTATCGGACATTAACTTCTTTCGATCACTCCACACCTCTTCCCTCCTCATGTCTTTGTGTTTTCTCGTCTGTCTTTGACATGTTTTCCCTCCACCTTACCTTTTCTATTCCCTTGCTCTCCACATGCGTACTCTTCACCTGTCATTAATGACTCCTCTGTCGCTCCATGTGTTATTTCCGTTACCCTCCTTCCATCTTTCATTCTGTCTTTTCGTGGCTGGTCCATCAGATCAAGATGCCCAGGAGGAAGGTGAGAAACAGTAGACGTGTGGTTCCCTAAAGGGTTAAAAACTCTCCCTCCTCTCCTCAAGCTCAGTGTGCACAGTTTACCTCCAATTACCTAACATATTAAAATTAGTCCTTTAAATCCAACTGGACTCACATGTAGGAAACAAATTAATGAAAGCTATATTTTTTTGGAGTACCTTCCAAACAGCCTTGTCCTTTTTTAGAAAATATTTAAGAATAGCCTAATAAATGTGGTCAAAATGTAACAGTGTAGAAGTTTAGTATAACCCAGGCTTGGTAAGGCAAGTGTTTCAGTGATAAATCATTGTGTCTGTGCTCTTTTCTTTGATCATATCTAATAAAAATCAAGCTTGTCTTTTCTCAGTCCCATGCTTGCTGTGCTTTCAGTCATATTAGTAGCTTTAACAAGTTTCAAATTCAAACCAGCCTTTCACACATTGATTGAAACATTTTTATTCACTCGTACCATCTTTTTCCCCATATTTCATCAACAGAGGAGGAGCGTCCCAAACCCAAGTATGTTCATCCAATTTTATTTTCTTTTTTTTTCTCTCAGTCCAAAATGTCAGATTCAATTACTCCTTCACAATTTCTAGAGATTTTGTGTTCATGTCGTGTGCTCATTTTGTGTTTCTCTTTTCTCTCCAGACCTCTGGTGCCTCAACTTGCCCCTCCAAAGATTCCTGAGGGGGAGAGGGTGGATTTTGATGTAAGATGTGATAACTTGAGATTGGCCTCTGTTCCACTTGCTTGCCTGGTTCTGCTCATATCTGAGTGGCAGAAGACAAACTGATCACAGTTACACAATAACATACCTTCCTGCTCTAAGGTCAAATACGGTGCTCTATAGAGATTAGTACTGCCACCTTTTTTCTGTGTCTGCCACTCGATCACATCTTAAAAGCTACAGCATAAATTATCATTTATATCACCAACGACCCCTATCAGCTTGTGAAATGAGACTACCTCTTGTCTGAAGTTCATCAGTGAATGTGTAACAGCTTCCTGTGTTTGAATAGCCAGAGGACTGACATGCTGCTTGTTGGTCCAGCCGGGCGTAGAACAACTTTCATGGAAGTTTGCATTTTCTCAGAGTCAAGAAATTGGGAATTTTTTGATCCCTCTCTTACTTTTGAGCCACTCATCAAGAGTGTCTAAAAACCTTTTATCGACATGTTCCCAACAAGCAGCAGCAGAGCCAAGAAGTTTGATTGTACATGAATTAAGGTATTTTTAAACCCTGCTTCTGACTCACAGGGTTTTAAATGACTTAGCTCTTTCCAACATCTCCTGTCTTATTACTCCATGCTCACATCTTTATGCTCTCATGGTGCTGGTTATTTAACTGTTCCTATGTGTGATTTGTTTTCATGGGGGTACATATCAATTTAACATCGTACATGAACACTTGCTTGTTCCATCAGGACATCCACAGAAAGCGTATGGAGAAGGACTTGCTCGAGCTGCACACTCTGATTGACGTCCACTTCGAGCAGAGGAAGAAGGATGAGGAAGAACTTATCAGCCTCAAGGACCGGATCGTAAGAACATGGTTTACTGCATATCAACATTACATACTGTACATACAAAGTGCATTTTCTAAATAGCTGATACCTCTGGACTGTAGGATTTCTCCATTATCTAACAAGTTAAAAAAAAATAAGAAGATGCCTCTGTAATGTGGTATTTTAATCCACATGTCGCTTAATCTTTTAATAAAATCGCATTAAGAGGTTTTATGGCTAATTTGCTGTGCTCCCCATCAGGAGCGTCGTCGGTCAGAGAGAGCGGAGATCCAGAGAGTTAGAGCCGAGAAGGAGAAGGACAGACAGAACAGGATTGCGGTAACACAGACACTCATAATCAACAGTTTACACAGTAATATACTTGAATCATAAACTGCTCATATTTGATGACTAAATATGCTGTAATACAATTGCTTCTCTATTTTCCCAAAAATTTCAACTTCGTCATCACTCTGTCTTTCTTCATCTGGCAGGAGGAACGTCACAGAAAAGAGGAAGAGGAAGCCAAGAAGAAGGCTGATGACGACGCCAAGAAGAAGAAAGTGCTGTCTGGCATGGGCGCGAACTTTGGAGGCTTCCTGGCCAAGGTCAGGCGGCAGGAGAGACGGCGGTAACGATGAGGAGGAGGAGGAGGAGGAGATGATGATGCAGAGGATGACTGCAGACTGTGTGTGTGCTCTGTTCCAGGCGGAGTCGAGGAGGGGCAAGCGTCTCACAGGCAAAGAGATCAAGAAGAAGACCCTGGCGGACAGACGGCAGCCGCTGGCCATTGACAATTTAAGGGAGGATGCGCTGAAGTGAGTCTCCTCCAACACCGCTAAACAATTCTATTATACAGGAGCTTATATAACCTGAAAGCTGATTGAACTAATGCATTTAAAGGGTTTTGTTTAATTAAAATTAAGCATGGATGTATTCAAGATGGCCTTTACCAATTGAACTGATTATCCAATCATAAACAAGCAATCAGCACGTGCCTGTAACGAGAGTGATTCAGAGCATCTGAAATGTTTTGATAGTGGTAGAAGTGGTGGTGAGAGTTGTTTTGCCCTCTTCAACCTCAAAAATACAAGAGCTAAAGTGTAAGGGATGATTTAAACATTTTTCTTTGCCCGCTCTAACGTGAGCTTCAAATGTTAGCATGTCCAGCTAACTAGCCCAATACCTACAGCAGTGAACCAGCCCAACGTCACTTCCAAGCGCAGCAGCGTTTCATACGACCTGTTTTTGTGTTGTGGGTGGTTTGGTTTTTAAAAAGCCTTTTCACAATGGTATATTCACTGTGTTGTATTTCCTCACTGTGTGGAAGTCGGCCATGGAAGCTGCTGTGTTTGTATCGGCGTGTAAGCTAATGGTAGCAGCTCCATCCTGCTCCTCACTGGATTTGATGAAGTTTACACTCCAGCAAAACTCAGCACAATGCTGTTTCTTTATTTCCATGTCTTCTACCGCTCGACTTTTTGCCCGTGACATTCAGCTTTAGCCTTAGTCGCTCGGAGACAGCGTTGTCCACCTACTCATGAAGCTAATGTTAGCTTAACTAGCTAGCTAGCTACAGCTGATAACATCTGCCAGCTACATTTGTCATTACAGCTGACGAAAAAGATCAAAGGTGACCAAGTAGAAATGAGAAGTCTGCTTTTGTCTCTGTCTGAAATCAGAGACCCATAGTTACAAAAACGATCAGCTCGATCACTCAAGACCCACGAGCCAGTCAAGTGCATGGATTATTATTTTTATTAATTTAAACAGACCGACTTAGTAGAAGTTGCCTAATAGAGACAAGCTGTGGAGACCCATACCCGAACATAAAAATACATAATTAACAGAATGAATGTCCAAATCCTTGGACATTCAAATTTTGTCTTTGCGTTTCCAAGGCAACGGGCCCAGGAGATGTGGAACTGGATCTACCAGCTGGAGTCTGAAAAGTTTGACTTCATTGAGCACATGAAGCACCAGAAATATGAGGTACCACTGTGGTTGCAATGAGAAATGGTCAGGAAAATGACTAAAAATAAATAATGTTGTCTAGCTGGGTGAGTCCAGCTGATTGACATAAATTTAATCAACAAAAATCTTGTAATTAAGTAATTGATCAAGCAAAAATGTCAATGTGCTTCCTCTCAAACGTGAGCCCTTGGTGCTTTGTTCTGTTTCTATCACTGTGAATTAAAGATCTTGAGTTTTTGGCTGCTCTCTTTCATTTTTTGAACATTTCTCCTTTCTACCTCTAAAGTCTTTCTGTTTGCCTCCTGCAGATCATCGTGCTGCTGAACAGAATCCAACACGCTCAGAAATTGTGAGTAGTTCATTTTACACACTATAATAATAACCTGTTGTTCATCTTTTTCTACAATCCTGTGACATCCTTCCTTCCTGTCTTGTGTTCCTCCCTCCCACAGTAAAAAGGGCCATGGCAAAGGGAAGGTGGGCGGTCGCTGGAAGTAAAGGGGGGGTAGAGGAGAAAGAAAAATCAACACACATAAGAAAAAAAAGAGTTATTATAGGAATGGAGGAGCACTCCTCCTCTCCTTGGTCTTCTGGTACCAGATTCACTATGTAGGCCTTTTGCTGTGTGTGTGACAGATGCTGAATGTTTCTTGATGAGATGTACTGATAATTAAAACGACATGCACTCAGCCTTGACTTGGTTTTGTCACATTTCCAGTTTTGTTGTGGACTTACAGCACACAAGAGAAAGTCAACAAAAATCAATGTTTTATTCTTAATCAAATGTGTGTGAATCACAACAGCACACCTGACCCTTTCATATGTCATGACTGAGACAACAGGTGGGAGAAAATGACTTTCATTCAGAGATTACTTCCACTAAATTTTCCAAACTGAAAAAATCCCCAGAAAATGATCATAAACATGGTTACTCACTCAGATGAAAAAAACACTAATAATAACTAATAATAACAGTAATAATAATTGTAAACAAGAGGACTAACGTGAATGTCGGGTTGTCTAATGTGAACAGACAAAACAATGGTTACTGTGAAAACAACGAAAGGAAAATGAGTACGAGAAGTGTTTGAAGAGAAACTTCACTACATTTTAACTTGATTTATTATTAATTTTATCCAACATCTGACTTTAACGTACAACTGCCAAAATTATTCAATTATGAAATTATATTATTCTCTTCTCCCTTTGAACCATTTAGGGGTGTAGCAATACATCAATATTGATCAATATATTGATTCAATGATCAACAATCCAATATCAAAATATCGATCATATTGTCATCTAGATACACCTTTTTTCTTTTAATTGGCCCTAATACAATAAAACACTGGAGCCTGCAAAATATTCTTGGTCCATCATAACAGCGAAGTTTACAGATAATCCAGCAAGATGTCTGCATGACTGCAACAATAAGCGCTTAAATGCTGTTTTAAACACTGAATAATTACAATCTACACATGTGCATTGCAAAATCAATAAATAAATCAGTAGTGGAAATTATTTGAAAACAAGTGTTCACAGTTGCTCCAGCCACAGTCGTGTGGATGTGTGTTCAACAACTCTGCCACTTTTCAAAAATTCTAGCCATGAGGAGAGCAAGTGAGCAAAGCTCATCAAACAGCCTGCTGTAATGTCCAGGTAGGTGCAGATATATATGTCTATTACAGGCTACGGCTGTAAATTCCTGATGGTTAAAATGCCGTCCGGAACAATGAGTTAAACTGACGAGGAGCACAGTTAGTCGCAGTGCAACAGCAGCACCTGAGTCAGAAAGCAGTCAGTGTTGTCACCTACACAGCAACAGAGTTTGCTAACATTAGCGACCATAAGCTACTGGTCATACCAGACCATGTAAGGCTGCAGCAGTAAAACCCCTGGGCATGTAAGACTAAGTGAGGGTCCTTTTTATTGCCTATAAATTCAATTTTTTATTTGAAATAAGAGAATTCTTTTTTCTTTCAAAACATATAGCCTTACATTAAAGGCCATAATGTAAAGTCTACTCTTTAATATCACCATTAACATTTTATGAATGATGCATATGTGTCTGAGTCAGACATAAAAAAGTGCAGTGTCACATAGCAACAGGCCAACATCAGATCTGGAGTTCATCAGTGTGGTGATGTTAAAGTCCCCCTCCACTCATGTAGTTTTCTCCTTGTTGAATGTTTGAGCTTCACTGTGCAGAATGATGTACTTGCAGAGTTTGACCCTTGAAGGCTGCTCTAGATATGAAGAGATAACAGAGGGCATGGAGAAATGAGCATGAATAAACACACGCATGTATAGAGACAGGAATGTGACCTCTGTCCTGAAGTTCAGATGGTTCTCTGTTGCACAACATCAATTTATTCATTAGGTGACTAAAGTTGATCTCTTAGATATATGTAATCGATAACAGATATCAGATCTTTATTTATACAAATGTAACTACCATCTAGGTGGGGGAGCTTTAAAAAGAAGGGGAGGGGAGGCATGGGTCCAGAAGTTTCAGTAGATGTGTAGGCACATACCTCCACCCAGCAGTGAAGCTGTAATTTGAAGCTTAATATCCCAGTGAACTGCTCCCCCGGCTGGGTAAACACCGTCATTGCATCCTGATGGACCTGGAAGACCATTATTTGGATGAAAGGATTTTACACATATAAATCGCTGAATACAGATAAATAAATCAAACCAAAAAAGGCATTTTCTGACCCAGTTTTTATTTTTTCACATATCCTTGGAGCTGTGCACCAAAGCCAATATATGCCTGTTTTGACCGAGTAATAACATATTTATATCTCTGTTGGGTCATAAATTAAACCAGTGTTTCTATTATTTTCTTACTTTTCCTTTGGGTCATTCAGCAAAAAACAATATATAGTTAATTTGACTGTTTTATTTATGTTTGATTTAATTTCTATCATTTTCATTTATTTTAACCCTAAATGAGAAATTTCCGTGGTAACTAATTTTTAAGAAACCTCTTCAACAACATTTGACTTTTAGGTTTTGAATGAGATCTATTATGTAATGATTGGGATTTACGATGGTGATGGTGGCCTTGAAGGCATCGGTACAGTTGTTGCACCACCTCTGGCTCCAGGTTGTTAGCAGAAAAGACAGGAAGGACTGATGTGTTTTCTGTGTTGCTGCTGTGTCCAGGTCAGTTAATAAATGCTGTCAAGTGTTCAGAACTTCCTGAGGCTTTCCTCACTTGATGTCAAGCAGACTTTACGTACTTGTTGTTTATGACCCCACAGTATGACATGAAGTTTACAGCAAACGGCGATCTTACTTGTCTACACTATCTATAACATAGGTGTCTATATTTAACGATGTTATGACTCTGTTGTACTTTTTAACATATTACATTATGTGCGCTTTTAGTTTAGGTGGCGAACACAGGCTGTCTGTGGTAATTATGTTCCCTGTACGCGCCCCACCACCCGTCCCCTCCAACTCTAATTCCTGCCTCACATGTTTGGCTCACTGCGTGAGACAAGGACTAAAGAGGACACACTGTTAATCCAGCCTTTCACTGCATGGAATCAGGACATGCACACACGTATGGACGCTGACCTCCCTGAGGTAAGTTTTATCTGTGAGGCCTGCAGTGCCTCTGGACTGTGAAGACCACAGACTGTGCAGAAAAAGCCTCCACATTCATACTGTACAACGTAATTGGATTACTGGGACAAATGGCAGCAATAATCACAGCGTGAAGGATTAGTTACTTTCAGAAAATGACAGTAAACAGCTCAGTTCTTCTGATGGCTACTGTAACAATACGGCTGAGGGTATAATCCCAGTGTGAAGCATGATTTATCATAAATATTTATTTTTCAAAGGATTGTGGCATCTTTAACTGATTCATTTAACTGATTCGACTGGTTGGTGTGTGTGTGTGAGAGAGAGACAGAGTGACTTTCTGGTTGTGTGCAAATATAAGGATATCATGTTTGCACATGAGGGTATTATAGCGTGTGGGTGCACATGTAAATCCATCATCTGCTGAACCATCTGTTGTTGTTTGGAAGCGTTTTATTTATTCGTCTATTTATTTACAGTCACATAGTACGCATCGAAAGTAAAACCAGAAACAGCACACACACACACACACACACACACAGGTATGCACACTCATCACACACTCCAGTCAGGATCTCATTCAAACACAAGCACAGAAGGAGCCACAAAGAGACCAATAATCAGTAAAAACATGTAACTAAATACAACACATTTCACAGGACAGATCAACTTAAAGACTGTGTGGAAGATAAGAGAGTGATCAGGAAATATAAGAGGAGAAGATGAGAAAAAAGAAAAAAGCTGCAGCTCTGCAACAGCGCTTTAAAATAACTCAAAGACAATGAATTCATGTGCTTTTATTTTTTCATAGCATAGTGTCAAAATGTGTTTGACAGCACTGCAGTTGCCTCTGCTGAAAAAATATATTTTCCCTTGAGACAACCAGGACAGTGACTACATGAAAGGTGCACGTCAGCAAAATGAAAGGTAGCCAGGAGTATTAAAGGGGCACTTCACTTTACTCATCATAAGCAGAAGCACCGTGAGAACAGCTGTATTATGTCTTCTGTGGCTGTGGAGAAGCTTCTGAACGTCTGAGAGAAGAACAGAACAGCAGAAGGGCATAAGTGAGCTGCACAGTGTGTCCTGTCGGTTTGTCTGAATTTGAGGGTACATGTACATGTTTGTATTCAAAACAATATAAAGCACACATGTAGTCGTATAAAGAGACTGAAAAAAATGACTGGATTAAAGGTCGCTGTTCAAGTCGGAGGTCATCGTATCAAACCTCTCCTACGCAGATGGCGGTGTATGGATATGTGTGGGAGCGTGTTTAGCGGATGGGGGCCTTCAGAGCAGCGTCCACCTCCTCCTCTGGCAGCAGCGTGTGCCACTGAGCCACTGGACGCCTGGGATTGGCCAGCATGTCCGACCAGTGGCGCAGGCCGACGCCGGAGGCGCCGTAGCCGATCCAGCACTTGCCGATGGGGTCGTTGCTGCCCAGCTTGTCGTAGTCGTACACGGTGATCAGCACCTGGACTTTCTGTGGGCGGACACAGCGGAAAAGGAGGAGCCAGTTAGAACAAATTCTGCTATATATTTCAGTTAGATTGATTGATGTTAATAGTTCTACTGAGCTACTGGATTGTGTTTCTGCTGCTGTTTTCCTGGCTCAACGAGAGAAGCGAGTTTTCGATATTGTTCTGGAGGTTTTGAGGCTATTGATCGCTGGTTCAGATAGTTTCACTGGAGGGTAAACTTCATGCATCTCTCTGTTAAACAAGGCATCCAGCTCCAGAATGGTGAAGAGGAGCTGCAGTGATGATGTCATCAGGGTTATGTTGGCTCGAGCTTCAGCCTTAAAATTTGAAAACTGCTGGGATTTGAAAGAAGTGAGCATTCGGGAGGCAGAAAAGGTCGAATGAAAAGGGGCTCCAGAGTTTTTGGAGCTTGACCCGTACTGGTGAGATCAAGTTTGGATAACTCGGCCTCTGCTGTTTCAGTTCTGCTCGCTCTTTTTTAAACCTTTCTTGTTAGTCTCCCACTTTAAATGATGTGCCACACTATTTTGCTGGGATAAATAACGAGTTTAGAATTTGTATGTTCCTCAGACATGAGTTTGCCAATGCTTCTGTATAGCTATATAACATTCTAGACCCAGTAAGTAACAATTATTACTTATTACATCTCTCTGACTTCTTCTTTAGCAGCTAAAACAGACAGGTCTAATGTGTAAATGTGCACGTGATCTTAAATTTTAGTCAAGATCAATTAAAATCTTCTAAATTTCAAATCAAACCATACAGCAAAATGTGTATAAAAAGATCATCTGTCAGATCTGTGAGGCCATCGTGGTGCTTTGGGCTAAATGTTAATGTGAGCAAGACCAGACCTGGATCTGGGAGAAGGGGATCTCGAAGCTGAAGCTCTCGTTGAAGTAAGGATTCAGAGTGTTCTGTTTGACCGACGTCTTCTTCTTCTTCAGTCGCTTCCCGTTGTGCTGCAGCACCACCTTAACAAATGGATCTGAGAGAGAGGCGTGTTATGAGACAGTGGATCAGGATGACTGCCATCCATTGCATGGCTCAGTCTTTAGTACAAGCATGCACGCAGGTACGTGCGCTCACCTGACAGTCCTCCGACATCCATCTTCTTCAGATTCTTTGCTTCCATGATGTTAACCGTTAGCTTACCGGCCGTGGGGACGTACCGAAGGGAGATACAGATATCACCCAGCTTCTCTTGCTGTCAGGGACGAAACATACATGGACGATTTGTCGTACTTCACATTGCTTTGGTTGCTTTAAATGTTGGTGTTTTATGTGTTGTTGACCTAAAAAACGCCCACCTCCTCTTTCTCTCCTCCAACCAGATCCTTCCACTCGTGTATTGGCTGTCCGAGGTCTATGGAGTTCATGGGGATCTTGATCTCGCCGATGACGTCATGTTTACCGAAACGGTCAAAGTCAAACACCTGCAGCACCAGAGTCTGACCACCCAGCTCACTGTATGGTATCTGCAGACGGATGAGATGTAAAGAAGGGTTAACTCTGAAGTTAGCTGCTCTGGGGAGGATGCTGATGTTCATGCATAGTTTAAAAATGCTGCAGATAATATGATCAAAACATTTTCATTTTAATGTTAAGCATGGTCTGCAGTGTGGATGCACAGACCTTAAAGGTGAAGGTCTCATTGAAAACGGGACAGAGGTTCTTGCGCTGGACTTTGGTCTCAAACTTCTTCTTCTTGTCTGGCAGCATGTAGACTTTGACATAGGGGTCTGAGGTCCCACCCATGTCCATGGCTGGGAGGTCCTGAGCCTGGAGGATGCCGACGATCAGCTGGAGAGGGAGGGGAACATTAGTTTAGGGTCCCAGCCGGAGCTGGCTTTTCTGGCTAAAGGGCATCATTTTTGCCGAGTCCTTCAATTGTTGGGCTCATTAATCATTTCTATCCTTGACAGGTTGGATATTGATGTGGATGCTTGCAAATACTAGATGTGCAGGTGTGTGCAGGTGTACCTGGTTATCAGTAAAGTTATAGTCCAGTGTGTACTCCAGCTTGCCAAAGAACTCCTTCTCCTCCTCTTCCTTCCCTTCCTCTCCCTCCTGGGAGACACAGCATGGTTAGCAGGTAACAGACACTGTTATTAAGCTCTCACGTGTTATTTTCAAAGTCATGTGATGTGCTGCCGTCTGCGCAAAGCTCTCTGATTCCTGCTGTAAGACAAATATATTCAGTTCAAGTGGGGGCCAGGGGGGCCATGACCACAAAAAAGCATCATATGCTTCCCAGGTGCTGGCCCATCAACCCCACTGCACCATAACTGGCACTAACTCACCATAAGCACTGGAAACAGGAGGAAACACCGAGCCGAGCTCTGTCCAAAGGTGACGAAATGTGCCCTCAGCACCAGCGTTTTGTTGCCTCTGGACAGAGCCACTTCCACGTTTTCTGTGCTAAGCTAAGCTAACTGGCTGCAGGCTCCTGCTGCATATTTAGCATACAGACATGAGAGTGGCATCACTCTTCTCCTCTAACTCTCACAAAGTAAGTGAATATTTCCAAAAATGTCAAACTGCTCCTTTTCTTTGCTTGAACTTTTCTCACCTTCTTCTCCTCTCCCTCCTCTCCGTCCTTGTCCTTCTTCCTGCGCCCTCGTCCTGCCTTCCTCTCGCGGACCTTCTTGGGCTTCTTCCCCTTGTTAAAGCACTTCTTGTAGATGCAGAATCCCAGACAGGCAACAAGGGCAAGGACCACGACCACAATGGCTCCTATGGCCCACATGGGCACTGGAGAGAGGAGGAAGAGGAGGGAGAGAAGGGAGAGAGGCGTGTTGGTGCTGTGTGGTGACACTGCCTGAGTGAGGGGCTTTCATTCATACTGAGGTGGAAAGTAAGTACACCTACTCAAGTACTCTACTCAAGTACAGGTTCAAGGTACTGGTACTTTCCTTGAATATTTCCATTTTCGGCTACTTTCTACATGTACTCTATTATCTTTTTGAGGCAAATATTGTACTTTTTACTACATTAATTAGATAAGTGAAGTTACTTTACAGATTCTGATTAATAATACAAATAATGATGTAATATTATGGAACCAAAAGAGTCTCGTTGTGGGCCGGACAGCTGGAACAGTGAGCTGGAACTTGCTTTAAAGGTGCAGATTTGGGTGCTAATTTTCTGTTAGTCCATCCCTGCGAGCGACCCCCCTCACACTGTTGTTTGATACATTATTATTATGAAAGTATTGGTTATAGATTTTAACATTTGGAGACAAATCTCTTACATACTGTATCAGAGACTGTTGTATCATGCTAGGCAGTGATTCCTGAAACATTCACACTGAGATGCGAGGTTTTCACCTGTGATGTAAGACAGTACAGTGCCAGAATATGCATTGAAATGGTACTGATGAGGCCTGAAGGTCATGGTTCACTGCAGTGCAAGACAGAAGCTTATTTACTTAAAAAGTCACATTTTTTAATCCTATCTAATAATTTACAGTTTTTATTTTTCTCATTTCTTACATTTTAGCTCTGTTTTCTCTTTTCTCTGTGGAAGTGGCTTCCATTCATTTGGCAAAGAAGCCTAAACAAAGATTTGCTCTAAACTGGTGACGGGTGTGTCTCCATAATGCCTCCATAACTCAACCCTCCTCTCCAGTAACTTCTGTTGAACAGGAAGCATTGAAACCTTAACCGTCACTCCATCTGCAGAGGACTCGCTGAAGTATTTTTGTTGAAAACAGAAAGAACAGAATGGCACAAGACAGGAGACGATGGACTTACGCTTGAGTTTATGGTCTTGTAGAGCAGAGCGGAGTGGTCACATGGAGACATGAGAGAGGGCAAAATAAAGACATGAAACACATGAGACGTGAAAATGAGATGACAGGACGGTTAGATGATGGCATGTGGCTCATAGACTGATGCCTATTAGTCTGTGTGTGTGTTTGTGCCTCTAAATGCAGATATAAGCACGCTGGGGCTCGTGTTTCCAGCGCATGTCAGTGAGTTAATATTCTACTGTCAGAAAGTCGGGAGGGGGGTTGGTTCAAAACTTGTAGACCACAAAATGAAATCCCCAGAGTTACTTCCATAGACTTACATGTCTTCCAGAGCTACAGCAGATGTTGTACAGCTGTTCTTACAGTCGGAAGCCCAATTATTTGTACATTGCTTAAACAATTCAGTCTTTGAGAACACACCGAGTCTGAGGTGTGCACACGTGCATCAACAGCTGTGAGCATAAATGTTCTGCATGGTGTGTTCTGAGCACATTTTATGTGTGCACCCGTGTGTATGTGCTCACTTGGCAGGTGCGTGAGCTCATTGAAGAACTTGTTCTTCATGCTGGCGAACTGGTGGTTGGAGTGGTGCGAGGGGGGCTGGGGAGGCGGGGGCTCCCTCTCCTTCCCCTCCTCCTCGGCCGCCCGGCGGAACCGCGCCCTCTCTATGGTGACCAATCGCATCGCTGCTCTGTGAAGTCAAAGGAGAGCAGACAACAAACGGTCAGCGACTTTGTGCCCTCCAGATCAGCTCTGGAGACGTTAAAACCACCACAAAAAAAAAAAAAAAACCCACTGAACGTGTTCGATGTGTCCTTCTTTCAGTGTTCATCCCAGGTGACCTTTCACCTGGCTGTAATCTCTTTAATCCTCTGTGGCTCGTTCCACTCTCCTGCCTCTCACCATTTATTCACTTTTTAGTTTCTAGCATCTCACAAAGACAACAAACTGTCCTCATCCTGCTTTTATTGTATCGAGGTTTTACTGAAGAAGAAGTGGAATCAGGGTGCGAGTTTCCAGTGATGAAGAAACTTGGTTAAACATGGCTAGCTGAGCTTTGACTGTTTTATATACACTTGGGTATCTTAATGTACAACATTGGATCATCTTTTCATAGTTAATCATATATTTTGTAACATATAACTACATCTGAATAATATTTCCAGTGGAATAGAAGAACTATGTAGAAAGAAGAAAGGCCCTGTCAGACACAATGTGACGACATTGAGCTCTGAAATCCATTGTTTCCAATAGATGCACAGCGCCACGACAGCTTTTTCAAAGCAGTTAAATCAAAATAAAGTCAAAATATCTGGTTTTACTTGGTGACAAACTGCTGCAAATACATAATACATCACATGTGGCTTCTTTAGGCTATTTCTCTGGAGCCACTGCAAGGTTAGCACCAGGGCTAACGACCTTGGTATAATACATGAGCACGTCTGAATAAAGCTGCTTCCTGTTCCTCCCAATCGAAGGACATTGTGAATGCAGCATCGTAGCCACTTGACGAGCTAGCCCATTAGCAGTCTGGCTAGCAAACAACCACACGCTGGCTGGACAACATTAAGGTCAACAGAGGAGTAAAGTGCATCTTCCTCTCTTCCTCTCCTGCGTCCTTCCTCCATTTGTCCTCCTCCTCCTCTTCCTATGTTCATGACTGCTTCCCTTGTTGCTTCCTTCCTCCTCTCTTCCTTCTTCACCTTTCCTTCCTCCCTGTTTTCCATCCATGATGGCAGTGTGACAAGGAAGAGTAAAACTCAGCTCTGCAGCTTATTGCTTGCTCATAATAATCCCTCTGACTTTGTGATTGCAAGGCTTGACATGCACACACACACACACACACACACCATCATTTGTGAGGACATTTTATTGGCTGTCAGAGCTCTGTCACAGCAGACATTTTGACTTGTCATAGCAGGTAAAGCACAGATGTTAGTGTTACTATAGCAACATTAATGATGGCTCAGTGGGACAGTGAGCCATCATGACCAAGGCCAGGATGCTGAACCCTAAGCAGCCAGAGGGATTTCAACCATATTCTGTTTTATTGTATTATTAATTATCATTATTTAGTGCACTCATGGGCACACTGACATTTAAACACACATGCACAGGCCCCACCCACGGTAGACATCCCTCTGTCGCTGCGCAGCCATGTAACAAGATTAATTGCCAAAGGTAATCCAAAAATCCCTGGGATTAAACAAATTAAGGACAGTTTGCCTCTCTCTGGGTCTCCTCCCCTTTCTCCACCCATCCCGCCATCATCTCGCCTCCACTCACCCTGTCACCCCTCCCTGTCTGTCATTTATCCTCCCTCATGACAGCTGAAATAGACACAAACGTACGCACGCATCATATTTCCGAGATGAGATCTGATTTAGGTGGCGAGCTGTGTTACATTAACCCTTTTATCTCCCTGGATTGCATAAGCAGAGGATTAGAGAGGGAGACCTCAGTGTGTGTGTGTGTGTGTGTGTGTGGATAGAGACACAGATCTGTTAATACACCACCGTCCAGCTGATTGAAAAACCTTAAAGCAACAGTTCAAAGACACTTATTCACTTTCTTGCTGACAGTTGATGAGAGGATCGATGCCGCTCTGTATGTTCAATATGAAGCAGCCAGTTTGCTTAACTGAGAACAAAGACTGGAATCGGGGGGACGCAGCTAGCCTGGTCAGCCAAATATGCCCTTATTAGAAATTAAATATTATTGAGCTGTGATTACAGGTATCCACTGTTGTCCACCCAGAAGTGTCTGAGTGCTAAAGCCCCTGAAAATGTTTAATTAAGACATGAAAACTCTGAAGTGAAACATCATCCATGTGCTCAACCATATGAGGCTTTTGATGCAGTCAATACAAAATAAATACACGCCAAATTATTAATTATACAAAATACAATAGCAAGTACTTCATGTCAGGTTTTACCGGATGAGACCTCAGTCATATCAGAGGGAAATGAAAGTGAATGAATAACTGATATCAAATGAATGTTAGTATCAGTCTGAGCCTGGTGGTGTTACTGTGAGTACTTCACTGAGCCCTGTGTCATCCTGCCGTTTCCGCCAGGACACGTTGCATAATGACTTTTTAGATCCAGTTCAGAACACCCCAAAATCAGGATGACGACCACATCTGGGTCACAGCAGATTTAGGCTGGGCTGCCGCCAGAGACTTCTGTCAGTTAGTCAGAAACCCGGTCAGGTCTACGCACGTCTCGCTCTAGCGGCTGCAGGATGGACGACTTATAGTTTTGGAAACCCAAAATCTGAGGAGTGACATTCAGAAGGAGCAACATGTGTGGCTACGTGGGCTGTTGTTTGGCGTAGACATTCATGGTCGCCAGTCGATTAAGATTTGACTTGAGGTTGATATTTTTGGATTTTAGTGAAGTATGTTTTGGATGGATTGTCACCTAGAACATATATTCACGTCCCCACATGATAAAGCTGAATGACTCTTGTGATCCGTTAACTTTGCCCCTAGTCATCATCGGGTAAAATTTTCTATTTATCCAGCACGTCGGTTTAAGACCAAAAACCCGCAAAACTAATGACACCCCCGTCAGCTGCAGCTGTGCTTCGAGCTAATTTGCGACTGTTAGCATGCTAACACTGTAAAGCATGAGTCAGTTTTCATAATTGGTTCATTGTGTGGGTCATTTTTTAAGCAAAATGGCAAAAAGTCACTGGTTCCAGCTTCTCACATGTGAATATTTGCTGCTTTCTGTTGGTTTCACAAAAAAAAAGGAAGAAAGAAAGCATCTTAATATGTGACATTGGGTTCTGGGAAGTTGTAATAACCATTTCTCTACATTTTCTGACATTTCATGCTTTTATGCTCGTGCATATTGTATAATATCTGAAATATGTCTTTGAAATACTAAATGTTCGTAAAGCCTCATGTAACTCCCAGTACTTCAGACAGCCTTCGCAGACTGAGCTCAATCATAACCAGGTCTCGCACTGTTTTACCTTTCCAACGCTCTCCGGTCTGATCTGCATGCAGACAGATTGGAGGTGAACAGCCGGCGGTGGGATTTTGTCTAAAAGCTCACAGCTATGAACTGAACCTGAGGCCCCATTAGCCTTCTGACAGTCTGCTGGACTGCTGTAGGTGCATAATTACATGCACATGTCAGTAGACATGTAAACACAGTAAACACAAACATTTGGATCAGTGTGGACATAAAATTACAGCAATGTTCTTATGAGCATTTACATTGTTGCTTGAACTGCAACATGCAGAAAGTCTGAGAGACAATTTTCTACAGTGGAAAGGTTTAAAGGTAACGTGTTTTTTTTTTTATTTTCAACTGAAACAGAGATTGGAAAGAGCTAGCCTTCCTCTAAAAAGCCAAAAAATAAAAAATAAAAAATAAAAATCCACCTACCAGCCCTCTAAAGTTTACTAATAACATCTTATATCTCACACAAAAACTGAACTGTAAAAGTGCCAATTTGCCTTTCTTTGCAGGAGACCAGAGAAATAATTTTCCATAGCAGAAAGGTTGAAAAGGCCATGAATTAAAAGTATAACATGGTTTTATTTGAGTTCCCACTGAAACCTTGACAGGAGAGAGTATTTGTACATTATGAACGTCTTTTGGTGAGATAATGTTCATTTAAGCATCATGTTACTGTGCATTTACTGCTTCTAAAAACATGACATGTGGTCACCTGTATAACTACATGCTGCTCGCACAATATCCTTCAGACCTCTAGGAGACCACTGCAGTTAAATACAAGCCTTCTACTGTTTGCTGTAGATCTGCATCTTTGTACAAAAAAGCCAAAAAAAAGCAAAGAAACGAGTGTGTGCAGTGTGCAAACAAGCATCCAGGTCCACTGAAGCTCCTCCTGCTCGTGCTCCAAACATTAAGCAACAGGATTTTAAGGCTTTAACGCCAGAAACTTCACATAGGCCGCCACGGGAAACACCGGTGCTGTGGAGGTGCATTGTGGGTGACTGCACGTGAACACGGACTCCGCAAATAGACGTGCATTAGCCTCCTGTAATCCACTTAAACTAATCTTTCCCAGTTTTGGAAAACATCCTCCACTATGAGTAAAATCAAATGTTTCTCTCGAGCAGGAACTTTCCCAGTGAAAAGCGTTCGTCAGATGATGAAGAGCGTCATAAAATGAGCATTAAAGTCTAAAATCCGACAGATTAACATTAACCTTGTGCTCTGTGTGACCATAGCTGCTGCTTCTCAACAGATTCACAGCACGACTCAAATACATGCAGGGAGACAGCGAGGTGAATAAACTGCAGCTGAAATGAGTCGTTAATGGAGCCAAGGAAAATTTATCACAGCAAGTTTCATGATGGACTCATTTCAAGTGAAAGCAGCAACAGTTTGTTGTTATTGTTTCTGGTTTATGAGGTGGTTAGACTGTAATCTTTCATTAAAATTTTTCATGTAAATTGAAAACCTGTAAGTTTTTCCACCGCTAGTCTGGAATAATGATTTTAAAGCACCAATTCGGTGGTTACAACAAATGACTAACTCTAAAAGAATCTGCAGAAAAGGAGAAACAGCATATAACTCACCCTGTTCAGTGTCGGTCCCTCTCGGTCCTTTGGCTTTTATTTTATTCTACTGTTTTGCATCCAAATGTCCTCCAGACAAATCCACCACCAGTGACTGATGAGAATTCTCTGTGCACAGCTCCCCCTCTCTCTCTCTCCCTCCCCCCTCTGTGTTAATCTCCACAATATCCCTCACTGCCAACTACTTACTGTCCACCTCCACTGCAAAAAGTCCATCTTTAGGAGCCAATTTATCTGAGACTGTGGCTTTAAATCACATTTCTTTACAAGTCGCTGAGAACTGTGTGGCATATTCTGGTCCAGCATTTCAGACTCTGCTGAATGAGTGCGTTAAATACAAATCAGACTTAGATTGCAGTAGGTGGAATTATTTCTTACACTTGTAGATTTTTTTTCCATTGTCTCCCTGTGACTCCTAATCTGCTGAAACGGTGAAGGGACACTGATCTGTTGTCTTATTTAAAATACAGATATGCATGAAATTAGACTATTCAGTGGTGAAGATTGTTGCGTTTGCATTCCAGAAATAAAGTTGAATTACAGAGAGCATGAACTGAAATCTCCTGTGAAGGGCAGAACTATCTCTCCTGTGAGTCGGCTGCCATTGGCAGCATCTCAGAGTAGTTTGGTGCTTTCGCTTGAGTCGCCCTGCAGGCCTCAGCACCCTGCACCATCACACACTGGGTCTGATTTGAGCAAAGGTCATGACCTCTGAGAAAAGGGCAGCACGGTCCTTCAGGTGGATGGAAGGTTGAGGTAAGACCTCACATTGCAGTACCGAGCATCTCCAGCAGATGGCCATGATGCATAACACTACCTCAACCTCAAACATGGTCTAAGAGTAGAGGGTTGTTGTATGCTAAACAGACTGTAAAAGCCCCTTAAAGTAAATGTGTGATGGGTGATGTTGCAGCATATAAATAGAGTTGACTTCAATATCATGTCCCCATTGTCCAGTGTAGGAAAGTAACTAAGTAACCAACTTCTTGCTGCACTATATTTATGTTCAGTGACTGCATATCCTTCAACAGTATTTCTACATTGTGGTGCTGCTGCTTTTACTTCAGTAAAAGACGTGAGGACTTCTTTCACTGTCATCGTCATCCAAAGCAGCTTCTGATGGGAACTGCTCACACATTTGGACTGACAAGTGATCTTATCACCATAGTCTGTCCAAGGTGTACAAATTCTAACCAGCTATACACAACAACTGTATGCTGGGCAACAACACAGGGCTCTGAAAGCCTATCATTTCAGCTCCTAATGATCAGTGTTAGGATGGGGACAACAATGACAGTCAGCAATGAACTGGTGATGTGCTGACCTTGCAGTCTTCTGTATATTCAGAGAAAATGTGAAAGAAATAATAGTGTGCGATCCTGAAGGACATGAGCTGGCACTGCTTATAGCAGGAAGGCTCAGGCTGTCAGAAGGAAATCCAGTCAGTGAAGTTCTGGAGACTAAAGGGTGTTCATGTGTTGAGCATGTTACAGGACTAACCCATTATTTAAACCAACTTTCATTCCAACTGTACACCAGAGGGTAATGTCCCTTTCATGGCTCTGCTTGGTAAACATTTCCTCAAGCTTTAAGGTCAATATGAACAGTTCATGTAACAGATGAGACAAACCCACATATTCCAGCTCAGAATGTTTATTCAGATTAAGTACAGATCAGAAAGTCACCATCGTTAAAAATGTCACAGGAGGGGAGGCTTACAGGTAAAGAGGCTACAGTCAAAACCATGAAAGCTCGACAGCAGGCAGGCGAGGCAGAAAGCAGTAAAACACTCTGTGGAGGACCATCTCAGCCCGAACCCTCAGAACCAGTACCCATCCTCCTACATGACATTTAAAACTGCGACACCAGAACATATCTACTTCAGATTCAGCAGACTGGATTTAGAGTTACTGTGAATGAACAGCAGGAGTAGAAGGGTGAGTTTAGTTTAAAGCCGGCGTATCATTCAGATTGTAATTTGAGGCTCAACCCTGGAGCTCTGCGTTTAGCTCTTGTCCCCCAGGGTGTGCTTGTCAAACAGGTACTCCGCCATCTTGTTGTTGTGGGCATCCATGCGGGTGAGGTTGGTGATGTAGTCGCCCAGCTTCTTGATGGCCTCCACCTGCTCGTTCAGGTAGTGGCTCTCCAGGAAGTCACACAGCTGAGGACGGGATGAGAACAAATGGTTGTTAAGGAAACATTAAAAACTATAACCAGGACCATTATTTGCAAACCTCTTGGCATTTATAGGCTCTTTACCACAACTTACATGAGGGTCTCCATGATCAGAGGCCAGCTTGTGCAGGTCCAGCAGGGCCTGGTTGACGTTCTTCTCCAGCTGCAGGGCGCACTGCATGGCCTCCAGCCCGCTCCCCCACTCATCACGCTCCGGCTTCTACACAAGAAAACATTCAATTATAGCAGACTGAACACTCATTATATTGAGCCTTGTGTACGCAGGGCACGATATGAGTCACCAGTACTGCACCCTGTCTCACAACAAGCTCAGGGATTAGCTCTGGTATTTGATTACTGGGAAATCATTTAATTCAGGTCTGATTTTGGAAAGCATGATAGTATAGACACTGAACATATTATCCTGCACAACAAAGACAGAATTTCAGAATTGGTTGAAAATGGGAGGGAACAACAAAGCAGGTCAATCCCAGTTCATCTGTACTGTTACAACAGGACCAGTTCTCTGGTCCAGACTGACCTTGACATCCTGGAGGAAGATGCGTCCTCCTCTTTTGTTCTGGAAGGACAGCAGCTTCTCGGCGTGCTCCCTCTCCTCCTCACTGTTCTCCTTGAAGAAGTGGGAGAAGCCTGGGAGGGCCACATCGTCCCGGGAGAAGTAAAAGCCCTGTGGGGGACAGGGGGACACAAACAGTGATTAGGAGACAGCAGCAGTCAGCAGGCAGCTGTCAGGCACATGAGTCATGACTTCCAGTCGGTTTACACAAACACAAGCACGGAGATGGAAGACGATGAGGGTGAGGAAAACAAGCAGCCTAAGCATGACACAGCATTTTTTTTTTCAATCCAGTCAGGTGGGTGGGTGCTGAAACACTCCTTAGATAGCAGCTGGCCAATCACTGATAAACAACCGAGAAATGCAGAAATGGCGAGCTTATAATGAAAAGCTACATTACTTCATTAACTAACAGTGACTTTAACGTGATATTGTTCTCACCATTGAAGTGTAGGTGTAAGAGGCAAACAGCTCCATGTTGACCATCCGGTTGATGGCGGCCTCGCAGTCGCGGTGGTAGTTCTGACGCACTTGGGACTCCATTTTGGCTGGCGTTTCTTGTGCTTTTTCTTATCAAAACAGTACAAAAATAGAGCTTTACGGCGACTTTTTTCAGTAGTGCTCAAGTAGAAAATTGTTGTTCGGTGTCCGGAAGGCAGACGAGTCGAAATAAGAGAAGGACGAAAGGAGAGGTTCCGTTCAAACACTGTTGAAGCAAGAACTCCTCAGGATTTTCCTCCCTGTTGTGAAATGGCAGGAGCGTCGCTCCGTGTTTTTATACTCCATGCGGACCTCGTGATCGACGTGACGTCACTCCGCACATTTCCGCCAATCACTGAGCTCAGGCAGCACATGACCGCGGACGGCTATGACAGGCGATGAAGTTGCATTTTTATTTCCTCCAAATTCACGAGAATCCGTAATCTATGTTCCACTGACTGAGACCGACCTGCAGGCAGCCAGTCACCCACCATGACGAAGCACTTATTGCAGGACACAACACACTGCCTTCATCTGAACTGAAATTCAAACAGAATAAACTACAGAATACTTTTATGTTTGTAAGACATGTGCATAAAAGCAGGTTGTGAAATCGTATAGTTTTATTTTCACATATAAAGACAACATAAAAAACTGTTAAAAGAAAAAGAAAAATGTTGTACACTTTCTGCTACTGCATACCTATTAACTACAATACTCCAGGCCATGTTAAAATAGGAACTGCGTCCAAACTGTCTCATCTCAAAACACATGACACTTGAAAACACAGATGGCAAGGCTGTAAAATAACTTGAGTTTTTTATGGAGATTTTACTGATTTTTGGTCTTGCCTTTTTTATTTTTTCCCCTGTAAACTGTCCGAGCACTGGATTGTTGAGTAACACTCCCCATACACTCAGGTAGCCTGCAGAACTTGGCCGGTCACATTGTAGTCAACTTTAGGCCTATAGAGCTGCTATTATACTGAACTTGTTTCACCTCATAAATACACCACGGCACCTAAAAACTGCTGATAACGTGTTTTCAACCAAGGTGGTTCTTACTGCATTACTCAACACCACAGCACTGTTGCGAGACCGTCTGAACAGCCTGAAAAGTCCTATCACTGCTGAAACAACAAGCTGCTGTATTTACACTATATCTTTGAGCAAAGTTGCAAAGGTGGCAAAGTTTTTAATAAAAGAGCCACAGTCCTGTTGCAATAAAACTCTTTTTATGAAAAAGAGTCTCACTGCCAGGGATGAACTTTTTGGGATAAGGGATTCACTACGTGTTGACTACATGGAGGAAAGGACGAATGAACCTTTCAACAAAAAGACAACATTTGCATTTCATCCCTGTGCATGTGTGAGTTTCCTCCCATAAAGTCTGAACTGACTGTCTGTATCCAGGGTGTCCTCTGCCTCCTGCCAAAATGCATGCTGGGATAGGCTTCAGCCCCCCATGACCATGAACAGGGTGAGCAGTTTAGGAAATAAACGGATGGGACCATTATGGTGAACAAGTCAAGTGTCCTATAAAAGCTCATGTCCACACAATGAAAAGGCTTTGGAGTAAAACATCAACCAACATATTTGATTAATCTGAGGTAAGTGACATTCAGTTAAACCTGAAAAGGACGGGTCAGATTACAGGGCGAACTATACTGTAATCTGTATATTTTGAATTAGTATGGATCTGATTTTAATATAACCTACATGTGTTTGTCCTAATCTAACCTTGGATGTTATGATCAGCTTTGATATTATTGCCTCTATCTGACTATAATAAACTGACGCAGCACTTTGAGCCAGTAGTTTTCCACCTGTACAGCTGTGCTTTGTTTAAAGTGCCGAGCCCAGGTGGACTTAAAGGGCCTTTCAGTCTGAACTCGTGTCATATTCAGCACCTGTGCACATCACAAGGACACTGGTTCTTTTACATAACACTATCCTCTGCGGCCACCGCTTCCTGATACCTCGTTTCCCAACAATTCAATCAAACCTGAACTGTTATCCTGTTGAAGGTAGCTTTTTTTCTGTGGGATTGTCCTGCGTTAGTATGAAATTGCAGCAGTCATGTATCTGCTAAAACTATAGCAAGAACGTTTGCTGTGTTAACTGAACAGAGCTAATGTGCGGATATTAAGCTAATAAAGTTCATCGTCTCAGGTCTTAGAGTGGTTGCTTCCTTAACAAAAACATGTGCACTAGCCACGTCTGCCACTAAGGTAAACACTTGAGCAGGAAAAATATAACCAAGAGCAAAGAAAACATCATGCACCCCTTAAACTAACACAGACTTCACTGAAAATGTATTGCACACAGTAACATGTATTTCAAAGGTGGTTTGTTAATATTTCAATATACTTTTCTCACTTTTGCTGGTAGGCAGCATAGCATCTAGAGATACATTAAGATACATACATTGCAGCCGTCTCTGCATTGTCTTTTAGATGCCTGGCCATGAATGCCTTTATTGTAAATAAATCAGTGAATTTGAGGGCATTTTTGGTGTCTCTCCTGCATTCATCATGGTCCTCCGAGGCACTTTGCTGCCACCCCATCTTACCCATATTCTTTACACAGTACTTTTCAGGAGAGCTTTGGTCTAGAAACACTCATGTGATTGTCGGCTTTAGAGGCAGATGACAATTTTCACTGGAGTAGTACCACTCCTGCATTAAAGAGTTCAGCCTGCATGGAAAAATGTTAGAAGGAGACGTTATTGCATTCGGCCAAATCTGTGACCGTGCTCATACCTACCTCATACATATCTCACACCTCAAGGCTGCTCTGTGAAACAGTGAACACACACAGATAGATGTAAGAAGGATGGGCTGAAGACATGCAGAGATGCATCAGTGTGGTGCGTCTATACTCACTTTATGTGCTACTAATATAAAACTGACTTAGCAATTTAGACAACATCTGTCTTTATTTTGTAGTGTGTAACACAACACAATTTGTCAGTCTTGTGCAGAAGTATCTAGATATCAGGTTCAACTGAAGATTGTGCTGTGTCATTGTTGTGACTCAGCATTCCACAGTTTCGAGGCCATCCTTCCCCTTACTTTGTTCTGTTTCAGTCAGGGTGACAGTAAGAGGGAGGAGTCTTGTGACCAAGGAAATGTCTGACTGGAACCTCAGTGCTGTGCAGGCTGGAACCAGTTTGAGAAAAAAAAAGAAGAACAAGAAAGGGAAAAACAGGAACCAGACTGGACAAGACGGTACAAAAACTGTATGTTTTAACCAAAGTGACCTCAGTCTCATCACTGCCCACGTTTTCCCATGTTTCACTGTATTAATAGTAAAATAAAAAGACTCAAAATGTATTGAAAAAATATCAAGCACATGAACTGTGTGTTTCTTTTCAAACATTTCTCATTAGTTACTGATGTAAAAGTAAAAAACTTTACATTTTGGCATGAAAAATCAAATCTGTCGTTGAAAAAATGTATTGGCACTGAAAAATAAAACAAAAATGTTAAAAATGATTTCATTTTGGTGTTTTTTCATTGTTTCAATGACAATCTTCTGATTTTTTCTGAATGTTTTTCAATGACTGTTTTTTTTTTTTTTTTTTTACCTTAGGTAATGTCAGCTAACGGAGCTATTGTCAGCTATCATAGCTAATGTCAAGTTCTATGTGAAAAACAATGGAAGACAGATACAGGTTTATTTGTGGTGTTGGAGTTCCAGGTGAATTTGTGAAAGCCATAGTCGTGCGTGTGCAGCATCATTTTTATGTGGTATTTAAAATGTGGTCTTAAAATGATTTCTTCCTCCTTTTAGGCCGCTCCAAGCACCGCATTGTACACACCATCAAAATCCAGATGACAGATGGCTTGACTTATCTTAGGCCTGATAGCTGACATTAGCTAAAGTTAGCGATTGTTCCAGCAGATCGCTGCCAGACCACCAGAAGGTCAGTTAAAAGTTAACTTTCAGTTTGGTTTTGGCACAGTGAAACAGACCTGCTTGTGGTTTAGAGGTTCCTGAACTCATGGCTATGGAGTGGACCTCGGGTCCAAAGGAGTGGCAATGCTAAAATGCTTAAGACAGTATGTTTACCATATTCAACCATCTTATTGTAGTGTTAGCATGCTAACATTTGCTAATTAGCACTATAGACATAGTACTGAGGCGCATGGGAATTGCATTCGTTTCGTAGGTATTTGGTCTGAAATCACAGTTGAAGAAAGATCATATAATTACCAACATTAATTCAAAGAAGACAACAGACTGTATAAATTCATTAGATGATCATCTTTTAATTATGGCTTTTAGACAGTGGGGTGCACAGTGTCATTCTCTGGAAACACAGTTTGGAATAGAAAAAATACTTTTTGACTATGTGAACTTGAACATGGAAAAACACTAGATTTCACTGGGAATGTTTGCTCCAAGTGTACTTCCATGACTAAAAGCTACAGTATTGTCATACAGTAATTAAGACATACAGTACAAAACATTGGCATATTTAGAGTGAGTAGAAATGATTTTTGCTGAGTCGTTGACAGACCTCTAAGGCAGATGAGGTTTCAAGTTGTAGAATGAAAAAAAGGGATGCATTTGTAGTACAAAAAATACTAGTTTTACTACAACTGAGATATTTCGTTGAAACAATTATAGATTCCAACATGTCTCTATGACACGATACGTCACTTCCAAATATCTATAGTCTTTTGAATAGTATTTGATGCAGGACTCTGCTACCTGCAGGTCTGCCTGGAAGAACAACTGATGAACCTAGAGTCAAGATGCTTGTAATAAAGCAAGCAGAGGTATGAAGACCAATAGAAGATAGCGGTTGAAAGCCATCTGGTCTTATGTGAATGATTGCAAGAACAGCAGAGCAACAGCAGAAGATGGGGTGAGAAGAGTACCCTACATTGGCTGTCTTTATTGTACAGAAGGAATATGTAATAAACACACTTACAGATCTTTACCTTTTTGGCATATTGACATTTTTGGATACCATTCTAATACATTAGCTATGCTGCATATGACCTTCATCAAAGTATTTTAAAGTTTTTAATAAAAACCTTTCAAATCCGCTGTTTGTTTTAAGAGCTTCATGGTTTGTTGTTTTCTTTTTTTTTTTGCAAAGTTCAACCCAGAGTCTCCAAGGCTTCTCCTGCCATTACCTCAAAATTAAATCTGTTCATGTACTTAACCTCTTACTTTCTCATATGGCTCCAAAGCCTGTTAAATAAATGCTGGCCTTCGCTTCCCTCTGTCCCTGAATGCACCTTTGTTTATTCTAGCAAAAAAAAAAAGGCAGAGTCATGATGCAAAAGCCAATAAAGGCATGAACTTTTGTTTGACAGGATACTGATCTGATTTATAGAAGCATTTTGATCCCTCGGGAGGGAACATTTACATTTTGTTTAGCTGTATTTCAGATAAAAGATAATAGGACAGAGTTTCACACTTCAACTTAATTTTAATGTTGTATATTCATTTACAGGTATTTTAATATGACCTTGGGGCTGATGAAACCCTTTGAAAGCTACTGAAAATACCTGTTAGTGTATGGCTGTACTGCGTAAGTTGATGTGAACATTTCCTTGGTTAGAAGATTTCTTTTTCTTTTGTTGATGTCAGATTGGCATTTTGTCCTGTACTGGCTGCTTAGTGCCACATTGCCGGATGCTTCAGATTATAGACAGTAGATGGTTAATTACTCCAGAAATATTTGGCTATAATATGTGTGAACAAATCACTCACGCACAGGCTTTTCCAAAAATAAGACAAAAATATTGTGGAAAACAATGAAAACATAATAAATCCACTCTGACTCTAACAATCTGCAAAGCCCCTCCCCCAACAGATATTGTCCAATCACAGCCTACCATTACCATACATGGCAGTGATTGCCTTTCCAAAGCCAAAAACATGAACAAAAGTCTAAGAAATTGAT
This sequence comes from Chelmon rostratus, assembly GCF_017976325.1. Taxonomy (NCBI): domain Eukaryota; kingdom Metazoa; phylum Chordata; class Actinopteri; order Chaetodontiformes; family Chaetodontidae; genus Chelmon; species Chelmon rostratus. Next base: position 21,516,556 of record NC_055674.1, read on the forward strand.
TAAACGGTTAGAATTTCAAGCTAACTAGCTTGCTAAATTGTCATGGGTAGCAACGGTGAGTTACTTCCAAAGGCAGGCGTTAGTGTTTCATTAACTAACTGCATTAGTTTGTGGGGTTACAGATTACATTTAATAAAGCCCAGTTCACGTCCAGCACATCCACTGTGTAGTTTCATCACTGTGTGGAAGGTCGTCCTGGATGCTATCAGACTTTAGGGATATCTTTTAGCACCATAGCCATCAAATGCATATTCAATATTATTATTATTATTATTATATTAACAGGGCCCTTATCTTAATATGAATCACATGAATAAGTCGGATGGTGTTTTCAGCCAGGTCACAAATTTCACTGACATCTTATAGTTTTCGTGGTCACAGTTAATTTTTGATCCTTCCTTTTAAATCTACGTCATACAGGTCACAGTTTCACTCTTCAGGCTGATGTCTTTCTCCCTCCCTCTGTTTTCTTATGCAGTAGGAAACCAGACGCTCTTCCACTGGACAGCATTCCTCCACATCTCTTCCAGGAACGAGGAATGAGACTGAGTCCAGTCCTTCCCTCCGTCTTTGCCCTCCTCGTCCTTTTGGCAGAACAGGCGCAGGATTTTCAGAGGGCTGGTGCAGGTGTACTGGAGGTACTGACAGCCCTATGGCAGGAAAACAAAGAGCAGGGATGAAGATGATAATAAGTGGTAGGGCTGGGTGATAAGAGCTCTGTGTTTCCCAACAAAATTTGAGCACTGGTGTATGTGTTTAGTCCTCACCTCAGAGCTGCCCCAGTACCAGATGGCCTTGATGACACTGTGATTAGCCAGAGCCACTGTCAGCTGGTCTCTACCTCCTGTAATGATATTTACCAAACCTGATGGCACGTCTGAAGACTGGAGCACCTGAGGAGGAAGAAAAGGGACTATAAAAATAAAACTGTCTTTTACAGATACATAGACAGGAGCTCAGTGGCAGTAGTGACATATCTGATGTAGCTGTTTTGACTATGGTGTACCTCAGGAGCTTGTTCTTGCCCCCATGTTTTTTTTTTTTTATCTATGTTAGCATTGCATTTTTAATTTTCACTCTAATATATTTTTCCACCTCTATGCAGATGACAATCAGCTGTACTTGTCTTGTCTGTCAAACCTCATGTCAACAAATTTCTAGAAGATGTGCTAAAGAAATGTCAATTTATTTGTATTTTTCCATCCACTTCTGTTAAGCTATTATTATGAGCTGGCTCATCAAAATAAACACGTGGTAGAGATAATTCTCCAGTTGGCTCAATAAACCACCTCAGGATTCATTCGCTAAGCCTGTTTCCATTGCAGTTTGTCGTCTTATGTTTTTATCAGTGTGTTGTGTTTTATTTACACAAACTTTTCCATCTCAGCCAAGCATACTTGAAAAGTGCAGATACCTTCCTCCCCCCTGAACCAACTTGCTACAAAGCCCATTCAACACCATAACATCTACCTGAATGAATGCCAAGGCTGGCAGTGGATACTTCTGACTGGGGACCATGATGACAGCATTGCCAGTGGCGATGGCTGCCCCAAGAAGTGTAACCATAGAGAGGAGGGGATTCTTGTCAGGCAGGACGACCCCCACGACTCCCAGGGCTTCAGGGAGGGAGAGAGCGGAGCCAGACTGTGGCACAGGCTGAAAGAGACAAACACAACAAGATATAAATACAGTTTATAGATCATCAAATGCTACCAGTCTTCCTGACAATAATCCGTTTTGCCCATTTGGAGAAATGCTTTTTATACACTTTGTATTATATATATATATATATGTGTGTGTGTATAAAGGAAAAGCCTCACCGGAGCTCCCCCTTGGATTTTGTCACAGTAAGCTGCCCAATCACTGAGCCTGCTGATGCTGAGCTCCAGCTCCTTCTCAGCCTCGTCCATTGTAACACCAGTCTGAGCATTGATTGACACAGCTATGTCCCGCCTCTTGGCCTCCAGGCCCTTGGCCAGAGAGTAGAGCGACTGAGCGCGGGCAGACGGACTCTTTTTCATCCAGCTAGAGAAGGAAGAGGATGTTAAAAGACATGAAGTTATTATGAAAAGGCTTGGTGCCAACACTGACATGATATTCTGTATGTTTCTTATTTGCATTGTTTTGGTGAAAATATATAGACTGATGATGGTGGTTAAAAACTTAAAATCTGAATGTCCTGCAGGAAAACCATCATGCACTGTTCTTTAAATGGGCAATATGCATCCACAAGAAGAGCTGTCTGTTTACCAGATTTCAGGATCATCAAACTCTTATCAACTTTGTTGATAAGACTGTGCATGACTCAGCAAATTTGTGTCAACTTGGACTTTGACAGGTGATAAACACACACAGCTCGCTGAAATACCTTCCATATCGTATACATGTGTGTCCTTATGAGACTCTGACAGCCTGCATAAATGTCTTTTATGACAGGAAAATTTCACCTCTAAAGGATTTAAAGCTCTGTTTAGCCTTAAGAGTAGGTGTTAAATGTTAACTAGGGACAGCAGAGCGTTTCAGCCTGAGACAAACTGAAGAATTGCACATTGATGGTCTGTGACAGCACTGAATGAAACTGTGGGACAAAGGCAACATTTCACACTCTCATGTAAATCTTTTTGAGGATGCTGAATTTAGTGAGCAATCCATGAGTTGGACAGAGACATGCTATCTTTGGGCTTGGTTTTGGTGAGGCCCTTGGCATATTAGCATTGTGGCGAAAATGATTATGAATGAAGGGACACTAATCCAGATGGATTGGTTGAATATTGGAGCTGATACTGACCTAAGTGGATGGAAGCGATCCACATTAAATACAGTTTCCTGTTATGCTCGGTTTAGTTAGAGTGGTGAGCTTATTATGCAAATGCATTAAACACATTTTAATGTGAAGGCAGTGGCAGGCCTTTACAAACAGAGCTGGCATTGTCAATAATGAAGGAGCAATCGGAAAGCCTCAGGGATGGAGATGTTAAAGGAAGGCATTAATATCAGCCCCAACTAGAAGTAGGAATGAGAATGTCACTGATGGAGGATCAAGAAAGAATCTGATTAGTAGGATTAGATTGGGACATACTAGCACAACAGCTGGTGGAGATGATGCCCTGCCCGGTTGAACAACACACAGTTTAAGAAAACTTAGGCTTTAACTAAAATCTGCAAGAGTATGCCTAAAAAGGACGAACTCGTAGTTGAGAACTGGTGCGTAGCTACTGTCACACAGAGGTTTACAGATTTTACATTTGGGAAAAAATCAGGGTGGTGTATACGAAGTTATAATAGAGGGTGGCACACATACAGGGTCAAGGTCCAAAGTATTTTCAGATAAAGAATTCAGGGTGAATTTCATTTCCTGTGGATACCTGTGCCTTTATCACTTTGATATAAATTCCTTTGGTTTGTTTGGTTTTAAGTGACTTGGGTATCATCAAGGTGCACTGGTTTCACTTTGTAACTAAGCAATTTAATTTCTATACCTGTATAATTCATTTCATTTTATTCATTTAGTTCTACTTATTTACTGTTATATTATTTATCAGGCAGTTTATCATTTTCTTTTGACGCCACAGTCAGCTTTGAAAACAACATGCACTTCTTTGTGTGTTTTGGCTGGACTTTGTTAGCCATACTTGCAATAGTTTGTGTATATTTGTGCAGCAAAGCTCTCACCCAGGCTGGACTTTGACCGCAGCCTCCACAGCGTTACGGACGTCTTTCCTGCCGCCATCGGGACAATAGGCTAACACACGGCTGCCCCCTGGGGACTGCACAGCCACACTGCAGCCAGATGCTGATTTGCCGGCCTTACCGCCGACAAACTGAGGGTAGGACTGTGGAGCACTGAGGGGAGAAGAGGGAGGAAGGGAGAGATACATGTGAACTTGTGATCCTTAAAAATATCACTTTAAGTAAAAAGAGCATTATAAACCCACCTGGCAGGGTTTGAATCATCAGGAATGAGAGCTGGGGATGCTGCAGTTCCAAACTTTGAGTAGTCCATGGAGACAGGGGAAGAGCGAGGTAGAAGAGGAGAGGAGGAAGAAGGCGGGCGTAGAAACTGGTACAGACCCTGAAGAAAGCAGAGGGGAGGTCATCATTCAGCACAAGACTTTGCATAGTGGTTAGAAAGACTGTTCTGTTATGTTTGATCCCTACGGTGGCTGGCATGTATGGAGCCCCGAAACTGACAAAATGTAGCAAAGGATCATCAGCCAAGTGAAAAATCTAACTGTATACAATAAAAATATATATTATGTTTATTTAATCTAAAAGAAATAAATAATTAGAATGGAGTGTGAAAAGAAACAGCTTCATATTTTTCCTTTAACCTCTGATCAGTAGGTTTAAAGAGGTGAACAGATTTTATTATTTTCCTTAACACCAAACAGTAGACAAAATAAATGAAAACTTGAAAACAAGTATACGAAGATAAACAGAAGAGTGAAATATGTGTGTGTGTGTGTGTTTAATGTTGCATTCATGTTATATTGTTCAGACTGTAATTATGAGTGACTGACAAACGTTCATGTCAGCATTCTAGTTGGAATTCTGAGTCAGACAGCATCGACATCTCAGCTTAGTGAAAAGAACTACTGAGTGTCAACAAACCACGAGCAAGACACCACAGAGCCACCACAGCTACATCCAAATAAAATACAGGATTAACACTTGTACAATCAATTTAAAAGGAGCTGTACAGATATATGTTGTTTGTATCATTTGTTAACAAACGTACGTAAACTGCACTAAATATTCTACTACAGCTTAGTCCGTTTTGGGGCTCCACAGCAGTCTCCTGTTCAAGTGTTAACTGTGTGATAAACGACAGAAACCCACCTCCTGTCCTCCGTCAGTGCAGGTGCCGCTGTCTTTGTGACCAGAGACCGGCAGACAGGGGTCAGACACAGAGTGGGAGTTCACCCACACCGAGCCAACTGACAGACTGAGGACAGAGGAGGAGGAAGGAAATATCAGCAAGGAGTAACAGACCCTTTGCACAACAGACAACAACACACAGGTGTAAATAATACAATTAACAATGGCTCCATTCCATTAAGTAGCCCAGCAAGCTCTGCACAGCATCAGAGCCTGGAGCTGGCTCATCTAAATGGAATGCAGACACCATTCATGTTATTGATTCCACATGTTGTCTTTCTTTGACATGTCAAAATGTCTGATGTCTTAGTCTTAGTAAGTAATAATAGCAATGTAAATACAGCATCATTTTGTGTTGCCTGTGAAAACATCATGGGAGAGAAACACTAGAAGTAGAAGGAGGAGGCAAGTCAGAAAGGAGAGATGAGAAAATAACATGATTTGGAAGCAGACAGGCAAAGTGACTGAACAGGCAAAATGACTGAACAGGCAAAGGCAAAAGTAATGAAAGACAAAAACCAAATAAAAGGAGGGAAAGAAGAGGAAACTGAAAAGAAGACATGTATGAGTGTTTGAATGTGTACCTCTTAGCTGTCTCCAGAGCCAAGGTGAGGTCTTCAGTCCAGATGGAGGCTGCCTGGCCATGAGGACTGTGGTTTCCTGTATAAAGCAGAGACTCTTAACGTGACTCAAAATTCAAAGTCCTCTGAAACCTGTTTTATGTGACAGAAAAACTCATGAATCATATCTTTAACAAGTGTCCCACAAAACATCTAAAAACTGAAAATGAACTTCCAGCATTGGAAGAGAACAGCCTTACCCAGGGTCACTGCTTCTGTGTGGCTTCTGAAGGTCATGAGAGGCAGCAGTGGTCCAGGTGAGGGGCTGACCACAAATGGAGAGGAGGGGGCTGCCCCGCAGAGCACCGTGGGAGGGTACTGGGCACCCGAAGGGGGGGCGGCGCAGGACTGAACCAACTGGGGACCAGAGAGAAAAATCAACAAGAAACACCTATAGGCTTCAGCTCATAATTAGCTTTAAACTTTTTGTCTTTGCACATGTGTAATAATTTGTCTGCTTTCTCTTGTCCCCCCACGACAATTTGCCAACGCACATAATAATAATCATCCACATAGTGAATACTGCTGTAGTATCATCATATAAACTTGTACCAGTAGCTAAAGCATTTTAGCCACCAAACTACTGCTAACAAAGTCAGATAACTAACGCTATTAATAGCATTTTGTATTTGAGATTATGAGAAAAGAGACATTAAATCACACATGTCTACAAAATATTAAGGATAATGTTATGAAGTCCAAGACATTTCCACTGTTGTCCCACAAAGAGACTTAAAGCTGAAGATAACCTTATTATGACAGAAGCATGACATCTGTGACCCTCTATATAGCGTGAGATAGATTGTTAGCGTTAGCTTAACTGTTTAGCTACCGTTACGGGAGTTCATACAGTGATACTACAGCAGCAACACATGCTGTAGATGATTAACATTATGTGCACTGACTGGTGGAGTTTTAGGAGGAAAGTTAGCTTCAAATAATTAACTAGCCAAACAGTTTTCTAAATTAGTCTCCTACTGTTGAACACACACACGCACACTCTGCAGTCTAAGACTTATTTCCATCATAGTCCTTGATTGGAAGATTGATTGATTGAAAACAGTGGTCACAGGTCTACCTGGCTGAAATCCATCATTGTGGTTTGTATAATAATGCTTATGACTCCATCCACCCGATGTCCAAATATTAGATATTAAAAGTATTTTAACTTTTAAAAGAAAAATTGAATTCCAGTCATGTTGGTTTCCATCAGCTAAGTTATAGCCATAGTGTGAACTCCCTCTACTGTCATTCACTCATTTTGAACGTCACTGCGGCTGAGCACAGCTTTTCTCCGTGGTTCTCGCTAACCGTGGCCCCCTGCTGTTGAGCTTCCCGTACTGCAGCATCCACCAGGACCCTGTCTCCATCACTGTGCAGCGCCACACACTTCATGCCCGCCATCCGGAGCTTGAGACGGGCCACAACACTGTCCAGCACACTCTCCTGCACGCACAACACCCAGTGGACCTGAGGGGAGAGAGGAGAGGGCTGCTAGAGCGGAGGTGGTCTGACGGGATGGCATGAGAGACGCTCTCACACTTATTTCTGTAAATCACCTCTCTCTTCTTCTTGAAGGCAGTCTCTATCACTCCATCCACCGCGCTGTCGATGTCGGCCGACTCAAAGATGATAAAGGGGCACGTAGCGCCGATGCAGGGGGAGACAGAAACGGGAACCCCCATTCCTGCTGTGGCTTTACACAGCATCACCCCATCCTGAAGGAGGAGACAAACACTGTTGTATAGATTTAAGAAGTTTTGGTAACATTAACAACAGTATTTGAAGCTTTATAACAAATGTATAGGGAGGCTCTCAACTTTCTGATTAAGAATGCAACACCAATTTTCTCACACCCCCACCTGCTTGTTGCCGCTGTAGGTGACGTAGCTGATGCTGGGGCTCTGTGCCACTTTGGCACCCAGTGACACGTCACTTCCTGTTAAAACATTAAGAGCCCCGGCAGGGAGTCCTGCCCCCATAAAGAGTTGAGCCAATAGGAGCGCTGGAGGGCCGCTGCTCCGACCAGGGACAACAATGACAGAGTTGCCTAGAAGAAAGCAGGATTCAGTTAGAACTCACAACACCTTTTGAGTGGTGTGTGTGTGTGTGTGTGTGTGTGTGTGTGTGTGTGTGTGTGTGTGTGTGTGTGTGTGCTACCCATGGCCAGTGCTGGTAGGACTTTGAGCATAAGGGAATAGAGAGAGCAGTCATCAGAGACAACTACTGCCACCACACCTGGAAAACAGGAAAAACAAACAAATAAAATTCAACAAATATTCTACTGAAAATAGGTTTTTAAAGCAAATGCTCCTTCGTAAACTCCCCACTTTAGCCTCACCCAATGGGGTCCAGTTGGTGATGAGAGTGTCTCTGAGCTGAGCCCAGCTGCTGTAGTACTGCAGCAGTCTGACGAGGGTGGAGGGCGAGCAGGAGGCCCCACACAGCTCACATAGCTCCGACACACACTGTCCGTGCTGCCCGAGAACGCTCACCAACCTGTTAGAGGAGGACAGGCAACCCGGACATTCACCTCCACGTTAGGACAGCGGTTGAAACAGTCGGTCCTGAGGTTCCTCACATGTGTTGGGTTTGTTGTACCTGAGCAGCACTTTGGCCCTCTGGTAGCAGGTCAGGCCACTCCAGGCCTTGTGTCCACTAACAGCAGAGGAGGCACACTGGGAAACGTCGTCCTCCACAGCGCACACTGTGCTGCACACATTACCACCTGGAGTCAAGAGGAGTGACAAAAACATGCATGTGTCACTTTCTTCATCCCATTTCATTCAAAGAAATATCATTCATGAAGCTACGCCCAGACTCATGCAAGCTGCCTCACTGCGGTGACAAGTTTCAGTCAAGTCTGTCCACACAAACATGATACACATATTTTTAGATTAAGTGTGACTAACACTTCCCAAGGATAGAGTATCTCCATCCACTGAGGATAAACACTCATCAAATCATCTTAGAAATCGTAGAAAAAAGACATCCCTTTAAAACTTGCTTGAGAATCTTCCTGTTTATAAGCTTTCTTTAGTCTCTCTTTAGTAATCCAGTGTTAAGTTGTCTGCACATCCATGTTACACTGCAACAGGAACTGGTAATAGCAAATTTGGCACACCTTAAATGATGCCAAATGTAAATAAATGTAGCATGCTGACACTCTAATACAAAGGTTGACAATGTCAAACACACAGAATATAAAATGTAGCACTTTCTGTGTTTTACAGTCAAACTGTATTAATGATCTGCCATTTAAGATGCTGTCAGGAAGTTTTGACTTCTACCAAATGAGCTCACTATAAGCTGCACAAGCTGCCCATGTAATCCGCTCTTACCTTTAGAATCGGCCAGGGAGCAACTCTGTCTGTCTGCAGGACAGACAAACTTGCCATCGACGAACAGACCCAGGGAACGGGCATGGTGATCCAGCCAGGCCTGATGGAGGAGAAAATAACTGTCAATATGGACAAAGCCTGAAACCGTCTCTGACGCTGGCATGTGGTTGCAGGGGGTTTGGCTATGACTAAGTAGTCTTGGGTGATCTGATGAAGAGTAGGCAGCTCTGAATACAGCTTCAAGAACATCCAAAATGCATTTAAAGACATTAAGACCTGCTCAAATCATGAGGTGGTCAGGAAGGCATGCATCTACAGTGCCAAGGCCAAGGTTCCTACAAAATTTGATTTTCATTTTTTCACCACATTAAAACAAAACCGAGGCAACATTTACATTAATTACATTTTATTGTATGTTTCCAAACATCCAAAAGAAAGATATAAGAAAAAACATTTTAAGACCCTGTGTAATATGCAGTAATGCAGCAAAAACAACAACAACAACAAAAAACACTGATGATATGACAGCTCACCAGTTGTCAAAGTAACATGACACACTTTGCGACAAGTGAGTTTTTTCGGGTACACAACAGTCAGAAATACAACTCTAATTTATGTATGTATGTAAACGATGTAAACGGAGCTCAAAGAAATGCTGATAAATCTCAACACAGTTCAAAATGACCCAGATGAGCTCATTTTACTTCTCAACAAAAGAACAACACATTTAACTAATTAGCACAGACGGGTGCCATGAAAAACAAAAAAGGATCCCAAAAAAGTTTGTGATCAGCTGCACAGCTGATCCGATGCTGACGTTGGATATCAGTCCAGTGCTGCCTCAAACACTTCTTCTTCACTTTCTTCACAAAGAAATCTGATTCCTCTTTATTTTAATATTTTGTTGTTGTTTTTTTTACCAAGTTACTTGTTTATACCACTTGTGTGAACTGTGATTTCATTTATCAGGTTTGTTTGGAACAGTTTGAGACTCTATAATTTAATAACCCAGTGCTGGTGCACACTTGTAATTATTGTAATAATGAATAACAATTCAGTAAATGTATATCTATGCATTTCTTTTACATGTTTTATAAAGATAGGAAAGCAGTGTTTAAGGCAAGCGTGATGTTGCCTTGCACATTAAAGAGTGACCAGTCTCTTCCACACATTAAACACTGGTATTGGATCAGTACTCGTATCAGCAGATATCCAAATTCAGGTATTGGGATGGAATCGGAACTGAAAATAGCCATCGGTGCGTCCCTGATGTCAAAAAGCCAAATTCACACGTGGAAAGGTGTATCTGAAATGCTGACATTTTCAAAGTAACAACTGTCTTTTTGTGTATGAGACAACAGGAATGCATAAAACTGGTCACCATGCTTTCAGATTCAGAGAATTCCACTTTGAACTAGGCTTGTTAAAATGAACAACAATGAAAACCTCTTAATGCCTCTGAATGAGGCTGATCTGACACTGAACATGGGACATACCCAAACCTATGCTCACATTTTATTGGTCAGGAAGACACCACCTCTGATGGACAGTGACCAATACAAGTCGGGTAGACCAGGCGAGTGTGTCAACTATTTACAGACAGAGGACCAAAGTACAGATCTGACCTTTTCACTGTCCACCAAGCTCATCTTCAGGTGGCACCAAACTGAAGCAGCTCTGATATCGCATTGTAATATTGCAAATGTTATGTCCTTATTTCAGTCTCTTGTTACAGCAGAAAGGCAGACTACAGGGATGAAGTTGGCTGTAGAACAACGTTGGAGGAGTTTCACCACTCCCAAGACACTATGACAACACATTTAGTCACAGTACTGGGCTATCTGAACATTTTTCTGACCCCTAAACAACATAGATCAACATTACCTGACCAAGTCTTATACTGAACACTCGCGTACAGCAGTGATCTGACTCTGATCTGACTCTGAGGGATGGATGATCCTGATTCAACTCTTAAAAATCAGCGGGTGAGATTTCACTGAGGTGGAAATGTGTGTCCAAACATCTGGCTTCACCCTTGACATTTCATACTAATGTTGCTATAGCGGCAGCATACAGTCTAAGTCACATGTTTGTCTTGTGAGTTACAGTCAGCTAACAGTTAACAGTTAATGAACTTCGCATGGCTCATAAGAGCGACATGCTAACTCTGTTGAGTAGTAAAACAAGCTAACATTTGCCACTACGCAGCAAAAATATATTGTTTAACGCCAGCCACAGCCGTCGTATCTCTTACTCTGTAATGAGTTAATTTAGGCTGGTAACTTTACCTGTGCAGTGGCATAGGTGGAAGTTGCCGCTGGTCCGTACTCCATGCTTTGAAAAATATCGTGCACTGTCTTGATGGTGCTACCAGCCATAATAGTTACAAGTCAGAGAGGAAACAAATCTCCCCAGCGCCGCGTATTCGTGGTTGAGTGGCGTTCAGGATGTCAGTCGTAACTTTGAAGCCTGTAAGATGGTATCTGGTAGACAGTAAAGCGTTAAGGCTGGCAGGAAGATCCCACTCCACGTCAAAAGCAACGTGCTAGCTTCCCTCCCACCAGAAAACCGTGATACCTGCGCCGTAGACACGAGTCCGCGAAGCTAACTTGTTCTACGAGGAGCAAGAGGTTTCACTCCTACTTACTTCCGGTGTTGTTTCCGGTTTCTAAGGGTTCGTTTATGAGACCGAATTTAAGCAAAAAACGTAATGTTTACTGTTTTTGTAAGCTATCGACAGACATTATGGATATATTTTAAATTTCGATCAAATACTATTAGGTGGTGTTTCCGTTCTACATAATACCCAATATTTCAATAAATGTAGCTAGTTATTGCTGTAAATATTTCAGAAACTAATCTAATATAATTATTAATTCATCTTTAAAATTTTAGACAAGCTTATTCATGTTCCACTCGAGCGCAGTGAACTAGGATTTTAAATATCTTAAGCAACGGGCCTCCACTCAACACGGAGGCATTTTGTCAACGGACCCCAAAAACCAACGAGCTTGCGCTGTTTTCACAAGGAAGTGCAGAGAAATTGATGCGCTTTTTTCAGCTGAGTTGGCTCATATCAGAAGCTGGAGATTTGTTCTTATTATTTATACGAGCTGAGAATAATTATTCCCAAAGTGCGTAGTAATAATCTGCCAGACGCGACACGCCACCCATTTGAAAATGCCCCGGAGAAAGGTAAGGCAGATGTTTGCTGCAGACTTAGCCATTAGAACAGACTGCAGATCGGACACACAACAACATAACGTCATAGCTAATGTTAACCAATGTAGAGGTAAACATTACACCTAGTGGAAAAACCTTTGACTGCAGGCGAACTGAAATGCGATTCTACGGTATGCCGGTAATAAGTTGTAGATGTGTGTTGAAAATCAGTGTTAGTAGAATCACACAACTGAGCTGTGTGTTGTGTTGTGCTAAAAGCTACGCTAGCTAATGTTTATTGCTAAGTTGCGATAATGTGTTGTTGTTTATGAAGAGTCGCTTCTTCAGGTTATAGCTGGTCAGAATAGCTTTGGAAACTTGGGTAATATGAATTTTGGTCAGATTTCTAAAAGCTGGTTGAGAGCATGGAGATGCTGACCTCCGCTAACGTCGTTAACGGCAGCTATAACTGATGAAAGGAACAGGCTGTTCTTTGAGTGCAAGGATCGGGCGAAGCGTCCGCACCAAAACAACGCTGTGATTGGACAGAATCTGGACTAGCGTTGCGCTGACTGGTCTGGCTCCACCGCGACCCGCCCCCTCCAAAATGTAATTGGTCGCATGTAAATGAGGCTTCTTGTTGTGGCGTTGTCAAACACACTTAGAGCTAATGTGCGCTTGAGGAGCATGCCGTGTTGGAGAGTCACAGTTCTTTTTTCTTTAACACTTGTAAATTGTTTGTTACTGACTTTTAATAGTCTCAAACTGTGGTTCATTTTTATTAGCATTAAACCAAAAGTAGCTTAATAGTGATGTTATCAACATTATTTTGCATGTGCAGCATAAAATCACACAAAGCACTGTACAATGTACACTGGCATACTATATTGTATAAAACTTTCCTAATTTGATTTATTGTATGTTTTCAATGTACTTATTGTACTCACCGTATATAACTTTAAGGCTGTTTCGATTTATGGTGTACCTCCCCTAATTTTTATTTTCTCATTTGCTTTGTCTGAGTCGCGAGGCAACATCAAGAAAGCGTCATCGTATCTTATTATTATATGTTATTTCTTGGGTGGCACTGTGTAAATTAAATTTGACATATGGAAAATCTGAAAAAAGAAATACTACTGTGAACGAAATAAAAAGTGCAACGAATGAAAACCGGAAAAATATGAATCTGATTTTTTAATAATATACAATTGTTGGTAACCCTATAATATCACATTTGGACTGTTATTTCAGATGATGGAAGGGGCCCCAATTTGTTATTTGTTCAATGCAAATGACATATTGGCTCCTACTTGAGCCCCCTTACCCCACCCCCACCCAGCCGGATTTTGGTCTGTAGTGGGGCAGGGTGAGACCTCATACGCCTCAGCATCACCCCATTCATTCAGTGCGGCAGTCAGCTAGGCAGCCTGATATTTCGACACATTATGCAGCAGTTTTAGGGACAATTCATGGATGCATTTGTTTTTGTGAGTTGTTAGGCGCTCTTGGCGACAGTCTTGTGAACAATTAGTCGACTTAACTGACTGTAAACTAGAAATTCACGCCGGAGGGGCACTCAGGCGTTGTGGTAAATTGGGTTTGGTACAATAGATGCAGTCGGTATTATTCGTTGCGTAGCCGCGTTGTTGCCGATTAAGCTCATATTGAGCATTTACTGACAAGTACATCGTGACAAGAGGGGGTGCAGAGCCGGAGGAGATGTGGAGGGGGTGATGCTCCTCCCCCCAGCATGGGATCCTTGTTGAATTATCCGCTGGTAAAACAAAAACCCCAAAATAATGCAAATCTTTACCTAAGTTGACGTGAGACGCTCGTGGTGACTGTGCAGACTCTTAGTTAAATGACGCAGACAGCTGCTAAGTGTTGTTGTTGTTGTTGTTGTTTGCAGAGGACCGCAGGCAGCAGCTCGGACGGGACGGAGGACTCGGATTTTTCTGCCGACCTCGAACACAACGAGGCTTCCGAGAGCGCGCGCAGGCGCAGCAGCACGCGCCTGACTCGGGCGTCACTCCGCCTCAGCCAGAGCTCCCAAGGTAAACATTTCAAAACTGTAAACATAATCCACGATGGGAAGTACAGAAATTCATGCAAAGCAGTTATATCGCGCAGAGAACAGCAGATAATTTGGGATGAGAAATTGTCAAATATGAAAAAAGAAACTATGAGGGAAGGAATTAATATATATACACACACAGCCTACATGCTGACATTTCAGCTCTTTCAAATCAGTTTCTGTAGCTTGGTAGTACATTCATTTGTAGTGCTGAAGCCATCATATAATCAGATTTCCTCCAACCAATTTACAAGAATGAGATCTTCCCGAAAGTATTGACTGTATTTCATTTTAATTGGCCAATAACCTGCAGGTTTAATTGGCTCACCTCCTAGTTTTGACCATGTGTTTACTGGCTTAGTGTAACATTCTGCTGTTGACACTGAATTTGGGCTCACTGAGGTTCAAACATAGAGTATATCAAAGTGACACCCATGCAGTGTAGTTGTACATGCAGCATGATTTCATTTATGTGTGTCAATTGAATGAGGAAGGATGCTTTCATTCATGGACTACAGAGAGACTTCAAGCCCCCCTCACTTCAACAGTTCAGCAGTAGCTATGAGCAGCCTCTAAGCATGAATGGGTTCAGACAGCTTGGCCTTCCCCCCACCACGCACACATAAACTCTACTCCCACCCCCTGTGTGACCTCTTTCTGCTGTGGCTGCCAGAGGGGATTTACAGCAGAGAAAGAAAGGCCGACACTGTTTCCTCCGCTATTTGTTACTGAGAGAAGTTGGCTGCACCGTGGTAGTCTTCATGCAAGCTTAGAAAGAGCACACAGGCTAGTTTTCTCCAAAATGAAGCGGATTTAGAGGTTCAGGTCTTCTTTTCTGTGGCGGGATTTGTCTCTTCATAACCATTGAAGCCATTCGCAACAAGTAACTATCTTGGTCTTATCATTTTTGCTTACAGTTGCTCTGTTACAGATTGCTCAGGGACAAGAAATCAATCTAGAATTTGAAAGACTTTTAATGATTCTGATCAGTAGATTGTAAACAGAGGCTTTTTCAGAGGCACTGAAGTTGTTCTAAGTAAATGTACCAATGCCATAAAGGGAAAGAAAAAGTTAAAGTATGGAAGTATTAGCAGTAAAACATATCCAAAGTAGAAGTAGTCACTGTAAGAAAATGTGTTTGTAAGTGTATTCATCTTTGATCAGTATGTGAATATTTTAGTAAGTTTGTCATATAAAACTGGATGCTTACAATTCTAAGGTATTGTATTTTTCTTAAGTTGTTCTCTTCTCTTCTCTTCTCTTCTCTTCTCTTCTCTTCTCTTCTCTTCTCTTCTCCTCTAGATAACTGCAGCTCAGTACGGAGCAGTTCTCCTGCGCCCGTGGGTCCCGACGAAGGCCTGGATTCAGCAGCAGATTCGGCGGCGGCGGCAGTGGCAGCGTCCGTCTTCTCGTCCGGGCGCAGGATCACACGCAGCCAGCAGGGAGCGACAAACACAACAGCCAAGAAGTACCCACTGCGTCAGAGCAGGTCGTCCGGCTCAGACACTGAGGCTAATGGTGAGGCCAGTAGTGTTTCCTGTATGTCATAGAAATTAGATCCTACATTGCATTAGGGATGCTTTCAACATTTGTTATTAAGAGGAGGGACAGGACGAGAGGGAGCGTCAAAGAAAAGACTGACGAGTCGATGAAAAGGAAGCTGAGGAGGCAGAGAAAAGAAGGAATGATGAGGTGGACAGGACGGGGAGGAGCAGGAGCGTCTATCTGCCTGTTTCATTCATTCATTCATTGTAGTGCTGCTCTGCTAATGTTATGAGCCCCTGCCTGTGATCACAGCGTGTTCCTGATTATAAAGAAGACAAATGTGTCTCAGCACATATCCTGGGCTTGTGTTTTGTCACTGGGACGAATGAATTACCTCGCGGAGACTTCAGACACTGTAGGTGATCTGGATCCATAGCAGCAGATATATCTCTGCCTCGACTGCTTGCTTATTCAATTTTAGCATTATTACCTTAACACTGAGTCACATTGTGTAAGAATATTAAGAGTAATGCAAAGATACCCAGTTACTTTAATTAATGAAAAAGTTTCATGATTGTCATTTTAGTCGTGTCTATGTCAAACAAACCTCGTTTGTTTGACATGTACAAACCCGACTCCTGCACACTGTCCTCTTCACTTGGAGTCAGAGACATGTGATAACAACGTTTTGGTGGACAGACCCTCATCGGGTTACAAATGACCTGATGAGGGTATGATGAACCTCTGATGAACCAACTAGCAATAGCCTTAGAGGACTGCGCCTATACTACGCCTACTCCTTTTTGAAGAGCAGCGGCCAATGGGGGGACTCATTCACCCAGTCAGGAACAGACTTTAGTGTTTGTAGCTCTGGCCCACTTTGCTGCAGTCCAGCCAAGAAAACCGCCTCAGGAAATTTCTTATTATCATTAGCTCAATGTGGCGCTTCCATCAAATATGTTGCTGCCACACGTAGTTGGCACTTTTGCAATGTTTGTTTATTTAGTCAGATTATCCTCATAGAAAAGTTGAATGGTGGAATCAGTGTTTTGCATCTTGTCAAGGCCAACATGAATTTTGATCACGATACTCAACAGAATAACTTGTCATCGGTCCCTCTTTGCACCTTTGTTTTGTTTTCTGCCTGCAGGGTTTCTGCATGTCAGTCTGACTTTAAATCTACGTGGTATTAGGAACGGTGTTTCAGGGCGGAACACAAAGCGTTGTTTGGCATTGGTGGAGGTTCGCAATCTCAGAGTTAAATAAAATTTGCCTGACATCTTGAATAGCCCAGTGTGACCAGAAGAATTGGAAAAGAAATGGGCTGCAATAAGTCTTCCCATTCAGCAGACTCTCTGAGCTCAAACACTGGTCCTGCAGGAACATCAGTCTTTACGATTGGATTTCTCTGCTGGCAGCCACTGCTGGAGGGTGTCGACTGCATCTGGATGTGGTCACAGTTGCAGCGTAAAAAGATTTCCCTTAAGATATATTTGCGGCGATAGAGATGGCCCTATTACAGGACAAGTGGTAAAACATGTGCATTACTATTTAGGCTGTGTAGGGATAGATACTGATTTGTAGTCAGTGAGATGTTTTCCTCTCAGTGGTGTCACTGTTGCTGCTGGCTAGCCCACAGTATTTGCATTTAGTCCACTTGTTGCACTTTGTGAAACCCATAATATTCTGGAACATTCTGTGTTGTTTGTGCTGGGACAAAAATAGTTCAACTACTCATAACTGAATCATGACTTTAAAAACAGATCTTTAGCGTGCATGTTAATGGATTTATTTTCTCTAGACTAACATTCTTATTTAAAAATGATCAAATCTTTGACTTGCCATTTTCCGCTCAAAAGGCAAACCATTGATCAATGCAGGAGTTTTTACCCAGCATTCTCGCATTCCTTTTCACTCCCTTTGTCCTGACTGGCTCAGCAGATCTGAAGCAGGGGGCGGACCGGGACGAGACCCCTCCTCGCACTCCAACAGGTAACGCCCCATCCTCAGAGTCGGACATCGAGGTTTCCAGCCCCAGCAACGACCTCGTGTCTTCCAGCAACGATATCGTAGTTTCCCAAGAGGAGGACGAGCGATTGGCCAAAGAGCTGTCACTCAAAGAGGCCGCCGCCCACGACCTGTCCCACCGGCCCAAACGTCGGCGCTTCCACGAGAGCTACAACTTCAACATGAAGTGCCCCACACCTGGGTGCAACTCACTGGGTGAGGGAACAAGCACTGCAGCGTTTTTCAGTGGCTCAGATGTCCTGCTGCTACGCAACAAACCTGAGCTCTCTGTGTCTCCCTCCCTTTCTACCAGGTCATCTAACAGGCAGGCATGAGAGACATTTCTCCATATCGGGATGTCCTCTCTACCACAATCTGTCTGCTGATGAATGCAAGGTACACACACACACACACACACACACACACACACACAGATATATCAAGAGGCTTCCCAGTGATGAGACCATGATGCTGAATGCTATTTGAAAACAGCTTTGACCATTTTATGTGTTGTCTGTCATCGCTCAGGTTCTCTTCTTTAGTCTTGTTTTATTTTGGTGGACTATCTGCCACATTAGAATATAAAACCTGTTGCGTTTTTGCTTCAGTCACTCCTTTGTAGCTTTTAGAATATTACTCATTAGTCAAGCCAAGTCTCCACTGTGGGAACGTCTCGGCCGTCACACTGCGACCAAGTGTCCAGTGGATGAAACTGAAGGAAACCAACAGGCCCAAATTGAAGTTGTCACGCCGCGAAGCCTCCAGGAGCGCGGAGGTGGTTGCTGTGGTGTCGTTTGTGGTAGACAGTGTTGATGTTTTGTTAGGGCAAGGCATCGACCCGCGACAAACAGGCCGAGGAGAGGACGCTGTCTCACCGGCAGGACGAGAACAGACACTCCACGAGAAGCCAGGTAACACGCTAGCACACATGCACGTAGAAACATGCACAAGCGTAACACATGGCGACACATGCTCACACACACACACACTGATACAGATGCATGTACACATGTATACATGCTTATACTGTGTTTTTGTAAGGGAAGAGAGTATAAGGAAAACATATTATATCAACTGAACAAGTGAATCCAGGTGAAGGCTGTGACCCTTCCTCGATTTCACCTGTCCAATTCACTTCATCGTGCACTGAGTGAATTCCCACACACTGCAGCATTACTCTTAAAGCGGTGACACCTCAGGTCAGAGGTCACACTGTGATTCTTCGATGTAGCAGGGCCAGAGGCAAAGTGGAGCTGCTGCAGTGCGTGTGTGTGTGTGAGTGTGAAGGGACTGGTTTGTTTGGCAGGGACAGAGCTCATTGATCAGCAGAGAATGGACTAAACGAGTTACAACCCCATTCCAAAACCAGTTGGGACGCTGTGTAAAACTGAATTTGATGCAGCAACACGTTTCCAACAAGTTGGTACAGGAGCAACTTAAGACTGGGAAAGATGTGGAACGCTCCAAAAACACCTGTTTGTAACATTCCACAGGTAAACAGGTTGATTGGTAACAGGTGATAGCATCATGATTGGGTATGAAAGGAGCATCCTGGAAAGGCTCAGTGGTTCACAAGCGAGGATGGAGCGAGGTTCAACACTTTGTGAACACGTCATTCTAAAACGGATGTTACTGCATGGACACGCTTTGTAAAACTGTTGTCAGTTTGCTGATGATTGCATTCTGGTCTCCCAAATAGTAACACAATAATGCAAAATAGTACAGCATACATCCACCAAAAGGTAATGCCACAGTATAACACGTGGTAGTTAGCTGCGAGCCATACTGCATAAGACAGAAGAAACCAAAACATGAACGCACATGAATAACAGAGGACTGCTTAGGATTATCTTTATAACATGAACGTATATCATTGAGCTTCATTCTCATCTAAAATGATTCAGATGAACCCCAGCTCTCTGCCTCAGTCTTTCACCTGAGGTGAAAAGGACAGATTAGAATTGATCCAGGCACTGACATGGATGTGTCATAACTGGTTCAGAAGTGGGACATGGCCTTTTTGAGAGGAACATACTCACAGATTTTGCTTCATTGAACTTCAAACGTGAGCGGTTCAGCCGCGCCGCAGTGACGGTCATTGTCGGTAGTGTGTGTTGAAGCCAGTTGCTGTGTGTGCAGCCATGTGTGTGGATCACCGTGTCATCAGCGTATGGCCGGATCTCCTCAGACAGAAAGTAAATCATTTATATACAAACTGCAGAAGTCTGAATATAGATCCCTGTGGGATGCTGGCTTAACAATTATGGACCTTCACATTTTGTGTTCATTTTTAAATTTTACCAAGCAGTGATAAATTGTCAATATTAGATTTAATAGAAATTACTATAACTTCAGACATTATTTCTTCTTTCTGTATTATATACATGACATATACATCTTTATATATCATCATCATCAGTCATTTATATAGATGATAGTGATCCATTGTTTGCTGTACCGTTCTCTCAGAGGTAAAGGGGTCAGTCTCCTTTGTTTAAGTGTCTGCGTCTGTGTGGTCTCAGGCCCCTACAGATCGTCAGCTGCGCTATAAGGAGAAGGTGACGGAGCTGAGGAGGAAGAGGAACTCCGGCCTCAATAAGGAGCAGAAGGAAAAGCACATGGTAAGTTGGGGAGAAATGAATGCGTGTCCTTCATCTACCTCCCTCCTCTGCATACCTCCCACGTTAGATTTTGAAAGTGTCTCTGCTTTCCCTGTCCGCCCCCACCGCCAGGATCACCGTCAGAGCCACGGAGCGAGCAGGGAGCCGCTGCTGGAGAACATCACCAGCGACTACGACCTCGAGCTGTTCAGGAAAGCGCAGGCACGTGCCTCGGACGACCTTGTAAGAGAGAAAACTCATCATCACCTCCCTCCCTTACTCTTTCCTCCTTCCCTTTCTTTTTTGTCCCCCCCTTGTCTGCGTTATTCCTCTTCTTCTCTGTTTCAGTCAGCAAACCCTCCTCTGCAGCCACAGGAGGAGTCTGAGATATTTTTGGTAGTTTGGACAATCACTTCCTGTTATTCTGTGTTTGTTTTCCCTTCTGCTCTGTTACTTTGTGACCCATTTAGATGAGATCGCATTGTTTTTTTTTACGATTAGATTAGATTAGATTAGATTAGCAAATGGAGGTGCAAATAAGAACAATGGAAACAATAAGGTACAAAATAAGAACAATAAGGGTGCAGGATCAGGGTTGGAGGCTTGGAGGGTTGGGGGGTTAGAGGTTAGGGTTTGCTTTTCTACTACATAAAAAGCATCTTGATCTAAAATAGGTGATCCATCAGTGACAGACCATTTCTCCACACTTTCCTTGTCAAAGTAATGTTATCATCACATGGTAATGCACCTAGTCTTAAATTCAGTTGCCTCCAATTTAAGACCTTTTAATTTATATTTACACCATCTAAGTCATTCAGATTTTGAAAGTGCTCTGTTTTCACACAACTCTTTACCTTTCCGTCATATAAAGTCTTTTCCTATTTGGTCGTCATCCTAATTTTTCTTCTTGCATCTTTTGTTATTTTTGATATTGATTCATTTTTGCGGCCGGTTGCCTCCACTGAGGTTTTGCTAAGTGTGATCTGTGATTCAACCGATTCCCTTCCCTAAGTAATTGAGATTTTCCTCTTTCTCCTCTCTCCCCTCTGCCTGCTCGTCTGCCCTCGCCTCTTGTCCTCTTTGTACCTTTTCTCCTCTCCCCATCGCCCTTTCCCTCCTGTCCTGGCCGGTACAGGAGAAGCTCCGTCTGGCCGGCCAGGTGTCGGAGGGCAGCAACATGATTAAGACCATCGTGTTTGGTCGCTACGAGCTGGACACCTGGTACCACTCACCGTATCCAGAGGAATACGCCCGCCTGGGGAGGCTCTACATGTGCGAGTTCTGCCTGAAGTACATGAAGAGTCAGACCATTCTGCGCAGGCACATGGTAAGGCAGCTTTTTCTGAGTGTGTACTTTCTGCTTGCAAATCAAACAACGCAGTGTGTCACATTTTAAAAATGCAAAAAGTATCGTGTGATATTAGAGCGCGCCTGTAAGTGATGATGCAAAATAACAATAATCAACAAATGTCCAAAACCTCAATTTACTGCTCACTATTATAGGATGTAAATAACGAATGAGTTAGTGACAGCTAATGTCTTAAATGTCCTGTTTACACACTCAGTATTATTATAAACTATGTTATGGAAGTTTGCTAGAGTAAGTTCTGTTTTAATACAGCAGTGCAAGTACTGTTACCTGTTATTGATTATTGTTGCATTCAGTGATTTTGTTGAGTCAGAGTTAGAACTGTGCAGGTTTGCAGTCCCTCCTGGTCACACTATGTTAGACCTGTCTGCTGGTTTATGCACAGTTGTACAAGCTGATCATTTCTCCTGTAGAATTCAGTTTCCCTGCCTCGTGTAGCGTCGATATTAAGATTCATTTTACAGATTCAGTCTGCTGATTCTTCTGTTTAAAGCATTTTGATGATCACCTTTCTTATTCGCTCATTCATCCCACATTTCAAAAAGGGATGAACAACAATCGCCACTAAATACTGCAGATTCCTCCAGGTTTGGTAGCCAAAGTGCATCTGATGGAACCAAAAGGACTGAAGCTTCCGGTCGCTGATGTTGAAGTATTACAGTGAAAATGGACTGCGGCACAAAATGAGTCAGCGCTACTGCTTTAGTTCAGACTATAACCTCACTATCTCAGCACCTAAGGCAATTCATAATTGTATTCCTAGACCATGCAGACTCTATTTAGATATACTGTATAACTTTGCCCTTCTGATGCAGTTTGCACTCTTTGTACACTGGAGTGAGAGAAGCGGCAGGAGGACCTTGTACTGGACTGGCTGCTCTGCTGAGTGACGAGATGCTTTGGCACTGTTATCTGTCATAGGCATTGGCAGTTTTAGCAATTAAAAGAGTTAGGGGAATTAAAAACATTAACATCAATAATATAGTCCACTGGGATTAAAACAGTTTGAAAACATGCATGATTTAAAGGGCCATTCCACAGATTTTACAGTTTAATGTCTGTCTAAGACGACTGTATTTAGCAGGCAGAGAGGATCCAGTGTTTTTGAAGGGTAGTTTTTCTGTCCTGTATATAAACTAACCTCCGCTGCTTCTTCTTGTCTGCTGCATAAAGGCCAAGTGTGTGTGGAAGCACCCTCCAGGTGACGAGATCTACAGGAAGGGGAACATCTCTGTCTTTGAGGTGGACGGAAAGAAGAACAAGGTAAAAGAGCGCTGGGTGACACCTCCTGACCTTCCCCCAAAGGTGTACGAATCAAGAACATGTTCATATTCTTATCCTAAACCTCTCTGACTTTTCTCCTTGAGGCTGCCTCGTCCAATTCAGACCCCAAACTCTCTTAACTGCACAAAATTGCTGTTTCTCTCATGGGGTATCGTCATGAGCATAGTCAGTGCTACATAGAGCTACTCGGTCTGCTTCATGACACCATAACATACTGTATGTAGTGTCAGTAGTTGTATTAGAAAACTTGAAACAATTAGAAAACATTAATATAGCTGCCAACGACTTGTCATCTGTGACAAAAACTAAGAGGGGATGGTTCGATAAAGTTAGCAACTGAAAAACGTCCCGCTGAATCCATGTGGTCCGTCACTTAGGTGGGAGACAGTCAAGAGGACGTGACAGCCATGATGGTGTAATATCCTGATTATTTACTCTGCAGGCAATAATCATAGCCAGAATAAACTCCAGAGTCATTCAGATTAAGGTATTATGATTCTGAAGCCAAACAGGTGTTTTGCCCCCTGTGGAGAAAGGCAGTGTGTGCGTGACTTGTGCGACAGGGCTGGATCACTTGTGAATTTCAGAGAGAAAACTGTGAAGATGAGGTCATTGGTAAATACAACACGTTGCCTTGAATCACTCGAAGGCCCTTTGACACCTACAGTGGCTCCTATCGATGAGGTTATCAGCAGAAAGAGCATTAAGGAGTTCCTGTTGTCTGATTGGCTGTGAATGTAAAAATGGGCCTTCTGGTTGGTTCTCTGTGGTTTCACCCTCTTTAGCCTGAAGTACGACCTGTGTCCCTCACCCTTCTTAACCAGTTTTTGTGCCTGAATGGAAGACTCCCATCCCTAATGAGATGGAGATGTGTGTGGTTGAGATTAGCCAGCTGTGTTTCCTGGAAGCTCTGATAATGATAATGTCTGCGGTGCTCTCCCTCAGATTTACTGTCAGAACTTGTGCCTGCTGGCGAAACTCTTCCTCGACCACAAGACCCTGTATTACGACGTCGAACCTTTCCTCTTCTACGTCATGACCGAAGCTGACAACACAGGGTGCCATCTGGTCGGATACTTCTCCAAGGTAACCCGGGAGCCAATCACAGCTGGGTTACTGCGACAAGTCCAGTGTTTTAGAGTATTTGACAAACTCTTTTTGGGACTTTGAGAATATTAAGAAATATACTACAACGTATTTTCTAAATAATGAATGCGACACGCACTCATTGGATAAATAGTGGTTTTCATTGAAGCTGTAGTAGAATTCCACCTGTTAAACCCTTAAGAACGCCAGTTTTCCTTTTTTGATGAAGCTGAATTTAAATCACAAGGGATACAAAATGCTTGCTGATACGACATGTTGGCTTGAGAGGGAATTGTACATATGCACAAACACTTATTAGCTGGCTCTAGACCCAGGTTTTGATTACTGCATATACCCCCAGGACATGATTTCATATTTTAATCTGTGTGTTCATCCAGCTCAGTATGTCTTCATTGAGTTTCAAAGTATGAGGAGGTGAGCATAAGTGAACATACAAAGCCAAAGGTATATTAGTACTGATATAAACCCATGTCAGTGGAACCGTCATGCTTACAGAATTATTCTCCTCCTGCAGGAGAAGAACTCTTTCCTGAACTACAACGTGTCCTGCATCCTCACCATGCCACAGTACATGAGGCAGGGCTACGGCAAGATGCTCATAGACTTCAGTGAGTACATACACCGTGTGTGCGTGTGTGAGTGTGTGACTGGCCAAGGGATTCTGCACAGCACAATAACACCTGATTTAGGAGGCTGTCTGCAGCACTTGCTCCTCTGAGAAAAACCATGAATTCTTTTGGTATTATTTTGTTTGGCTATTACATGCATCCATTTTTTTGTCAAATTATATTTCTACATCCTTATTTCCATTTTCTCAGTGGGAGAATGAGATGCTTAAGGAAGAGTGTAGCCAACAAAAACACCTCTATCGTATCTGTCCTTAAAGGTTACCTGCTGTCCAAGGTGGAGGAGAAGGTGGGTTCACCTGAGCGCCCCCTGTCCGACCTGGGCCTCATCAGCTACCGGAGTTACTGGAAGGAGGTGCTGCTGCGCTACCTGAACAACTTTCAGGGCAAGGAGATCTCCATCAAAGGTCAGAACTGGATCACATCCTCCAAAATGCTGCAAGGAAATGAGTGTGGGCAGTGGTGCACCCAGGCCTCAGAATATTTGTTGGTCAAGTAATTCACTGTAAAGTTAAATCTGAAAGCCCCAAAGAAAACAACAATTCTTCCAACTGCATGTGTGTGTTAATCTGTGCATGCATGCATTCATGTGTGTCCTGCTGTGTGAATGGATCAGAGAGTACTGAGGTCCAAGTGAGTGGTCCGGTGATGAACGATGGTGGACGCACACAGGACTTAAACTCGTGCGAGGCTGAGTCATCCCAAACGCATTCTGAGGGGGCATCCTGCTTAGTCAGTTTGGTTTCTACTGGTTCTGTCCATTCAGAGGAAAGCCCTGCGAGGACAATAAAAACAAGACTGAGACTCTGCAGCCGCGCTAGCAGCTCTGTGAGGCTGTGCTGCGGCACAGCGGTGGCTAGCGTGTTAGCATGCTAACATTCGCTAATTAGCAAGTACAGCTGAAGCTGATGGCGATGTCATTAGTTGTATAGGAGCTTGTTGAAAAACCAACGTATTGGACAAATCAAAATTCTGACCAGTAATGTAATTTGCATACCTCAATCACAGTATCTGTCAAAATAACGGCCCTAGTGCATTGTTTACACCCACATATACTCGCCTGCAGTTTTCTTCTTCACTGCCTTTTGTCACATTGCTGCGTTTCATTGTGTGTTTCTTCCCCAAACCGTTAATCAACAGAAACATGTGAATCGCAGGAATGTGTGCTGCGTCACCCTCTGTGTCACTGGCGTTAGCATGGGTGTCCCTGTGCTCAACACAGACAAAACAGGGACCTGCTCGTAAAAAACCCAATAAACATCTTACTGCTGATCCCTCCCATCCTAGCCTCTTTTTGTCCTCCTTTTCTTTTGAGCTTGGAAGGGGGACACGTCTTCATGTTATTTTGAATTTAAGATGTTTTCATCCAGAGAAATACAAATAACCCTTCTCAGTCATCCCGCACTGCATTCTAAATGCATTCTCACTGTACTGCCATGATTGACAGCTCTGCCATCCTGCAGAGATTAGCAAACATTGTGCGAGGTGGGTTCAGTTTTGATTTGTTTTGACAGCGTTTACATGTTTCATAAAGAGCTGTCACCGTGGTCATGCCATGCATGAAGGTTTATAACGTTGACTGGTTTTTCACTTTCACAGCACAAGCCACAACCACCATGCATCTGCTTAGCAAAAGAGATTCTCCCTTTGAATTCTGAGTTTGTTCTTACTGTGGATATGTAGCTTTATAGAGGAATCATCCATGAAGGAAGTCAGTCAGTGACCCCAGTGAGTACCTTCTGGATTCTGAACTCAAAAATCACGAAATGAAAATCGAATTAACAAAATAAGAAAACATAACTTTATTGATCCCATGCAGGGGACGTTAAGAATACAATGCATAAAAATGGCGCAGTAGCTGATGTTTCTTGACCTTGAACAGATCAAGAATCTGTCATTGAAACAACTAGTAATAAAGAACGTTCAAACCTATCTTTGCACATCTTTAAGGCAAGTGCTTGTTTTCAGCCACTCTAGCGGCAGGGCTCGCTCATTCGCTTCCTTGTCGAGAGTTACAGGAGAAGTTTCCGCCAGTTGCCCCGGCAACCACACCAGGAAGCCACTGCTCCTGTCCAAGTAAAAAATATTCTAAACATTGTGAGCATGTTAGTATGCTGGCATTAGTATTCAGCTCACTGCTGTGTCCATGTACAGCCTCACTGAGCTTCTTCCGATCAGACGGTTGTGATCCCATGACTCTGACCCCTTTGTGTCCCACTCAGATACTTCACACCGCCAACTTTTACACATTTCTTGGGCAACATTTTGCCTTTTCACATATTTTTCTGAGTATTGTGTATTCTGTGTGTATATTTTTCACATTATATTGTTAATTTTTGATTTTCTTTTTAGGCTTCTTGACTTGCAGTACTCACATTTACTTTTCTTTTCTCACTGTGCTTATTGTTGTGCACCAAAACACCAAGACAAACCCGTTGCATGTAGAAACCGACTTGTGTAAATGTGATTGGGATCCGGATTCTCGTGTGTTCGCAGAGATCAGCCAGGAGACGGCAGTGAACCCAGTGGACATTGTCAGCACACTGCAGTCCCTCCAGATGCTCAAATACTGGAAGGGGAAACACCTGGTTTTAAAGAGACAGGTAGGGAACAAAACAATCAAATTTGAAAGGTCATGCTGTTCTGTTCGTTTGGTAGAAAATATGGTAGCCGGTTGTTTATCGTTACTCTTTAAAGGATAACTTTCGTTTTTTTACAACCTGGACTTTATTTGTAGCATTAATTACGACCATTTAGACACCCAGACAACTTTGGTGGCATTTGGAGTCGTTTTGAAGAAATTAGAGGAGGAGCGGCGTGTATATCCGTATAATGCGAGTAATTGGGGCACCCGTGCGTAGCCTCTATAAACGCATAATCTGCGGCGAAACTCGTTTATATTCCAATATTTTGTTATGATATGCTGGCGCTATTCCCCTCTGAGCCCGTGGTGGCATGTTATCAACATCCAGTGTCTCTAGACAACTACTTCTGACGTGGATGACATCATTTTCGAGCGCCGCGCGCTGCGAGCAGCCAGCCACAACACGGCTAACTCTGCGGCGGTCGGCTAGTTTAGCTGTAGTTTGCGACTGTTATTTTTCACAAAATGGATGAATATTTTTCCCACTCTGAGGTGGTGGACGATGACTTTGTTTACGATGGACGTCCTTACCGTTTGAGCCAGAGTACACGGACGAGGAGCTCGTTGAAAGGAGGACGCGGAGGCAGAGAGAGGAACAGCTAGCCAAACAACAACAAACGGCTGCGCGTCCACGAGTAGACGGCATCTGGTGGTGTTCTTGTGGACAATGTTCATCGATGTCAACAGAGGAGGAATGCCTCTGTTGCTCAGAGTAGGACAGAGATACGCGTCTGAATGTGTCAATAAATGTCTGTATCACAACACTGGAGGATTTCCGCGCACTGATAAACTTCTGCCAAACAAAACCAAGGCAAATAAACAATCTATACATGTGTGTAAGCTACTTACTCAATCGCAAGTTGCCCATTTGGTCCTGCAGGCTTTGGCTGGGTCTTCCAGTTCACTTTAGGGACACGAAAAAACGTCTCCTCCAGTGTTGTGATACAGACGTTTATTGACACATCCTCCTCTGTTGTCAGCTGTTCCTCTCTCTGCCTCCGCATCCTCCTTTCAACGAGCTCCTCGTCCGTGCACTCCGGCTCAAAACGGTGAGGACGTCCATCGTAAACAAAGTCATCGTCCACCACCTCAGAGTGGGAAAAATATTCATCCATTTTGTGAAAAATAACAGTCGCAAACTACAGCTAAACTAGCCGACCGCCGCAGAGTTAGCTGTGTTGTGGCTGGCTGCTCGCAGCGCATGGCGCTCGAAAATGATGTCATCCACGTCAGAAGTAGTTGTCTAGAGACGCTGGATGTTGATAACATGCCACCACGGGCTCAGAGGGGAATAGCGCCAGCATATCATAACAAAATATTGTAATATGAACGAGTTTCGCTGCAGATTATGCGTTTATAGAGGCTACGCACGGGTGCCCCGATAACTCACATTATAGGGATATACACGCCGCTCTTCTGGGGCTAATTTCTTCAAAACGACTCCAAATGCCACCAAAGTTGTCTGGGTGTCTAAATGGTCGTAATTAATGCTACAAATAAAGTCCAGGTTGTAAAAAACTAAAGTTATCCTTTAACTCATACTAACCAGAGTACTGAAAACAAGCACTTTTCAGCTTTATTACATAGTCGTACGTCAGTGTAGCCAAATAAAGGTGCATCTTCTTTCTGTAGGACCTAATCGACGACTGGAAGGCCAAGGAAACCAAACGTGGTAACAGCAAGACCATTGACCCCACAGCCTTAAAATGGACTCCGCCTAAAGGGACGTAGAGGAGCATCCTTTCACACTCCACCCAGAACACACGCACATACACAGACAGATCCTCCTCCGCACACTGGCATGCTCACAGATCCGGAGCCTAAACCCTCACACACACTCTTGAACGAAACGCTTTCAGCAGCTACGGCACAGTCAGTCACTGACAGCGTCAGCCGTTACTCTGGGTTCAGCAGTCACTGCCATGGCTCGGGAAATTGACTTCAGCCCAACAAATACAGGATCAGCTCACTGATATGATGCCTGTCCGGAATATCAAAAGTTTTTGGACATAAAACAAAATCATTTAATACAGGAATGGGTGACCAATGAGCATTCGATGCTTAAAAACCTGGCTATGTGGAGTTGGTTTGTGAGATCTGGCTCTGCACAATTTGACCAAGCTGTAGTCGGAGGTGCCATCGAAGGGTCAGGGTGGGCCTCATTCGGAATAATCTCAGAAAATTGTTCACGTAAAAAACAAAACAAACAAACATTGATGGTACCTGTGACATATAAAAAACACAAGGCTAATCAATTCAATTGAATTCAGTTTGATTTATATAGTGCCAAATCACAACCGAAATTGTCGCAGGGCACTTTACATTTCCCTCATGAGCAAGCACTTAAGCGACAGTGGCAAAGAAAAACTTCCTTTTAGGAGGCAGAAACCTCAAGCACTAAACACTCGATGGGAGTATTTATTAATAAATGATACAAAAGCAATATTGCAGCTTCAGCTAATTGGAAGAGTCACTTTCCATGACCGTCACTGCTCTCTCACCTTTCAGCCAATCACATTCTCTCTGCCTCTTATGGTAGCACGCTTCAACAGCTGCTACCAGATTCATCCAGTTATGTAAGCGAGGAGTCGGTGCTAATGGTAGCAGCTAATGTTAATGAAGTCCAGTCAGTTTCATTCATATAGTCCAACATGACAAATTTGCCTCATTAGGCTTTACAATCATCATTACACCATCAAATCAGAAAGGAAAAAGAGTTCATTTGGAGTAACTTCTGCCACATTTTGAATCAACATGTTCCTCAGAGAAAGATCAGAAAGACAGAGTCTTTCTCTGCAGTCGCTCAAGCTAACAGGCTTTAGCTAACACTGCTATCACTCTTTCCAAACTCACAAGCTAGCCTAGCTAGTTAGTTAGTAAGTAGTAGCGAGTAGCATGAGCAGCTTTGTAAGGCTAAGGCCTGAAAGCTAAAGAGGTTTAATTTCTGTGTCTATGTACTGAGTTTATTTACACCAGCAGCCTCTTGTTGGTTGTGCCAGAATGACTTTGACTTTTGTTGTTGCTCTAGCTAACAGGAGCTAACTGACAATTGAAATCTGTTAGCAGTTAGCTTGTTTGCTTGAGAGGCAGGGGTTACTTGCTTAGCTGAAATGTGATAGGGCGGTGACAACACCACTGTCACGTTAGGGCATTTTGAAATTAAAATGTCTTTAATGAAAATTTCTTCAGTTATATCTCTAATTGTTGATTCATTTATATATTTTACACAGTTTATTCATCTGATTTTTAATGTCATGTCATTTATATCGATTTAATATTGAACTCTTTGAGCTTCCATAGCAGAGAAGCAGGACTTTCAGGTTCATAGTAAGATTCTTGTTCAACATCAGGTATGACTAAAATGCAAAATAATGAGCGTAGCTGCCAGTGATGTCAGTCGATGTATGATCACCGCTGATATCTCCTCAACCTCATCTGTTATCTGAAAAGTGAAAGTAATTGTGCGCTGCCAGTGCGCCTCCTCCCAGACACTCGATTAGCACGGAGCACCAGGCACACCCGCTAATCCAATCTGCGACAGCCGGCATCGGCCCCGCGATGGCCTTCGTTCTGTTCTCGAGAAGCTCGACGTAACGCAGGTCGGCAGAACACTGACTCACTCGATGCGTTTGGCTGACACAGACCAGCTGCTTGTGATTAAAGAGGCCACGGCCTGGGCCCAGAATGCATAAAGTTTCTAGAAATAGGAGCCCTGACCTTAATTTAACACTCAGCTTGCATGAATGAAAAGAATGGCCCAACACAGATTTGAAAAGACTGGGGAATGAATTTGATCATTTCTTTGAGAGTGGCAAAAAATTGGAAAAAGATAAAAAATGTTGATGTTCAGTTGTCCTCATGAACAAAATATTACCTAGTATTAACTATGTTGTCATTTCACATAATGTGATGCTTAAAGAACAGGCAACCGCTGCTGAGTGATGTTGCCTCACATCATACTGTACATCCCATCGACTGAAGGTTTTAAAATTTTGTCTCAGGTCAGATCTTTTACCTTCTCTGTGAAAGAAAGCGGTGGGAGAAATGGCAGACAGACCTGGAGTACGAGCATTTTTCTGACGCTGACAGCGGCTGTTTGAACCCAGAGCAGATCAGTAACTCAGCTCACCTCTCGTGCTACAAACACACACCGTGTCCAGTATTTAACCCGTCACAGCCGTCAGACAGTCAGTCAGGAAGCTATAGCTGCCATTGGCCGTGTTTGGACCGCGTTGTGTCACCAGGACGGGATCTACCCGGATGTGTTTGGTTACCACCTGTCTCCCTTTCTTTTTTTGTTATCTTGGCGCCGGCTGTGTCGTTTCACGATGTCTGCAGTTACATTCTGAACAGTGAAGGTACATGAGGGATGTCAGCTGTTAGGAGTGTTGGAGCTCACAAACATGTTGCTGTTTTTTTCTTTTTGGTGATTTGGTTCGATTTGTCACTGATGTTTTTTACTTTTTCTACCTCTAAGGTTTACCACTGTATAAAGCTAGAACAGCCCCATTTTAAGCTTCTTTTATTTTATTTTAATTTTTCTTCTGTGTGTTAATATGTGAAACTATGTAGCTGTGATCAGCCAGCAAGTGTTTTTTATTAGATTTTTTAAAAATAATATGCTATTTATATTCTTAAAAATAACGTTAATTGCGTAGAACATAAAACACAAGTCTGGTAGAGGAACGTCTATCAGACCGGCTTCCTTGTGAAGATAAATATTTATCTCAAATTATGTGGATTTGAATGTGTCAAGAAGCTCTTGAAAGGTACAGGAGGGATTATCCCGAGCATCCCCCCCACCAACAAAGACAATGACAGAAGTCAATGACATTTCAGAAATCTCTCTCCTCTAATCAAAAGTGACATATGATTGAACCAAAACATGTCATTTTTACACATTGTCTCTACTTGTTACACCAGAATTGCTGCTGCAGGCAGTCGAGAAAATATAAGCACAACCTTTTAGTGTAAGACTAGTAAACATGGTCAGCAGCATTTTTGTGTTATTTTTTGTTCTTTACAGCCCACTTCTTTTCTTTTATTGACAGTATTTAGTTGGATGCTAATAACCAGCTTTTCAGATTTGTTAAAGGAATAGTTTGGCATTTTGGGATATATGCATTTTCACCTTTTTGCCAATAGTTAGGAGAGAAGATCCATACCACCCTTGTCGTATTATATAATATATAATAAAAATATATTTGCTTAGCTTATCTTAGCACAAAGAATGGAAACAGCTAGCCTGGCTGCAGCCCATAACCCCCCCGTAAAACAACAAGTTGTCGTCACTTTCATTTTTGCACAGATTGTCCAAACAGGATGTAACATGCGAATTTGAGAGCTCTGGAGGTGCTGGTGTGTGTCTGTTTCAGTCTTTATGCTAAGCTAAGATAACCAGCTATTTGCAGTCGCTACATATTTTACTGTACAGGCATGAGAGCGGTGTCAACTTCTCATCCAACTCTCAGCAAGAAAGTAAATAAGTGTATTTCCCGAAAATATCAAACCATTCATTTAAACATTGTGCATAAGCTAAGACAGCAGTGACAGCAGCTGTGAAATTGGAGGTGTGCAGCCAACAATGTCAGATTGAATCAGCTGTTCTGGGGTTTTTTTTCGAGTGCTATTTTGTTCAGTAGCTTTTGTGTCACAGTTTCATACGTGGAGGAATCTGTTCTTTGCAGACTACAGCCAAGAGTTACATTTTTCTTTCCTTCTCTCATTGTGTAAGACGTGTTGCCTTTAAATTCTGTCAGGTCGAAGATGTTTTTCATGTCTTGTTTTCTTGTGTTTTTTAGTGATGTCTCCTTTGTACCATCTGTGGATTATTTATCTGGGTTTTACATGTTTCTGTTTTCTCTGATCCTGTCTTCGCTTGGGTCTTACATGAAGCCGTTCAGGAGTCACGTCATTGACTGGCAGATGTCAAATCAATACTAACAGGCCATGCATTTCAAAGGACAGCATTTGTCCTTTTAGCACCTGCTTTCAATAAACCTCTCTAAAATGTGCTACTGACCCAAATTACTGTTCTGAGCGTAGACAGTGTTTTTCTTCATCAATTCTCAAGTGCATTTACAGTAAAGTGCACTTACTTTTTAAGAGACTTAAAATTCAAAATCCATCCTAAAACGCAACTCTTCATGATGATGTTCTATACAGGAGGGGTCAATTTAGTTCTTTTGTTTTGTTTTTGCTATTACCTGCATAGGTATGATGGAGCGGAGATGGAACGTTCAGTGAATCAACGAAAGAATAAGGGCTTCTTTTTACGCCTGCCATATTGTGCTGATATTTAACATACAAGGACAAAGGGAATATTTTCTATTCTCACAGTAGCAGAAAATGGTCTTCACTGAAAAAGGTTCATTAAAAGTTACAACACAGAAAAAAGACCCCCCTGGAATGTGCGAAATACTACAAATCAATAACATTTAATCACCTGAAAGTATTTCCCCTTTTTTTTTTGAAAACCTGCCTGTCTCATGTTACAGTCCATGTTTTTATTTCTCTCATTTATTTTTCACCCTGTTGTCTTGCAGTTTTCTCTGTGCCAGTGGCAGCTATAGACGGGCAGCTTCAGAGCACCTTGCTGGTTATTAACACATCTGAATAGTATCACAGTTACTTAGAGAAACCAGAGGCATTCCATCACCTTCCATAGGCCACCAGTGAGCTTTTGTAGTACTGCACCCTGCTTCCTATTTAAACAACGCACTCAAAGCCGAGACAGACAAAGGTAGCGTGGCATCGATATGTAGCTCAGTTGTGCTTTTGTACTTGCTTCTCCCCCTTCCTTCCTCCTCAATAAATGCAAATGGTGAAACGCGTGGTGAGCTCTGTCTCGTGTTTATGTGTCAGCTCTTTACCTTGGCAACATTGTGAGAGGCCTGAGGGGCTCAGCGATTAATAGTTAATGAGGAACGTATGGACAAATGGCTAATGAGGGAGGTGTCATTCTGCGTCCTCCCTCTCCTTATGATCTGTCCACCATGACAAGCCTCTGCTCAGCAGGGAAGACCTGCACCAGTCTCAAAGACGATGACACGATGTGCATCTGCAGGTGAGAGCAGCTGTCCCTGAAGTGGACTTAAATGTGGAAACCAGATGAAACTCTTTCAGGGCTGGCCTGCATAACACCACTTAGAGTACATTTTTGGTTGCTGTCAGGAATGTTTACGCGTGGCACTTACTCTCAGTTCTTTCAGATTAGGTCCCACATGATATCATAGAGGGTTACGGTTAGTCAGTTAGGAGTGAGCAGCACAGGCAGCAGCTACACATTCATTATTTTTTATTATTATTACAATTACAATTGTTTTATATTATTTATATTATTGTATGGAGATAAATTGATGAAAGATGCAAAATCTGTCTCAACACAAGCACTACCAATGCAACATGAAAAAACTTATACTGATATGGTCAATGTGATTGTAGGAGAAACACCTTATATTAGCTTTCCATGCTTGCATCTGCATAATAAACAATATATTTAAACAGAATATTTAAAAACCTGGGGATGGAAAATGGGCAGTGAGTAGTTTGGAGTGAATGTGCTACAACATACAACAGTGCTAATTTTTGAAAGGGGCACTCCATCAATTTTGCACCTCACTCGTAATGGGGTGTAACCCTGATGATGTCATAGTGATGTCATCAGCGTTAACTCAGCTTGTGCTTGGGAGCTGACACATTTTTTTAACGGAAAGCCTACGATAGAAACTACAGATGTGGATTTAGATGTGGGTGTTTGCGAGGCAGCGAGGGTCTAACAAAGAATTGTGAGTTGCATTATGGGAAATGTAGTGTCTTTTGAGTTTTTACTCATACCAGGGACTAAAAGTCAGGTTATTTCTGCTTC
Organism: Chelmon rostratus; assembly: GCF_017976325.1. Lineage (NCBI taxonomy): Eukaryota > Metazoa > Chordata > Actinopteri > Chaetodontiformes > Chaetodontidae > Chelmon > Chelmon rostratus. The sequence continues at coordinate 21,551,620 of NC_055674.1, forward strand.
CGCTGCTTCAGTTGCAGCTGATCTTTTTAAAATCTGTCTGTTTGTCAGGCCCCAGAGTTTTTGGAAGTGGAATGCTAAACTACTGGAGTGCTCCTTTAAGGGATATGATGTAAGCATCCTTTTCTCCATATGTAATACAGGAAGTAGAATATGTAAATATGTGTTCATTCAGAGCAAAAGCAAGCACAGACACCTATGTGAACAAAATACGGTTTTATTCATTAATATGCAACATTATGTTATTATATTACCATGGAATTATCAGAGCATGATTTTTTTTTTCTGCAGAAGTCAATTATTTGTCGCGCTACATCACAGTCATACTGAATGTTCCACTTTCCAGCTCACCAGCATCATTCTTTTTAGTGGCAACACAGAATAAAGACACACTTTGCTAATGTTATTAGCTTTAATGGGTTTAATTGAAATAAGCAAACTCTTAAAACACATAAGGGTTACAGCTGTTTTAAATATGACTCAATATTATTAATAACAATACAGATTATAGTTCAAAAGTGATGGATAGGCGATGATGTCAGCGATTCACAGCAGCGAAAATTAATTTCAGTTAATTGCAACAGGTGTGTGGACAATCTGTCCTGGTCAGACCGTGTGACGCTCTGTGTCCCGTTGATCAACAACATAGGACTGAGCAGGACATTGTAGTTCAATCTTAGCTTTGATTATGATTTGATCTTTAGTAAGAGTCAGATTTCCATTCCTCTTCCATATCTGGAAAATAGAGAAAAGAAAAGACGTAATATTAGACTCAAGGGTTGACACAAACCACAAATTCAAGCAGGAAAGCTTGATAAGGCAATGGCATGAACAATCAAGATGGGATTTTTAAAAGCAAATCATTTCCCCGCCCAAATAATTGTGCAAAGATCAGTACTGGTTGAAAAAACAGGCAAATTCCAGATTACACCAAAAGTAACATTTGCTGGAAATGGGAAATTCCAGTAAGGGGTTTGCATTTACCTCCACCTAAACTCCTTTTGCCCATGAGTCCAACAAACATCTCCCCTTTATTTCCTGATGAGGAGTGACAGGAAGAGAAGGTGAAAAGAAAACAAATGATCTTTACACTGGTGCTGAAGAAAAAAGGAACGCCGGACATCACTCACAGCTTCCTTATCATGGAATTATACTCACTTTTCCTGCCCAGTCGCACAAGTTGGGATGAGCCTGAAATTAGGAAGGGATGGAAATGTAATAAAATAAGAGAACAACAGGCTACAACAAGGAAATCACGTGTTTCAGTAACAATATTATACAGATATTAATGCAGATGAAAATAATACCACCAAGAACAATGTGCATTTGTATTTTGTTTGTTTGTTTGTTTGTTTGTTTACCTGGGCTTCTTCCCATCAGGCCGTGGAACTGCTGTGATTTGGACCGCTTGATGAGATCTGCCAGCCGGATACTTACTCCCCTCTCTAGCGGGTAGCGCTGCACACACACACACACGAGATGAAGGCAGTTGAGTTTAAGTGTATTTTGAGACATGATAAGTAGAGTACTGTGTATACAAGGGCATTATTTTGATGGGGGATGGGGAGGACATGTCCTTTCCCTTTTTAAAATCCCATTTCTGTTCCCTTTTACATTTTCCTGTACTTGGTAAAATTTCTCTGAACCTCCAGCTCTCCAGCTGTCAAAATCCAGATGAGGGACGGGAAGAGGTGACAGAAGTATCCAAACACTCATCTGCCTTCAGTTATCACCGTGCCCTCACGGCAGCAGCCGGTGAGTTGGATGCCTTCTCTGCCCCACTCCTCTGAATAGTGGAGGCTGTGCCTGCAGCCTGAGAGGAAGACTGCAGGCACAGTTCAGGGCTGAAGAAATGTTTTCTGGATAAAAACATTTTAACTTCATTATCACTCCAAATGAAATGCTAGAATTGAACATCAATCTATTGTTAGCAATTTGCTAAGGCTGTAAAGAATAGGTGCACATTCAGTATTGATTTATTGATTAAGATATGAGGTCTATAGCAACAAAACAAATCAGTATTAATCATACATATACATTATATAATACAACAATTCACACAGCTTTTTATTTATTTATTTTTTTAGACTGCCATTAATTTGGGTACCACATAAATGAATTTGGGGATAGTGTGTTGTTTTCTGAATAGTCCCTGCATATTCTGTGAGTGCTGCTGGGCTGATGTTTCCTTTCCGCAGCCCACTTCTCTACTGTCTCCAACAGAAAAATAAAAAACCTGCTCTGTAACTTGTTTGCTCACTTCTTTCCACCTTCATTTTCTTGTTTGTGGCGCAGGGTTAAAAGGAGTAAATATACTGGTACAGCCTTCAGTTCCTGTTGCTCTTGTTTGGTGGATCTTCTGCTCGGCGGCTCTCAGGTGATGCAACAGACCGATCCACCGGCCAGAGACCGGCTGTCGCTCTCCGCGGTGCTGAAACGTGAGCGCCGGCTCCAAGTGCGTTAAACAACCAGATCAGTGGAGAAAAGCAAAGTAGAGCAGCTTTAATTTGTCTTTGTGGAGATTTAAGATGAATGCGACAGCTGAACATTCATCTGTTTGTGGAGGAAAGTGGGAAACAATGTAATACAAAACTCTGTGAAAAAGTCTTAACTTGGTGCAAAATGAGATCAGAGTCATATGAGAAGTGTTAAAAAGCTGCATTAAGTTATTATGACCCCGCTATTAACTTCCACATGTGTGCGTAAAGCATTGCGCATTTCTCATCAAACGGCACCCAAAGTCTGTTCTTCTCCGCAGATCTCTCTCTCAACACACGGCATGCTCATATACTCTCAAATTTAAAAAAAAGCCTGAATCTACCTTAAATCCGCCTCTGATGGTGTTTGTTTCTTACCTGCCAGTTCTCCACCGTCCACACCTCTCCGTCCTCTTCTTCGCTGGAGAGCGGAGTGCCCAGCGCGCCGAAGACCTGCACGAACACGACCAGCAGCAACACGACTGCGAACTTCAAAGCCTCCATCGTCTCCTACAGGTGCCAAGATAACAGTGGCTGCAGATTGTCAAGAAAAACTTCCCCGATCTGGACGCATACAGCAGCCGAAAAACTTACTACAACAATGTGACTCGGCTCTGCACTTTGTGCGTCGGTCCTGAGCGGAGGTCTTCGTTTGCTCTTATAAAGTCCCTCTGCTCGCTCCTCCCTGCTTCCTCCGGCCTGATATTAAACTGAATATATCCTACAGGCCAGATTTTTTTTTCTTCCTCTGACTCAGACGTGATGTGGACAGTGAATAAACTTCACCTTATCTAACTGGCCACTTCCCAGACTGTGAAGGATGCATGTGTTGATTTGTTATTCCTGCGGCTCACCTGTGATTTTGCCTTTGTCCACACGATTGAGGAGCTCATTAAGCAGCTAAATGTGCTCTGAATGAGCCCAGCGGGGCGTGAAAGCTGATGTATGACACTCAGTGTGTTTGAGTTATCAGGTCAATGAACCACAAGGAAGAAGTGGAAGGGCCACAGGCAAAGACAGGAAGGACATGCTTTATTTTACAGGCTGAAGGCCAAACCAACTCACTAATAACACTGACACGGTTATATTTTCAGTTTCATGGCTGTCTTCAAAGCTGGACCAGATCACATCATGTTTTGTCTCATCTTTATGGCTCGTGTCACCTTGGGTGCAATTTGATTTTCAGCTGTGATGCATTTGTGCTTTGTTTGTGTGACTGCAGGTGGGTGGCCTGGTAGCATGATAAATTTATACTTTAAATAATCACTGCGGCCACAGACGGCATCAACAGACCACCTCTCCCTCACTCTGTGGCCAGCACAAACAGCAGGAGGAACACAGCATTACGTTTCGCATTTAGGACATTTCCGTGATTCTTCAGGCTCATGTACAATTAGTCAAACAGTAGATGTTATGGGGTGTAAACACTGAGCACTGTGACTTTCTTTTTTGTGGACTTCTCACTCATTGGACATAGGCTAATGTCACCACAGGGGTTCCAAGCCGGGGGATCAGGGCCTCCACAGGGGTCCCTGGGTAGATCTGATATGTATTTAAAGGGCATTAAAAAAATCTTCAAATGTATTTTTGCTTCTTTTTTTTTTTGATGACTTTTCTGCTTTTTTTCATTTGAAATATTAGATACTTCCATCTCTTCAGGCCTCCCTCAAATACCCCAAATGAAACAATCTGAAAAACAAAAATCACTCTTTAATTGAACTAGAGATATTTCATGTTTGCACTGGAGCCACAACCTTTCATGAAGGGTCCCGAATAGACATTTAAGGGCCAAACAAGGTCCACAAGAACCACTGGTTTAACATGTACAGTTTAATCCCACAGCAAAGGAGCAGCATAACAGACAAAGGCAGCAAAAAGCTGCATGTGAATGGTGAACAGTTACAATGCAGCACATCATGCTGTCACAATACAACAGACTTAGCCATGCTGGCAGCACGGCTGAAAGGGTCTGCTTAACATTTCATCTAGCACCATCATCAGGTCAAAATTTTAACTTGTCCAGTACTTGCATGTCAAACTGATTCCATAAAGGGCCGTGTGGCTGCAGGTTTTTGTTCCAACCTAGGACGAGCACACCAGACCAACCAATCAACATCAAGGGATCACTTAGTTATCAGCTGAAGACTGAGATCAGCTGATTAATTGATTCCAGCCTGGTGTGCTCCTCCTTGGTTGGAACGAAAACCTGCAGCCACACGGCCCTTTATGGAATCAGTTCGACATGCCTGAAATACATGCAAGGAATACAATTCCCCTTAGCCTCAAGTGCACATTCGTGTTTCATGCTCATTAGCATATATTAGCATGCTTACATGCTAAGATAAGATTTTGAACAGAACAAACATTAGTTTCTAAATGTCAATATGTTAGAAAACACAGTACTTCCCTTCCCTACGAGAGCTTATCCGTCTCCACGAGAGTTTTCTGAGCATCACTAAAAGACCAGATTCCTCCTGGTGCACTGAGACTCAGGCCTCAGGACGGATGAAGGAAATTAGAGTTGGTCTCCATACAGATGCAGATACACACAGCAGGGTTATTACAATTCACAGAGGTGGATCAAACACACAAACATGCACAGACAGACTAATACCTCAGTACACGAGGCTCTGCATATGCCAGACGGATAATTACCGACTTTAAGTGCTCGAGCCAATCACAGTCAGATCAGAACTGATGACCAGCTGGTCACCATTTATGTCATCAAACAGCGTCTCACTCATCTTTTTTCAGAGGTTCTTTGTAATGTGGCCACAGGAACACAATGGTCTCATAATAAAGTTGTTCTTTGTACTACGCTGGAGTGCTGGAGTTTAGACCTCGTCCAACACGTCTCAAAACAAATTGTTTGGAAATACGTCACACTCCCATAGTGAGCAACGTGGTGTCTGGGTTTGGAGTGTGCAGATACATTCGCCAACGAACCTGTGATATGGTCCTTATTGTCAAAGTACATTATCTCTAAATATATTTTAATGAATAATAACACCCTCTGTCGGACAGGAGCAACATACATTCAGAGTCTCAACATGTTTCAGCTGGCTATACCTGCCCATTACAGTTCAGGGTCACACAGCTGACCCTCAATCAGTCACCTTCAGTTGTGGCATCCATTACAAAACAGTGGCTGACCACTGATTACTCATTTATGTATCCACTTCTTTAATGTAATGACAGTGGTTGGACTTTCTGTGTCACTAATTATTTCTCCTCTAAAGAAATGTGAGCTCCAATCAGTCTCCTTTGGCAATCAGGAACTATTGAGAATAAAGTGGGAGTATCATCTGTAGTACTTTGGTTTATGACCAAAGCGGCTAGTGGCAGTGGCGACTGACTCGTCTCTATGAGCTGTTTTTTTTAAGTGAACGACGAGAGCCAGCTCCCATCTGAGAGTCCATTGCTTCTTTTTCCTTTCTTTGTTTATGTGAATTAGCAGAAGAAAGAAAAATTGGATGATGCTGTAACGTATTTGTTGGATATGATCCAGAAATGTCTCACTTTGGTAGACTATTATAAATTGTGCCAGTGGTCAACATACAAAACATAGTTCAATATGAATAAAATGTTCAATATACGCATAGTAGTGGTTGATGCCTTTTTACATTAGAACATAATGTAACATTATGGTATTCTGGATATTTAAAAGTTGAGTATAATTACATTTAATAATTCAAATAATAAGTCAGTGGTGCCAAATGAGGAAAAATACAACAATAAAACATTTTCCAGCTTAAAAAGGGTCCACAGCTGTGCGAGCGACTCTATGAGGGTGAGTTAATGTTAGGATGCTAATATCAGCTAACATTGTCAGAATGACAATGCTAATATGCTGATAAGTAGCAGGTGTAATGTTTCCCCTATTCACCATCTTAGTTTAGCATGCTAGAATGCTAATGTTTGCTAATTAGCACTAAATCACAGCTGAGGCTGAGAGGAATATCGTGACAGGTATTTGGTATTGGGCAGAACTGAATTTTCCACCTGATGATGACACCTGGAAAAAAAAAAGGGTCAATAACGTCATAACATTTCATCCTGTGAGGAATATGAATTTATTCACCAAATGATAGACTTGGTATTTCTAGGTGAGTTTTGTACATTTCTGCCAATAAACACTTAAGTCGGCTATTTTTCTGCTACTTCATTCAGCAGGAAACATGAGGCTGTGATGTGAGAATCAAACACTGAGGGCGGGTTTGATTTGACACTGGGTTGTTAAATTTTCAGCTGTCCTCAGCAGCCTCTTTGCATCATCTTTCTGCTGCTCGATGCTTAGCAGTGGTGTGTGCGTGTGTGTGTGCGTGTGTGTGTGTGCTCCTGTGCCGGAAGCAGATGCACACGGTTCGATGTGAACCAGCGTTGTTCACATCGAACCGTTTGTCGGACCAGCAGACTAACACACTTCTGCAAGCTTACAGAGAGTTAGTTGATTCCACTGTCTATCAAAAATATTGCTCAGTTAGTTTAGCTTAACATAAAGACTGGAAATGGGGAAGCAGCCAGCAGCCGGCACTGTCAAAAGACACACAACAAAATCCACCAACCAGCACCTTTAATTAATCAATCAATCAAACTTCATTTCTATGACGCCTTCCAACATCCAAAGGAGCACAAGGCGCTTAACAAAGAAGAATAAAAACAACAAATAAATTAAATAAATTAAATCAAGTAAAAAGAATTTTAAAAAACACACAGTCAGAAGGAGACTAAGTATTAAACGCCAGGCGGTACAAATGCGTTTTAAGATGACATTTAAGAGCATTAAGATCAGAGATAGTGTGCAACTGTGGTGGAAGAGAGTTCCAGCTTAGGGCCGTGAACAGAGCGGTCTCCATACTTCTTATATCTCGCCCTGGGGACAACCAAGGGGATGTGGTTAGATGAGCGGAGAGTCCTGGCAGGTTGATAAATTGGCAGCATCTCTTTGATGTAGGCAGGGGCCTGTCCATTTATGGCCTTGAAGACCAACAGCAGGACCTTGAACTGGACACACCGGGAGCCAGTGGAGCGCTTGGAGGACCGGGGTGATGTGTGCGTGCTTTGAGGAGTTGTAGATGAGATGTGCTGCTGCGTTCTGAACCAGTTGCAATTTATGGAGGAGTAAGTGATTAAGTCCAGCGTAGAGGGCATTGCAGTAATCAAACCTCAAGCTGATGAAAGCGTGGACCGCCTTTTCCAAATCTGCCCGGGACAGGAATGTTTTCACCCTACTCAGGAGGGTGAGTTGGAAGAAGCTCACCCTCACAACTGAGCTGATCTGCTTCTCGAAGTTAAGTCCCTCGTCAAAAATGACACCTAGATTCCTCACAGCAGGAGCAAATTGAGGTGGGTCAGGGCTGAACAGAATGTACTCAGTCTTCCCCTCATTGAAATGGACGAAGTTCTGGGACAACCACTTTTTGACAGAGTAGAGAAAGTTATTGAGAGGGTCTAGCGCAGAGTGATCATTGAGGATGACTGGAAGATAGATTTGGAGATCATCAGCATAGAAATGATATTGGATATTGTGACTGGAGATGAGTTGACCAAGTGGCAGCATGTACAGTGAAAACAGAATGGGACCAAGAATGGAGACTCGGTGCTATGTCTCGACCTGAAACCTGATTGAAATTTGTCCGCAAAAACCATTAACACAGAGGTGAGCCTGAAGCTGTGAAAGAATAAGCTTCTCCATCAGTTTGGATAAAAAAGGCAGATGTAATAAGGAAATAAGAAATGTAATAAGAAGTGCATCACATAGTGCCACTAAATAAAATATTTGTCTGACTTTATTGTTTTATCTTTCCTTTCCTTTTTAGCACAGGCAGTCAAACACCTACACTGCTCTGAATGCCGGAGACCGCCTGCCTTGACATGACGCTGGACTGCTGCATGGTTCACAGAATAAAATCAGCAGGTCATTGCTTCAGTTGTGTTTAACTGCTCGACCATGATGAGCGAGTGACTCACATAATTGTTGAAATGAACGCTTATACTGAAAATCACGTCACAGCGTATGGAACATAGTTTGAAGGATCTAGACTGGGCATAAATGTTTCTGATGATACTATAAAGAAATGTGCCTGTATGAGTATTTCTACAACTTGGGTGTATGAATATGAAGTGACTGGCCAGATGGAAATGTTTGCTAATCATGCCTCCTTTTCTGTGATTGGTCAGTTTGTGAAAAGTATGACCTGATCACACAATAAATCCATGCTCATTAAATGTAAATGTGTGGAAATAAGTAGTCTACAGCATGTTTGTTTGTTTGTCTCACTAAACTGATGTGCTCTAAAACCTAAATAAATCAATCTAAATTAATTTCTACATTAGAGAGCAGTAATAGAGTGTATACCTAAAGCCAAAAGCAGCATAATCTTTTTAATATTTTTAAAGCCAGACTAAAACAGTCTATGGCCATGCTGGAGGCTCTGCAGGGATGTATGATCATTGCAAAGAAAATCGAAGAGTTTGATTTTTTATCTTTAGCAGCTGTGGTGAAGTTCGTGTAATAAAAAAAATCATAATGAAAGCAATATTGGTTTATTTGTGTGAGGATGGTGTACGCAGAAAGGTCAACATGTTAAGCCAGTTCATGATGCATTTAGTTTTGGGTGAGCACAGACATGAGTGCAGCATGTTTGTGTTTATTATTTTCACCATCTTAGTTTAGCTGAGGGGGATGTCATTGGTTTTGCAGGTATTTATTCATAAAGTGCTGGAAACAGTTTGACCTGCTGGTGGCGCTACATGAAAAATCAGGACTCACTCACATCAGCAGTGAGTGTTCAGAGCAGTCCATTCAACAGCTGTGAAGATATTTCAGTCTGGACCAGAGTGGCAGACGGACCAATTGGCCAACATTTACATGGTATATAAGGGAAAATACATGTACAAGGATCTCCCTCTGAGGTTGACACACCACACGCCAGACTTTGCAGACGGAGCCTGCTGCAGTAAGGACTCAGCTTTAATACACGGTACGAACTCAACCAGGTGAGCTACAGGGGCGGCCTCCTGGGTCTGGATCCTTCAATGAGCATTGACATGCTCAGTGCCGGGGAACACTCTAATAAAAGGCCAGTGTCAGCCCTGTGTGCGTCTCTGACCAGCTCCCATTTTGATGCCGCTTGCTGGTTGTCAGTATCCACTGTAAAAACTGCTGCTGTTTAGAATTTCAGTCACTCTCAGCGGCCGCTTGCCAACAACGGTTCCAGAGGAGACGTTAAAGGACAACTACTAACAATACTGGGTTTTATTTCTGCACTAATTTGAGCACTGCTGCATCGACTCGCAGCATAGCTGAGAAAAACAATTTCATAAACACAGCAGTGAACATTATGCTGATATAAAAATGCTACATCCTACAACTTTATAAAACTGTGTGTGAGTTATCGTCGCTGGAGAGTCGTCACTTGTCTCCCTGAAAACCCCAGATGCGAGTGCTGGCTGTCTCCTTCGAGCTCTTGGAGAGATTTGACTCTGCAGGATGAGTTGTGTAAGACGAGCAACGTGTGCATTTCCATTTAGGGTGGATTTGTTAAAGACGTGATTTGAGCTCTGGGTTCCCCCCCGACAGCATATTAGCAGTGAGATTATCTCTGTGGCATCAGCCCACAACACAGCGCTGATCATCAAGGAGTCCACCAACAGTTGGTTCGTGTCTGCTGTCGGTGGATGCTAATCTGAAAACCACACGGAGGAGTTTTATGCAACACAGACAAGTGTTGTTATTTCACCTCTCCTCATCTGATTTTAACAGTCCAACACACACTCTGAAGAAATTTGACTCGACATTTATTTTCCCCTTTTCTTGTTAGCTCCCAGTCCTTCCTTTTGTCTCTCGCTGCCTTTGCATTTTCCCGTGACTCTTGTGAACAATCCGGGGACAAAGATGAAGCCAGGCTTAAATCCAGATAACCGCCAAGGGAGCAGTTTTTGCCAAACAAAATAGGAGCCATCACTCCAGCTGTCACCACGTTCTCTGGGGACAAGCGAAGGCAACACACCTGGTGGGAAGTGCCGACACATTGCTCTAATCCATTTAAGACTAATTCCTTATTAGTTTTTCCTCCCGTGCCCTTACGACTCCGTTGCTTGAAAGGAGCAGAAGAGCCAATAAAATCCAGAATATTTATCACCATAATAATGATTATATTAAATTACAATAATGATACCTAGAAGAAAAAGAAGATGAATAAGAAAAAGAACAAACAACCAAAACATACTACAAATTCCTTTTGTGCTGTGTAATCGTCAGTCTCTCTGCTCCTCATCTTACATGCAGTTTAACATGATAGCTGGAACGCTCGCTGATCGATGTTTGTGCCATTTTCAAAAGAAAAATGGCGCTAAATTTTACTGTGAAGAAAACAACAGCAAGCTTTTATTTCTGCATGATTCTGTCGGATGAAAAGACGACCGTCACGAGCACATCTTTTTTTAGCTGGAGCTATCTAGTGCTAGCTAATGCTATTGCTAAAATGAGAATCCCGCCATGATGTCATGCTTATAGACTGAGACTAAAGCTACATGTCCCAGGGCAGAAAACTGTTTTTTTGGAGTTGCTGAAATGCAAATTGCCCCAAATCAAATAAAGAGCAGGACAGAGCTGCTAATGTTAGCCTCCTCTCTGATATTCTGACAGCTGGGCTGTCACAGACACGATGTTTCTGTGCTTTTCTGACGTAACATGTAGCTCCATGAAATAAGGTAGATCACTAGCCTGTTCCTTGCTGTTGAAATAATAGTTAAAACCTCTACTATAGCCTAGGTGGTAAGCTAGTTAGCTGAGCATGCTAGCATCTGTAGTTAATTACATTACAGCACATAAACACACTAAATCCTTACTTATGCTTTAGCTTTTGCTTTTGCTCTTGTGTTTTTGTTTTTGGAAAGGCCAAAAAAAGTTATGTTCAGGGGTTTATTTTGCTTTATTTAATTGTCGACCAATAGATTTATGCACACCAGAAGTGTTGGGAATATGTTGACACATTTCATTTTGGCTATTTCATGACTTCAGTCACCTGTCGTCCTGTCCTCTGTCTTTCCACAAACGGCCCACTGTTGTTCAATAACACAAGTGACACCGGCGTAATGAAGGAAAAGAGGACATATCTGTGCGGCCACCCTGGAAATGATTTGTGGCTGGTAAAGATTGAAAGGAACACCCAGGTCCAGAAGTGGGGGTGACAAAAACCAGCCTCTTGTCACACTGTCAGCCATTTTACTGCAGATCCAATCAGTTTTTATTTGTCTGATCAGGCTTTTCTTACCTGTGCCTGCCTCCCTCCCATCTGACCTCATTCAGCGTCCTCTCCTGCTGTCTTTATCTCTGTCCAGCCAACAGCAACCAAACAGCCGAGCAAGCCGCCAGAAAACAACACAAAAACAAGGAAATCACCTGAAGTGCCCCCTTGAACTTCACATTGCTTCATAGCGTGGGGCTACTGTTTGAACACAGGCCACAATATCTGCTTGTCTTCTTTTATTCTCTGATACTAGATCATGCAAAGCTGCACATTTTACTGTGAAAACTGACAGATCCTATCAGAGCCACAGCAGAGAGGAGCGCCCCATTACCACCAACCACAGCTCTTTGTCAGATCTAGGGTGGCTATGCTCAGGTGATGGAGCCAGTCATCCATCAGTCATACGATCGGTGGTCTGATTACCAGCTCAACCTCTCCACAAGTCACTGAGTCACAGAGCAGGACACAGAGCCCCAGAGAAAGTGGTGTAAATGTTTGTCTTTTCACTCAGATACATTTATGGTGTCAGGCATGGTGGCTGGCAGGAAATCTTCTTCATGAACAGGAAGTGGAGCACTCCATGAAATAAAAGCCTTAGTTCAACAAAATTGCTCAGCATTCAGGCCCAAAAAAGGACGTAATATTATTTGCCAACCACGAAGCTCGCTGGTTCCAGCTGTTTGCTTCATTATGTTGCCTGGGAGGAGGTGCCGCCTTAAAGGCCAAAGTCAGGTAACTAAAATCTCATGTGCACAGTAATTATCACAGATTACATGAAAGACTGTAACACCGTCTGCTGTCTTGCTGTGCAAGATGTGCACTGATTCTCATCTGCGCCTTTTTAGGTATTTATACAGTAAATCCTCCTGCCCAGAGGTGGCTTACACTGCATACATGCACATATGCAGTATAGTGGCCTAATGGGAAATAGTTAAGTTATGCCGAAATAAATACAACAAAAAGTACATGATTAAATCTGACCAATGTAAATGAGGCGTAGTAGTATAACAGTGTTTTTTAAATAATAAAAAAAACAGTTTTGTTTTATGTTACTTGATTTATCTACTTATTTTTTTGGAATTTTAGTCTCCTTTAGAACAATACACTTCTGTACTCTTGGAGGAGTCTCGTTCAGCTGAGATTGAAGATAAACGAGGAAAACGTAAAACCCTTCATTTGAGGTTAACTGCAAAATCCAAAATCTTTCCACCAGCCATTGCATTTACATCAGGGGAATTCTGCAAACTCCAAGCAATGATGTAAAAATTTAATTTTTACTAGATTTCAGGGTTTTGGACGACTGTTCAGCCATAATTTTGCTAATTACATCTTTGCATTGTTTTCTCCATCCTGCTGATTTCCATTCTGGACAGAACTGTATCCTCATAGTTACAGGTGGATTAAAAAGGGTATATTTCAACAATGGATCTCAGGCTCTGCAATGAAAACAGCTTTTGTTCCCTTAAGAGACAATACGAATTTTTGTATGCTTATGCATGCACGTGACAATGCGTGCATGCATCTTTCTCAAACTTGTCATCCCAGTTTTGTAGCCCATAAGAGCTGAATCCACTTCATTAATTTGTTCCATATGTTACACAACCCTGCCTATGCTCCTCCTGTTAAGCTGCACCAGTATACACAATGAATACTGGTAGTAAACACGACTGGATGCTTCCCCGCTTCATAATTAGATCGTTCAATCATTCGCTGCAGAGACCTTTGCCTTGCTGGGGGCTCAGAGAGACAGACATGTGTGTATGCAGCTTGTTATATGATTTTAATGTCTAAGTGAAAACATAAGTGTGCATCAAGCCAATGAGTGCATATTTAGCATGTTCTTTTGTGCAGTGAATGCATTAGGATGGCTGCACATGCAAGCTTGCATATAATTCACTGATGTATACAGTGCATGTAGAGAGTTTACACCTATGTGTCACTGGAGTGAAACAGGAATTAATCTTTTTGAGACAGTGGCTTATTAAATGCAGCTCAGGTCCACTTAAACATATTGAGATGTGTATTGAATTTGTGTCAGAAAGAGATACATGCCGTTAATTTACCATCGTATCATGGCTTGGGATCACTTCCATGAAACAAATGCTGCTTTATTTTTGCTAATTGCACTCAGTCCTGCTCAGAGTTTCCACACAAGAGGAAAAGAGAGGCTGAGAGTAAGTGAACAAGTAATTACATGCATTTTTCTTATCAGCTTCATCTGTGCTTCGTATGATCTGCCCAATAATCAGCTTCACCACTGTGGAACATTAAAGGAGTAGTTTGACATTGTGGGAAACACATTTAGTCGCTGTCTGGAGGACAGTTAGATGAGAAGACTTACCACCTCAAGCCTGCTAACTGATAGCCTCCCTATTAGCCTGAGGACTGTTTGGTGAGACTGTTTGTGAACATCTGCTCAGTATATTGTCATTAGAATTGTTATCATTGCATAAGAAAGTCCAGATCAGCTTCATTTGATTGATTGTATTTACCAGGTTATATATGCAAAGGCTCAGGAGGATAATGCTGTGTTCTTTATTTGGGAATTACATAGCGTGGCAGTGGATTGATTGGATTTATCAGGTAAATTTAAAATGCACACAGCTGTATCAACAACGAAGAGAGGAAGGTGGGGAGAGACCAGTGAGTGAGTGAGTGATGATCAGGTGATCAGAAATAAAATAAACACGTTCTCCAGATAACATGTTCTATACACACACACCTACACACGCAGCAAATTTGCTTAAATGTGCCAAAGGAGGAAGCTAATGCTTTGTGGAGAACACGTGAGCACTTTTACTCCCCACTGAAAAATTAATTGCATAATAGTGGTAGCCTATCTCTGCTGCTGAAGCATTAAGGTGCACTGGGCAAAGGATGCTGTATGTGAAAGGAGCATATGTAGCGACAGTAGTACTTATAGTAGTGGTGGTAGCCGCTTTGGTCAGGTTTTCCAGGCCTGATGGAGGTTGCATGCAACAGTTAAAGAAAGCTGCTTTAGAGTCATGTATTTACAGTATAGTAATTTTTTTAATTTATTCATTTTGCCACGTCGGGAGCAAAAAAGACGCAAATACTACTAAACACAATGATGTTTTAAGTTCATCGTGCATGTTATCGTGCTGAAACTGTTCAATTTGCAGTTGTGTTTCTGGCCACCTGACAAATATCAGCTCAGTATTTACTCCACTTTTCTGTAGCCTTGGTTTGGTTTCCTCCAGCCTCCAAAAAATCAGATTCTGGTGCTAAATGCTTGACCATGTTCAGGAGCTGGATGTTAACTTTGCCCGTTGTTTGATGATGGGCAGGTTGTGTACAGTGGGTTCAGCAGAGCTTTTACACTGTAGTTGCCTGGTGTACCTGGAAAAGGGAGCAGAGTGTGCATGCTGGGAAACCAAAAAAAAAAGTGCTAAAAGAGGCTAAAAGGCAGCCATGGATGTGGGTTCACCGCCATTAATGCCACCTTTCACATTATAGATTAGAATTCAGCTTTAACATCTGAGCTGGACAAAATTAGGTTACCTGAAAGGGAACGAGACGTTTTGTATGTGTGTGTGTGGCAGATGTAACATATACAACAGTGTATTCACAGTTACAGAAAAGCAGAGACAGAAAAAAGAGAACACAATAATGCTACAAAGTACAGATTAGATGGTCTGCAAGTGTTGAACACTGGCGTTTTGACAAATTCACCAGCACCTTTACTCCATGTTTGCTGGACCACAGCGCCTGTTGGTGGTGGAGAGCATCTATTACAGCCTTTGTACCGCGGTTACACTACAGAGTCAAACAATGAAAAACTGCAGAGCTCATAACTCCCACACTGCACTGAGCACCCAGCACCCACACAGGATACAACCCAAAACACATTTCACACATTCTAATGTGAAACCTCTCAGCTCACATCAGTTTATAGGCTAAATCACCCTCACACTTTTATACTGATGATAATACTTTTATCATTAAACATCAGGTTATTAATTTGATGCTTTTAATGTGGCTGTTATTTTTTATTATTTTATTTGTCTGCAGTGTGTTTTATCATATTGTAAAGTGTATTTGGGCCATGCGCCATAGTGATTCTGCACTTTAAATTGGTTGATGTAATTGATTAATATCTAAGAGTTTACAAAGTACTTCATAATAGCCTATAGAAAGTTGAACACTGAAACAAATTAAAAAGAATGATATAACTGAGCACACAAAGACAATAATGTTAGATCTTATCTTTCACCTTATTAGTTCCCCTTGTCACACTGTGCTTGTCTTAGAAAACCATGTGTACACATGTAAACATGTGCACATGCAAGGTTCACACTTTCTCACAGCTTGGAAATCGTGCTAATATTGATTTTGCCAAACGCTTACACGCGATGATGTTTGAACAGCTAACTAAAGAGCCAGGCCACCCCAACCTAAACGCAGGGTGCAACGGTTCAGTGAATGTGTGGAGGTGAGTCAGAGTGTCAGAGGAGACTCTGCAGAAGGCCAGAGAGCCAGCAGACCGGTCCAGATACACAGCCACTCTGGTGGAGTCAGTGGAGGGCAGAGCTGTTCCTTTGTGTTACTGTGTGACTTCAGTGTTTAACATGTTAAATGAGATCCGACCTAAACAGAATAAAACAAACAAACTATCCAATTGGGGCAGCAGCGGGCAGGCGACTCCCGTGTTCAGTGAGATAAAATGAATGTGGTTGTCAAAGGAGTCTGGTAGCTTTGAAGAAAGTAGAGATTAGTGCCTTCAGCTCCCTGTTCAAAAGGGCTGTCTGACAGCAGGGTGAAACAGTGAAAATATTCAACATGTTTTGCTGCTGCCACAATCCACAGCAGTACATTGCTTTGCTTCCTACACCAGCACTCCTGCTCATCAGCTCTGGAGAACAGCATATATTTTCTATTAATTGCTGTTACTGGCAATAATACAAGGAGAACTTTACAAGAAAGCTGCAGGTTTTCAGTAGCAGATTTTAAAAAGCCAGCCCAACAATAGAAAATAGTGTCATCTGCATAGTGTGATCACACTGCAAGTGGACCTTACAGGACAATATCATTTACATAAATAGTAAACAGAACTGGTCCTAAAATTGAACCTTGTGGGACACCTGTAGTTATTGGTAGAAACTCTGATTTGGTATAATCCATTTTTGCACACTGTTGTCTGTCAGGGTGGCATGAACTGCTTCATCACTTCCATCAAACATCTTCAGATTAAATCCTGCTATTCCTGCTTCAGGTTTTCACCCGTGGGGCGATCTGGGGCCTTGCTGTTACACTTATCGCTTTGCCTGGGGTTCCATTCAAACCAGGTCTTCCTCTTTGGTTGAAAGCAAACCTGATCTTGTCAGTCAGTCTTGGTTGTTACACAATTACCGGCCATGTAGGAGTCCTCGATGAGAACCTATATTACAACACTGTTTCCAAATAAGTTGGGACAGTGTGTAAAATGTAAACAGAAACATAATGTGGTGATTTGCAAAACACTGCAACCCCATATTTAATTGAAAATAGCACAAAGACAACATATCAAATGTTGAAACTGAGAAATTTCATTGTGTAAATGCTATCCTCATTCACACATTTAAAAAAAAAAGTTGGGACAGGGTCATGTTTACCACTCTGTTGCATCAGCTCTTCTTTTAACAACACTCTGTCAGCCTTTGGGAACTGGGGAAAACATTTGCTGTAATTTAGAAATGTCATTTTAAATATGAGGTTTCAATGTTTTGCAAATCATCACGTTCTGTTTCTATTTGTGTGTTAAGCAGCGTTACAACTTTTTTGGAAGCACTGCGTTAGGTGTCTCGGGGTGTACGAATTAACGTCTGGATGTCCTTCTATAATCTGGAGTCTGGGGAACAAAAATAGTCTTGTTTACTTCAGTAATTAATGCTTTGCTAATTGAATTGTCTGTTGTTCATGAGATGAGCTGCTGTGATTAATAATGATAGAGCAATAAGACATTTTTATACAGCACTTTTTTAAACAATGTTTAGAAAAGAAAACAATTTTGTAGAAGAAGAAAAAAGAAAACCATTTAAGGCAGATTAAATGAGAAAAAGGCCAAAGAGGTCAGCACAGAGGAACTAAAGCTGTGGCAGCGTGTGATTATTGAGGCTCAGATGTGGATCCATCTAAGCCACCGGATTCGGTTCTTGAAGAAGAGCAGCTTTCAAATAAGTGTTTATAAAATGTCAAATTTATTTACAGTATATCATGGAAAACAGCATTAAAATACAGATAATAACACATGTAGATCTCTTCTGACACCAAGAGAAGTACACCGATTGATCAGAACAATAAAAAAGATTTACAGTGACAAATTCAACGGTACGTGTAAAGCCATTCTCACCACGTAAAGATTTCAGTGGAGAAGAACAGGATTAGGCAGGCGGTGGGATGCTGGCATTTTTTTTTTAATCTAAGCCAGTTTAAATTGTTTTATCAATAAAAAAACAGGCCTATTTTGCCCGTGATCTGCATTCTGCTAACAGAATACATGTGCTGAGAGTGAAGTACGTGCCTAAAAAGAACTCGCTGAGAAAGGGTGGGATTTTTTTCTAGAGAAAATACAGGGCAGGATATCTTCTAAAAACACAATAGATACAAAATTAGAATCATTATAGAAGTCTGCTTTAGGAGATCAACTTGCACGATGGAAAGTGCACAAAACAGTGCACTATCACCTGGCATGTATTCACACAGATTGACGTTACGGGGGCCAGTGCACATTTAGTTTAGGCATCCAGGCTAATTTTCCGTAGTCCCATAGTCCCTGGGCTGGTGTAACAGGAGCTACAAAAGACACATAAAACACATTAAAACAGGAACAGCAACACGGTACATAAAGCAGAGCACACTTCACAAGACTCGGACATAAATGGTCTTTTAAGCATGATTTTACATGGATTTTAAATGAGCAAAGTATGTGATGGCTGCTGAGAAGTGTTGGACTGTTTCATGTCTGAGCTGCTCTCACTGAAAAAGGCAGCCCTCTTTATAGGTATTAGACATAAACAACAGCATCGTCTGCGTACATTTGAATCTCAGCCTCAATGCATACAGCGGGAAGATGCTAACAGGTGCCCCAGAATTGATCCCTAAAGTCACAACGAAGAGCTGATGACAGTTCACTATATATGTTAACCCTCTCTGCTCTGCCTTCCAAGACAGGACTGCATCCATTTAACTGCATTAGAAGAGAAGTTGAACATTGAAAGCTTGGTTAGTAGACCACTATGAACCACAGTGGCAAAGGCTTCCTTAAGATCTAAGAATATGGGCCCAAATTTAGATTATTTTTCTCCAGGAGAAAGCAACCATCAGTTTGCATTGAATGGTTGGATCCAAAACCAAACTGCATGGGATGCAGCTGAAAGGGTTGTTAAGGTGGCTAGAAAGCTGTTCTGCTTCATATCTTTCAATGACCTTTGTTTTAGAAATGTCTCTACTCTCAAATACAGGCTGATTGTAAAAGGCATCACACTTAGTCGACTGGTGGAGGGGCTCTGTATCAGTGTCCATATAGATTACACAAAAATCTGCATTCAAAGTTGCTGCTATTTCAAAGCTGCTTTCAGTGCCACATCAGTCACTCATCAATTAATGTACGTGGGTTTTTCTTTGCCTGCAGTCAGGTTTAGTTTTCCTTGGAAAATGATTCATTAGACCAGGAATTCTGGCAGTCAGTCATCAGCAGAAGACATAAAATTATTCCATTTAAACTCTTTAAATGCATTTTCAGTGTTGAATTGTTCTGCCTTCTGTTGTTAACATACACAAGCAACAAACACAGAAACAACCTTCCCAGCAGATTAAAGGACGTGCTCGCTCCTCTTACCTGCCATCACATAAGTGAGCAGCTGCTCTTTGGCGAGGTGGTCCAGCGCAGCCAGCTCAGTTTATTTGGATCTTGGTAAGGTGGGTAGCGCAGGCTGTTGAATCTCTCCAACGCCCAGCCGCGCAGCATGCAGCCCCGCCGGTGGCTGAACTGCTCGAAGCCCCAGCGGCCGTGGTAGCTGCCCCAGCCACTGGCCCCTGGACGCGGGGGTAAGAGCCAGAACACCAGTCAAAACAAACAGGCGGACAACGGCAGGGAGGCGAAACGGACATGTTCCAGTCTCTCTTCATAACTCAGGCTACAAATCACTAAGAAACCATCTTTTAAAAGCCACTCAGATATAGATAAGATGTAATACCATTCAGCAATATATAGTTGTTCATAATTTTATTACAGCAAAATCTAAAAAAAGTGAAACCTCTTCCCCCTGTTAGCCATGTAGGTTTTCTGACATGGTGTTATGAGAAATAAATATTATTATTATTATTATTATGTATAATAAAACTAACATAATTAAGTATAGGTAAGGTAGGGACTGTGAGTAGTAACAATCAAATTGTAATGTGAATTCATTCATTCATAGAACTGTATTTTACTCCATGTGTGACCTGAAATGACTGTTGAAGCTTGTGTGTGATCTGTTGTGCATTCACTCCTGTTTAATCTGACTAAATGTTTCACATCGGAGGCGTTGGCCGCCATGTGTTCCTTCACACTATTTAACCTCGGAAGAAGTTTCTTCTCGCTTGGTGATGCGTCAAACTGAGAGTAACATTCATACAAGACAGGATAAAACACCAGTGCTCTGTAAACCTCTCATTCATTATTAAATTATACAAAGACAAGCTTGTCCCATCATGTTTTATGGAACAGGAAACAAAATATTATCAAATATGTATGTGTGTCTATTCCCTGACGGACATGGAGGCAAGCATTAAACAGTTCTTTGGAATAAGAGACAAAGACAGATAATGTGTATTTAATCGCTCTCTATCTCAGCCTAACAGGAAGCAACAGGTTTTCTGTTAAACAGGACAACAATCAGCTTCAACTTGTGTGCATCTTTCCAGCGCTGAGATAATCATTCAGACCAGGAGGTGGCAGTATACTGTAGTCTGACGCTCATTCTGATGGTCATTCTTCTGGTATTGCAATGCCTCTCTTAGTTTAAAAAAACATCAGAGGGTTACACCTACCTACACCTCCAAAGGGCAGGCTCGGCAGGGTCATGTGGACGATCCCGTCGTTAGAGCAGAATCCTCCACTGGTGGTGTTCTCCAGGACTGTGTTTACCACCTTCAGAGAGGATGGACAACGTGACGTCAAATACAAGACAATGCATGTGCGGGTGGGCGATGTGGGAGGCTGCAGAGTTCTGTGTTCTTACAGAGGATTCTTCGGAGAAAACATAGAGGGCCAGCGGCTTCTCTTTGCGGTTGACGAATTCGATGCCTTGCTCCAGAGACTCCACGGTGAGGATGGGCAGGATGGGGCCGAAAATCTCCTCCTGCATTAGTGCATCATCTTCAGCCACGTCCACCACCACTGTGGGAGCTGAGGAGAGCACAGCGACAGGAAACAACTCAATGCACATCACTGAATTAAGAAATGATTTGTCCACAGCTACGATGTGGGTGATGCAGCAACCTTTCTCATAAACTCTGAAATGGTATCAAGCTGTATGATCCCAAATATTTAGGAGAATAAATTATTAGTGTTAGTCCAGATTAGTCAGTAATGTCGACAGGTGAGACATCTGTGAACTGTTTGTCAGATTAGCGATACTGAAGTGCATTGTTAGCTAACTTTGAATGCTCCAGTGTTGAATAATTAACTGAGGGATTGTTCTTATGGCCAATTTGAGAGATGAATATGTGGGTTTTCTTTTTCGTGTCTCTCGTCTGTTTGTGTGACAGTCACACTAAAAGTTTTTCCCTCCGTGTTTGTCCCGTCTTATTTTTGGGGAATGTAAATGACTGGCTGCTTGCTTTCCTCGGGCCTTTCAAGCATTAAAGTGAGATTCTGTAACATTTGGACAGAGAAATAAGTTATTCTGAATAAGGAGAAGCTAAATTTCATTAGCAATAAAACACACCATGCTTACCTGCTCTGTTATGACCAGTGTTCAATTAAAGATACATACACAGACTTTGATGCCAGCATAATATATTTTGTCCCTGTCACCATTGGCCTTGCTTCCTTTCATTCCATTCAGAGAAAAATGAGCAGACACTATTACTACGAGGTGTTCCTCTGAATCACCTGTGTAGGACGGACCTTATAAGGTCATTTCATCAGATATCCAGAACCTGTTCTCTTTTTAACAGAGGAATCTAGCTCAACGTAACCAACGCTGTGCACATGTTTCTTATGCCCACCAATGTACTTCTCCTCCTCGTTGCTCTCTCCTCCCAGAACAACCTTGCCACTGGACTTCTTGAGTAGCTCCATCAGTCGAGTCCAGTGTCTGGGTGACACGATGCGGGAGAGGTCGGGACAGGTCTGAGGCTCCGCGGTGTAGAAATTCTCCAGGGTCTCGCGCATCGCAGGCACCAGGGCGTCCCGGGTGGCCGGTGAGCACAGCACATAGTCCGGGGCCACGCAGCTCTGCCCGGCGTTAAAAAACTTGGCCCACACCAAGCGGCGAGCAGCACCTGTGATGTTCAAGCGTCCGTAAAGGATGCACGGACACTTGCCGCCCAGTTCCAAGGTCACTGGGGTCAAGTGGACTGAGGCTGCCTGCAGGATGCTGCGTGCCACAGTCTGAGAACCTGAAAGACAGAGCTGAGAAGTCAGTGTCCACAGTGGAAAGGACTCATCCCCTGGTGAGCATGAACTGGTTACTATATTTTATGACAATCTGACTGGAAGGACTCGAGATATCTTGCTATGTACCAAAGTGTTGGACAGATGATAGACTGACCAACATCAGCATCCTTAAATCCCACTTCCTGACCAAGTAAAACTATACCGAGAGTTTGTTTTCTTTGTCCATTACAACCAAGACGGCCGCAGATGGCAGCCATGATGCTGCGTTCTCTCACTATTTTTAACATGTGCGCATCATCCTTTACTGTCACATATAAATCCGAAGAACATACTGTGTGTAGACATGTACCTGCATATGCTGTTCATCACTCGTTTCATTTTTTTCCCCGTTTTTCCTTTCACCTACTTGTATGTACATAATTTATTATCATTTATTTGACCTACATATCTTTCTCAACTTTGTTGTCTTTGTTTAGTTGGATCTCAGTTTCTATTGGACCTGTGTGTAACACTAAGAGCAACTTTAAACCGGAGTCAGATGCCTTGTATGTGCACACACTCGGCCAATGAAGCCAATTCTGATTCTCAAGACAAATCCTTGAAACTACAGCCTTGAGACCAGTGTAAAGGGGGATACACAACCACAATTTGTTGAAACACTGACATGCAGTGATCCGATGCATCCTGCAAGTTTTTACCTGTGTAGAAGATGTGGTCAAAGCGATTCTGCAGCAGTGCCTTGGTCTCCTCTGCTCCACCATGAACGACTGCATAACAGTCCTGTCACAACGACGAGGGTTATTGTGGGAGGAAAAAAATGTACAAAACTTTTGAATGTAATTGAATCTCAATATTTAAGAAGAAGCAAATAAAGGAAAACTCTTTAGTCTCAAAAGTTGATTTACCTGTGACAAATATTTGGGGACGAGCTCTGCTATCAGACCATCTGTGGCGGCGCTGATCTCTGAAGGCTTAATGATCACACAGTTTCCTAGACAAAAATACCAACAGCTCCCAGTCAGCTTAGACAGCAGTGACTGACTTGACAGAAGCTAAGATTGCACATGTTACCCTGGTCGTTCATTGCTGTTTCAAGACCAAATGTAGTTCCTTAGTCCTCTAACCCCACTTTGTCATTATTAACAATAATAATAATAAAAATAACAATTAACTTTATTTGTATAGCAAGTGCTTTACAACAAGGAAATTACATGCACCAAGAGCTTCACATAAAAAGACTTAAGAAATAAAGCTAAAAACAGAGTACATAGAATGCATTAAGGCAATTAAAATGCAACAATTTAAAAGAAGGGCAGCAGTACGGCAGTGCGAGACAAAGCTCAAACATTTCAGGCCTGTATCAGGAAGTCATAGCTAGTTGAAGTCTGACATTTTTAGCTTTCTTTCAGGTAGAAAAATAACATTTTTGTCACCTTGTTGATGTTGGACTTGAATCTTAGACCTGAATCTAGGGTAACACCAAATGTTGTAACTTCAGATTTAATCCATGGAGTTAATTTTACATTTTGTTCTTGTTTAACTTCAAGAAATGAGTGCTCATCCATTTATTTGTCACCAAAAGACAGTTAGTAATGGAGTCTATAGCTGCAGCATCATTTGGTTCAGCGCAGATGTAAAGTTGTGTATCATTTGCACAAGTATGGAAACATTGAGCTCTCTAATGGACCAGGGCAGCTCCCTGCAACCCCAAAACTGATGTCATGCTTCTCAGTGACGTCAACCTTTTCCTTTTGATGTAAGTTTGAAACATGTTTAACACACAGTCAGAAAGACCAACCAACTGTTGAATTTATTACGATATCTTGGGTATTGCATCAAATGCTGCATTTAGATCTAAGAGGACAAGAACTGAGATCTTATGTTCAATTTAATCTGAGGTCACTGATTATTTTAGTCAGAGCACTTTCGGAGCTGCTGCCAGAATGTTATTTGCTTTAAGAACAGCGTTAATTTGCACTGAAACTATATTTTCCAGCATCTTACTGATGAATGGAAGGTTGGATACGGGCCTATAGTTGGCGAGTGCATTACCATCTAGGTTGGGTGTCTTTACTAAGGGTTTTATAACAACTGTTTTAAACACATCTGAGAAGATTCCTGTTTGCAGAGGTGCATTTATAATCTTCAGGATATGACTTGAAACACTGTCAAAAAGTCATTTTAAAAATGCTGTAGATACAGGGTCAGCACAGGAGGCGGACCAGTTCGACTCATCTGTTTGACAGGGTTTTCTGAGGTCATCTGCATTTACATCAGCAGCTCTAATTGAGGTTATTTTTGTTATAGAAGAACAATGCAAGTTCTTTACAGTTTGATGTGGAGAACTGCAGACACGTGGGGGGCAGTTAAAAAACATGCTGAAAATGTCCATAAGCTATATTTGATGGGTGAGGCACACAGATGTCAGCCATCAACTCCATCCCCTAAGGTTGGAATGAGGCTTGGTATGAATGCAAGTTGTGGCTGACAGCCCATCAGTTTGTACAGTAGAAGGCAAAAAGTCAGACAGCTTAGGAATGCAATGCATCTTAACAGGAAGCCCAACTGGACCTCCCTCTGTCCAAAATAACTAATCTCTTCACCTTCTACTTTTGAGATATAATCAGCCAGACATCAGATCAGGGAACTGTGTGGCGCTTCAACTTCAAACTGCGTCCACATTATCAAAGGACCACAGAATGACTTCTTTGTGAAATGGGTTGTTATCACCAACGCTGCAGCTCCCTTCAGCTTTACAGGACGTTTTAGCTGTGCTTGGATATGACCGCCAACTTCTTCACTGTCTCGGTTCAGTCTCACCGCTCTCATAGTGTTGTGTTGTTTTGCACCAATGCATGCATGGGGCTAGAACAGTGGCAGAGAGTTTGACTTCCATATCTACACATTCATGAGAGACTTCTCGGGAACCAAGGTCCACCCCAAAGCCTCAGTCATGACCAACACATCGGTTCTGCTGCTGTTTTCAATGCAGATTTTATTTTATTCGAAGCTAAAATGTAAAGTTCTAGCCCTGTATGAGCTGAGTGGCACTGAAGAGTTGGTCATTTATTCTCTTTGGGTTTCTTACTAGACTGACCCCTTAAAGATGACACATCATTTGATTTATTATTAAAAAAAAAAAAAAAGAAGAAGCAACAGTGCAGCTTAAAGTCTGCACTGTATATTCTGGTAATATGGGTGTGGATGATACCTGCGGCAATGGCTCCAACCAAGGGTAAGAGAAGGAGTTGCAGGGGATAGTTCCACGGCCCAATGATTAACACGACTCCTAATGGCTCCCTCCGGATAAAGCAGTCATCAAACCTAGTGGCCTGGAGTTGACACACTTCAAATCAAATTATATAGCAATATGTGCATTTTGATAATTCAGTATGTGCACTCATAATTTCTTAGCCAAAAATGAGCAGCTGCCAAAGGTAAGAATACTTGACTTTTCCTTGACCCATTAAATGCAAGTAGTTTAAATAACTGATACGATAATGATAATCAGTAATAAAAATCAACGCTGACTCCTACATTGTATATAAAATATGGCCAGTATTAGCAAATCATCATTAAACCTACCAGGTTTGTGCTGGCGTACTCTGGCTTCATCCAGCTTGATAAGTTATTGATGGCGTAGTGGATCTCATTGATCACTATATCAACCTCAGACAGGACGGCCTCAAACTTCGGCTGATGTGCGAGGGCAGCAATAACAGAGGAAAGTTAGTGCTTATTGAATTGTAGCACATAAACAAAGTATAGCCTGTACTGTTCTTCAAACACCCTGCATGTGTGCATGCGACCATGTGTGCATTTACTTTTCTGGTACCTAAAATATACAAATTAAAAAAAATACCAATCAGGGCAGCGAGGGCCAAAACCAGTTCCTTCCACTGTTGGTTGTGTTATCATACATCTTTGTGTTGAGGAAGCAGTGTGTGTATGTCATGTGAGCGCAGACGTATACCTTTGCGAGGTCTTTGTGCAGTGCATTTAAAATCAGTTCCTCGTTATCTTTGATCATGGACATAAGCTTGGTCAGCTGAGTTCGGCGAAACTGCTCCGGGACTGTGATGCCTGAACGAAACGCTGACCTCAGCCGGTCCACAACCTGACTCTGGGTGTCCATCCTTTCACCTAGAAAAGACACACACACACACACACACCTTAGCCTTTTTTACTTGATAAAATGACAATTGATTACCACAGTCAGTGTTAGTCAGTGACTACATGGGATGTATAGTAAATCAGATATATTGTTGCATGCATGAAGTGTGCCGTTAACTCTTCCCCTGCAGTTTTGCCGGGGTGCTTCATGGTGAACCTGTTGCAGTGCTCTTTGCAGGCTTGTGGAACTGAGCTGAACTTCACTGTTGCTTCTCTCACAGTGATCACAGTACCTGGCTATGCCCATAAAGCCTGTAACCACTGTGACACATGATGCTGCTTGTTCGTTTTAAGCCTGTCCAAATGAGTCAGCAAAAAGAGAAGACCGCAGGAAAAAAAGGAAATATCTGCTATTCACACTAGAACAGAAAAGCCAGGCCGGTCTAGTTGTGGAACTGACTATTGAAAAGCGAAGTGAAAACCCACCAGATACTGAAGGATTTTACGAACGCGTCAGAAGTCATTTCGCAATATTTCGCAATGGAGAAGAAACGTTTGTTTAAAAAAAGTACGCCGAATTGAACACTTCTTAATGTTTTATTAGATGCATTCCGCATATGTGGCTCTTCTCATTCCATTTTGCCGAAAAGCAAAGAAATAAAAACAGCGATGTTTCCCAATGGAGGTTCGCACACCGCCATCAGACTGCCAGTGGCACACAGCAAACCAAAGCACTGTCAAACCGAGCGTGCACACATGGACGGAAAAGACTCGTTTTGAGCTCAAAGTGCACATTCCTGACCTAGAGGAAGTTTAATAAATGCGACGACAGCTTTGTGAGGCCAGAGGAAGCTTGAAACCACACAGCCTGCTGTTAACAAGCCGTCTCCCCACCCCATGAGGGACTGGCGACTCTTCAGAGCAAATCCATTCCCCTTTCTCTGGAGTTTCCCACGAAAACCTACGCTGCCATATTCATCCGCGGGACTAGAATTCATCAAAACGCACAGAAAATTAAAGCAGGAGGAGGTCGCGTTGCTGCTGTGTTTCGTTTAGCCCACCTGCTCAGCGTCGTGTCTCTCAGCTCCCGTGCCCAGGGAATGCTGCAGTGTTTCCGGGTGTTCGCCTTTTGGTAATTACCGGTTAACGTTGGAGCTCTTGCAAAGTGGGAGGGGGGTATGAGTTTGGCTGAGCCTGAAAAACTAGCCCCGAAACTCGCCCTGCGACAGAACCGTGCATGTTCAAGGCTGCATGAGGTCGGTCACATGGCTGTCACTATGACAGCCTTCATTTCAATAGCTCCAACCATCATGTTGCTGTAGGATTTCACAGGTTGTCACTTGCCTCAGTGGGGCGTGATGGGATGACCTCTCTCCGTCTACTCTCACTGAACTCTCGTTTACTGGCAGAGTGAGTTTAAAGGTTCAGAGTCTGAGCCCGACTTAATCAACTTGTTACATAAATCCTTCAACAGCAACCATGAGTCACGCTCAGTCTGGGCTGGAGTGACTAATGGCTTGTGCAGGTTACTCAAACTATCCCGACCAGACAGGCAACTCGTTAGATAATTGACATCAGAGGAGAAATGGAAATATCTTACTGACAGCAGCCCATCAGCTTACCTTTTCCCAGCAATGCTCACAATGCTTCTCAGAAATGACTGCATGAGAAAATGTGTTAATGGGAGGTTTTGAATGAACCGATCCTTTGAACATAACTAACCACGGTTAGTATTTTTTTTTGTCAATAAAGCACACCTAGAAATAAATCAGCATTGATACAAAAACTTTATTCTCACAATATCAAAAATGACAGACCTAGAGATTTGTAGATTAAAAGGAATTAAGAGAGAAAACAATTGGTGAATATCGTGACTGCTGTTGGCCAGTCATTACATTTCTGGTATCTATTTGTGAAGGTGCTGAGCAGCAGCACTGGGTATGTTAAATAGTGACACACATGACAGTTAAACAGAAACATAAGAGCAAAAAAAGGGGTGAGGGAACAGGTCATTTTGCATTTAATAATGGCAGCAACAATCATACAAAAATCAAAAATAAAGACAACATATGCATTTGAAGGAATTCCTTAAATGATGAAATTGTGAAACTTCCCTACATCTGCATATTTTTTGGGGAAAAAAAACTCCTTCCGAAGACTTCTAAAGCTAAATGACAACGTCTGTCATGAAAAAATAATACAGGTCAAGGCGGGGGTAAAGTCAGGGAGGGAGCGTGTCATATCTACAGAGGAGTGGGAGAGGAGGAGAACAGACTGAAATGGAAGGAGGCCAAAAGGAGAAAGAAAATGGCCATTTTATTTATCTGAGGAGAAGTGACAACAGTCATGGGCCCAGTATCCACCGCGCCCTCGACACCTTTCACAGTGACTGCTCTGTCAGGCTTGGGCAGTGGGGCAAAAATCCAGCTCTTCAGGCTGAAGCTATATGGAGCTTCGCGGGGTTTGGCAGGTTTTCTGTCTAACTGCTCTGAGTTCAGACTGACAGAACCGTCCAGCAGCAGGATGGAGGGTGGCTGGTGAGAAATGGTACCGGAGATTTCGACACATCATGGCTGTCTGCTCAGACTTCACAGAAAATAGTCGGCTACTGGCTTCTTGGAGGGGATGCCTCTGGTCTCTTGTGGCGCTGCCTCAAATATGATGAACTCCCTCTGTAGATGCTCATCCAGCTCCAAGATGGCCGCCACGTTGCCACATCTGATTGCCCAGAGAGAGATTACAAACTGGTTAGACTTTCAGAAAATAAATTTAGAGGGTTGAGCAACACATGGCTGTTTTCTAGACCAGGTCTTCTCTTACCACACACTGAACTGTAAAATCTATTTCTGCTTTAAAAATACCGCAATGTCCTAAGATCCAGTCTCCCCATTTGAAACCAGCTTGCTCTCACTTTGTAAACTTCTATTATTAAATTATCTGTATCAGGCATCTCAAACCGGTTCCATAAAGGGCCGCGTGGCTGCAGGTTTTCATTCCAACCCAGGAGGAGCACATCAGGCCAACCAATCAACATCAAGGGATCACTTAGTTATCAGCTGAAGACTGAGATCAGCTGATTAATTGATTCTAGCCTGGTGTGTTCCTCCTTGGTTGGAATGAAAACTTGCAGCCACGCGGCCCTTGAGATGCCTGATCTATATCATCCCAGATGTAAAAATGCTTACAAGCATAGCAGCAATTTTTCATTTCATCAAAATCATCACAAGGTGAATATCACAGAAATAACCAACACTGTCCCTGATATGATCCATTTATGTGGGAGTGTTTGTAAATGTAACATTTCTCTGAGGAGGTGTTGACATGATGTCCACTCACACAGGAACTGTTGAACTGCGGTCTCTGCCTACCTGTAGCAGTAATTGGGAGCTGACCACACAGTGAGCACCGTCTCATTGAAGTGCCACTTGTAGCCCTCCATGACCAGCTGGTGTGCTCGACAGATCATGTGGATGTCGTTGGCAGCGTTGAACTGGGCTACCACGTCGCTCCCAAACAAGTAGCCAGCACCTCTGGGACTCACCCCCCACCCTGTGGTATCTGAGGGAGAGAAGATCAGTCAGGTGAAGACAATTTCCTTGATCACTCAGAAATGTGGGTTAGCAACGCAATGTTCTAAAGGCTTGATAGATGCCTGTTTACCTTCAGGATCTGACCACAGGAGGTCACACATAGGCCCGTCATGGGGTACTTCCTGTTTTCTGTCAATGGTTCGAATTTGGTCCAGTGTCTGGATGGATGGAGACAAGCCACCGTGCACACAGAAGATCTGTAGGACAAAGAGAACAATGTATTGACCCAACTGATGGACCTTACATAATGTCATATCAGGAACAGAGAAGTGACTCAACTAGCCAGTGTAGTGCAGCAGCAGCTTAACAGTAGCATTTAAGTGTCAGTGAATATAGTGCGTGAATCGTCATTGAAGGAAATACTAGACAACATGTCTCACCTTGCCATCAATGATAGCAGAGAGGGACAAGTAGTCAAATATCTCAGTGCAGTATCTCCAGACGGTGACTGAGCCATATTTGCGGAGACACTCGTCGTAGAAGCCGTAGACCTGGGTGATTTGCCGGGACTCGTGGTTTCCCCGAATCAAGGTTATCCTGTCTGGATAACGCACCTGGGAACACAGCAGAACAGATGAGGTCAAGGGGACTTAATAAGCCCTGTGCATATCTTTGACTGGAACAACTGGTCTGACTGAACAAACTGGTCTTGAGATCTGGCTCTGTCCTGGGTTGCTCTCTGGACATCACTGAGTGTGAGAGGAGGATGTTAGCAAAGCTGACATCGATCATGAACATCCCCTCAAACCCCCAAATAAGAAGGTGGGGGCCTTAAGCAGCTCCTTCAGCCATAGACCGCTGCTACTGCAGTTCTTTTGTTCTTTTTCTACATTTCCTTTTTATTCTTGCTGTCTGTAACGAGTACGTTTCCCCGGCGTGGGATCAATTAAGTTTTATCTTAACTTATCCTGACAGCCTCAAGACATTCAAGATATGACCAAACACAAACACACACACACACACACAATATAAAATATACAATTGATACACAGCTTCTTCCATGTGACAAAAAACAATGTCACAATGTAATTAAAAAACATGCACTACAGGTAAAGGGATCTGATCTATTTTTCAAAAGCGCAACACCGCCATGTCTAAAGAAATCAAACAAACAAAAAATGAATGTACCTTAAGAGCTAACAGAAGAAGGAAAGTCTCCACACTGTAGAAGCCTCTGTCCACAAAGTCACCCATGAAGAGATAATTTGTCTCCGGGACATCACCACCAACCTGTCATGTCGAAAGATTAAAGAGAAGTTGTTTTAAACACGGCATACTGTGAATTTTATATAAATGCCGAAACATTACAATTCTCCATGGGATTGGATCTGCATGAAGTTTGACCATGAATTTATTTGCCAGGAGAGCTGCACCCCAATACAGAGTAACAAGGTGGACAAGACTCAAATCGTACAGAGCATGTCCTTCAAGTCCCATAATGTAACAGGATATGTCCACACTCTACTTCAAATTGTCAAAACAGATGTGAGTGCTCTCATGACAGAAAAAATAATTTAAGAAATGGGGTACGTGTATATTCTACAACAGTGCTGATGGCACACAGAAGTTAAAATACCCTCTGCAGTGATGTAAGGGGTGATCTTTTAACACACAATTATCATGATAAAAATACCATAATAATATCAATAATACATATTAAACTACTACAATTATGGTCAGAATTTGTACAACTCTGTCCAAAACAACTACAGCACACTGACAAATAAAAACTTGACAACGAGCAACGGTAGCAAGAAACAGGAACTTACTCTAAACAGCTCTTTCAAGTCATAGAACTGACCATGTATATCACCACACACCTATGAGACAAAAGAAAAACAAAACATCACCACCACATTTAATTAAGTCTAAGTCATATTTTGAGCAAACACAATAGAATAGAAATTGTTACTTACTGTGACAGGAGAGTCCACTCTCTGGACATTACTTTCTTCAACCAGAATCTCTCTGAAAACACACACACATATATATTTAATTATCATTTCATGTATTACTAAGACCTGTTATTTCTGCTGATGTATTCAAGACACCACCTAGTGGACAGTGGTGTTAAACACAGACAGGAATTTATTTATATGCCACCTAGCTGAGGACATTCACTATTTTCTGGTGTCTCTCTTACATTTTAATCCAGTGTGAAACACAGACAAGACAAACACAGAACTAAGGCTGACATTAAAACTATTGTAGGTACCTGATTTCAGTGTGTAAAGCAAAGCAATGTCCACATTGTGGAGTGATTTTAGAACTTCCTGTGGAGATTTGAATACTATTTAACAGCCACCTTTCCAGCCAAAGGGCATGACTACACGATATGACACATTTGGATTGGTGTATCACTTAAGCGCCACCATCAACCAATCATGATAAAGCGTTTATAATGGCCTTTTAAGCAACCTAAAGAACAGACTGAATACTCAAAGTTTAGACTCATTGCAGCAGAATGTATATA
Source organism: Chelmon rostratus (assembly GCF_017976325.1). Lineage (NCBI taxonomy): Eukaryota > Metazoa > Chordata > Actinopteri > Chaetodontiformes > Chaetodontidae > Chelmon > Chelmon rostratus. Next base: position 21,584,130 of record NC_055674.1, read on the forward strand.
TCATTGTCCATTACAGTTTTTACCCTAACATCCCAATTGAAATTACTTTGCGCCTTGCCCCCAAAGTTTCACACATATAAATACTGCAACAGCCCAGAGTACACAATTCAAGTACATAAGCAGAGTGAGCAAACGAACGCATGGCTAGTTATTATATGCCTCTGTATTAAAAATGATTGCCTGCATCATAGTGTTTGTCTTGTAATATCTTGTATAGGCACTTGTGTTGCAAATAAAAATACTTCTGAATGTTCCATTTGTCAATTTCCTGTTTGTAACTGTGTACATGGGAGAAAATACTAACTTTAGAATACATACCTGTTCTTGCACTAGCTAGCCATCATAAAAAGCATAGAGCCATTTCCCTATGTCATATTACACACTTATCCTAAAAAAGGCTTTGAGATAAAAATGTAAATAACTGGTGTTGAAAAAGATCTTGGAAAACAAGCAAAGCTACAGAATGACTTGAAATTGCCATTTTGTTTGCCTTTCACAGTCACAACATAGGTGAAGGGTAATAATACTAGCACAATTACAATGTAGTATGCCACTGGTGCACAGCTTACATATTTTAGTTCTCTGCTTCAAAACCCAGATCAATGCAACACCTAACATCTGTGTTACTGTGTCTGCATTATAGGCCAAATTTATCCATTACCTGGCTTTGGCACACAGTGCTTTGACTTCATTTTCCTTAATGAGCTCACAGCGTCTGAGCTGCTCTATCTGTCGGTCCAGGTCACTGATGTCCCCCATTGTGACACACATAGGGAGAGCCGCTCACACACTATGGTCACACACGCCTCTTCTCAAGCACCGGGGTCACTGAAATAACAGTCTTCCTTCCCCAGGCAATGAAGCGGGCGGACAGTCACAACAGACTCCCTCCGTCGAATCGATCAGCACTTCAGTACGTCAGACTCTAGCTATGAGGATGTGCAGAACAAGGAACTGTGGAGGGAAAAAAAACGGCCAAATAATTTAAGAACCCGAATGAAGAGCGAAACAACGCAGAATTTACGTAACGCTATCTGGAGAAACATGTTTAGTTAACGCTGTTTCTTGATAACTTGGGCCCGAGTTTCCTCAAACTGTTTCTAACTTAAATTCTCAGGGCAATTTATTCAAAACGGTAGAAAACACAAATTATATTACATATTATTTACACGGAATACAGATGAAAATGCACCACTGATTAGTTATTTGACAAGCAATGAAAGGCCTATGGGCGTAGCTAAACATTAAGCTAACCATTAGCACGTTAGCTTACATCACTGCTAACGACGTCAGCGAGCAACTGATTCTTTGATAACTTAGCCAACCATTTTGTTTAGGAATTCGTCCTGAAGGTTAACGCTAATGTCTGCCAGCTGCCACCAAACAAATATACATTCTTATTAAACTGATGAAGTGAAGAAATGTATTTAGGTTAGCTGGCGAAATGCTGAATGTTAACGCTAGCGGGCTAACCACGGCTGTCGGGGCACCAACACTGGTTAGCGCTCCTCGGCTAATTTCGTGAGCAAGCTAGCTAATGCTAGCAAGACGCTATCAAAACGATTCACACAACGTCGCGAATTCGACGAAACATAAGTGAGTGTAATTACCATTAAGTGAGTGATAGCAGGGATCTGAGAAACAGACAGCAGTATGTTTCATTCCGTGGTTTGCGGGTTTTTTCGCCGTCCACCGGCACGTCTTTCTCCTCCCGGTCTTGCCTGTGCCGGTTCGCTCCTGCCGTGCTCATGAACACGAACGACTCGGCTGTAACTTCCGGTGTGGGGAACGCGCATTGCTCAGTCCAGCCAGCTCGGAGTCGCCTGGTATCAGTAGCATATATTAACTAAAAATGGTAAACTGAAGTCCCCATCCAATCAAAAATGTTTTGCTACCTTCACTTGGATGTTTGGTTTTCACTGTGTGAACTGTTTGTGCACAGCGCGTAAAAGCCAATGATAAAACAGTACATTTTAGAAAAACTGTGACGTGGAGAGACTGAGAATGGACTTTCCAGTGAAGTAAGAGACATCTGGTCTCCAGTAATTAAACTTTGGAGATGAAGAGGTTTTTTTTTGATACTGTATTTGTTTTTGCCTGTTGATTGTGAATATTTGATGCTTCTCTATCTTATGTGATAGTAAACTTAATATTTTTGGGTTTTGGACTGTTGGTCTAACAAAACTAGCAATATGAAGTCATCACCTTCAGCTTAACAAAACTGTAATGGACATTTTTCACTAATGTCTTACATTTATGAACCAAATAATGAGTCAGTTAATTGAGAAAATAATAATAAGATTGGTAATGATGAAAGTCATTAATTGCAGCTCTAAAGAAAACAAAAATCAGTTATATTTCAGAGCAAAATGGCTTTGAATAAAAGGGTTAGGGTTTGTAATAAAGATCACATTTTTGAAGTGCATTTTCATAATTAAATTTTTTATTTTGCCTGAAAGTTACCCATTTTAATGTGTTCTGTCCAAGTCTGAAGCCTTGATTCAACACTTAAAAACCTCTGGAGATTTGTGCATTTTGATCAAGCAACAAGCAACACAATCTGTAAGTTATAACAAAGTTATGTTACAACAGTAGCAGCAAAATATAAAATATAAGAAATCTCAGTAGGAATGTGCACATCAGAATGTGTTCAAGATATGTTTAAGAGAAAACAGGGTGTGTATGTGAACTAAGTGTATTAAGACACAGTGGCTCTGATTTGATAATTATTATGGTAACTGCTACTATTTACTTTAAGTTCCTAAATGTATGAGCAGGAAAACAGATTTTTGGAAAAAAAAAAAAAAAGCAGAACTCCAGCAAATCAAGCAGAATCACACCCAACAAAGACAAAACACCCTGATGATGTAAACAATGATGACATATTTTGTTCCAACTCCTTTTTTAAAATTATTAACATTTTAAAGCCCTGGACATTCTCATGTTTTCCAGGTTGTTCCAGTATGCACAATATAAAATGTTAATCCACGTAAAAACAGCTTTGTTATCTTAAGTAAAAACTTATAGTAAAAGGCATTTTTTGGTTAATTCAATCACGACCTGTGTTCTCAGCACCACTGACTGAAAAGCAAAACAAGTATATGTATGTACATCACAACATATGTCAGTGAGTTAAGGAATAACCAGATTCAACCAGTCTCTAAGAATACAGAAGGAAAATGTAAAACAATTTCATCCACTGGGGTCCTTCTAATTAAAGCAGAGAAGAGAAGCACCTCTGTTACTATTACTTTAACTATGTTAAGCCAGATGTGATGTTATAATGGTGTTGCAACACACAGATGAGGCTGTCAACTAAGGCCTTTACTACCCGCCCTTTTATTGTACCACTTTTGGTTTTAAAGTTGCACAAGCTATTTTTGTATAATGCAAGCTCTAAATGGCAGTGATTAATTTTGAAGGCTATCAGATGATCCCCTCTTGAGGTACAAAGTGGTACTATGAGACAGGACACGCTGGGGATAGCTGGTTAGCATGCTAATTCAGCAGATACATATTTCTGCAGTACATTACATAGAATGTTTTGGACATAGCATCAAATCTGTTATTTCCTCACACTCTGTTGATAATTTTTTTTTTTTTTTGAGAGTTTGAAGCAAAAATTCTCACATATTACATATTGCACCTTTAAGTTAAGGAAGTTAAGTCGCTCACAGCATGGTCGGGGTGTGTATCCCAAAAGGCAGGTGAACAGTGGAAGTTGGTGAAAAGGATAAGTTAGTAAGAGAGTCCACTTTGCCCTGGATGAGTCACTGGTGGTGAATCCGTATTGAATTCAGTATGTGGAATCAATATTTTTATGTAGGAGTAAAGTCTGCTTTTGTCAGTCTCTAACACATTTCTATTTAAAAAAAAAAATCCCTCAAATGGAACACACCCACGTCTTGCTTATTCATCCTGCCGGTCAGTGTGTGGGCTGGGTCATAGGGAACAAAAGTATCTGTGGACGGGGAAGGCAGTGAGTCCAGCCAGCGCTATGCCCAGACTGTCTCCTACGCTGGCAGCAGCCATGGCAAACTCCCTCTGTCTGTCTTCAGTCTGTGGAGAAGAGACAGACGTCAGGATGAACACACACTAGACGTTTATTGGCGAATGATAAACACAGCTACACGTCAGCTGCACAGGAAGCAGGCTGACATGGCAACGGCTCTTCTCAACAGACACAATGTTTTATATAGGCTGAATAAACCCAGTGCCTCTAACTTAGCAGTTTGTGCTAAGTGCTAAGGTCCCATCAATGACTCACCACCTCCTGCAGATGTTTCTGCAGCTCAAAGGGAGGGACTATGCCCTTTAATAAGGCTTTTAACGTGAAGCATATGTAGCAAGTATTGAGTTTCACTGACAGTAGCATAGAAGCAGCTGGAAATAAACAGTGAATGACACAGTACCTCTGTTAGAGAGCCTGGGAGCAGCAGAATGGTTAAGTTTGACCTGACTCTGTTGTACTGATGGAATTAGTGCTATGTACACTGACTGTATCATGGCGAGATGTTAACATTGAGGTAGTGGTGAGCTTCTGCTAACAGCAAAGAGCTTTTTTTTAATGACATGTGGATACCCTGAATAACAAACAAACTGACCTCCTTGCTGATGAAGTAGAAGGTGTTGACATACGCAGCTCCACCCAGAAGACCCTCATAGAGGACAATAGTAAACACCAGCCAGGCACTGGGCATGAACTGGTAACGCACTGCGAACAGGAGCAGCACTGCGTTCACCACCTGTGGAGGGCGGAGGGGAGGGGAGACAGAGACAGAGACAGAGACAGAGAGCGTGGCAATGAGCACGTTCATACAAGACACAAACTGCACTGAAACCAGATGGATCCACAGTCACAAGCTCACTATTGACAGAAACGTGACACCTTAACAAAAGCAAGCAATCTGAAACAACCAAGCTTCGTAGCTGGTCTTTGTAATACCAACCTGATGTGCATCTGTGCTGCTCTCTGTGGGTTATCACTGTACGTGGTACTATCTAGGTAAGGGATCAGTATTTTGGTTTAAGCTGGTGCATATTTGACATCTGCCGCTGAGTGTGGGTCAGTGCACAACACAAAGCACTCCGATAACTGACATTTTTAATGACAGGTGGTGATGAGGATAGGTGTGTGTGGCTTTACAGAAACAAAAAAAAAAGTATCAAACGAAAATCAGTACTGACTGAAAACTGACATGCAATAATTCTAAACTTTAACTGTGATAACAAGGTTATAATCAAAGTGAAATCAATATAATGCAAATAAAAATGTATATTTAAATGAATATTTTCACTGAAACTGGCAGCAATTACACAAGCCTTCCTCTGTATATGGGGCAGGTTAATGCAGGAGCTGTTAAGGGGGGGGGTGAATTAACAGTGACATCTGGTGGCTTTAACCAGACATGACAGCTGAGGGTTGATAGCGCAGCACTGTGTTTGTAACAGCCAATTAAGTGCAAATATTGGACTGAATAAGAGCTGAACGTAGCATATTAATACTCACAGTGGTTGATATGCCAATATGACGGTGGGAATAAGGTAATACATTTCTGTCATTATAAAATCTATGAGAACTACAGTAGAACAAACAATTCTGAATTCCTTATCCTGTGTCTTAAATGTCTTATTACACATTTAAGCCCTTCTAATAACAGTACAGTTCTGATCTATATTTACTGCACATTTACATTATAAATACAGTACCTAATCTTACTATATTATTCTTTGTGCACACTTTTGTTCCTGTTTTTGCAATACTACCTAGTTGCTGTCTGCATTCCCATGTTTATATATGATGTTGCAACAAAATTATGCTTAGGATCAAGCAACATATCTAATGCACATTTTCCTAGGTAATCTCTGCACCTTTCGGGCTAATAACTTATATCCTCCACCAGGGTGTTTCCCTGACGGTATTTAGTTGCCACTTATGGAAAATAAAGGAATGTCCAACTGAAAAAAGGTGCCACTAAATATATTTGATCCAGGTAGCCTCACATTTTACCCAAAATAAAAATGTCATTTTCTGCTGATTTGCGCTTTATACTTATATGTCTCACCTGTAGCAAAGAGAGAGCCCACAGCTTCCTGATCTTCACACAGCACAGCGAGGATCGAGACACCAACACACCAACCTGATACAGCGTCTGGTACCTGAGCACACACACACCAAATGAATAACCAAACTGAAGTCCACGACATTAAACAACTTGTATGATGTAATTCCTTCAGAATAAGATTCTGGTGAGGTTAACTGACCAGCGATACTGCTCTGCATGGGACAGGAAAAAGTTGGGGAAATACAGAAGTTCCATCTGGAAAGGAAACACCTACATTATTCTGGGATCAATATTATCACAATTACATCTCATACCTCGATACAGCCCGCACTGGAAGCAAGCTGCACTCGGTTTAACAACATGCAGTGAGATGAATGTGGAGCCAGAGGGCAACAGAGAACTTACTAAGCCCTGGTTGATGAAGTACTCAGCAAAGTAGACAAGGCCCAGGGGAAACACAAACCTCAGCAAGCCCTGCTCAGAGGAATCAAGAGGAGTAACAGTGTAACCAGACAAACACTTCAACACTCAAGTCTGAAGTCAAGTGAAGAGCACTCTTACTTTGATGATGCACAGTTTCTCTGTGAAGGTAAGAGGTCCAGTGGTCCTGTCCTCTGTCACATTCAGGGGGAACATGAGAACATGGCCTGTGTAGTTATTCAGTAACACACAGCAGAACCTTAAAATGACACTTCACGAATGTGTGTGTTTACGTATCTAACACATAACATCGATGTCCATCTTCTCATCTCATTCTCGGAAATAAAGCACATGAGTGTATTTCCAAGTATTCATTTAAATGATGGTGGTCAGGTGGTCTTGTAAGTAGGATATAGAGAACTGAATTATGGTATTTGAAGCAGCTGTAATCAATAGTTTTACATTGTAAATGGATCACAGCACTACTTGTATCCTAAAAGTGTCACTGATAGTGACAAACCCATTGACAGTTAGTACTTGGTTGTGGTTGGAGAACACAGTGGAGCACTCAGCAGCTGGAGAGCCAAATATTTTCTCAGCAGTTAGTTTAGACCAAAACAGAGCATCAACAGAGTGACATATAATGAATGATGTGATGTAATGTTTCTCTGTAACTGCCAGATGTGCAAAGAAACAACTGTGTTTTAACAGCTTTACCATATCAGCTTAAAAGGAGAAGTGTCAGTGTTGTGTCACATAAAATCAAAAAATCTAATATTGCAGGTTTAGAGGAACAGTCCATCGTTTGTCGTCTGACTGAGTAACCAGAAGCAGCTACTAAGCAGCGGGGAACCTGGAACCTAGCTGTGCCATCTTGTTAACTCAAGTACAAAGTGTAAATATCAAATCTAAAAATATGAGCTAATATAATGCTCAATTTCTTATTCTGTGTTGGGTCCATCATCTCAAACTTGGATATCACTTTTCACTGCTACACAGAGCAGATAACATCCCACACTAAATCTATGCATATTCAGCTATTTCTTCAAATGAAGACATACTTATCTGAGTGACACATGACATCTAACCAAACCAAGATAAAATAATCGGGGTCACTGAGGTGTCTCACCCCATAAATGATCGAGTCCCAAGAAGTCCTGGGCCATGTTCATAATCTTATATGAATAATACTTAATCTTATTGTATCTTCCTAGAGTTGCTCTAGAATTATGACATTTTCTAAGAATTCTGCCAACAGTTAAGGTTAGAGCCTCATAAAGATTAAAGGTGAGAAAGAAATATTCTCCTAACGCTGGACGGCAGTGAGTTATTTACATCGAATAGTTCTCCTAATTACACCGTGTCTTAACAGAGACAGTGCAATGACTAGGCCTGTCGATTTCACTGTCCATTCCCACTAGATTTTTATCAACCAATCACACCTTTTAAAAGTATGTCATACCTAGCAACAGGATCAACCACGCCTCCTCACTAAGGTAAAGGTTTCCTTCCCTTCTTTGCTCAGAGTTGCTCTGAGAATTTTCCTAAATCACTCCTAAGCTACGTTAGGAGCTCTCTGAGAGGCCTCTCACACTGTCTGTCACTATGACCCCTGGTGTCTGATGCAAACACTCATTTCAAGTTTGAAGTGCATACATAGAACGAGAGAAACCACCTTAAAAGCAAAATCAATTTCAACTGTGCCTCCTTAAGAGCAAAATTAAGTTGAAACTTTTTGCATCCCTTACAAATGTGACATGGTGTTTCATTATTATCTGATTAGATTAAGGCAATGCACTGCTCTTAGGGCCTCCAAATGAATGTATTGCACAACTGCAGATAACCTCTGCTATTAGATTAACCCATTCAACAAGCACCAGAACAATATGCCGGTGCATTTCTAAAACTCCTGCTCTCACTGGATTGTGTGTGTGTGTGTGTGACATGTACCTGGGGTTGACTTCTCCTGCTCCTCTTCTTCTGTTCCATCCACCAGCCGCCGTCTCTCCTCTGAGCTCACAGCTGCGTATTCTGGCTCCCTGCTTTTCCACTGAGGTAATGAAGGTGGAGGAAGCAGCAGCAGGAAATAGCTGGTGGCGGTGTCGGGATAAGCAAAAAGTAAGAACAAAGGAGAATGGTTTCATTAGTATTGTGAGTAAAAGGTTTTAGAAGGAAAGAACAGAGCGCAGACACAGAAAGGGCAAATCTAAGGACTGAAAGCCAGTCAGCTTTAATTTGATCCAATATGAGGCTCTCTTTGGATTCAGTCATGTCATGGATGGCAGGCTGCTGCAGGTATGTGATCAAACAGTCTTTGGAAGGTGAGACTAAAGGGAAATTTTGGACAGCACATCTAAAACAGAGAACAACAGGTAATGAATACAGAACTGGTTGGAGTGCTTCCATGCTTACCTGATCAACATAGCAAACGGGACCACCAGCATGATGAGAAGTGTAATCTGGGGCGACAGGCCGATTTGGGTGAGGCCCGAGTAGAGGAGGGCTCCAGCAACACCTGCACCGCCTGTACCTGAGCCCCAGCCTCCAAGTACGTCCCTGAGGCAGGGGGGAAACCAGTGTTCACAAGCCAAAGCAATGTCTTTAGAGACACATCGTAGTGCATTAAATGACAGACACACTACACACACACAAGCGATACACACACACACACAGCACATGCACAGACATGGTTTGTGAGACCATCAGCAGCTACTTGACATTATTGCTGACAGCCTTCATTGACATGGTTCAATTGTAGTCCAATTATTGTCACATGGCACTGTGGTTGCAAACATATGCAATGATAGGAAACTAAATAATGGTTCACAGTTACTTGTATCATCTGCTGATGTTCAATTTGGATCTTGTCATCTCTTCTCAACTCATATGGATTGGAGAAAGTTATGTGACGTTGGGAAAAAAAGGAAAAATGGAAGGAATAAGTGTTTACCTGCTGAAGAAGACAGTGAGAGAGAGGAAGGACAGTTCTCCCAGTCCAGAGCTGACACTGGCAAAGATCACTCCTAGAAACACAGTGACAGCAAGATTAATTTCATTCATTCATTTAAAATACTCATGAATTACAGAAAGGTAATAATCACAGGGGAATTATTGTTTTGTTTGACCAGGAAGAAGAATGCCATTCAAATATCCCTTTAGATTTTGAGTGTTTGCAACTGTGTAATTAATTAAGTTAGCTGTGAAGTAGTACCTGAATCATTTACTACATGTCCCTCACAGATCATCAGAGTTAGTAGATCCAATCACGTTACCTCCTGTTTCCCATTTCACTTCACAACTGACTTTTAGAGCTTCATCTTTGACCTGGTCACTCAAAATGATGACATTTTACCTACTGATGAACTGTTAATTTAAACACAAGATACTTGTGCTCAAAAAGAGGATTCATTCTCAGTGAAGAACCTTGGAGCTCTAATCTGCCTCTATACCTGCCAAAGAGCAGTGATTCCTAACACGTCTCTGGGGGTCATCAGGTGGAAACCTCCCATCAACAGTGTTTCGCCTATTTCGTCCCACTACGCCTCCAGGAGGCTAGGCGGTGAACTCTGGCGTCCCAGAGTCACCCCCCCTAGTGCCAGTTCAAACTGCTCCTACACAATCCAAACAGCACCGCCACGTTCAACTGACCCAGAGATGCTCCAGGTAGTGGCCAGTACCGATGCTACCATTTAACTATTGCTAATGCTAATGCTAACCACTAAGAAGAACAGAAGAAGACAATACAGTACCGATGCTACCATTTAGCATTAGCTAATGCTAAATGCTAACCGCTACCTGCTAAGAGGAACAGAAGAAGACAATACAGCTAGATTCACCTATACTGTTAACGTTAACTGCTAGCTACCAATACTAACTGCTAAGATACTATCATACTACCACCGCTCTAGCTATTGTTAGCTGCTACAATGCTACCACAGGCCTAGATGCCACATGTAACTGCAGATTGCCGCACTACCATCATCTACACCTGCATCTCACCAACTGCACCAATAAAAGCGGGGTGGGAATACAAACCCTGGTTCAGGTAGGGGGTAGAAAATAAAGAGGTACTTACTGATGAACTGCATTAAACTGCAACTGAACCAGTGAACGGGCAACCGACAATATTCCACTTTTGCAGAAGACAAAGTTGTTTTCTACTGTTTGAATCTAAATCGCATCAGTACATTTAAATAAGGTAATCCTTCATTGATTCCACAGACAGAAAATCACTCTGCCAGTTCACCCTGCAACAATTACATTTACTCAGACTAGGTTTCCAAAATCACTCCCTCGTTCACACATTCACTTCTGACTACACCATCAACAGAGAGTAATAGTTTACTCAATAGTGACCAGTAAGTTAAGATTTTGGACTCTCATCAATCATCGTCATTTTCAGTAGTCACTGACAGGTGAGATGTTGCCCGCCTGCAGACTGCCCGGGAGCAGCAGACCTGTAAACAGGGGCCCAAAGCTCATTCTTGAGCAAGGGCCTGCGAGAAGGCTAACCTGGCCCTGCTGGACTCCGGCTCACAGGGTCAGTGGGACCCTTGCAGGCCCTGTGTCCTCTAACCCTGTGAGCACCGTGATTTCTGCTGACTACACAGACGTCTGAAGGATCATGCAGGGTATGATGAAAACAGTGACTGGAGGAAGGCTGTATTATTGTAATATACACACAGACTAGAGTCTATATCAAAGAAAAGTGCATGCAAATACAAACTTGAACCTAAATGACAGTTCACTTATCAGTCTTAGCGATAAATAATTCTAGCCGGAAGTCATGATAAGACTTAAGTGGTGTCATATTTCTGTGAAACAACTGCACTGAGATAAGCTGACAGGAAGCAGTATCTAACCCATCATCAGTTCCACCACCGATAAAGATAAACGTGACTAAAATGAATAAAAGTTTATTTTTTTAAAATGCGGTCTTTACCGAGAATGCTCATCCACACAGCTGAGGAGAATGACACAAGGAGGAAACTTGCTGCTGCCATGATGGCGCAGAACAACACTCGGATACTGAAAAAAAGGAATTAGGCAGGAAATGAACAATTCGGCACAATGTTTGTTAAAGAGTCACAGTCCAGTTACTCACAGACTGCGTATTTCAGGCAGTCAGGGTGGGTGCTAAAAATAAAAATAAAATGACAGCTGGTGTTCATAAAAATGGTCAACTGTAAATAACAGGCAGCACCAGGATGAAACCACCTCTACTATGGTGGCTTCCATCCATAAAACTGAACAATTGTAGCACATTTCTTCGACACTGCTCAACTAGGAAAGAGGAGCACATCCGTGTTCGCAGCACCAAGGAAGTGTTAACATGCAAGAACAGAAAGGTGGACGCAACTTAGTGAATGAAACACACGCAATGCTGTTCCACATAAATGCTTGGCCTTGGCCACAATTTCAAAATCTGCATTGAAAAAAAAACATCATGCGACGCACATTTAAAACATATCTGAATAACGGTGAATGATGGGACGCCTGTTGGACATTTAAAGTATGGGATTGCTTTAACTGTCTGTGTGGCAAGGTGCAATAACTCCAGAAGTGAGAAAATCATTTTTTTGTTATTTAGGTGAACCAACATTTAAATATTAGCCGTGTGTTGAATTTCCCAGTCGTTTACTGTCTTACCCATAAGGCAGTTTGTGGATCACAAAGGGAGCAAACAGCTTGATGATGAGTGTTGGGAGGATGTCAGCTAACAGCACAGCCTGAGGAGAAAAGCATCACGACTGTCACTCAAGAGAGTCAGAGGACGTTGCCCCTGAAGATAGTGGTGTCCTCTTTTAAATCATTCATTTATATATTTTTATATATGTAAAGCTTCACTTTGCTATTTACAACAGAACACATTCTCTCTTCTGGTACTTTCAATCCCCGTCTCATTGTCGTGTTTGTTTCAGTGCCTGTTTACTCTTTTTTAGCAAACATCTTTCTTGTGTGTGGGTGTCAAACTGATGATTCCCTGTCATACTGGCTAAGGTTACTCTGTGTTGTGCAGTGTCAGTCCATTTACCGCAGTAGAGACAGGATTGCAGTCATAGCGGCTGCTGTTGCTACTGTTCCCACCTTGGAAATCCACAGCCGATGTGGCTGAAGTCTAGATTGAAAAAAAAAAGGAAAAATTTGCTTTATAGCTTCCTGAAGCTTCAAGCCTTTAACAATAACACGGCTCACCGCTAATACGACATATCTAAATGTACGTTTGCCTCCTTACAGGTGCTGTGGTGTTTCCGGACTCTTGTTTTTTGAGGATGTCATGGGCTGCGCTCAGCATGACCACATAAGCAAAGTTGTTGCACAATCCAAGGAGCCTGAGGGGGTAATCAGAGGAGGGGAGAGATAACACAGGGTGAGCAGATTCAGATGCATCAATAACTCAACTGAGCCACTGGCTGAGGTGCTTCTCTTCGAGAGAACACCACCAGACCCGTAGATCTAAATCGCACATGTTAAACGTCTTACTTCAAACAAGCTTAATGTTGTCTTAAGAAAAACGTTCCCTAAATAAAAAAGTGATAAACACATATTATTCAGATGGCAAAAATATAGGTGTTGAAGGCTGAGAATGTTTTGTTTTTGACGCCTGATTCTACCGACATATTTCAGCTGGTATTCAAAAAGTATTGACATATGATACCCTGCTCTCAAAATAATCATAGAAAGGACATCAATAACTTAATTGTAATATGAATGCCGTTTTTACCTTTTCTTCATGTAACACTACTATGCACTTTGACCAGATCGCTCAAACTGTGTGTGGAGCCTCCATGTTCCACAGATACCTCTTATTCTGTCTCATTAATGAACATCTAAATTGTCTTTCTTTCAGTTGACAATTATCAGAAACTGTTCTGGGAACAACAATTCTTCTATTTACTTCTTTAATTATCAAAGATGTCTGGAGTTTCATTTGTTAAAGAAAAATACCATCACACAGAAGGTTTCTGTTCCTTCCATGAGTCAGACTGTGACTGGAGGGGCGTGTGGATGTGCTGTAGCGTTACTGCTAAGAGTACTAAGAGGAAGCTCTGGGTTTTATTGGTTTGGACACACGATCAGTGCTCGTTTCACTTCTATTCTATCTAATACTGCCATTTGCATTTATCACCTTATTTTCTAGAGCACTTTGAAAGTAGCTAGTTATGGAAATTGGTAGCATTAGCATTTGTCTTAGGAAACGTCACGGTATTTCAGCCGTGGAGCAGTCAGTGCTTATGAAAACTAAACCTCCAGAATTGTTGGACACTCACCAAAATCCAGCCCAGTTGCGCCATTGTGTGCAACAACCTGTAGATAATACAAAAACAAGACCTTCAGCGACTCACATAACAATACTGTGTGTCATTTCTCTATCTATAAGTCCAAGTCCAGCACAGTGCTGACAGATGACAGACCCACCATTACTGTCAGAGCGTTGAACAGGATCCGCGTTGACGCTGGCTGCCTGCTCCATGTTTACATAGGAGCGCAGGAGAAAATAAATAAAACCGAACGGACCGGGCTAACACTTAAAACCGTTAAAATACTCAGGAGACATCGTACACTGAGCGCTAACTAGCTACACAAGCTTCCACAACCACAGACGGCAAGTTCACCCCTGACGACGAGCTGTACGCCCCACTGCTTTAGCTCATATTTCTGCTCAATTTTGTAAACTTTGAACGTCACATGAAACGCGGTGTTTCATACAAAAGAACTCCCGCGGAAACAAAGCCAACCCTGAACGTTCCTGTTCGGAGTAGCTATTTAGGATACAAACGTAGCTGGGAACTTTCACGTTTATTACTCTACTGTAAAGTACTAATAAGTAATATCAGTGTAATATCAGAAAGAGGTCACTTTTTAATTTTTTTGTGATTGATTATTTGTGGTGTTGCAGCAACTGTGGTCCAATTCGCTGTCTTCAGAAGTACCTTCACTGACCCTGCTTCCAGCATCACAAGCTGTATGTCATGGAGGAATCAGTGCCTTAATTTTAACCCACCTATTTCACATTTATAAGCAGTATATAACCATTTAATATATGGTTTAGAACAAAAACAACATAACATAAATACAAAGTATTATGTAGTTGTAAGCAACACAAAGGCATTTTTAAAATGTTTGTTAATTTACACTACCGTTCAAAAGTTTGGGGTAGTGTATTTGTTGACAACTATAGGTCCTGTACAAAATAACAATTTACAAAATAATCAACTCAAATGTCCTTATATTTCCAAAAACTATTTTCTACCACACCATAAACCATTCATAGAGTGTTTATATATCTATTATCTATATAATCTAATAATTTCTTATACATGGGAGAAGGACAGTTGGGAGAGTTCCCATACTTGGTCGTGTTCCTATAATTCATATTTCACACCCTGACATTAGAATATTTTGCATTGACTCAGGTGCTTTCAAAAGCGGTTCTTTAAAGTTAAAGTTAAAAAGAGCTCTGGAGCAGAATATTCAGTCTAGGCTTGTTTAAATTATGATGGTAGATCATATTTTAAGAGTTAATACTATATTCTGGACTCATAACCTGACTCATTTATAAAAGTAGTACAACTGTGAGATGCAATTTAAGTTAAGAGTGTAATATGTCTCCCTGAAATGTTGTGGAGCAAAATTATAAGGCCTTATGAAGGAGAAATTCTTCAGCAAAGTATCTTCAAACTGTGCTTCACAGTACTTGAGTAAATGTACTTTTCCACCTGCGCTGTGAGAGGAAAAGGAGGGCTGATAGTGCTGATAAGACTTTCACCTCTCCAGCTGTGCAGGCTTATATAAACCTGCAGCTGCTCCCTCCCAGCTGACAGAGACTCCGTCACTGCCATGGCTTTCTACAAACTTCTCACTGTGCTGGTACTGATCCACAACACCGGAGGTGAGACAGACAGCAAGATATTTAGCTAATGGTGATGACTGATCAAGGTGTTCAAAAATATATTACTGCCTGCAGTGTCTCTATTGTAGATTTTAAGAAAAAGTTTGACATTTTAGGAAATTCACTTATTTAGATCTACCTGTAAAAACTTCCCTGGAAACTCCACAGAATGCCTCTAACAGAGCTTGGATGAGATTGCATTGTTGCCTTTGTAGGTTTGCTCGGTGCTGAGGTGAGGAGCTCCATCGTCGGGGGGCAGAACGCTCCACAGGGCAAGTGGAAGTGGATGGCCTTCCTAAACATCACATCCGATGGCATCAAGAAGTG
Organism: Chelmon rostratus; assembly: GCF_017976325.1. Lineage (NCBI taxonomy): Eukaryota > Metazoa > Chordata > Actinopteri > Chaetodontiformes > Chaetodontidae > Chelmon > Chelmon rostratus. The sequence continues at coordinate 21,599,835 of NC_055674.1, forward strand.
GCGTTGCGGTGGTACCATCCTCAACAGTGAGTGGGTGCTTACTGCTGCAAACTGCTGGGATAAGTAAGTAGCAGTGAGAGCTTGGATTAGGTTGGTCATATAGGTGTGTCAAGGCCATTATACTGCTTTTAACGGAGCCCCCCAGGAGTCACATGGTAGAAGAAAATAGTGGTAAACCAGGCCTTAATTTGGGGGTGGGCGTGTACAATAAGTCACTCGCACCAGTCTAACCCAACAAGACCTCCTGCTCCTCATTTATGTTTTTTTTAAGGTTCAGTGGGACAGCTTGTGTCCTACAGCTGGACAGTGATCTGCAGTGCCCCTTATATATCATATGCTGTAAATTATATTCTGAAAATATTAACTCTTTTGGGCAGTTCACTATGTTTGCTGCTACTATTATTAATTTCAAAGCATTGCATAGTTTACAAAAACTATGCAACGTTAATGCTAATTGTCAATATACAACACCTGTGCTGAAAATTTAATACGAATTGCTAATAGCCTAACATGCTTGATTATATAGCAGAAACAAGCTGTGAACACAACGCTGACATATCATCACCAAGCTGATGGTGATTTACACACCAAGCAGATAAATGTTCTCATTCATTTGGAGTCATGTTTCTGGCCCTCTGGTGAATCCAGTCCAATATTCGCTGTCACTGTTGGCTCGGTTTTTACCAACTCCTGTCAAAAATATCTGTTCAACAGTTGCGTGCTGGAAAGTCACAAGGCAACGCCAGTTTAACTGATGTCCCACTTCTGCTGAGCCTTCCTCCATGTTAGAATACGAGTGTGGTCATGTGTCATCCATACACGCAGGAAAGCTAATCTGTGTGTGTCTGTGTTGTCAGACATCCTGGGCCTAATATGGCTCGATCGATGGTTTGGATCGGCTCATACAGCCTGCAGAAGGCGTCTGTCCGTTTCGTGGGCATCCATTCTGTCATCTCTCACCCAGCCTACCGAGCACTGGGCAGCGGCTACGTGAACGACATCGCCCTGGTGAAGCTGAAGAAGAAGATCAAATTCTCAGGGCTCGTTTCCCCAGTGAGTCTGGCCAGAGTCGACGACACCTTCACTCCATCATCTGAGTGCTGGATCATTGGCTGGGGGAACATTGGGACTGGTGGTAAGTTCTGTACATAAAGGAGAGACACACACACACACACACACACACACACACACACACACACACACACACACACACACACACACACACACACAAACAGAATGGCTTTGGCTGAGCCTGCATATGAGTTTAACCCTGCTGATAAATGGGCCACAACCATTAATCATATTATCGACAAATTTATTTAAGTGTTCTTTCAGGGGAATAATCAACAGCTACTCATAAACTTGACCACACCAAAACCAATGTGTGAAAAAGGCAAGCTGCAGGTTTTTTTTATCATGTTGGTCTCTTTTCTGAAGTCCTCAGAAAGTTTTTACCCTTTGGTTTTTGTACAGATTAGAGATCCCCTCCAAATCAGTCACCTTCTCTTGGGCCCCTCCAAGGCATGGAAAGGATCTGCTTTAAAAGATAAAAAAAAAGAAAAAAGATTTCATTCTGATATGACTTTCCCACAAAAAAAAGTTAAATTACTGTAAATTCTCTTGTCAAAGCTCAGCAAACAGCCCGTGGTGTGGCCAGTACAAACAAAATAAAGGCTGGAGAGAAAAACAATGAGGGGGTGGAGTTACCCGTAGCTGACTCCAACTGCTCACATGATAAATGTGGTATAATGTACATTTCCACAGCACTTATTCCATAAGTACAACAATGGAGTCATGCCATACTCTTCTCTCTGCTACTCCGACTTTCTAATAATGTTTCCACAGTTAATAGCAGTCGATTCATCCTTGCTGTATTGATGATAAACTGCTGTCAGCACCTAACACCGTGATTTCACATTAAAAGCAGGTGAAAAATGAAATGGAGGTCTGCCTGTAATAAAAGCCCAAATAAAGGCCACCTGCCACTGAACTAACAAGTTTTTACTATTCGAACATTTAAACCGATTTTCCCCGTTTCCACTGATTGTGCAAAGCTAAGCTAACCAGCTGCTGGCGGTAGCCTCATATTTATTGTACAGACAGGCTTGGTCTCACTCCACTATCTGTCAGATTTGCAGCCAGTGACACAAAACGACATGCTCTCACCTCTCGAGGCTTAGTTAACCAACAGGATGACCTTGGTGCCTTCCATTAAACACAAAAGCCCCCAGCCATAAATAACCTCATTCTGTGTGTGTGTGTGTGTGTCAGTTCCTCTGCCGGATCCAGAAACCCTCCAGCAGCTGAAGATTCCCATCATCCCTCAGAGTGTGTGTACTGCGAAGTATCCTCAGCTGACAGCTGACATGCTGTGTGCAGGAGACCTGGCTGGAGGGAAGGATGCCTGCACAGTGAGTTTTTACCACTGAAGTATGAATGAATGAATGAGCCTCGGTGGGAAGCACCTGCCTACACTACTCAGGTCTACATGGAGTAGCTACAACTAGCTCCAAGTCAAGCAGGGACTGACCAAAACTACCATAGCTGTCTTCTGTATAAACTCAACAAGGTAAAAGTAAGGTGGAACGACCTACCCAATGAGTGTGTATGTTTCTGTGCTTCCAAAGGGGGACTATGGCGGCCCACTGGTGTGCCACACATCCAGAGGCTTTGTGCAGGTGGGCATCATGAGTTACGGCAGTCAAGACGGCTGTGCTCTCGCAGACCGCCCCGGCGTCTACACCCAGGTGTCCAGGTATCTGGACTTCATCAACGACTACATCCACCGCGGCGAGGAAGCCTCTGCCGAGGTCTAAGCTTGTAGGAAGCTGAAGCCGTCCAGCCCGCTCACCTGACGACCCGCCATGCTCTTCGGTGGAACTGTCCATGGTTCCACATGTACTCGGCTTTGTTAAAAAAAAAATCTTTGCATTAAAGCTTTAAAGCATCAAATTGAGTGTCACGGTGTGTTTTTGATAAAGCCCGTTAAGCACAGACAAAAACAGACATCTTCATTCATAGACACAGAATATAACCCCAGACAAACACACCAGTCCTTTCCATCACCTGAAGAATCCACTGCAGATGTCTTCAAAACATCAAACATTAAGAAATAAGCTTATATACTGTAATCAGGGTTGGCTATGCAGTATTTTAATCACCTAGATTTTTCTTTTCCAGAATACCACCACAGGTTTGCTTGGCCTTCCAGTACTTATATGACTTGATTCAACCAAAACCAACAGGATGTGCTTTCTGTTAAACATCAAAAACTCCAGCCATAAATACAGAGGGGGGCCTCAGTGAGATTAAAAATCCCTCGTAGTCGTTATAGATAGCAGCAGTGTACAGAACACAAACCATTTCAGACAGACTTCTAACAATTTAGATAAAATAATCAATATAATAATAAAAGTGTAGTATAATAGTATAAGTAGTATAATAATGTTTTAGCTTGGTTTCAATCTTATTTAAGTGATTATAAGACAGTTTTTATCAGCCCGGGTGATCATGTATCAGAGATCAGGTATTCCTCAAGGTAGCATTCTTGGCCCAATTCTGTTTTCATTATACATGCTCCCACTAGGAAATATCATCAATCAACTACCATTTTTATGCTGATGATGCTCAATTGTATATCTCTACCCCACTGCACTGGCTTAATCTGGTTTTTAATTTTGAATAATGTTATAACCCAGGCTATTGCTATTTTATTGTTTTATTGCCATTTTATTGTTTTGCTTCTTTCTTGATGTCTTTTTATTCTGTTTTGTGAAGCACTTTGGGCTGCATGATTGCATGAAAGGTGCTATATAAATAAAAGTTGGGTTGAGTTGAGTTAATAGAAGTGTAAAAATTTCCCTGCAGCTCTCCTGTGCTCCTCACTTTATTCACTGATTTATGATGGAATACACACATTAATTAACATCAATGCATGTATCTGTGTCAGGCTGACTTTCATCTGCAGCCCCTGGGCAGGTGGATGTTATGCATGAAAGAAACAAGACAGACATGAATCAGCTTCTGGACCACATTTTTCACAATGAAATGAAACCTCCAGTACAGATGGCGCTGGTGGAGGAGTCCATCACTCAAACACTTTGGTTGCATTAAAGGAGTCCTCCAACTATTTCTTATTGTACTTCCTCAAAGCTGGGGGAGTCACAAGAGATTTCACTGCAGGATAAAAACCTGCCAATCAGCAGAAGCCTGACTCATCAGTCAACCCACTGACACACATTCTGATACAGCAAAGAGTGAAAGAGCATGTGTAGCTGTAAAGCTCTGCGACAGGGCCCGCAGCCCTGCATGCTGCACATGTTTAACCAGATTGCTGGTAATACTAACGACTGACTGGTCACTCCTGGATGAAGCTATCTTGGACAGTATTTTGCTTTGAAACGTTACTCTAAGGAATGTATTTTTAAAACGTGTTTTAAGCATAAAGTGAAAAGAATAATAAAACCCAGTCTACACCCAAGACCAAAGGCCAATTACAAGTGTACCTGCAGCTCATGTTAGAGCATATAATGTATGTTTAGGTGTGTTTCCTGTATGTAGTCCTTTCTTATGTATGAGCAGCTTCAAACAAACACGAGTAAAATAAGCAGATGTTAATGTCTTACCTGTCATTTATGACAAACCTTAAAAATGATGTGACTTCATATCAGGATGCTTTAACTTCAGTTTATTCTTTTGCTCATGGTACCCAAAACAAAAGGTAGATATTTTTTTTTAGAAATTGTTGAATTGCTCTGTACTGTATTTTACTTGAATAAGCATTTTACTAAGTTATATGATTATGAATGTTATTTTTTATAGTTTAGGTTGTAGATGCCGGTCATAGCCACATGCACACATAAATAAATGACGTGTTACATGAATTAGCACCTCTACTCTTTTAAGACTGCTCATTAGAGTAATAATTACTCTAGTAAAAACACGTTGATAATGGGCATAGAAGGGTTAGATGTCTTACTTTAACCCCTGAAAACATATATTTCTGTTTTTCTGTCCAACTTCGAACAGTTTATTTCACAAGAGTAAAAAAGGTCACAGCATCTACATCCATCCACCAATCAGGATTATTTGAGTAGGTATCTGATGGCAGCTGTGGGGATGTTTGCTTCTCTTACCAGGTCACTGTTAATCAAACCTCACACCCACACCCCCGATGATGACCCACAGATGAGTTTCTTTAACCAACCATAACTTCAGTTGTTGCTTGTTTTGTCATGAATCTTTACTGTCATAGAAAAGTACTTCAGATTTTAAAAAAAAGGACCTTTCAGTCAGATGAGAGGGTCAATATCAGTTAGCTGTGTGTGGATTCAGCGGAGACGTCGGACATTTTTAGGATAGTTTACGCAAAGACTAGAATCACCGGAACCAGCGAGGCTCCATCAAAAGAAAAAAAAGTCTCCGAAATCTTCTTGTTCTTCTGTTTTTTTACATGCTGTGTTTTGTTAGCAAGCAATCAAGTCACCATCACATCTAAAAGTCATCTGTGTCACAAAATCTGTTTTTTCTTTTGTTGGAGCTACGATAGCCTCTACTCTTTGTGATTAGCTTGACCGAACACCTAGAGATGAATCTGATACACAGCTTCTTATCTATCAAGGTGATTTAAAAACCAATGCATGTTTCCCAGAGTGTCAGTGTTTCTCTTCACGCTGTATTATACACGTACACAGGTAGCACCTTTCAGTACATTTCCTTTGGATTGTGCAGTCACTGAGCATGTTTTAGACCACAGCAGATGGAGCACCACTTTGACCTTGTTCCCCCTTTTTCCCCCCTCATGAGCTCGAGTTCATATCTGGATAGGCAGTTTTACTTCTCATCAAAAGGCACATACATAAGTCAATGCACTACAGGCAAACCTTCACCCAAAATAAATAAACTAGTGAGTTGACAATGCAGCTATTTTCTGCGCGACTCTGACAGTTACTGATCTCTCTGCTTTGGTGGCTCAGTAACAACTTTGGGTAAAATGACGTTCCAGCTCATCCTCATAAAATCTTTGTCTTCAGGATAAAAACTCTTCAATTTCTGTGAGGTAACTTTCCAAATAATAATAAAAAAAAAAGAAAGTAAAGTAACCAGTTAAAAGACCATCGTTATCCTGGAAATCCCATGAGTCATAAAACAGTTTGTTACTTTATGGATGTGGTCTGCTGATCAGTCCATCCATAGTCCAGCATCAGTCTCTTCCTGGATAACTCTTGTTGAGGTTACAGTATGTGTCCTGGCTGATCATTGGCCACCTCTACATGTACACACCTAACTTCACCTGAAGGTTTTTATCAAACTCCAACTGCATCTCTCTGCTGCATTAAGAACTACGACAGCTTGTCCTCTGTGTGTTCATCACCAGCAAACTGAACCAAAGTCGGTGGTGAACATTTAGACTGGGCTGTCTTTCAGCAGGTAAGACGGCTTGATGAAGACCTTGGCGTGAACCTACTTGAATTCTGGACATGAAAATGTTTTGAAGGCGTTGAGTGTTTTGTGGTTTGAGAATGGTTAGCACATGTAGAGGCAGCCATCGTCGTGCTCATAGTGGCAGCAGTGTGCTGGGCTTCTCCTGCAGCTCTGTACAGGCATCTGAGAGAAGCTGAGGAGGGCTGCTGTCCGTCTCTGTCTCTGGCACGGACTCGTCCTTCCTCTCAGACTCCTCTGCTTTCTGTTTCTCTGCCTTGGTCTTGAACCTCAGCCCGTGGCCTGTCAACCAAAGGACATACAGATTATTTTCACTCTTGACTTTTTTCCTTTAACTGAATACTCCATGTAATGTCTTTTTGCTGACTTGGGGTGTTAAGCTTGATTTGTTCAGGCTGTCAGTCAAACTCTGGGGAGGACAACCAGACCAAGATTACCTGAAAAGGAGGGTAAAACTTGCCCTAAGGATGCCAGATCCCCCAATCGATATGAGTGATATGTAGCCTTATGTGACATGTCATACGACAGTGAAAAGGAGGTAAAACAGACGACACCTGTTGGCCGATAACGATCCTCCTGTAATATGATTCAAAATACCTCTTTTCTGCCCAGTGTCTGTGTGTTCATCTCTATTCATGATATAAGAGTCCCAGTTACAGTCTGGGAAATAATAACACACCGAATCAGTTGTTTCTTCTGCTGTGTGACGCCGGACAGGACAGAGTCAACACATGACATTCAGCTCAGTGCTGCATGACCTGATTTCCCCACCTGGGTCCATACAGTGCTGATGATGCAGGATGACGTCACCAAAACTGGCCAATCAGTGAAGCACTTGTCAGTTTGTAATAAATCAGTGTTGACATGAATGACACCAAAGCTAAAACACAACAACACATCAGATTTTTCATTAGTCTGGACCGAAAGAACCAAACTACAGGTGTTCAACCAGCTGATCAGAAGGCAAAAGAGTTTCACTTCACAATGATATGAAAGAGAGGAAAAAACAAAACTTCACATCTGACAAGATGTTGTTGATGAAAACACAGATTTTTTTGGATATTCATAATAATATGATAAGACCCCAAAAATAGTCAGATTAGCGATAAGATGACCAGTTTTTGGTTATTAAAAAAAAAAACTGCACACAGCACTCACTTCCTGACCCTGTTTTCTGTGTTTTTGTGTGTGTGTGTGTGTGTGTGTGTAGGTGTACTGACTTGGACAGTCTGCCACCTCTTTGTAGGCCTTCTTCTTACAGCAGCCTCGACACAGGCTGAAGACACATTTATTTCCCTGCAGAGTAAAAGAAAACATATCAGCACTGCTTCAGTGATCAAATAAATGCACTGGACATTTCC